>NC_140590.1:1206417711-1207017711 GCF_964204655.1 Triturus cristatus
TAGTGCGCAGAGGATGGGTCTTATCGACCCTTAATATTGTTGGTTATTACTGGCATTTGTGACTGTTGCATTCCCCCCCTGCAGCACGCTTTTATATAAAAGTGTTTAAGACTGTGAAAAGTTTTTGTTGTTGGCATGTGTGTGTGCAACATATGTGCACAGATCAATTTCAAGAGTGCAATAGGGTGTCATTTTGATACCCTTGCACCCTTGAAATTGCATGAGCAATTTGCGAGTACCTACTGGTACTCGCAAATTGCTCATGCAATCTCCAGTTCATTCCTATGGGCCTGGAGGCCCATAGGAATGAATGGGACGGCATTCCTTAATTGCGACCCGCAATTTGCGAGTCGCAATTAAGGAATGTGTAGGAATCGCTATTTTTATAGTGATTCCTACATGCATAGGCTTTTGCAATTCCTTAATTGCGATTCCTTAATAATCGCAATTAAGGAATTGCAAAAGCCTACGTTGATGCATGTGCCAGTTAGTTGGTAACTGTGCAGGGTAAAACCATGTCTGGTTAATGGCTCCTCTGACTAGAAGTATATTTAGCAGATTTTTGCTACAAGAAACAGAATAATGCTAGATGTAAGGGTCTGGTCAAGGAAAACTATAACTTAACATTTAGAAAAAATACATAAAAGTGGGGATATGGAATTTGTTGTGCTTAAACCAAATTCTGCAAGGTGTGCCCATTTTCATGTTGAAAAAAGTCGAAATAGGTGGCCTTTTCCACACAGTAAATACCTTATCCTAGGATAATGATATTCACCATTTGTAAGAAATACCCCAGCAGTTCCACCCAACTTGTATTGAGGGCTTAGTGAGTTTTAAGCAGCAGCAACATCTGCAGGAAATGTTGATATTGTGGTCCCACCAAAGAATCCAAACTATTTATCTCAAAGGAAGTCACTTAAGGTGAATTCAATCTCAAAGACTAAGCACAAAAAATCTAAAAGCTACCACAGCTATTTTCAACAAGGATACACAGTAATATCAAACCCATAATCTGAAATATTTGTACAAAAAGGGACCAAAAATTGCCTTCTTTTTTTGTGGACCGAAAGAGGATTCTAGTGTTTGTGGAGGGCCTATTTCTAAGAAGGAAGGTTCTAAACAACTTATTTTTCAACTATAACTGTGCCCAGCTACATTGTGAAATGCTGGGATTGGCTGCTAAGGCAGCGTAGGAGAGTGCTGTTTAGTGCACTCATCTCCCTACAGACATGTGGACCAGCATCTCCTTGAAGGCAGTTAAGGGAAGGCTATTACTCCTTGCCACCAGTACTGATGCAGTTAAAGGTATTTGCAATGTTCTTATGCAGATGTGAATACAGCTGCCAGCGTTCTTGAAGAATTCAGTCTAGGAATAGGTTCAAACTAGTGTAATATTGTTGAAGCCATTGAATTATATTTTATTGCAGATTGCAGCATTTATATTGTGCTTAATACCACTATTTGGGGCACTGAAGAGCTTGCCTCTTTGGGAGCATGTTAAGCCATGTAGGGTGTGAGGTTAGGAGGAGGCTGTCTTTATTTCTTGACCCTATGAAGGACATTTCCATACCATGTGTGATGACCACCGAGGTGCGATTTTTATGTGTAGGATGCAGTGCTTAGCAGTATGGTTGATGAAGATGTATGAGAGATAGACATGTCGTTTTTGGTGTTCAGTAAATTAGAAGCTTTGTGCTACTCTACAGGTCCCTTTATGGTATTTCTTATGTTTATGTTCTGCTTAAATGGGTATAGCATTGGTTTGTCCACCCTAATATTTTGTTTCAAATGGTGTCACCTTGAGTAGGCATGGTGGTAGAGAGAAGTGGTGAGAATATCAGCTGATATGGGCTCTCGTGAATGTTATCCCATACCTGAAATGCCTTTGTGAGATATAAGTAAGAGTTCATAGAGTGTAGTTTGGTGGGGCCTGCTGAGCTGAACTGCGTTTTAAATCCTTCGATTTACCAGCAGTATGTGACAGATCTCTTTAATTATTTCACGCTTCTTCAGTTTGTGATGGCTGGTGTATTGGCTGGTACAGTAGTGGGTAATGGACAAGCCCTGTTGGCAGATATATCTTATATGAATACAAGAGAATTAAGCTACAGTTGTTTGCTGACTGATAAGCATTATAGTATGAGTGTTAGTGTGGGACCAAAGGGGTATATATGAATTGACTTTAATATATGATACTCAGCTTAGTCATAGTTCAGTCCTATTTAAAGGTGCAATTATCTTTCCAGGTTCTATACTATAGTTGTTGAATGATTTACTTATCTTGGAAATAGCTTTGTTTCAACTGTTTTATGAAGTGTATATACTCCTCAATGTTTTGAATCCTAGCTGTTAGGAAGTTCTGTAGCTTTGTGGCTTGTACCAAGAAAGCAGTGCCTTCTCTGGGTTTCTTTAGATAAGATGATATGATGATCCGTTGTACAAGCCTGGATGCAGTGTACTGTTTTGTTTGTATTGCTTGAATTTAATTGCAGCTATAGTTATCCTTGAGAGACTCTGTGGACAATAGAGAGTGCCTTACCCATTCCATCAACCTGCTTGTGTGGGACTTCCTCAAAATAGGAGAAGACGTCCTCAGTGTGCTGCTCACCTGTCAAAGGATTTGCACCCATATTCTCTTTTTCCTTAAAGATTTGAATTCCTTGAAGATCATTAAGCAAGCTAACAAAGGCCTTGTAAAAACCTTCAAGCTAGAGGCTCCAACTGATTGGAACTCCACCTTATGTATGTTATAACGCCCATTTCAGCAGCATATACTTATAATTGATTATGTGCTACAAAGGTGAGGAAATACCAAATCCATGGCACTCAGTTTTGACAAATGAGGACTAATAGAGTTCCCAACGAAAATGTTTACATCTTTGACAGTTTGACATAGAAAGTCAGCAAGCAAGCATGTACTGTGCATTAAGTCATTGCATTGGGCACATGTCACAGGCCCATTTGAATGAGGCGGAAGAAGCATTTACCAATGCTAATGAAGAAGCAGCGTGTTTGAGCAACAACTTACTCCTTCATCTGGATACCAATAACAGGCTATAGTGATCATGGTCTCCAAAGAGTGCATCTGGTCCACTATATAGGATCCTTGATACAATCATGGGCTGTCTAAGAACTGTAACATGAAGAAAATGGTAGGACATTGAGATGAAAGATGACAATGTTGTGGTCAAAGAAGAGCTGATATTTTGCCTTCACTGACTTCTGAAGAGCACAATGCTGACTCCAGCAGCATGTCACAATAGCAGTGCACACCACTGGTAAAACTGTGACCACTCCATATCACACCATCTGCTTCAAAACCAATGCCAGCAGCATTGCTAGAAACATCTTTTGCTGTGGGGTGGTTGATATAAGTTGCAGGACTTACATCAAGCACACAAATATATGAACCAATGAGCAGCAAATGTCAATTGTTACAATAGACAAGATGTGACATGAGCACTTGGATTAACAGAAAATATTCACAATAGATCAAGACCCATTGATCTATTGGGATGGGAAAAGCAGGCAGTGGGCAAACATTGGCATGGTTGCAAAAAAATATATAGCATGTCCTGTGGCATGCACATCATCCTAGTAGGTTGTCAGTGCAGCTGTTCCATCTACCATGGTCAGAACAGCCAGTTTCCTTCAAATATGGAAAGGCAATGATTAAAGCATTTCATTTCTAAAAGTTATCAAGCACCAGGAAAAACACAAAAGTGGATGATTGTTATTTCTCAAACATTACAAGTGTGCTGTGTAATCGTCCTTAAGAGGAAGTCCCTAAATATGACTGTGAACTGTGTATATTGGATTAATAAATTAAAAAATAAATATAGAATATCTGCTATAAAAAATGAACAGAACTCTTTGTGTTATAACTGCCAAGGGATGCAAACAAACAAACATGGGCTATTGTGTTTTGTTTGCAAGGCACAAACAGATAATCAAAGACTCAGCAATTTTGGACCGGTGAGTGGTGATAAGCAAAGACATCTTGAAATGAACAAGTCTGCAATGGACGATGTCATGTCCTCAAAGAACTAGTGCCTCCAATGCCTAAACTTTCATTCCACTGGTTAACTGTCATTGGAGATTGAGAGGAATGCAATGCATATGTGTATGGCTTCTATGGAAAAAGAGATGCATAGATGTCACACTGGTTTGGAAACTAACAACCTGGATTAATTAATGAATGCTAAATAATTAGAGTGACAACAAAAAGGGGCTTAGCTAGACTTGATATTTTCAATGTTTGGCTGATCATTTTGCCCCCACACATCTATATGTCTCTGGAAGTGTTAATAGAATAACTTTAGGTTAACTGCCCATCAGCTTCTATTAGTTTTATTTTATTTATTTAAACAGTTTTATATAGCCCTGGCTAGACCAGTAGGTATCAGAGCGCTTTACATAAGGTCGACAATGTCACAACAATGATAATTACACGTTACATCAAATATAACAGACACATTAGAGGGAGAGAAGGAGAGACAAATAGAGAGGGAAGGGAGTGAGGGGGAGTGAGAAGGGAGAGGACGAGGGGGACGATGGAATAAAAGACAAAGGGAAAGTCAGCCCAAAGACCAATGGGTAGGTGACGGCCGAGGAGGTAATCCAAGCCAGTCTCCCCTATAGCTCTCAAAGGAACAAAGGAAGCTCCAACAGGCATCGGACAGAAAGATGGATAGAAAGGAGACAAGGAAAAAGCAGAACGGCAGAAATACGATGAAGGGGGGGTGGGCGAGACAGGGAGAAGGGGAGAAACTGTGCCCAAGGTCCGGCTTAGACCTCTCAGTTTACCTTGACTCAAAGTGTCAATCTATTTCTTCTTCAACAGGTCTGTCTCTCATTGGGAGAAAAGAAAGTCTGCACATCCAGCCCACAACAATCATTTTTAATTGTTTGAGTGTTTTCCCATTGAGGGTATCTGCAGCCACTTGCCTGGGAGTGGTATTTAATTGTCCTTTGGTTAATTGTACTTATGTCAGCTTATGCTCCTTACTCTTAGACTTTGCAAACCATATTTATCTTGACTTTCAAATATTGTACTTTTTTTCTCTTATTGAACAGTCTTCTCTTCTGCATGGGACCTCAATTGTGCTTCTACCCTGGTTTACAGCCGTGCCTCCTTGATAGACCCTGGCAGAATGCATTTGCACTATTCTTTGCAGTATCTCTTTTTTCTTATCCTTCCTGCTCTGATGAGCAGGAAGGGAGAGGTTTAGGTTCCGATGGCGGCAGAGGAATGGAGAATTTATTCTCTGAGTACTACCACTTAGTTGTGATTTCAGAGAGCAGGGCAGCGCACATCTATTAATAATGGAATGGGACTCGTGACAAGTCATGACGGGGGTGACAAGGCCATAATCAGTTTTCCAGGACTGATTGCAGGATGGTGGAGCAAATGCCCATATAGAAGGTGGCCTTGCACCGTGGCACAAGTAGAGAGAGTTAGGGAGAGAGAATGGTGAAACCTCTTTCTTCTTTGTGATGGCCCACATTTAGGCCTCTATCGATAGACAGGCAGACCTTACCTGGTACCAGGGATGCTATTGAAGGCCAATTAATAAAGCAAACCACTAAACTAACAAAGAAAGTAACTGTTATATATTACACAGCAATATTTATTTCTATAAAAATCTTCATACCCAACACCACGCATAAGGTACCCTCCACCTCCGTAACCCCTAAAAACATAAATCTTAAACGATCCCTTCCCAACTGATACAAAAAACTCAAGACCATCAATAAACCCACCCGTCTAACCCTAAAAAACACAACCCTATACCACCCCTTCCCAAACTTATCAACCCATACCACCCACAACAGCCCCACTCATTCCCCAATTAAAAGACCCTCTAATTTGTCCATTTTGCCATTGTGTATTTATGGTCCAGTAACCTTTTTAATTGAAAATACATTTTACTTTTGACTTTGTGTACAAATTTTCACCAACTATGGCAATCACTTAGTATAGTTAGCAGACCAGCTTGTGTGCTCTTCTGTTAAGATGAAAAATGTAAAGGGGTGAAAAAGATGTGTGTTCTCACTTTAGCTGTCCTAGGAAATTTTGCTTGCAACAACTACACGGAGCCTACTTTATGGATTTAAACTAAATGTGGCTTAATGGTAGAGCTTTACTGATAATGTAAATTAGTTTATTAGTTTTTGATAAAAAAGATTATGAAAATGGTGCTGAGTCGGCTAAAATGGTTAAAACTTTTGTAAATCTGAGGACTAAATAATATAACACATAAAGGCTGCCTATTGGGTGAGGAGCACTCTGCAGACTCTGGCGGGCTTAGACACGAAATAATCAATTATTTTGTGGCAGCCATTACAGGATGCAGGGCACATCCCCTTTATCTGAAAAAAAGAAAGCACGGTCACATAAGAGTGCAAGCTAAACACACCCTGAACCCTAGGCCAGAGTGGCGAGATTGACAGTGTTGGAAAATTTCAACTGTGAATGATAGTCAATTCAATATTTTCAAGGCTGTGGACTTCAGACATCTAAAACTAGACCACGGACAACCAGTGCCGTCTTACGTGTGTCGAGTCCACAACCTCAAAAAATAGGCAGTGGACATCTGGTACATGTGGGGGCCTGTCTCACAGCAAACTCTGTAGAACAAGTATTGTATGACTTTCGAAGCCACCTTTTTTATGTGAGTAAAATGTACATACTTCGAGGTCATCAGTCCCCTGAGCCCCAAAAAGAAACTTCCAATATAGTCTGTTTGTTAGCCTTGGACAACATTCTTGAATGCTTTAGATGTAATTATTTCTAATTGAATCGCTTCAAAAGAAAACATAGACAGGTACCCAAGTGCTAATTCTGTTCGATAGTGTTGTCTTAGCATTCATTCTTTTACCCATCACTAGTGCTACAGAAGATTCTATTGTGCCCATCCCACTCTGTACAGTGGCTACTTCCTTTCTAGTCCCAAAAGCGGGGTCTTTAACTTCTTTCTCAATAGAATGTTGAAACCTCAGGGTGTAACCATTAACCATCTGTTCTTCCCCCAATGTTTCCCAATACCGTCAGTGTCAAGGGTTTCTGGTGAGTCCATTCTCGCCTTTACCACCTTTCATCTACCACTCCCCAATCACATGCCTGAGGACAGGATTCCTAGGGAGGACTGGAGCTAAGGAAAGTCGTGCCTCTTTCTCCTGAAGATACTTCGTCAAACCTCCTACTGTGATGCTACATCATGACTCGATGGGCCAATGTTGCCAGTCTAATGCTGGTCACAAAACTCATCTATGGCCCATCTACACTTTGGTTATCTGGAACCACTCCCCCAGTTGTCACTGCTCCACTTTCCCAGCATCATCTTCTTTCCTTTTCAGTTTCCCAGCATTATTTCCTCCAACATTTCAGGTTCTCTCCCATTCGCTTAACACTACTCCTTTTCCATGACTTCTCCTTCAATGTCACTCATCTCTCCCCCGACTGCCTCTCTCCCACGACTCAAACTGCCTCTTTCTTTTCTCCTACAGTTCCAGAAACAACTCCTTCATATCCACCCACTTATTGGGCCCTCATTCTAAACAGTCCTTCTTTCATGTTGTTGTATTTGCTGTTCTTCCTAAGTGACAACATGTTTACAGCATATTGTTCTGCTGTTTTGCAGGTACCTATACAACTAAAACACTATTTTCCTAAATACAAATGTCTCTTTAGGTGGTCCCTGGAACCATTTAGCAATTTAAGGCAGTCGTTCATACTAAAATGAACTTTTCGTGTGTCTAGCAAAAAGGGAGGAATTTCTGACATCCGCAGACAATTTTAGATTCCAAACAGCAATATTAGATTTTGATTGGCTGCCAGGTCAGGTATTCTTCATTCACATGATAAAGAGCAACATCATTTTATGAGATGCACCGGACAAGACACAGCAGTAATGGCACTTGCTGCTCTAAAATTGAAGATTATGGTGATTCTGAGAATGGAGACCTTTGTGGACTAGCTTCACAGGAGAAGGAGAAGGGCAGGGTCTCGGAGAGACTGCTTAAGTGGATGAAAGTAGCAAGTACTAAGATGTTTAGTAGTTCTTCTCACATGGCCTGGGTGGGGGGGGGGGGGAGAAACTAAGGGCCATATTCACAAGGAGCTATTGCTGAATTAACAGCACTTTATCGCAGCCAAAGTCGTGATAAATTTAACTTCCCATTCACAAGCTGGTGCTAACAGCCCACAGCACCAGTTTACCCGCAATAGCAGCCGCAAAAAACATCGCCACAGAGGATACCCGCAACTATCGCTAATGTCATGCAGAGTAGGCGTTCCCGTGCAAAAAGCCGCGACAACACCACACCTCAACATTCTCAACGACCAGACACATTGGCGATAAGAACACAAAACCAGTGCGTTAGCACCAGGAAATCTACACCTGCTCTGACCTGGTGTTAAGTCGGACGGCAGCCAGTACCACAAAAGGGAGACCAGCTCAGGGCCACATCGGAAGTACAACAGATGCCATGGAGCCACACATCATGCGGCCCGGACACCCAAGAGGGCCACAACACCAACCGACATCACCCCCCCGGACCACCCCTTCTTGGCACTCCCTCCCAACAAAGACATGCCACATCAGCTACAAAAAAACATGTACAAAATATTCTGCATGATGTCGCACAATCACAACAGTTGAAATGAATGTGTCAACACAGAAATGAGCATCACACATTCACTTCCGAAGCAACCAAAAAAAAATTATTAAAATGAACACCGAAATCAAATGAAGACACATGGCGGCTCCCTGCGGGACAGTCCGTAGGTCAGAGCCTGCAAGACAAAAAACATGATGAGAAGGTGTGTCCTATGTACGTCAAAGGACAGAGAGAGAGAGAGAGCGAGAGAAAGAAAGAGAGAGAGATGAAGAGGGGGAGAGTGAGAGAGAAGAAGAGAGGGGGAGAGAGAGAGAAGAAGAGAGGGGGAGAGAGAGAGAGAAGAAGAGAGGGAGAGAGAGTGAAGAGAAGAGAGGGGGAGAGAGAGAGAGATAGAGAAGAGAGGGGGAGAGAGAGAGAGAGAAGAAGAGAGAGAGCCGCTCCTGCGCACACAGGCCACACAGCTCACCTGCTGTCACCGGTGTGTTTCCAACCACTTGCTGGCATGTAGTGCAGTCCATTAGGTCACACATCTGAGTCAGAGCCGTTATCTGAAACAGAGTCCAGATACATTACTGGCACAGTACACACACTCGCACAAGACAACAGCGCATGCCCGCCCATGCACACCCAGGCAGATGCATCACAAAGGCAGCCGCCGCCCACGGAGCATGTCTGCCCATGCACACCCAGGCAGAGACATCACAAAGGCACCTGCCGCTCACTGAGCATGTCCGCCTATGCACACCCAGGCCTCACTGCTCACCTTCCGCCACTGGCGTGTAGACTGGATGTCCCACCACCTGCCGCTGCTAGCCACAAGCCCAGGGCCCGCGGACATGGCACCCTCCACACCATGCAGCCACACTCTGCAGGCCACTAGGTCTCACGTGTGTTGCTGGGTCTTGAATACTCCCTGGCTGAGGACATACCAGTGCACCCGGCAACATCACAGGCTGCACACCCGCTCAGTTTTGCTTTGTTCAGCATAACGTACATCAATTGTGTGTCTTTTGCACACCCGATCAGCCCAATGGGTGCCACTAAGTCTGTGACCCGGAAGAAAGGCCACGTGGCGGTAGGCCCGCCGCTAGCCGCTGGCTCTGGCCTACACTGCGGTCCAGCATGGCACACAAAGCCTGAGTTGCCTGGGCCGCCGGGACGGGGCATCATCACAGGAAGCCCACCTGCTCAGCAGCTTAAGGTGCCACTGACTCAGTGCACCCAAAGTCACTCTCCCGTGGCGGGGTGCCTGTGACTGCCGCAATGCTCCGGGTGTGACTAACCCTGTGCAACCCCAGTCAGCGCCACGTGGTGGTTGGCCCGTGCCGTAGGCAGGCCTGGGTAGACACTAACCCTGTGCAACCCCAGCCAGTGCCACGTGGTGGTCGGCCCGTGCCGTACGCAGGCCTGGGATCCCACTAACCCTGTGTGCAACAAAACTCCTGTGTCCTTTATGATTGTGAACCGTGGCGTCCATCATCCAGTCACCACGGGCAGAGGAGAATGTGACGTCGTCAGCCCCTTATGTTGGCGGAGTCATATGGCCTGTGACGTCTGTGCCGGATTGTTGGATGGGTGTGGTGTGCGTGCAAACCTGCCCTCAGGGAGTGGCTGTGACATGCTGCCAACTAGACCAGTGACCTGCACACCACCAGCGAGTACGCCTGCGACGGGTAGCAATGAGGGCCCCCCCTCAGAGCGTAAGCAGAGTGGTCTGGCCTGCCTTACGCCGGTCCAGCGCAGGGCTTGCCACAATGAAACGTGGGCTCTGGGTGTGGTTCAGTTCATGTCCGGACAAGGAAGTGAGTGATGCGTGTGTCCACGGGACCCAGTATACAAAATACAATGTAGCATCCTCTGACTTGCATCCCACAGGATGCGCATCATTGAGGCAAGGGAAATCACTGTCCCTACATTCATCCACACATGCATACATGACTGATGATAGACATGACACAGCAGTGCGTCAATGGATGTTTATTGCACATCCAGTGCAGTTATGTAGCTAGAGTGGTTCAGGGCAATGGCCAGCACACTACACAATATGGGCCTGTGGAGGGCCAGCCAGAGTCCATCCGGGGATGACAAGTCCTGCTGAAGGGAAGGGTACAGTCCGCATCCTGGTCGCTGTGTCATTGGGCATCAATCCGGAAGTGGCAGTCCATGTCGCTGTCCAAGGTGAGTGCATCAGAGTGTATTGTGGGTCAACGGAAGGTCATGAGGCCATGTGCAGGACCAAGCTGACACAGGCCAGGTGGCGGTGATGATTGCTAGTGCCTGGTCCTTCTGACCACAGTCCCATCCATGTCCTCGTCCCCGGGTGTGTGCCCTGCCCCACCTATGGGTGTTGCAGAACCGGCTGCCGCACTGTGTGCCACTGACACATCAGGGGCCTGTGTGGATCCGACTGCCGCACTGTGTGCCACTGACACATCAGGGGCCAGAGTGGATCCGGCTGCCGCACTGTGTGCCACTGACAGATCAGGGGCCTGAGTGGATCCGGCTGCCGCACTGGAAGGCACTGACACACCAGGGGGCGGGGATGTGGATGGTGTGGGCGCAGCAGCATTCATCAGCGCAATGCCTTGTGGTGGCAATGCCATGGTGGAGGTCAGTAGGGCATGATAGATCCCAGCTACATTTCGATGATGTGCAGCAGTGGCTGCCATCCTTTCCGCCTCCATGAGCCTCCGTATGTGTGCCAGCTCACGGCTGGCATCGCTGGAGCCACTCTGAGCGGACAGGTGTTCTTCTCTCCATGTTATGACTCTAGCGATGTCAGTCAGGGCTTGTTGGAGACCATGGGGTGGACATAGACACCCAAGGATGGCGTCCAGTTTTGCAGCCATGATGCCGAAGCCCACCCACACCTGCTCAGCCGTCTCCATTTTGCACTCCAGCACACGGTGTTGGAAGGCTATGTGTTGTTCCTGGAGGTCTTGGTAGGGTGCCGGGCTGTGGGTGCCTCCTGCTGGGTGGTTTGGGTGTGGGTGGGGTCTCATCGATGTAGCTGGGCTGCCCTGAACCTGGAGGTCAGTGACGGATGAGGTCAATGATGTCTTGGATGGTTTGGGCATCAATGCTGGCGTTGTCCTCATCGTCATCCATGAAGAGTGACTGGGACTGCTCTGCAGGAAGTGTTGATAGTGCCCCTGCGATGTGAAGGGGAGATGGTGCATTACAATGTGTCCACATGTGTGTAGAGGCATGGTACAGGTTGACATTCAGACAGCATGGCATTGTACATTGTGACAGTCTGTAGATCTGGGCGATGACCCAGAGTCATTGTGGGTGTGTACTGTGCTCTTCTTAATTGTGCATGTGTGCCATTGTGCCAATCTCCACCCATCCCCCCAGTACCTGGTGGTCACTCACCCTGTTGCGGCTGTGTTGTGTCCTGTCGAGCAGTGTCTGGTCCCCCGACTCCGGTCACAGTCTCCACACTGATGACTGTCGACACCAGCTCCTCCATGTCATCCAGCTCCAGCTGTGGCGTTGGGCCCCCACCTTCAGTCCGCGTTGCTGCCTTCTGTTTTGCGGAGAGTTTCTCCTTGGTCTTCCGCTTGATGTCATTCCATCACCTCTTGACCTCGTCCATTGCCCTCTTGTGATCTCTGACGGCATTCCTCTTGTCGACGATGTCCCGCTATATTGCAGTTTTGGTGCCCAGTGACACGTTGGAGGTGACAAAGAGTTGTTGATGGTGTTCCATCACCTCCGTGACTATGATCCTGTTTGCCTGTGGACTGAACTTCGTCTTCCTCGTCTTTTTGTCCTTGCCCTTCCCTGTCCCCGAGGTCCCAAGCTGGTCGTCCGGGGTGCTTGTGGGGTTGCGCTCGTCCTCTGCGCCTGCTCCGGCTGCCTCCATGGTGCTTGGGTGTAGGTCAGTTTGTGTGTGGGTGTTTTTTCTTCTTTTATGGAGATTGTTCCCACCTGCCGGGTGTGTGTTGCAGGCCTGGCACTGCTTATCGCTGATTTCCTCATCGCACTTTGGCCCATGGCAGGTTTTTTGGTGTTGTGGTTTGTGTTTTTATCACCATCGAAGTAGTTTTATCGAAGACATTGTCCGCGGTTGCGGCAGACTATCGCATGTTACTGCCTTGTTGTGAATCTCACGTTGTCACAGGGTTATTTTACAGCGATGGGCTGCGACATTGGAAGTTGCGTTACGCTACTCTTGTGGTAGTTATCACACTTTCTTGTGAATATACCCCTAACACTTGCTGAATTACTTGTAAAATCTGTGACCAGTAACTAAGAAGAGGGATATCTGGCCACTATTTGTTGTAAAGTCATCTGTGAGAGACACCTCAAATCAAAACATGAAAAACAGTATGCAGGCTATCACATGAAGAGATTGTGTATGGAAGCACAAGAACAATAACGTCCACCAAGTCTTCCTGCAGATAGGGTGGAAAAATACCAAGTTGCGCAATCCACACCTAAAAGTCTTTGAACTGTACTGGTTGTGGTTTGAGATCCATACATGGGTTAGGGAATAAAATCCTCAAATAGGCAAGAGGTTGACGGAGGAACATTGTTGGGAGTTGCAGCAATGCTCTGCTAGGCTGTCGCCCTTGCTGGGCGTGCCACCTGCTGCCAACATGAGGGGGAGTTTGCTCAGATGATAGAAAACTAGTGCCACCACCAATTCCTTTGAAAAACAAATGTTGCTTGGGTCACGACTGTGTGTAGTAATGGGAATCCAAACCTTTGTTTTCCAAGACTACGGTTCAGGAGGTGACAAAAAGCACAGTAGAAAATAATGAAAATTAAAAGCACAACAGGTCCGAAAAATAAAACTAAATTAAAACAATAGGTCAGATAGAACAGAAAATGATCAACCTGGTGTGAGAAGGGTGGGAAAACAGTACGGGAGATGCAGGCTAGGTTGAAGATTACTATACCCTATCCAAAAACATGGATCTCGTATGCATAGGATCACACGTGAATTTCCACAACTTTTTTAGCATGCAGTACATATTCACATCTGTTTTATGACACTTGTCACTGACAATGCAGCTGCATAATTCTGTGTCATTTTTAGGGATTTCATGATATTCCCCATAGCAACATTACACAAATATTGTCCAGGGATACTCATTACTTGCTAATATTTTCTTGTTTATTTCCTTCGTTCCATTCTTTGTACAGCCTTAATTGTTCCTTTTTTCAGTTCTCCTTCCTCTTACATTATTTACATTCCCCTTCTCTTCCTTCCTTATTCATACATCATCAATTATTTACACTACATTACATTCCCCTTTCTAGTCCTTAATCTTTCTACCATCTTAAATTGCTTAAATTTGACCATCTCCTCAATTAGATTCTTCCTGTTTTCATGACTTGATGATAAGAAAGATGACACGTGAACAGGACAATTCACACAGTCTACCTCTAAGCACTGTTAAATGTTGTAAGCAAGGACTGGGTGAGTGAACAGGAAAATACATACCCCTTAGAAGGATGTGCATCTAAAACTCTTTCCAATAGAGCATTTCTTACACTTTTCTCTCTTGTCCTTCCAAATTCTTCCTCCTTCTCCTTTATCTTCCTTTCTTCATGCTATTGCCTGTCTTTCAATCTTCCTTTATCTCTGTGTGAGATTATTACCAGCACTCAGAGCAACCCAAGTCTCCACAAGTGCTTGGCGAACTGCTCCATAGACAATCACATAAACAAACAAGTCATCAATCAAGTAAAACTTCCCCTTATAGCCAGATGTATTGACTTTGATAATGCGTGCTTATTATACTAAATATTGCCATCTTGTAATGTTTCTCCTGCAGTGAAATAGGGGTATTCATCTTGAGTAAAGAGTAAGGTCTTGTGAATTCACTTGATGGGATATATACTGCCATCTAAAACAAATTAATAAATATTATTCTTTGAGTAGCTTTCAGGAATGATGCTCTAACATTGGTTCACATAGCAAAGTTGTTATCTAAAATATGTCTCTTGTTCTTATTACGTCTAGTTGTGGTATCACTAGTCACACATAATAGGAAAATGGCATTACACCTCTATGGTAATACCTTAATACCATTGTTATACTACAATTCCTACTATCAGAGCCAGCAGACAGTGTGAAAGGGAGTTTACAGAGTAGAACTACAACAATGTTCAAACAACAAAAGAAGCACTAGCTATTTAGCTTTTAGAAATGGTGATTTCCTGAAAAAACACCATTAGGAGAAAGAAAAAATGTATGGCAGTCTGCTTATTTTTTTACATGTCCAGTGTTTCATACATGATAGAAATACCTACAGAATTGAAACTTCAATTTTTGCAGACAATTACTAGCTAGATATTTTTTTTAAAAAAATTTACACACACATCCTACGTTTAGGGCCCAATTTTGAGTTAGGCAGACACAGACCTCCATTACAAACATGGCGAAATACCATATCTGTCAAATCCTTGGTCCATCCACTCTACATTTAGTCTAGCAGACTCAGAGGTGTAGCTAGGGGGGGGGGTGGTCCGCCCCAGGCGGCACTATTTTGGGGGCGGTGGCTGCACTATTCTGGGGTCGGTGTATGTCAGTGTCCTCAAATCATAAATGCCGCCGCCATGTCGGCGGCGTTTATGATTTGGGGACACTGACATACACCGACCCTCCCCCACACGTGCGGCTGTGAGTCTGTCCCTGAGGTCGGAGCACTGTCTGCACACGTGACGTGCAGTTAATCAAGTGAAAGCGCACCGGCTGCAGTGCACGCACGTACGCACGCACCACCTAGCGAGTGGTGGTGGTGCAATGCGCGGCGTACCGTGTGGGCCGACAATCTTGTAGCATGCGAAAGCGCTATGAATGACGGCCCTGGGCATCATTTTTGGCCAGCCCTCGCGCAGTGCTACTAAAATGCAGCAGTGACGCACGCTACCACCACGCGCTCTTTTGACTAAGTGGAGTCTCGGCAGGGGAGTGCTGGGCGATTTGCAGAACCCCTACGGTCTGGGCCCTGCTACCACTGTGGAGTCTACAGGAGAGGTAAGCTAAATATTCTCAGCAACAACATGTCCAAATATGACCTATCCGGCGCTTGATGTGACGCCACAAAGTAAGGCTCGCATACATTGCAAAATGAATGCTAATGGAAGTTAAAGAGAGTAGAGGAAAAGGAAGATGTTCCAAATGAGAATTGTGTCTAGACAAAATATTCCATACTGTAGCATTCTGAAGTCATAACAGAGTCGCATTCTTGCTATATTTATGCATGCTTTGAAACAGGTAAATTTTGACATTCGGATGTAATAACACTGTATTCTCCAATACCTGAATTTCATACTCCTCTATTTGTGTGGCCTCCTGGTGCAACATAGTTCTGGTCCCACATTATGTTGTGATCTTAAGTCTTGCATGACTACATCAGAAGCCTCCAAATCCCTGTACACGGTTTAAACTGACCCTTTATCACGAAAAGCAGATTCGTTTTTGTGAAAAACTTCAAACACACTTGAGTTGCTGGTGTTATTTTAACTGTCTTCCCTCTCTTTATGCTTTACATCCTAGTCTGAGCCTGCAATGCCTCTATCTTTTTTTTGTTGTTGTAGCGAACTAGACCTGAAGGTATCAGAGCGCTTTACATGAGCACCAGTTGCCTTACAGACTGATTTATCTTAACCTTTACTGGAAACAAGGGTATTTTCCCATTTTACTCGTTAGCAAATTAGGATTATAGCAATTATTATGATGGCTGGCGTTTTGCCTATGATACTTTAGAATACTGTAGAAGTGGAGTTGAACCGGAAGTGAACAGATTCATCAACAGTGAAGTTACTTTAGTTCTGTAAATAATATAGGGCAAGAGGGAGAAACTGCGTTTGGCATTTGAGACGTGAAATAGGTGAATAGCTTGCTCTGCCTAAACATGTTTCAGTTTTTGATACCTGTTAAGGTCACCCTTGCATTCTCATAATTATTTGTGCGAAAAATGATCGTGTGATCAATAGTAGAAACCTCTGTATAGTAAAGTACGAATGTGGCACTTGCCTGCACTTGTCCACCTTGCCTCCAGGTGGACCCTTGATTCTGTGATTCAGAGTATTTCTTTTGTCAACAATCCTTTTTAGACTCAGATTAGCATGTAAGGAAATTTCTTTGACACGTTAAAGGCGTACCTTGGTGCAATAGCATACAAGTAAGAAGTCTACCCCATTCCACAATTAGTAATAAAGGGCATGACCTGAAAGCACCAGGTCAGGTGGTTCAGGGCCAGCATTGGAACCCACCCTGGAAAGAGAGTGCAGTAATCCCCTACTGCTGATGTACAGGAACCTGGCTCACAGGGGGAAGGCTTCTAGATGGCAGCTCTGTGCTCACTTGTACCATCTACAAAGCTTCCTTTAGAACTTTGTTCGGCTTACCCATTTTGACACACCATGTCCAAATTCGGCTAATCAAACAAACTTGAGCCATGGAATCTGATTTTTTGCCACCTTCTTTCAAAAATTATAGGTCCCACTAGAACATCTTTATTGTCGGAAGAAATGTTAACGCTAAAAGACACGCCCAGCCATCCTTGACCTAAGTCGCTTAACAGAGCATTAAAACCCCTCAACATGGAGAAGAACTGGAATGAAACTATTTAATATTTGCCCTTCAGGGATATACTAGCCAATCAGAAGAAAGTTAAATCCAAGTATTTCCAATGACCTGCAGAGACGAGATACTCATTGATCATCCTGAATTCATGTAGGTTTTGCCACTGCATGAGACTCCTTCTCAATATAACTGACAATCATGTTCATCAGGATTTTTTACCTGTAGTTGAATTCCACTTTAGCTACAAATCACCCACACCATTAGCGACTGCTAGTGCTGGAACTATAAAAGGAGAAACCAGCTAATCCTCATTTGGTTTAGTTTATGGAGCTGGTAATTAGGATGTTTAATAATTTCTTCATTAGACAGTGAGCAATATGATAATTACATTTTATTATAATTGACATCAGCAATTGTGAATCTTTTGATTTGTTTGTTGGACATGTAAACAACTATTCAACAGATTTTTCTTTGATTAATATATCATAGTTTCATTTGGAAGATCCAGATAAGCACCACATTACGGAAATTGTTTGAAGTTGTCACTTAAGCTTGGAATAGGGATTTCAATTTCATAGTGATCCAGATAAGCACCACATTAGGGAAACTGTTTGAAGTTGTCACTTAAGCTTGGAATAGGGATTTCAATTTCATAGTATTTAAACATATTGTTAACCCAGACTATTTGAAGGAATCACTGGAGACTCTGTTTAAAAGATCAGTCCGATCCTCAAATCTGCCTCCAGGTAAGGGACATAAAGCAGACTTTTAAGGCAAACTTTAATCTTTTAATTAATATACCCAATGTTAAATCTAATTCCTCAATCTGCTAGAAGACAGCAGGCAATGCCTGTCTAGGACTAAACGAGTATGTGATTAGCATATTGCGATGCAACAGGCTTTGGTCCGTAAAAGTACTTCAACCCCAAATCCTTTCCCCATCTCTTTTGCAAATGGGTCCCACGTTAGGGCAAAAACTCAAAGGGGAGCAGGCACAACCCAATATGACCCCTCTCCGTAGTGGCAAATTGACAAGACATCAGAGACTGTTCGAGCACAATTCAGAAACTGCATTTAGCAGAACCTTTAGAATCAGTCCAGTAGTACTAGTCACATACTACAAAATGCAATTCACAAACCTATGTGCGGAGACCTCTACCTCTACTACTTCTCTGTTTTATGTGCTGAGATCTCCACCCAAGGAGGTATACGTTTAAGGTGTAATAACATCTATTCAGACCAACACATTGCCACCGCATATAGGACTCTGGTCATATTTTTGGTTAAATATGCTAGAGGTTGCAAACAAGTAAACCTTGATGCATCTGTACTTATATATTATTATTGCAAAAAGAACAATTGATGGACAGAATACAGAACAATGTAATACATTCACCCCAGTACAGAGATATGGGCCTAAATTCTTTGGGGCAGATTTACAAGCCCCTTGCGCCTGTTTTACGACACCGTTGCTTCACTTTTGTGACGCAGCTTCGGCGCAAAACCAGTGCCATGCTGCGGGGTATTTACAACGTGGCGCATCTGGGAGATGCGTCACGTTGTAAAGCCCTGCGCCAGAAGCAGGCGTTCTGGCGCAGGGGGGGGGGGCGTTCCGGCGCAGGGACGCCTCCTAAAAGTGGCTGAGTGAAATCTACAAGATTTCACTCAGTCACTCTTAAGGTCATGCTGCGTCAAAACCCTGCACCTGCTTGAAGCAGGCGTAAGGATTGACGCAGCATGTTAGGGATAGGGCACCCCCGAGCCTTGTGACGCAACTCCAGCAATGCGCCGCGTTTCCGACAGGGGATGCGTCACGCATCTGCCCATCCGAGTGCCACGGTGCGCCGCATTATAAATGCGGCGCATCAGTGGTGGCGCATGGGTGGGCAGATGCGTCGCAACTCTTCTGGCGCATCGCTGCTGATTAGCAGAGATGCGCCAGAAGTCATAAATCTGCCCCTTTGTTTTTTTGCTCCCTATGCCATTCCAGTTTGAACCCAGCCATATGCAAATCAGTCTTGATTTGCATATGACAAGTCTAAACTGGGGTGGCATGCTGAGCAAAAGAATGATGGATTTAACCCAGATCTCTTGACTGGGGGTGAATGTTTTGATTTGTTCTGCATTCAGTCCATCAATTGTATGTCTTTCAACTGTGTAGCCTTGGCCCGTGTCATGTATGTGCATGTAACTTGCATGATTGAGGTAACTATTAGCGGTTATACCACATGTCTCTTGGACCTCTTTCAAGTGCTCGCCATTCTTTTTACCCAGCATCCTCCCCACCCCCGCTACCTGCCATGGGCGGCAATCTGAGGGTTAGCCCCTGGCGCCAGAAGCTCTAGCTACGCCACTGAGCAGACTTTCATCTGTCTGACAGAGGGGCCACTGCTGGTTCTACTGTCCGAATGATTTCTGTGGTAGGCTGAATGATGTATTTTTATATTGTGTTTGTCACAGGCGAACCCTGGTGGTCCCTACCTGAACACAATGAAAAATGACCCCCACACTGCGGAAGAAAGCTCAGAGGGTGTGGTCGGGTCATTAGTTTTTCTTTTTTCATAAACAAACTCCTGCTTTAGGAGTTCTTTTTGGAAAACAAAAACACTTGGTGCACAGCCAAACACCAAACTTGAAGTGCCTTCATTGGAACAGCCATCATAGCGGTTCCTCAGAGGGCAAGGAGATCACCCTTGGGCTCCAAATATGGCAGTCTTCTGTCCTATAAGGTGGCAGAAATAATGTCCTCCACCAACATGATGGGCAGAGTAGGTCCAGATCAGACCCTTATTCTGCTTTTCATATGAAAGAGCAATCTTTCTGGAAGACTGTTCCTTGCTATTGTGCAGGGACTCAACCTTAAGCTTATGGTTCCGCTGTGTAGTCACTTAACTCCTCAATGGCTTGCAATACCATTATAAAGTGCAGCGAACGGTAATTTACCCACATATATTAGACCACATATAGGGGCGAGTCAATAGGATTATTAACAGATTAAGTTGCAAAAATAATTTGCAAAATTTAAACTTACTCATCAAAATAAGAAAAAGATAACCATCACATCTCTCATAGTATTTGCCTTATTTGCTGAAAGGTAATAACACACTCACAATGGGTAATAAAAATGTGAGGTTACTGATTTCCTCATATTATTTCATAATTCTGGCTTCTTTTCTATTCATTTTTCCTGATTTAAGCCTGAGGTTAGGTCTCTGAAACAAATCCAGTAATACTCAGTGGCGGCTCCTCCTCTAAGACGGAGGAGAGTCGCCCCACTACTCAAAAGGAAAATTAAAATGATAATAACGTAACGTCATTATAATTATGTTTTCCCTATTGCAGTCAGTTGTGGGGCGGGGCTGGCCATAGCAGGGGAAGAAGTGGTTTGCATCCCTAAGTGCTCATGACTGTTTGCCCGGCGCTCAGACCAACTACAACGCTGCATTGCAGCTTTGTGATTGCCTCTGGGGAGCCTGGGTGCTGCCTGCTGCTGGCCTGGACTGTACAGGAAGATAGAAGAGGACGAGGACAGGGATGGAGGAGAGGTGGCGTCCGGACCATTCCAGGTAAGTCCCTTTTTTCCCACTCCCCCAAACTCCACCCTCCCTCGCCACCCCACTATCCCCGCTCGGTAGCAGCTGCTAACAGTAATACTGCAAGTGGGTTTGTTTCCTGTGTAAATTCCGCTGGTCACCCAGTATCCACTTGTGTGGAAAAAAAGTTTCCAAATCATCTTAAGGCCCATCTTCTATTTTGGACCTAAGAAGTTGTTATGTGATTTTACCACAGTTCTGCATCATGTCCATCATCAATATTGTCATATAAGTCATTCATCATCGAATATTTTCCAGCTCAGCCCTTACTCTAACAAAGCCTTTTCCTGTTTTTGGGTCTGGCACAAGCTTGGGGGCATATTTACAAGCTGGCGATAAAAAATCATTGACGCTTTTGCGGCCGTTTTCGTTCGAAAAGCGGCGATAATTTTATCGCCTAATTATCAAGGTCACGCTAACGCGTGAAACCTTGCTTTAGCGTGGGGATTCCTAACACACAGCTTTGCATCTCTAATGAGATGCAAAGTGGGCGTTCCTGACCTAACATGACAGGAGAAATGTCGCTAAGCGACATTTCTCCTATCATCAAGCCCCACACTATGAAGCATAGCGGCAGGAAAAGTAGCGATAACCCCTGTTATCGCGCCTTTCCTTACGCCTGCTTCAGGACTGACTTAGCCATGATATCCTGTGGAAGGTAGATATCATGGCTAAGTTTGTGAGTCCCTATCAGCAATCTAACGCCACACTACGAGAGATTATCGCTGGGTTTCCAGCGATAATCTCACGTTAGGCAGTTAGCGTGAGGATTTTTATCGCTGAGGAGATAAGCGTTGCTAATAGCACGCTATCTCAGCGATAAAAATCCAAGTTACCCGGCGATAATTATCCTCACGCTAAGAGCGCTGAGCGATAATTATCGCCGGGTGTTGCTGATATGCCCCCAAGACCTTAAGATTGTACTAAATTTATACATATTATTTACTAACTAAATCGGAGCATTCAGCCAGTCACCTTCATCCATAGGTCTGTTGTTGTGTGATTCACATAACTTCTGCACACAACAGTGAACAGCACAGATCTGCCCACTCCATAGGTTCAATTCGCTATGAGTTGCAACATTCTTTCACAAGAAGCACCTCCGCACACAATGAAGTTTTATTCATTTCCAGAGACTACTGCAGCAATGTGTCCTTTTAAACTCCAAACGACGTTTTTAAAGCCATTTTATATTGGTCAGGGCTCAGTAGATCCCCAAGAATAAAGATGTAAACATGAACGTCAATTGACGAAAAGGCCAGGGGTAGCGGAAGTGACATAACACACCATTTGACCTTTAAGTTCACACACATGCTTATGCATTCATACACAATCACATATACACACTCGCTCTCACATAAACACACTCTCACCTGCACTCATGCACACAGCATTCATTTAAAAACATGTGTTACTTAAGTCAGCGACCAGAGACTGTTATATTCCACATAATTTTACTCCATTCATTTTTGCACTAATTAGTGTAATAAAAAAAACGGGGGTGGTGATGGACGGAGCATCAGAACCAATCAAACACTCACACCCAGTCAACAGATCTGAGTTTGATCCATCACCGTTCTTTAGCCCACTCTGCCACCCCAGTTCAGACATGGCCATATGCAAATCAGTCTGACCCTGTGCCTAATGGGAACAGTCCAGCCCGAACTGTCAAGCCATGCCTTCCCTGGAAACAAGCTTCCTAGGACCGGTTTCTGGCATTTCAGCCATCTTCAGCCAGGCTTGCTTGAGTCCAGTGGCAAAGTGAGCAAGGGACTCACATCTGAGCATACCCTGCCAACTTATGGCGAACAAAGCGGTACAAAAGGGGGTGGGGATGGATGGAGCATCAGAACCAATCAAACACTCACACCCAGTCAACAGATCTGGGTTTGATCCATCACCGTTCTTTAACCCACTCTGCCACCCCAGTTCAGACATGGCCATATGCAAATCAGTCTGACCCCATGCATCATGGGAACAGTCCAGCCCGAACTGCCAAGCCATGCCTTCCCTGGACCGGAAAGAAGCTTCCTAGGACCGGTTTCTGGCATTTCAGCCGTCTTCAGCCAGGCTTGCTTGAATCCAGTGGCAAAGTGAGCAAGGGACTCACGTCTGAGCATACCCTGCCAACTTATGGCGAACAAAGCGGTACAAAAGGGGGGGGTGATGGACGGAGCATCAGAACCAATCAAACACTCACACCCAGTCAACAGATCTGGGCTTGATCCATCACCGTTCTTTAGCCCACTCTGCCACCCCAGTTCAGACATGGCCATATGCAAATCAGTCTGACCCTGTGCCTCATGGGAACAGTCCAGCCCGAACTGCCAAGCCATGCCTTCCCAGGACAGGAAACAAGCTTCCTAAGACCGGTTTCTAGCATTTCAGCCGTCTTCAGCCAGGCTTGCTTTGAATCCAGTGGCAAAGTGAGCAAGGGACTCACGTCTGAGCATACCCTGCCAACTTATGGCGAACAAAGCGGTACAAAAGGGGGTGGTGATGGCAAAGCATCAGAACCAATCAAACACTCACACCCAGTCAACAGATCTGGGTTTGATCCATCACCGTTCTTTAGCCCACTCTGCCACCCCAGTTCAGACATGGCCATATGTAAATCAGTCTGACCCTGTGCCTCATGGGAACAGTCCAGCCCGAACTGCCAAGCCATGCCTTGGGAACAGTCCAGCTCGAACTACCAAGCCATGCCTTCCCTGGACCAGAAACAAGCTTCCCAGGACTGGTTTCTGGCATTTCAGCTGTCTTCAGCCAGGCTTGCTTGAATCCAGTGGCAAAGTGAGCATGGGACTCACGTCTGAGCATACCCTGCCAACTTATGGCGAACAAAGCGATACAAAAGGGGGTGTTGATGTACGGAGCATCAGAACCAATCAAACACTCACACCCAGTCAACAGATCTGGGTTTGATCCATCACCGTTCATTAGCTCACTCTGCCACCCCAGTTCAGACATGGCCATCTGCAAATCAGTCTGACCCTGTGCTTCATGGGAAAAGTCCAGCCCGAACTGCCAAGCCATGCTTTCCATGGACCGAAAACAAGCTTCCTAGGACCGGTTTCAGGCATTTCAGCCGTCTTCAGCCAGGCATGCTTGAATCCAGTGGCAAAGTGAGCAAGGGTCTCACGTCTGAGCATACCCTGCCAACTTATGGCAAACAATGCGGTACAAAAGGCGGTGGTGATGGACTGAGCATCAGAACCAATCAAACACTCACACCCAGTCAACAGTTCTGGGTTTGATCCATCACCGTTCTTTAGCCCACTCTGCCACCCCAGTTCAGACATGGCCATATGCAAATCAGTCTGACCCTGTGCCTCATGGGAACAGTCCAGCCCGAACTGCCAAGCCATGCCTTCCCTGGACCGGGAACAAGCTTCCTAGGATCGGTTTCTGGCATTTCAGCCGTCTTCAGCCAGGCTTGCTTGAATTCAGAGGCAAAGTGAGCAAGGGACTTACGTCTGAGCATACCCTGCCAACTTATGGCGAACAAAGCGGTACAAAAGGGGGTGGTGATGGACAGAGCATCAGAACCAATCAAACACTCACACCCAGTCAACAGATCTGGGTATGATCCATCACCGTTCTTTAGCCCACTCTGCCACCCCAGTTCAGACATGGCCATATGCAAATCAGTCTGACTATGTGCCTCATGGGAACAGTCCAGCCCGAACTGCCAAGCCATGCCTTCCCTGGACCGGAAACAACCTTCCTAGGACCGGTTTCTGGCATTTCAGCCGTCTTCAGCCAGACTTGCTTGAATTCAGAGGCAAAGTGAGCAAGGGGCTCACGTCTGAGCATACCCTGCCAACTTATGGCGAACAAAGCGGTACAAAAGGGGGTGGTGATGGAGGGAGCATCAGAACCAATCAAACACTCACACCCAGTCAACAGATCTGGGTTTGATCCATCACCGTTCTTTAGCCCACTCTGCCACCCCAGTTCAGACATGGCCATATGCAAATCAGTCTGACCCTGTGCCTCATGGGAACAGTCCAGCCCGAACTGCCAAGCCATGCCTTCCCTGGACCGGAAACAAGCTTCCTAGGACCGGTTTCTGGCATTTCAGCCGTCTTTTGCCAGGCTTGCTTGAATTCAGTGGCAAAGTGAGCAAGGGACTCACATCTGAGCATACCCTGCCAACTTATGGCAAACAAAGCGGTACAAAAGGGGGTGGTGATGGACGGAGCATCAGAACCAATCAAACACTCACACCCAGTCAACAGATCTGGGTTTGATCCATCACCGTTCTTTAGCCCACTCTGCCACCCCAGTTCAGACATGGCCATATGCAAATCAGTCTGACCCTGTGCCTAATGGGAACAGTCCAGCCCGAACTGTCAAGCCATGCCTTCCCTGGACTGGAAACAAGCTTCCTAGGACCGGTTTCTGGCATTTCAGCCGTCTTCAGCCAGGCTTGTTTGAATCCAGTGGCAAAGTGAGCAAGGGACTCACGTCTGAGCATACCCTGCCAACCTATGGCGAACAAAGCGGTACAAAAGGGGGCGGTGATGGACGGAGCATCAGAACCAATCAAACACTCACACCCAGTCAACAGATCTGGGTTTGATCCATCACCCTTCTTTAGCCCACTCTGCCCCCAAAGATAAGACATGGCCATATGCAAATCAGTCTGACCCTGTGCCTTATGGAAACAGTCCAGCCCGAACTGCCAAGCCATGCCTTCCAAGGACCGGAAACAAGCTTCCTAGGATCGGTTTCTGGCATTTCAGCCATCTTCAGCCAGGCTTCAGCCAGGCTTGCTTGAATCCAGTGGCAAAGTGAGCAAGGGACTCACATCTGAGCATACCCTGCCAACTTATGGCGAACAAAGCGGTACAAAAGGGGGTGGTGATGGAGGGAGCATCAGAACCAATCAAACACTCACACCCAGTCAACAGATCTGGGTTTGATCCATCACCGTTCTTTAGCCCACTCTGCCACCCCAGTTCAGACATGGCCATATGCAAATCAGTCCGACCCTGCGCCTCATGGGAACAGTCCAGCCCGAACTGCCAAGCCATGCCTTCCCTGGACCGGAAACAAGCTTCCTAGGACCGGTTTCTGGCATTTCAGCCGTCTTCAGCCAGGCTTTCTTGATTCCATGGCAAAGTGAGCAAGGGACTCACGTCTGAGCATACCCTGCCAACTTATGGCAAACAAAGCTGTACAAAAGGGGGTGGTGATGGACGGAGCATCAGAACCAATCAAACACTCACACCCAGTCAACAGATCTGGGTTTGATCCATCACCGTTCTTTATCCCAATCTGCCACCCCAGTTCAGACATGGCCATATGCAAATCAGTCTGACCCTGTGCCTCATGGGAACAGTCCAGCCCGAACTGCCAAGCCATGCTTTCCCTGGACCGGAAACAAGCTTCCTAGGACCGGTTTCTGGCATTTCAGCCATCTTCAGCCAGACTTGCTTGAATCCAGTGGCAAAGTGAGCAAGAGACTCACGTCTGAGCATACCCTGCCAACTTATGGCGAACAAAGCGGTACAAAAGGGGGTGGTGATGGACAGAGCATCAGAACCAATCAAGCACTCACACCCAGTCAACAGATCTGGGTTTGATCCATCACTGTTCTTTAGCCCACTCTGCCACCCCAGTTCAGACATGGCCATATGCAAATCAGTCTGACCCTGTGCATCATGGGAACAGTCCAGCCCGAACTGCCAAGCCATGCCTTCCCTGGACCGGAAACAAGCTGCCTTGGACCGGTTTCTAACATTTCATCCGTCTTCAGCCAGGCTTGCTTGAATCCAGTGGCAAAGTGAGCAAGGGACTCACGTCTGAGCATACCCGGCAAACTTATGGCGAACAAAGCGGTACAAAAAGGGGTGGTGATGGACGGAGCATCAGAACCAATCGAACACTCACACCCAGTCTACAGATCTGGGTTTGATCCATCACTGTTCTTTAGCCCACTCTGCCACCTCAGTTCAGACATGGCCATATGCAAATCAGTCTGACCCTGTGCATCGTGGGAACAGTCCAGCCCGAACTGCCAAGCCATGCCTTCCCTGGACCGGAAACAAGCTTCCTAGGATCGGTTTCTGGCATTTCAGCCGTCTTCAGCCAGGCTTGCTCGAATCCAGTGGCAAAGTGAGCAAGGGACTCACGTCTGAGCATACCCTGCCAACATATGGCGAACAAAGCGGTACAAAAGGGGGTGGTGATAGACGGAGCAGCAGAACCAATCAAACACTCACACCCAGTCAACAGATCTGGGTTTGATCCATCACCGTTCTTTAGCCCACTCTGCCACCCCAGTTCAGACATAGCCTTATGCAAATCAGTCTGACCCTGTGCATCATGGGAACAGTCCAGCCCGAACTGCCAAGCCATGCCTTCCCTTGACCGGAAACAAGCTTCCTAAGACCGGTTTCTGGCATTTCAGCCGTCTTCAGCCAGGCTTGCTTGAATCCAGTGACAAAGTGAGCAAGGGACTCACGTCTGAGCATACCCTGCCAACTTATGGTGAACAAAGCGGTACAAAAGGGGGTGGTGATGGACGGAGCATTAGAACCAATCAAACACTCACACCCAGTCAACAGATCTGGGTTTGATCCATCACCGTTCTTTAGCCCACTCTGCCACCCCAGTTCAGACATGGCCATATGCAAATCAGTCTGACCCTGTGCCTCATGGGAACAGTCCAGCCCGAACTGCCAAGCCATGCCTTCCCTGGACCGGAAACAAGCTTCCTAGGACCGGTTTCTGGCATTTCAGCCATCTTCAGCCAAGCTTGCTTGAATCCAGTGGCAAAGTGAGCAAGAGACTCACGTCTGAGCATACCCTGCCAACTTATGGCGAACAAAGCGGTACAAAAGGGGGTGGTGATGGACAGAGCATCAGAACCAATAAAGCACTCACACCCAGTCAACAGATCTGGGTTTGATCCATCACTGTTCTTTAGCCCACTCTGCCACCCCAGTTCAGACATGGCCATATGCAAATCAGTCTGACCCTGTGCATCATGGGAACAGTCCAGCCCGAACTGCCAAGCCATGCCTTCCCTGGACCGGAAACAAGCTTCCTTGGACCGGTTTCTAGCATTTCATCCGTCTTCAGCCAGGCTTGCTTGAATCCAGTGGCAAAGTGAGCAAGGGACTCACGTCTGAGCATACCCGGCCAACTTATGGCGAACAAAGCGGTACAAAAAGGGGTGGTGATGGACAGAGCATCAGAACCAATCGAACACTCACACCCAGTCTACAGATCTGGGTTTGATCCATCACTGTTCTTTAGCCCACTCTGCCACCTCAGTTCAGACATGGCCATATGCAAATCAGTCTGACCCTGTGCATCATGGGAACAGTCCAGCCCGAACTGCCAAGCCATGCCTTCCCTAGACTGGAAACAAGCTTCCTAGGACCGGTTATTGGCATTTCAGCCGTCTTCAGACAGGCTTGCTCGAATCCAGTGGCAAAGTGAGCAAGGGACTCACGTCTGAGCATACCCTGCCAACTTATGGTGAACAAAGCGGTACAAAAGGGGGTGGTGATGGACGGAGCATTAGAACCAATCAAACACTCACACCCAGTCAACAGATCTGGGTTTGATCCATCACCGTTCTTTAGCCCACTCTGCCTCCCCAGTTCAGACATGGCCATATGCAAATCAGTCTGACCCTGTCCATCATGGGAACAGTCCAGCCCGAACTGGCAAGCCATGCCTTCCCTGGACCGGAAACAAGCTTCCTAGGACCGGTTTCTGGCATTTCAGCCGTCT
The DNA here is from genome assembly GCF_964204655.1 of Triturus cristatus. Classification (NCBI taxonomy): domain Eukaryota; kingdom Metazoa; phylum Chordata; class Amphibia; order Caudata; family Salamandridae; genus Triturus; species Triturus cristatus. Next base: position 1,206,446,227 of record NC_140590.1, read on the forward strand.
TCAGCCAGGCTTGCTTGACTCCAGTGACAAAGTGAGCAAGGGACTCACGTCTGAGCATACCTTGCCAACTTATGGCGAACAAAGCGGTACAAAAGGGGGTGGTGATGGACGGAGCATCAGAACCAATCAAACACTCACACCCAGTCAACAGATGTGGGTTTGATCCATCACCGTTCTTTTGCCCACTCTGCCACCCCAGTTCAGACATGGCCATATGCAAATCAGTCTGACTATGTGCCTCATGGGAACAGTCTAGCCCGAACTGCCAAGCCTTGCCTTCCCTGGACCGGAAACAAGCTTCCTAGGACCGGTTTCTGGCATTTCAGCCGTCTTCAGCCAGACTTGCTTGAATTCAGAGGCAAAGTGAGCAAGGGACTCACGTCTGAGCATACCCTGCCAACTTATGGCGAACAAAGCGGTACAAAAGGGGGTGGTGATGGAGGGAGCATCAGAACCAATCAAACACTCACACCCAGTCAACAGATCTGGGTTTGATCCATCACCGTTCTTTAGCCCACTCTGCCACCCCAGTTCAGACATGGCCATATGCAAATCAGTCTGACCCTGTGCCTCATGGGAACAGTCCAGCCCGAACTGCCAAGCCATGCCTTCCCTGGACCGGAAACAAGCTTCCTAGGACCGGTTTCTGGCATTTCAGCCGTCTTTTGCCAGGCTTGCTTGAATTCAGTGGCAAAGTGAGCAAGGGACTCACATCTGAGCATACCCTGCCAACTTATGGCAATCAAAGCGGTACAAAAGGGGGTGGTGATGGACGGAGCATCAGAACCAATCAAACACTCACACCCAGTCAACTGATCTGGGTTTGATCCATCACCGTTCTTTAGCCCACTCTGCCACCCCAGTTCAGACATGGCCATATTCAAATCAGTCTGACCCTGTGCATCATGGGAACAGTCCAGCCCGAACTGCCAAGCCATGCCTTCCCTGGACCGGAAACAAGCTTCCTTGGACCGGTTTCTAGCATTTCATCCGTCTTCAGCCAGGCTTGCTTGAATCCAGTGGCAAAGTGAGCAAGGGACTCACGTCTGAGCATACCCGGCCAACTTATGGCGAACAAAGCGGTACAAAAAGGGGTGGTGATGGACGGAGCATCAGAACCAATCGAACACTCACACCCAGTCTACAGATCTGGGTTTGATCCATCACTGTTCTTTAGCCCACTCTGCCACCTCAGTTCAGACATGGCCATATGCAAATCAGTCTGACCTTGTGCATCATGGGAACAGTCCAGCCCGAACTGCCAAGCCATGCCTTCCCTGGACCGGAAACAAGCTTCCTAGGACCGGTTATTGGCGTTTCAGCCGTCTTCAGACAGGCTTGCTCGAATCCAGTGGCAAAGTGAGCAAGGGACTCACGTCTGAGCATACCCTGCCAACATATGGCGAACAAAGCGGTACAAAAGGGGGTGGTGATAGAAGGAGCATCAGAACCAATCAAACACTCACACCCAGTCAACAGATCTGGGTTTGATCCATCACCGTTCTTTAGCCCACTCTGCCACCCCAGTTCAGACATAGCCTTATGCAAATCAGTCTGACCCTGTGCATCATGGGAACAGTCCAGCCCGAACTGCCAAGCCATGCCTTCCCTGGACCGGAAACAAACTTCCTAAGACCGGTTTCTGGCATTTCAGCCGTCTTCAGCCAGGCTTGCTTGAATCCAGTGACAAAGTGAGCAAGGGACTCACGTCTGAGCATACCCTGCCAACTTATGGTGAACAAAGCTGTACAAAAGGGGGTGGTGATGGACGGAGCATTAGAACCAATCAAACACTCACACCCAGTCAACAGATCTGGGTTTGATCCATCACAATTCTTTAGCCCACTCTGCCTCCCCAGTTCAGACATGGCCATATGCAAATCAGTCTGACCCTGTCCATCATGGGAACAGTCCAGCCCGAACTGGCAAGCCATGCCTTCCCTTGACCGGAAACAAGCTTCCTAGGACCGGTTTCTGGCATTTCAGCCGTCTTCAGCCAGGCTTGCTTGACTCCAGTGACAAAGTGAGCAAGGGACGCACGTGACCACGTCTGAGCATACCTTGCCAACTTATGGCGAACAAAGCGGTACAAAAGGGGGTGGTGATGGACGGAGCATCAGAACCAATCAAACACTCACACCCAGTCAACAGATGTGGGTTTGATCCATCACCGTTCTTTAGCCCACTCTGCCACCCCAGTTCAGACATGGCCATATGCAAATCAGTCTGACTATGTGCCTCATGGGAACAGTCCAGCCCGAACTGCCAAGCCATGCCTTCCCTGGACCGGAAACAAGCTTCCTAGGACCGGTTTCTGGCATTTCAGCCGTCTTCAGCCAGACTTGCTTGAATTCAGAGGCAAAGTGAGCAAGGGACTCACGTCTGAGCATACCCTGCCAACTTATGGCGAACAAAGCGGTACAAAAGGGGGTGGTGATGGAGGGAGCATCAGAACCAATCAAACACTCACACCCAGTCAACAGATCTGGGTTTGATCCATCACCGTTCTTTAGCCCACTCTGCCACCCCAGTTCAGACATGGCCATATGCAAATCAGTCTGACTCTGTGCCTCATGGGAACAGTCCAGCCCGAACTGCCAAGCCATGCCTTCCCTGGACCGGAAACAAGCTTCCTAGGACCGGTTTCTGGCATTTCAGCCGTCTTTTGCCAGGCTTGCTTGAATTCAGAGGCAAAGTGAGCAAGGGACTCACATCTGAGCATACCCTGCCAACTTATGGCAAACAAAGCGGTACAAAAGAGGGTGGTGATGGACGGAGCATCAGAACCAATCAAACACTCACACCCAGTCAACAGATCTGGGTTTGATCCATCACCGTTCTTTAGCCCACTCTGCCACCTCAGTTCAGACATGGCCATATGCAAATCAGTCTGACACTGTGCCTAATGGGAACAGTCCAGCCCGAACTGTCAAGCCATGCCTTCCCTGGACTGGAAACAAGCTTCCTAGGACCGGTTTCTGGCATTTCAGCCGTCTTCAGCCAGGCTTGTTTGAATCCAGTGGCAAAGTGAGCAAGGGACTCACTTCTGAGCATACCCTGCCAAACTATGACGAACAAAGCGGTACAAAAGGGGGCGGTGATGGATGGAGCATCAGAACCAATCAAACACTCACACCCAGTCAACAGATCTGGGTTTGATCCATCACCGTTCTTTAGCCCACTCTGCCCCCCAAGATGAGACATGGCCGTATGCAAATCAGTCTGACCCTGTGCCTTATGGAAACAGTCCAGCCCGAACTGCCAAGCCATGCCTTCCCTGGACCGGAAACAAGCTTCCTAGGATCGGTTTCTGGCATTTCAGCCGTCTTCAGCCAGGCTTCAGCCAGGCTTGCTTGAATCCAGTGGCAAAGTGAGCAAGGGACTCACATCTGAGCATACCCTGCCAACTTATGGCGAACAAAGCGGTACAAAAGGGGGTGGTGATGGACGGAGCATCAGAACCAATCAAACACTCACACCCAGTCAACAGATCTGGGTTTGATCCATCACCGTTCTTTAGCCCACTCTGCCACCCCAGTTCAGACATGGCTATATGCAAATCAGTCCGACCCTGCGCCTCATGGGAACAGTCCAGCCCGAACTGTCAAGCCATGCCTTCCCTGGACCGGAAACAAGCTTCCTAGGAGCGGTTTCTGGAATTTCAGCCGTCTTCAGCCAGGCTTTCTTGATTCCATGGCAAAGTGAGCAAGGGACTCACGCCTGAGCATACCCTGCCAAATTATGGCAAACAAAGCGGTACAAAAGGGGGTGGTGATGGACGGAGCATCAGAACCAATCAAACACTCACACCCAGTCAACAGATCTGGGTTTGATCCATCACCGTTCTTTAGCCCACTCTGCCACCCCAGTTCAGACATGGCCATATGCAAATCAGTCTGACTCTGTGCCTCATGGGAACAGTCCAGCCCGAACTGCCAAGCCATGCCTTCCCTGGACCGGAAACAAGCTTCCTAGGACCGGTTTCTGGCATTTCAGCCGTCTTTTGCCAGGCTTGCTTGAATTCAGAGGCAAAGTGAGCAAGGGACTCACATCTGAGCATACCCTGCCAACTTATGGCAAACAAAGCGGTACAAAAGAGGGTGGTGATGGACGGAGCATCAGAACCAATCAAACACTCACACCCAGTCAACAGATCTGGGTTTGATCCATCACCGTTCTTTAGCCCACTCTGCCACCTCAGTTCAGACATGGCCATATGCAAATCAGTCTGACACTGTGCCTAATGGGAACAGTCCAGCCCGAACTGTCAAGCCATGCATTCCCTGGACTGGAAACAAGCTTCCTAGGACCGGTTTCTGGCATTTCAGCCGTCTTCAGCCAGGCTTGTTTGAATCCAGTGGCAAAGTGAGCAAGGGACTCACTTCTGAGCATACCCTGCCAAACTATGGCGAACAAAGCGGTACAAAAGGGGGCGGTGATGGACGGAGCATCAGAACCAATCAAACACTCACACCCAGTCAACAGATCTGGGTTTGATCCATCACCGTTCTTTAGCCCACTCTGCCCCCCAAGATGAGACATGGCCGTATGCAAATCAGTCTGACCCTGTGCCTTATGGAAACAGTCCAGCCCGAACTGCCAAGCCATGCCTTCCCTGGACCGGAAACAAGCTTCCTAGGATCGGTTTCTGGCATTTCAGCCGTCTTCAGCCAGGCTTCAGCCAGGCTTGCTTGAATCCAGTGGCAAAGTGAGCAAGGGACTCACATCTGAGCATACCCTGCCAACTTATGGCGAACAAAGCGGTACAAAAGGGGGTGGTGATGGACGGAGCATCAGAACCAATCAAACACTCACACCCAGTCAACAGATCTGGGTTTGATCCATCACCGTTCTTTAGCCCACTCTGCCACCCCAGTTCAGACATGGCTATATGCAAATCAGTCCGACCCTGCGCCTCATGGGAACAGTCCAGCCCGAACTGTCAAGCCATGCCTTCCCTGGACCGGAAACAAGCTTCCTAGGAGCGGTTTCTGGCATTTCAGCCGTCTTCAGCCAGGCTTTCTTGATTCCATGGCAAAGTGAGCAAGGGACTCACGCCTGAGCATACCCTGCCAAATTATGGCAAACAAAGCGGTACAAAAGGGGGTGGTGATGGACGGAGCATCAGAACCAATCAAACACTCACACCCAGTCAACAGTTCTGGGTTTGATCCATCACCGTTCTTTAGCCCACTCTGCCACCCCAGTTCAGACATGGCCATATGCAAATCAGTCTGACCCTGTGCCTCATGGGAACAGTCCAGCCCGAACTGCCAAGCCATGCCTTCCCTGGACCGGAAACAAGCTTCCTTGGACCGGTTTCTAGCATTTCATCCGTCTTCAGCCAGGCTTGCTTGAATCCAGTGGCAAAGTGAGCAAGGGACTCACGTCTGAGCATACCCGGCCAACTTATGGCGAACAAAGCGGTACAAAAAGGGGTGGTGATGGACGGAGCATCAGAACCAATCGAACACTCACACCCAGTCTACAGATCTGGGTTTGATCCATCACTGTTCTTTAGCCCACTCTGCCACCCCAGTTCAGACATGGCCATATGCAAATCAGTCTGACCCTGTGCATCGTGGGAACAGTCCAGCCCGAACTGCCAAGCCATGCCTTCCCTGGACCGGAAACAAGCTTCCTAGGACCGGTTTCTGGCATTTCAGCCGTCTTCAGCCAGGCTTGCTTGAATTCAGAGGCAAAGTGAGCAAGGGACTCACATCTGAGCATACCCTGCCAACTTATGGCAAACAAAGCGGTACAAAAGAGGGTGGTGATGGACGGAGCATCAGAACCAATCAAACACTCACACCCAGTCAACAGATCTGGGTTTGATCCATCACCGTTCTTTAGCCCACTCTGCCACCTCAGTTCAGACATGGCCATATGCAAATCAGTCTGACACTGTGCCTAATGGGAACAGTCCAGCCCGAACTGTCAAGCCATGCATTCCCTGGACTGGAAACAAGCTTCCTAGGACCGGTTTCTGGCATTTCAGCCGTCTTCAGCCAGGCTTGTTTGAATCCAGTGGCAAAGTGAGCAAGGGACTCACTTCTGAGCATACCCTGCCAAACTATGGCGAACAAAGCGGTACAAAAGGGGGCGGTGATGGACGGAGCATCAGAACCAATCAAACACTCACACCCAGTCAACAGATCTGGGTTTGATCCATCACCGTTCTTTAGCCCACTCTGCCCCCCAAGATGAGACATGGCCGTATGCAAATCAGTCTGACCCTGTGCCTTATGGAAACAGTCCAGCCCGAACTGCCAAGCCATGCCTTCCCTGGACCGGAAACAAGCTTCCTAAGACCGGTTTCTGGCATTTCAGCCGTCTTCAGCCAGGCTTGCTTGACTCCAGTGACAAAGTGAGCAAGGGACTCACGTCTGAGCATACCTTGCCAACTTATGGCGAACAAAGCGGTACAAAAGGGGGTGGTGATGGACGGAGCATCAGAACCAATCGAACACTCACACCCAGTCTACAGATCTGGGTTTGATCCATCACTGTTCTTTAGCCCACTCTGCCACCCCAGTTCAGACATGGCCATATGCAAATCAGTCTGACCCTGTGCATCGTGGGAACAGTCCAGCCCGAACTGCCAAGCCATGCCTTCCCTGGACCGGAAACAAGCTTCCTAGGACCGGTTTCTGGCATTTCAGCCGTCTTCAGCCAGGCTTGCTCGAATCCAGTGGCAAAGTGAGCAAGGGACTCACGTCTGAGCATACCCTGCCAACATATGGCGAACAAAGCGGTACAAAAGGGGGTGGTGATAGACCGAGCATCAGAACCAATCAAACACTCACACCCAGTCAACAGATCTGGGTTTGATCCATCACCATTCTTTAGCCCACTCTGCCACCCCAGTTCAGACATAGCCTTATGCAAATCAGTCTGACCCTGTGCATCATGGGAACAGTCCAGCCCGAACTGCCAAGCCATGCCTTCCCTGGACCGGAAACAAGCTTCCTAAGACCGGTTTCTGGCATTTAAGCCGTCTTCAGCCAGGCTTGCTTGACTCCAGTGACAAAGTGAGCAAGGGACTCACGTCTGAGCATACCTTGCCAACTTATGGCGAACAAAGCGGTACAAAAGGGGGTGGTGATGGACGGAGCATCAGAACCAATCAAACACTCACACCCAGTCAACAGATGTGGGTTTGATCCATCACCATTCTTTAGCCCACTCTGCCACCCCAGTTCAGACATAGCCTTATGCAAATCAGTCTGACCCTGTGCATCATGGGAACAGTCCAGCCCGAACTGCCAAGCCATGCCTTCCCTGGACCGGAAACAAGCTTCCTAAGACCGGTTTCTGGCATTTCAGCCGTCTTCAGCCAGGCTTGCTTGACTCCAGTGACAAAGTGAGCAAGGGACTCACGTCTGAGCATACCTTGCCAACTTATGGCGAACAAAGCGGTACAAAAGGGGGTGGTGATGGACGGAGCATCAGAACCAATCAAACACTCACACCCAGTCAACAGATGTGGGTTTGATCCATCACCATTCTTTAGCCCACTCTGCCACCCCAGTTCAGACATGGCCATATGCAAATCAGTCTGACCCTGTGCATCATGGGAACAGTCCAGCCCAAACTGCCAGGCCATGCCTTCCCTGGACCGAAAACAAGCTTCCTAGGACCGGTTTCTGGCATTTCAGCCGTCTTCAGCCAGGCTTGCTTGAATCCAGTGGCAAAGTGAGCAAGGGACTCACGTCTGAGCATACCCTGCCAACTTATGGCGAACAAAGCGGTACAAAAGGGGGTGGTGATGTACAGAGCATCAGAACCAATCAAACACTCACACCCAGTCAAAAGATCTGGGTTTGATCCATCACCGTTCTTTGGCCCACTCTACCACCCCTGTTCAGACATGGCCATATGCAAATTAGTCTGACCCTGTGCCTCATGGGAACAGTCCAGCCCGAACTGCCAAGCCATGCCTTCCCTGGACCAGAAACAAGCTTCCTAGGACCGGTTTCTGGCATTTCAGCCGTCTTCAGCCAGGCTTGCTTAAATCCAGTGGCAAAGTCACCAAGGGACTCACTTCTGAGCATACCCTGCCAACTTATGGCGAACAAAGCGGTACAAAAGGGGGTGGTGATGGACGGAGCATCAGAACCAATCAAACACTCACACCCAGTCACCAGATCTGGGTTTGATCCATCACCGTTCTTTAGCCCACTCTGCCACCCCAGTTCAGACATGGCCATATGCAAATCAGTCCGGCCCTGTGCCTCACGGGAACAGTCCAGCCAAAACTGCCAAGCCATGCCTTCCCTGGACCGGAAACAAGCTTCCTAGGACCGGTTTCAGGCATTTCAGCCGTCTTCATCCAGGCTTGCTTGAATCCAGTGGCAAAGTGAGCAAGGGACTCACGTCTGAGCATACCTTGCCAACTTATGGCGAACAAAGCGGTACAAAAGGGGGTGGTGATGGACGGAGCATTAGAACCAATCAAACACTCACACCCAGTCAACAGATCTGGGTTTGATCCATCACCGTTCTTTAGCCCACTCTGCCCACCAAGATGAGACATGGCCATATGCAAATCAGTCTGACCCTGTGCCTTATGGAAACAGTCCAGCCTGAACTGCCAAGCCATGCCTTCCCTGGACCGGAAACAAGCTTCCTAGGATCGGTTTCTGGCATTTCAGCCGTCTTCAGCCAGGCTTCAGCCAGGCTTGCTTGAATCCAGTGGCAAAGTGAGCAAGGGACTCACGTCTGAGCATACCCTGCCAACTTATGGTGAACAAAGTGGTACAAAAGGGGGTGGTGATGGACGGAGCATCAGAACCAATCAAACACTCACACCCAGTCAACAGATCTGGGTTTGATCCATCACCGTTCTTTAGCCCACTCTGCCACCCCAGTTCAGACATGGCCATATGCAAATCAGTCTGACCCTGCGCCTCATGGGAACAGTCCAGCCCGAACTGCCAAGCCATGCCTTCCCTGGACCGGAAACAAGCTTCCTAGGACCGGTTTCTGGCATTTCAGCCGTCTTCAGCCAGGCTTTCTTGAATCCATGGCAAAGTGAGCAAGGGACTCACGTCTGAGCATACCCTGCCAACTTATGGCAAACAAAGCGGTACAAAAGGGGGTGTTGATGGACGGATCATCAGAAGCAATCAAACACTCACACCCAGTCAACAGATCTGGGTTTGATCCATCACTGTTCTTTAGCCCACTCTGCCACCCCAGTTCAGACATGGCCATATGCAAATCAGTCTGACCCTGTGCATCGTGGGAACAGTCCAGCCCGAACTGCCAAGCCATGCCTTCCCTGGACCGGAAACAAGCTTCCTAGGACCGGTTTCTGGCATTTCAGCCATCTTCAGCCAGGCTTGCTCGAATCCAGTGTCAAAGTGAGCAAGGGACTCACGTCTGAGCATACCCTGCCAACATATGGCGAACAAAGCGGTACAAAAGGAGGTGGTGATAGACGGAGCATCAGAACCAATCAAACACTCACACCCAGTCAACAGATCTGGGTTTGATCCATCACCGTTCTTTAGCCCACTCTGCCACCCCAGTTCAGACATAGCCATATGCAAATCAGTCTGACCCTGTGCATCATGGGAACAGTCCAGCCCAAACTGCCAAGCCATGCCTTCCCTGGACCGGAAGCAAGCTTCCTAAGACCAGTTTCTGGCATTTCAGCCGTCTTCAGCCAGGCTTGCTTGAATCCAGTGACAAAGTGAGCAAGGGACTCACGTCTGAGCATACCCTGCCAACTTATGGTGAACAAAGCGGTACAAAAGGGGGCGGTGATGGACGGAGCATCAGAACCAATCAAACACTCACACCCAGTCAACAGATCTGGGTTTGATCCATCACCGTTCTTTAGCCCACTCTGCCACCCCAGTTCAGACATGGCCATATGCAAATCAGTCTGACCCTGCGCCTCATGGGAACAGTCCAGCCCCAACCTCCAAGCCATGCCTTCCCTGGAACGGAAACAAGCTTCCTAGGACAGGTTTCTGGCATTTCAGCCGTTTTCAGCCAGGCTTGCTTGAAACCAGTGGCAAAGTGAGCAAGGGACTCACGTCTGAGCATACCCTGCCAACTTATGGCGAACAAAGCGGTACAAAAGGGGGTGGTGATGGACTGAGCATCAGAACCAATCAAACACTCACACCCTGTCAACAGATCTGGGTTTGATCCATCACTGTTCTTTAGCCCACTCTGCCACCCCAGTTCAGACATGGCCATATGCAAATCAGTGTGACCCTGTGCATCATGGGAACAGTCCAGCCCAAACTGCCAAGCCATGCCTTCCCTGGACCGGAAACAAGCTTCCTAGGACCGGTTTCTGGCATTTCAGCCGTCTTCAGCCAGGCTTGCTTGAATCCAGTGGCAAAGTGAGCAAGGGACTCATGTCTGAGCATACCCTGCCAACTTATGGCGAACAAAGCGGTACAAAAGGGGGTGGTGATGGACGGAGCATCAGAACCAATCGAACACTCACACCCAGTCTACAGATCTGGGTTTGATCCATCACTGTTCTTTAGCCCACTCTGCCACCTCAGTTCAGACATGGCCATATGCAAATCAGTCTGACCCTGTGCATCATGGGAACAGTCCAGCCCGAACTGCCAAGCCATGCCTTCCCTGGACCGGAAACAAGCTTCCTAGGACCGGTTATTGGCGTTTCAGCCGTCTTCAGACAGGCTTGCTCGAATCCAGTGGCAAAGTGAGCAAGGGACTCACGTCTGAGCATACCCTGCCAACATATGGCGAACAAAGCGGTACAAAAGGGGGTGGTGATAGACGGAGCATTAGAACCAATCAAACACTCACACCCAGTCAACAGATCTGGGTTTGATCCATCACCGTTCTTTAGCCCACCCTGCCACCCCAGTTCAGACATAGCCTTATGCAAATCAGTCTGACCCTGTGCATCATGGGAACAGTCCAGCCCGAACTGCCAAGCCATGCCTTCCCTGGACCGGAAACAAGCTTCCTAAGACCGGTTTCTGGCATTTCAGCCGTCTTCAGCCAGGCTTGCTTGAATCCAGTGACAAAGTGAGCAAGGGACTCACGTCTGAGCATACCCTGCCAACTTATGGTGAACAAAGCTGTACAAAAGGGGGTGGTGATGGACGGAGCATTAGAACCAATCAAACACTCACACCCAGTCAACAGATCTGGGTTTGATCCATCACCGTTCTTTAGCCCACTCCGCCTCCCCAGTTCAGACATGGCCATATGCAAATCAGTCTGACCCTGTCCATCATGGGAACAGTCCAGCCCGAACTGGCAAGCCATGCCTTCCCTGGACCGGAAACAAGCTTCCTAGGACCGGTTTCTGGCATTTCAGCCGTCTTCAGCCAGGCTTGCTTGACTCCAGTGACAAAGTGAGCAAGGGACTCACGTGACCACGTCTGAGCATACCTTGCCAACTTATGGCGAACAAAGCGGTACAAAAGGGGGTGGTGATGGACGGAGCATCAGAACCAATCAAACACTCACACCCAGTCAACAGATGTGGGTTTGATCCATCACCGTTCTTTAGCCCACTCTGCCACCCCAGTTCAGACATGGCCATATGCAAATCAGTCTGACTATGTGCCTCATGGGAACAGTCCAGCCCGAACTGCCAAGCCATGCCTTCCCTGGACCGGAAACAAGCTTCCTAGGACCGGTTTCTGGCATTTCAGCCGTCTTCAGCCAGACTTGCTTGAATTCAGAGGCAAAGTGAGCAAGGGACTCACGTCTGAGCATACCCTGCCAACTTATGGCGAACAAAGCGGTACAAAAGGGGGTAGTGATGGAGGGAGCATCAGAACCAATCAAACACTCACACCCAGTCAACTGATCTGGGTTTGATCCATCACCGTTCTTTAGCCCACTGTGCCACCCCAGTTCAGACATGGCCATATGCAAATCAGTCTGACTCTGTGCCTCATGGGAACAGTCCAGCCCGAACTGCCAAGCCATGCCTTCCCTGGACCGGAAACAAGCTTCCTAGGACCGGTTTCTGGCATTTCAGCCGTCTTTTGCCAGGCTTGCTTGAATTCAGAGGCAAAGTGAGCAAGGGACTCACATCTGAGCATACCCTGCCAACTTATGGCAAACAAAGCGGTACAAAAGGGGGTGGTGATGGACGGAGCATCAGAACCAATCAAACACTCACACCCAGTCAACAGATCTGGGTTTGATCCATCACCGTTCTTTAGCCCACTCTGCCACCTCAGTTCAGACATGGCCATATGCAAATCAGTCTGACACTGTGCCTAATGGGAACAGTCCAGCCCGAACTGTCAAGCCATGCCTTCCCTGGACTGGAAACAAGCTTCCTAGGACCGGTTTCTGGCATTTCAGCCGTCTTCAGCCAGGCTTGTTTGAATCCAGTGGCAAAGTGAGCAAGGGACTCACTTCTGAGCATACCCTGCCAACCTATGGCGAACAAAGCGGTACAAAAGGGGGCGGTGATGGACGGAGCATCAGAACCAATCAAACACTCACACCCAGTCAACAGATCTGGGTTTGATCCATCACCATTCTTTAGCCCACTCTGCCCCCCAAGATGAGACATGGCCGTATGCAAATCAGTCTGACCCTGTGCCTTATGGAAACAGTCCAGCCCGAACTGCCAAGCCATGCCTTCCCTGGACCGGAAACAAGCTTCCTAGGATCGGTTTCTGGCATTTCAGCCGTCTTCAGCCAGGCTTCAGCCAGGCTTGCTTGAATCCAGTGGCAAAGTGAGCAAGGGACTCACATCTGAGCATACCCTGCCAACTTATGGCGAACAAAGCGGTACAAAAGGGGGTGGTGATGGACGGAGCATCAGAACCAATCAAACACTCACACCCAGTCAACAGATCTGGGTTTGATCCATCACCGTTCTTTAGCCCACTCTGCCACCCCAGTTCAGACATGGCTATATGCAAATCAGTCCGACCCTGCGCCTCATGGGAACAGTCCAGCCCGAACTGTCAAGCCATGCCTTCCCTGGACCGGAAACAAGCTTCCTAGGAGCGGTTTCTGGCATTTCAGCCGTCTTCAGCCAGGCTTGCTTGACTCCAGTGACAAAGTGAGCAAGGGACTCACTTCTGAGCATACCTTGCCAACTTATGGCGAACAAAGCGGTACAAAAGGGGGTGGTGATGGACGGAGCATCAGAACCAATCAAACACTCACACCCAGTCAACAGATGTGGGTTTGATCCATCACCATTCTTTAGCCCACTCTGCCACCCCAGTTCAGACATGGCCATATGCAAATCAGTCTGACCCTGTGCATCATGGGAACAGTCCAGCCCAAACTGCCAGGCCATGCCTTCCCTGGACCGGAAACAAGCTTCCTAGGACCGGTTTCTGGCATTTCAGCCGTCTTCAGCCAGGCTTGCTTGAATCCAGTGGCAAAGTGAGCAAGGGACTCACGTCTGAGCATACCCTGCCAACTTATGGCGAACAAAGCGGTACAAAAGGGGGTGGTGATGTACAGAGCATCAGAACCAATCAAACACTCACACCCAGTCAAAAGATCTGGGTTTGATCCATCACCGTTCTTTAGCCCACTCTGCCACCCCTGTTCAGACATGGCCATATGCAAATTAGTCTGACCCTGTGCCTCATGGGAACAGTCCAGCCCGAACTGCCAAGCCATGCCTTCCCTGGACCAGAAACAAGCTTCCTAGGACCGGTTTCTGGCATTTCAGCCGTCTTCAGCCAGGCTTGCTTAACCCCTTCGGTGCTCATGACGGAATGGTTCCGTCATGACCCACGGTTGAGCTGTGCTCATGACGGAACCATTCCGTCATGACCACGCCCGCGCAAGATTCCGTCAGCACAGCGGCGGAATCTGCGCAGCATCGAAGGGGTTAAATCCAGTGGCAAAGTCACCAAGGGACTCACTTCTGAGCATACCCTGCCAACTTATGGCGAACAAAGCGGTACAAAAGGGGGTGGTGATGGACGGAGCATCAGAACCAATCAAACACTCACACCCAGTCACCAGATCTGGGTTTGATCCATCACCGTTCTTTAGCCCACTCTGCCACCCCAGTTCAGACATGGCCATATGCAAATCAGTCCGGCCCTGTGCCTCACGGGAACAGTCCAGCCAAAACTGCCAAGCCATGCCTTCCCTGGACCGGAAACAAGCTTCCTAGGACCGGTTTCAGGCATTTCAGCCGTCTTCATCCAGGCTTGCTTGAATCCAGTGGCAAAGTGAGCAAGGGACTCACGTCTGAGCATACCTTGCCAACTTATGGCGAACAAAGCGGTACAAAAGGGGGTGGTGATGGACGGAGCATTAGAACCAATCAAACACTCACACCCAGTCAACAGATCTGGGTTTGATCCATCACCGTTCTTTAGCCCACTCTGCCCACCAAGATGAGACATGGCCATATGCAAATCAGTCTGACCCTGTGCCTTATGGAAACAGTCCAGCCTGAACTGCCAAGCCATGCCTTCCCTGGACCGGAAACAAGCTTCCTAGGATCGGTTTCTGGCATTTCAGCCGTCTTCAGCCAGGCTTCAGCCAGGCTTGCTTGAATCCAGTGGCAAAGTGAGCAAGGGACTCACGTCTGAGCATACCCTGCCAACTTATGGTGAACAAAGTGGTACAAAAGGGGGTGGTGATGGACGGAGCATCAGAACCAATCAAACACTCACACCCAGTCAACAGATCTGGGTTTGATCCATCACCGTTCTTTAGCCCACTCTGCCACCCCAGTTCAGACATGGCCATATGCAAATCAGTCTGACCCTGCGCCTCATGGGAACAGTCCAGCCCGAACTGCCAAGCCATGCCTTCCCTGGACCGGAAACAAGCTTCCTAGGACCAGTTTCTGGCATTTCAGCCGTCTTCAGCCAGGCTTTCTTGAATCCATGGCAAAGTGAGCAAGGGACTCACGTCTGAGCATACCCTGCCAACTTATGGCAAACAAAGCGGTACAAAAGGGGGTGGTGATGGACGGAGCATCAGAAGCAATCAAACACTCACACCCAGTCAACAGATCTGGGTTTGATCCATCACTGTTCTTTAGCCCACTCTGCCACCCCAGTTCAGACATGGCCATATGCAAATCAGTCTGACCCTGTGCATCGCGGGAACAGTCCAGCCCGAACTGCCAAGCCATGCCTTCCCTGGACCGGAAACAAGCTTCCTAGGACCGGTTTGTGGCATTTCAGCCATCTTCAGCCAGGCTTGCTCGAATCCAGTGGCAAAGTGAGCAAGGGACTCACGTCTGAGCATACCCTGCCAACATATGGCGAACAAAGCGGTACAAAAGGAGGTGGTGATAGACGGTGCATCAGAACCAATCAAACACTCACACCCAGTCAACAGATCTGGGTTTGATCCATCACCGTTCTTTAGCCCACTCTGCCACCCCAGTTCAGACATAGCCATATGCAAATCAGTCTGACCCTGTGCATCATGGGAACAGTCCAGCCCAAACTGCCAAGCCATGCCTTCACTGGACCGGAAGCAAGCTTCCTAAGACCAGTTTCTGGCATTTCAGCCGTCTTCAGCCAGGCTTGCTTGAATCCAGTGACAAAGTGAGCAAGGGACTCACGTCTGAGCATACCCTGCCAACTTATGGTGAACAAAGCGGTACAAAAGGGGGCGGTGATGGACGGAGCACCAGAACCAATCAAACACTCACACCCAGTCAACAGATCTGGGTTTGATCCATCACCGTTCTTTAGCCCACTCTGCCTCCCCAGTTCAGACATGGCCATATGCAAATCAGTCTGACCCTGTGCATCATGGGAACAGTCCAGCCCGAACTGCCAAGCCATGCCTTCCCTGGACCGGAAACAAGCTTCCTTGGACCGGTTTCTAGCATTTCATCCGTCTTCAGCCAGGCTTGCTTGAATCCAGTGGCAAAGTGAGCAAGGGACTCACGTCTGAGCATACCCGGCCAACTTATGGCGAACAAAGCGGTACAAAAAGGGGTGGTGATGGACGGAGCATAAGAACCAATCGAACACTCACACCCAGTCTACAGATCTGGGTTTGATCCATCACTGTTCTTTAGCCCACTCTGCCACCCCAGTTCAGACATGGCCATATGCAAATCAGTCTGACCCTGTGCATCGTGGGAACAGTCCAGCCCGAACTGCCAAGCCATGCCTTCCCTGGACCGGAAACAAGCTTCCTAGGACCGGTTTCTGGCATTTCAGCCGTCTTCAGCCAGGCTTGCTCGAATCCAGTGGCAAAGTGAGCAAGGGACTCACGTCTGAGCATACCCTGCCAACATATGGCGAACAAAGCGGTACAAAAGGGGGTGGTGATAGACCGAGCATCAGAACCAATCAAACACTCACACCCAGTCAACAGATCTGGGTTTGATCCATCACCATTCTTTAGCCCACTCTGCCACCCCAGTTCAGACATAGCCTTATGCAAATCAGTCTGACCCTGTGCATCATGGGAACAGTCCAGCCCGAACTGCCAAGCCATGCCTTCCCTGGACCGGAAACAAGCTTCCTAAGACCGGTTTCTGGCATTTCAGCCGTCTTCAGCCAGGCTTGCTTGACTCCAGTGACAAAGTGAGCAAGGGACTCACTTCTGAGCATACCTTGCCAACTTATGGCGAACAAAGCGGTACAAAAGGGGGTGGTGATGGACGGAGCATCAGAACCAATCAAACACTCACACCCAGTCAACAGATGTGGGTTTGATCCATCACCATTCTTTAGCCCACTCTGCCACCCCAGTTCAGACATGGCCATATGCAAATCAGTCTGACCCTGTGCATCATGGGAACAGTCCAGCCCAAACTGCCAGGCCATGCCTTCCCTGGACCGGAAACAAGCTTCCTAGGACCGGTTTCTGGCATTTCAGCCGTCTTCAGCCAGGCTTGCTTGAATCCACTGGCAAAGTGAGCAAGGGACTCACGTCTGAGCATACCCTGCCAACTTATGGCGAACAAAGCGGTACAAAAGGGGGTGGTGATGTACAGAGCATCAGAACCAATCAAACACTCACACCCAGTCAAAAGATCTGGGTTTGATCCATCACCGTTCTTTAGCCCACTCTGCCACCCCTGTTCAGACATGGCCATATGCAAATTAGTCTGACCCTGTGCCTCATGGGAACAGTCCAGCCCGAACTGCCAAGCCATGCCTTCCCTGGACCAGAAACAAGCTTCCTAGGACCGGTTTCTGGCATTTCAGCCGTCTTCAGCCAGGCTTGCTTAACCCCTTCGGTGCTCCTGACGGAATGGTTCCGTCATGACCCACGGTTGAGCTGTGCTCATGACGGAACCATTCCGTCATGACCACGCCCGCGCAAGATTCCGTCAGCACAGCGGCGGAATCTGCGCAGCATCGAAGGGGTTAAATCCAGTGGCAAAGTCACCAAGGGACTCACTTCTGAGCATACCCTGCCAACTTATGGCGAACAAAGCGGTACAAAAGGGGGTGGTGATGGACGGAGCATCAGAACCAATCAAACACTCACACCCAGTCACCAGATCTGGGTTTGATCCATCACCGTTCTTTAGCCCACTCTGCCACCCCAGTTCTGACATGGCCATATGCAAATCAGTCCGGCCCTGTAGCCTCACGGGAACAGTCCAGCCAAAACTGGCAAGCCATGCCTTCCCTGGACCGGAAACAAGCTTCCTAGGACCGGTTTCAGGCATTTCAGCCGTCTTCATCCAGGCTTGCTTGAATCCAGTGGCAAAGTGAGCAAGGGACTCACGTCTGAGCATACCTTGCCAACTTATGGCGAACAAAGCGGTACAAAAGGGGGTGGTGATGGACGGAGCATTAGAACCAATCAAACACTCACACCCAGTCAACAGATCTGGGTTTGATCCATCACCGTTCTTTAGCCCACTCTGCCCACCAAGATGAGACATGGCCATATGCAAATCAGTCTGACCCTGTGCCTTATGGAAACAGTCCAGCCTGAACTGCCAAGCCATGCCTTCCCTGGACCGGAAACAAGCTTCCTAGGATCGGTTTCTGGCATTTCAGCCGTCTTCAGCCAGGCTTCAGCCAGGCTTGCTTGAATCCAGGGGCAAAGTGAGCAAGGGACTCACGTCTGAGCATACCCTGCCAACTTATGGTGAACAAAGTGGTACAAAAGGGGGTGGTGATGGACGGAGCATCAGAACCAATCAAACACTCACACCCAGTCAACAGATCTGGGTTTGATCCATCACCGTTCTTTAGCCCACTCTGCCACCCCAGTTCAGACATGGCCATATGCAAATCAGTCTGACCCTGCGCCTCATGGGAACAGTCCAGCCCGAACTGCCAAGCCATGCCTTCCCTGGACCGGAAACAAGCTTCCTAGGACCAGTTTCTGGCATTTCAGCCGTCTTCAGCCAGGCTTTCTTGAATCCATGGCAAAGTGAGCAAGGGACTCACGTCTGAGCATACCCTGCCAACTTATGGCAAACAAAGCGGTACAAAAGGGGGTGGTGATGGACGGAGCATCAGAAGCAATCAAACACTCACACCCAGTCAACAGATCTGGGTTTGATCCATCACTGTTCTTTAGCCCACTCTGCCACCCCAGTTCAGACATGGCCATATGCAAATCAGTCTGACCCTGTGCATCGCGGGAACAGTCCAGCCCGAACTGCCAAGCCATGCCTTCCCTGGACCGGAAACAAGCTTCCTAGGACCGGTTTGTGGCATTTCAGCCATCTTCAGCCAGGCTTGCTCGAATCCAGTGGCAAAGTGAGCAAGGGACTCACGTCTGAGCATACCCTGCCAACATATGGCGAACAAAGCGGTACAAAAGGAGGTGGTGATAGACGGTGCATCAGAACCAATCAAACACTCACACCCAGTCAACAGATCTGGGTTTGATCCATCACCGTTCTTTAGCCAAATCTGCCACCCCAGTTCAGACATAGCCATATGCAAATCAGTCTGACCCTGTGCATCATGGGAACAGTCCAGCCCAAACTGCCAAGCCATGCCTTCACTGGACCGGAAGCAAGCTTCCTAAGACCAGTTTCTGGCATTTCAGCCGTCTTCAGCCAGGCTTGCTTGAATCCAGTGACAAAGTGAGCAAGGGACACACGTCTGAGCATACCCTGCCAACTTATGGTGAACAAAGCGGTACAAAAGGGGGCGGTGATGGACGGAGCACCAGAACCAATCAAACACTCACACCCAGTCAACAGATCTGGGTTTGATCCATCACCGTTCTTTAGCCCACTCTGCCTCCCCAGTTCAGACATGGCCATATGCAAATCAGTCCGGCCCTGTGCCTCACGGGAACAGTCCAGCCAAAACTGCCAAGCCATGCCTTCCCTGGACCGGAAACAAGCTTCCTAGGACCGGTTTCAGGCATTTCAGCCGTCTTCATCCAGGCTTGCTTGAATCCAGTGGCAAAGTGAGCAAGGGACTCACGTCTGAGCATACCTTGCCAACTTATGGCGAACAAAGCGGTACAAAAGGGGGTGGTGATGGACGGAGCATTAGAACCAATCAAACACTCACACCCAGTCAACAGATCTGGGTTTGATCCATCACCGTTCTTTAGCCCACTCTGCCCACCAAGATGAGACATGGCCATATGCAAATCAGTCTGACCCTGTGCCTTATGGAAACAGTCCAGCCTGAACTGCCAAGCCATGCCTTCCCTGGACCGGAAACAAGCTTCCTAGGATCGGTTTCTGGCATTTTAGCCGTCTTCAGCCAGGCTTCAGCCAGGCTTGCTTGAATCCAGTGGCAAAGTGAGCAAGGGACTCACGTCTGAGCATACCCTGCCAACTTATGGTGAACAAAGTGGTACAAAAGGGGGTGGTGATGGACGGAGCATCAGAACCAATCAAACACTCACACCCAGTCAACAGATCTGGGTTTGATCCATCACCGTTCTTTAGCCCACTCTGCCACCCCAGTTCAGACATGGCCATATGCAAATCAGTCTGACCCTGCGCCTCATGGGAACAGTCCAGCCCGAACTGCCAAGCCATGCCTTCCCTGGACCGGAAACAAGCTTCCTAGGACCAGTTTCTGGCATTTCAGCCGTCTTCAGCCAGGCTTTCTTGAATCCATGGCAAAGTGAACAAGGGACTCACGTCTGAGCATACCCTGCCAACTTATGGCAAACAAAGCGGTACAAAAGGGGGTGGTGATGGACGGAGCATCAGAAGCAATCAAACACTCACACCCAGTCAACAGATCTGGGTTTGATCCATCACTGTTCTTTAGCCCACTCTGCCACCCCAGTTCAGACATGGCCATATGCAAATCAGTCTGACCCTGTGCATCGCGGGAACAGTCCAGCCCGAACTGCCAAGCCATGCCTTCCCTGGACCGGAAACAAGCTTCCTAGGACCGGTTTGTGGCATTTCAGCCATCTTCAGCCAGGCTTGCTCGAATCCAGTGGCAAAGTGAGCAAGGGACTCACGTCTGAGCATACCCTGCCAACATATGGCGAACAAAGCGGTACAAAAGGAGGTGGTGATAGACGGTGCATCAGAACCAATCAAACACTCACACCCAGTCAACAGATCTGGGTTTGATCCATCACCGTTCTTTAGCCCACTCTGCCACCCCAGTTCAGACATAGCCATATGCAAATCAGTCTGACCCTGTGCATCATGGGAACAGTCCAGCCCAAACTGCCAAGCCATGCCTTCACTGGACCGGAAGCAAGCTTCCTAAGACCAGTTTCTGGCATTTCAGCCGTCTTCAGCCAGGCTTGCTTGAATCCAGTGACAAAGTGAGCAAGGGACTCACGTCTGAGCATACCCTGCCAACTTATGGTGAACAAAGCGGTACAAAAGGGGGCGGTGATGGACGGAGCACCAGAACCAATCAAACACTCACACCCAGTCAACAGATCTGGGTTTGATCCATCACCGTTCTTTAGCCCACTCTGCCTCCCCAGTTCAGACATGGCTATATGCAAATCAGTCTGACCCTGTGCTTCATGGGAACAGTCCAGCCCGAACTGGCAAGCCATGCCTTCCCTGGACCGGAAACAAGCTTCCTAGGACCGGTTTCTGGCAATTCAGCCATCTTCAACCAGGCTTGCTTGAATCCAGTGACAAAGTGAGCAAGGGACTCACGTCTGAGCATACCTTGCCAACTTATGGCGAACAAAGCGGTACAAAAGAGGGTGGGGATAGACGGAGCATCAGAACCAATCAAACACTCACACCCAGTCAACAGATCTGGGTTTGATCCATCACCGTTCTTTAGCCCACTCTGCCACCCCAGTTCAGACATGGCCATATGCAAATCAGTCTGACCCTGTGCCTCATGGGAACAGTCCAGCCCCAACCTCCAAGCCATGCCTTCCCTGGAACGGAAACAAGCTTCCTAGGACAGGTTTCTGGCATTTCAGCCGTTTTCAGCCAGGCTTGCTTGAAACCAGTGGCAAAGTGAGCAAGGGACTCACGTCTGAGCATACCCTGCCAACTTATGGCGAACAAAGCGGTACAAAAGGGGGTGGTGATGGACTGAGCATCAGAACCAATCAAACACTCACACCCTGTCAACAGATCTGGGTTTGATCCATCACTGTTCTTTAGCCCACTCTGCCACCCCAGTTCAGACATGGCCATATGCAAATCAGTGTGACCCTGTGCATCATGGGAACAGTCCAGCCCAAACTGTCAAGCCATGCCTTCCCTGGACCGGAAACAAGCTTCCTAGGACCGGTTTCTGGCATTTCAGCCGTCTTCAGCCAGGCTTGCTTGAATCCAGTGGCAAAGTGAGCAAGGGACTCATGTCTGAGCATACCCTGCCAACTTATGGCGAACAAAGCGGTACAAAAGGGGGTGGTGATGGACGGAGCATCAGAATCAATCGAACACTCACACCCAGTCGACAGATCTGGGTTTGATCCATCACTGTTCTTTAGCCCACTCTGCCACCCGAGTTCAGACATGGCCATATTGAAATCAGTCTGACCCTGTGCATCGTGGGAACAGTCCAGCCCGAACTGCCAAGCCATGCTTTTCCTGGACCGGAAACAAACTTCCTAGGACCGGTTTCTGGCATTTCAGCCGTCTTCAGCCAGGCTTGCTCGAATCCAGTGGCAAAGTGAGCAAGGGACTCACATCTGAGCATACCCTGCCAACTTATGGCGAACAAAGCGGTACAAAAGGGGGTGGTGATGGACGGAGCATCAGAACCAATCAAACACTCACACCCAGTCACCAGATCTGGGTTTGATCCATCACCGTTCTTTAGCCCACTCTGCCACCCCAGTTCAGACATGGCCATATGCAAATCAGTCCGGCCCTGTGCCTCACGGGAACAGTCCAGCCCGAACTGCCAAGCCATGCCTTCCCTGGACCGGAACTAAGCTTTCTAGGACCGGTTTCAGGCATTTCAGCCGTCTTCATCCAGGCTTGCTTGAATCCAGTGGCAAAGTGAGCAAGGGACTCACGTCTGTGCATACCCTGCCAACTTATGGCGAACAAAGCGGTACAAAAGGGGGTGGTGATGTACGGAGCATCAGAACCAATCAAACACTAACACCCAGTCAACAGATCTGGGTTTGATCCATCACCGTTCTGTAGCCCACTCTGCCCACCAAGATGAGACATGGCCATATGCAAATCAGTCTGACCCTGTGCCTTATGGAAACAGTCCAGCCTGAACTGCCAAGCCATGCCTTCCCTGGACCGGAAACAAGCTTCCTAGGATCGGTGTCTGGTATTTCAGCCATCTTCAGCCAGGCTTCAGCCAGGCTTGCTTAAATCCAGTGGCAAAGTGAGCAAGGGACTCACGTCTGAGCATACCCCGCCAACTTATGGTGAACAAAGCGGTACAAAAGGGGGTGGTGATGGACGGAGAATCAGAACCAATAAAACACTCACACCCAGTCAACAGATCTGGGTTTGATCCATCACCGTTCTTTAGCCCACTCTGCCACCCCAGTTCAGACATGGCCATATGCAAATCAGTCTGACCCTGCGCCTCATGGGAACAGTCCAGCCCGAACTGCCAAGCCATGCCTTCCCTGGACCGGAAACAAGCTTCCTAGGACCGGTTTCTGGCATTTCAGCCGTCTTCAGCCAGGCTTGCTTAAATCCAGTGGCAAAGTGAGCAAGGGACTCACGTCTGAGCATACCCTGCCAACTTATGCCAAACAAAGCGGTACAAAAGGGGGTGGTGATGGACGGAGCATCAGAAGCAATCAAACACTCACACCCAGTCAACAGATCTGGGTTTGATCCATCACCGTTCTTTAGCCCACTCTGCCACCCCAGTTCAGACATGGCCATATGCAAATCATTCTGACCCTGTGCCTCATGGGAACAGTTCAGCCCAAACTGCCAAGCCATGCCTTCCCTGGACCGTAAACAAGCTTCCTAGGACCGGTTTCTGGCATTTCAGCCGTCTTCAGCCAGGCTTGCTTGAATCCACTGGCAAAGTGAGCAAGAGACTCACGTCTGAGCATACCCTGCCAACTTATGGTGAACAAAGCGGTACAAAAAGGGGGTGGTGATGGACGGAGCATCAGAACCAATCAAGCACTCACACCCAGTCAACAGATCTGGGTTTGATCCATCACTGTTCTTTAGCCCACTCTGCCACCCCAGTTCAGACATGGCCATATGCAAATCAGTCTGACCCTGTGCATCATGGGAACAGTCCAGCCCGAACTGCCAAGCCATGCCTTCCCTGGACCGGAAACAAGTGTCCTAGGACCGGTTTTTAGCATTTCATCTGTCTTCAGCCAGGCTTGCTTGAATCCAGTGGCAAAGTGAGCAAGGGACTCACGTCTGAGCATACCCGGCCAACTTATGGCGAACAAAGCGGTACAAAAAGGGGTGGTGATGGACGGAGCATCAGAACCAATCGAAAACTCACACCCAGTCTACAGATCTGGGTTTGATCCATCACTGTTCTTTAGCCCACTCTGCCACCCCAGTTCAGACATGGCCATATGCAAATCAGTCTGACCCTGTGCTTGATGGGAACAGTCCAGCCCGAACTGGCAAGCCATGCCTTCCCTGGACCGGAAACAAGCTTCCTAGGACCGGTTTCTGGCATTTCAGCCATCTTCAGCCAGGCTTGCTTGAATCCAGTGACAAAGTGAGCAAGGGACTCACGTCTGAGCATACCTTGCTAACTTATGGCGAACAAAACGGTACAAAATCAGGTGGTGATAGACGGAGCATCAGAACCAATCAAACACTCACACCCAGTCAACAGATCTGGGTTTGATCCATCACCGTTCTTTAGCCCACTCTGCTACCCCAGTTCAGACATAGCCATATGCAAATCAGTCTGACCCTGTGCATCATGGGAACAGTCCAGCCCGAACTGCCAAGCCATGCCTTCCCTGGACCGGAAGCAAGCTTCCTAAGACCGGTTTCTGGCATTTCAGCCATCTTCAGCCAGGCTTGCTTGAATCCAGTGACAAATTGAGCAAGGGACTCACGTCTGAGCATACCCTGCCAACTTATGGTGAACAAAGCGGTACAAAAGGGGGTGGTGATGGACGGAGCACCAGAACCAATCAAACACTCACACCCAGTCAACAGATCTGGGTTTGATCCATCACCGTTCTTTAACCCACTCTGCCACCCCAGTTCAGACATGGCCATATGCAAATCAGTCTGACCCTGTGCATCATGGGAACAGTCCAGCCCGAACTGCCAAGCCATGCCTTCCCTGGACCGGAAACAAGCGTCCTAGGACCGGTTTTTAGCATTTCATCTGTCTTCAGCCAGGCTTGCTTGAATCCAGTGGCAAAGTGAGCAAGGGACTCACGTCTGAGCATACCCGGCCAACTTATGGCGAACAAAGCGGTACAAAAAGGGGTGGTGATGGACGGAGCATCAGAACCAATCGAACACTCACACCCAGTCTACAGATCTGGGTTTGATCCATCACTGTTCTTTAGCCCACTCTGCCACCCCAGTTCAGACATGGCCATATGCAAATCAGTCTGACCCTGTGCTTCATGGGAACAGTCCAGCCCGAACTGGCAAGCCATGCCTTCCCTGGACCGGAAACAAGCTTCCTAGGACCGGTTTCTGGCATTTCAGCCATCTTCAGCCAGGCTTGCTTGAATCCAGTGACAAAGTGAGCAAGGGACTCACGTCTGAGCATACCTTGCTAACTTATGGCCAACAAAACGGTACAAAAGGAGGTGGTGATAGACGGAGCATCAGAACCAATCAAACACTCACACCCAGTCAACAGATCTGGGTTTGATCCATCACCGTTCTTTAGCCCACTCTGCTACTCCAGTTCAGACATAGCCATATGCAAATCAGTCTGACCCTGTGCATCATGGGAACAGTCCAGCCCGAACTGCCAAGCCATGCCTTCCCTGGACCGGAAGCAAGCTTCCTAAGACCGGTTTCTGGCATTTCAGCCGTCTTCAGCCAGGCTTGCTTGAATCCAGTGACAAAGTGAGCAAGGGACTCACGTCTGAGCATACCCTGCCAACTTATGGTGAATAAAGCGGTACAAAAGGGGGTGGTGATGGACGGAGCACCAGAACCAATCAAACACTCACACCCAGTCAACAGATCTGGGTTTGATCCATCACCGTTCTTTAGCCCACTCTGCTTCCCCAGTTCAGACATGGCCATATGCAAATCAGTCTGACCCTGTGCTTCATGGGAACAGTCCAGCCCGAACTGGCAAGCCATGCCTTCCCTGGACCGGAAACAAGCTTCCTAGGACTGGTTTCTGGCATTTCAGCCATCTTCAGCCAGGCTTGCTTGAATCCAGTGACAAAGTGAGCAAGGGACTCACGTCTGAGCATACCTTGCCAACTTATGGCGAACAAAGCGGTACAAAAGGGGGTGGTGATAGACGGAGCATCAGAACCAATCAAACACTCACACCCAGTCAACAGATCTGGGTTTGATGCATCACCGTTCTTTAGCCCACTCTGCCACCCCAGTTCAGACATGGCCATATGCAAATCAGTCTGACCCTGTGCCTCATGGGAACAGTCCAGCCCCAACCTCCAAGCCATGCCTTCCCTGGACCGGAAACAAGCTTCCTAGGACAGGTTTCTGGCATTTCAGCCGTTTTCAGCCAAGCATGCTTGAAACCAGTGGCAAAGTGAGCAAGGGACTCACGTCTGAGCATACCCTGCCAACTTATGGCGAACAAAGCGGTACAAAAGGGGGTGGTGATGGATGGAGCATCAGAACCAATCAAACACTCACACCCTGTCAACAGATCTGGGTTTGATCCATCACTATTCTTTAGCCCACTCTGCCACCCCAGTTCAGACATGGCCATAAGCAAATCAGTGTGACCCTGTGCATCATGGGAACAGTCCAGCCCAAACTGCCAAGCCATGCCTTCCCTGGACCGGAAACAAGCTTCCTAGGACCGGTTTCTGGCATTTCAGCCGTCTTCAGCCAGGCTTGCTTGAATCCAGAGACAAAGTGAGCAAGGGACTCACGTCTGAGCATACCTTGCCAACTTATGGCGAACAAAGCGGTACAAAAGGGGGTGGTGATAGACGGAGAATCAGAACCAATCAAACACTCACACCCAGTCAACAGATCTGGGTTTGATGCATCACCGTTCTTTAGCCCACTCTGCCACCCCAGTTCAGACATGGCCATATGCAAATCAGTCTGACCCTCTGCCTCATGGGAACAGTCCAGCCCCAACCTCCAAGCCATGCCTTCCCTGGACCGGAAACAAGCTTCCTAGGACCGGTTTCTGGCATTTCAGCCGTTTTCAGCCAAGCTTGCTTGAAACCAGTGGCAAAGTGAGCAAGGGACTCACGTCTGAGCATACCCTGCCAACTTATGGCGAACAAAGCGGTACAAAAGGGGGTGGTGATGGACGGAGCATCAGAACCAATCAAACACTCACACCCTGTCAACAGATCTGGGTTTGATCCATCACTGTTCTTTAGCCCACTCTGCCACCCCAGTTCAGACATGGCCATAAGCAAATCAGTGTGACGCTGTGCATCATGGGAACAGTCCAGCCCAAACTGCCAAGCCATGCCTTCCCTGGACCGGAAACAAGCTTCCTAGGACCGGTTTCTGGCATTTCAGCCGTCTTCAGCCAGGCTTGCTTGAATCCAGTGGCAAAGTGAGCAAGGGACTCATGTCTGAGCATACCCTGCCAACTTATGGCGAACAAAGCGGTACAAAAGGGGGTGGTGATGAACGGAGCATCAGAACCAATCAAACACTCACACCCAGTCTACAGATCTGGGTTTGATCCATCACTGTTCTTTAGCCCACTCTGCCACCCCAGTTCAGACATGGCCATATGCAAATCAGTCTGACCCGGTGCATCGTGGGAACAGTCCAGCCCGAACTGCCAAGCCATGCCTTCCCTGGACCGGAAACAAACTTCCTAGGACCGGTTTCTGGCATTTCAGCCGTCTTCAGCCAGGCTTGCTCGAATCCAGTGGCAAAGTGAGCAAGGGACTCACATCTGAGCATACCCTGTCAACATATGGCGAACAAAGCGGTACAAAAGGGGGTGGTGATAGACGGAGCATCAGAACCAATCAAACACTCACACCCAGTCAACAGATCTGGGTTTGATCCATCACCGTTCTTTAGCCCACTCTGCCACCCCAGTTGAGACATGGCCATATTCAAATCAGTCTGACCCTGTGCATGATAGGAACAGTCCAGCCCGAACTGCCAAGCCATGCCTTCCCTGGACCGGAAACAAGCTTCCTAGGACCGGTTTCTGGCATTTCAGCCATCTTCAGCCAGGCTTGCTCGAATCCAGTGGCAAAGTGAGCAAGAGACTCACGTCTGAGCATACCCTGCCAACTTATGGCGAACAAAGCGGTACAAAAGGGGGTGGTGATGGACAGAGCATCAGAACCAATCAAGCACTCACACCCAGTCAACAGATCTGGGTTTGATCCATCACTGTTCTTTAGCCCACTCTGCCACCCCAGTTCAGACATGGCCATATGCAAATCAGTCTGACCCTGTGCATCATGGGAACAGTCCAGCCCGAACTGCCAAGCCATGCCTTCCCTGGACCGGAAACAAGCTTCCTTGGACCGGTTTCTAGCATTTCATCCGTCTTCAGCCAGGCTTGCTTGAATCCAGTGGCAAAGTGAGCAAGGGACTCACGTCTGAGCATACCCTGTCAACATATGGCGAACAAAGCGGTACAAAAGGGGGTGGTGATAGACGGAGCATCAGAACCAATCAAACACTCACACCCAGTCAACAGATCTGGGTTTGATCCATCACCGTTCTTTAGCCCACTCTGCCACCCCAGTTGAGACATGGCCATATTCAAATCAGTCTGACCCTGTGCATGATAGGAACAGTCCAGCCCGAACTGCCAAGCCATGCCTTCCCTGGACCGGAAACAAGCTTCCTAGGACCGGTTTCTGGCATTTCAGCCATCTTCAGCCAGGCTTGCTCGAATCCAGTGGCAAAGTGAGCAAGAGACTCACGTCTGAGCATACCCTGCCAACTTATGGCGAACAAAGCGGTACAAAAGGGGGTGGTGATGGACAGAGCATCAGAACCAATCAAGCACTCACACCCAGTCAACAGATCTGGGTTTGATCCATCACTGTTCTTTAGCCCACTCTGCCACCCCAGTTCAGACATGGCCATATGCAAATCAGTCTGACCCTGTGCATCATGGGAACAGTCCAGCCCGAACTGCCAAGCCATGCCTTCCCTGGACCGGAAACAAGCTTCCTTGGACCGGTTTCTAGCATTTCATCCGTCTTCAGCCAGGCTTGCTTGAATCCAGTGGCAAAGTGAGCAAGGGACTCACGTCTGAGCATACCCGGCCAACTTATGGCGAACAAAGCGGTACAAAAAGGGGTGGTGATGGACGGAGCATCAGAACCAATCGAACACTCACACCCAGTCTACAGATCTGGGTTTGATCCATCACTGTTCTTTAGCCCACTCTGCCACCCCAGTTCAGACATGGCCATATGCAAATCAGTCTGACCCTGTGCATCGTGGGAACAGTCCAGCCCGAACTGCCAAGCCATGCCTTCCCTGGACCGGAAACAAGCTTCCTAGGACCGGTTTCTGGCATTTCAGCCGTCTTCAGCCAGGCTTGCTCGAATCCAGTGGCAAAGTGAGCAAGGGACTCACGTCTGAGCATACCCTGCCAACATATGGCGAACAAAGCGGTACAAAAGTGGGTGGTGATAGACCGAGCATCAGAACCAATCAAACACTCACACCCAGTCAACAGATCTGGGTTTTATCCATCACCATTCTTTAGCCCACTCTGCCACCCCAGTTCAGACATAGCCTTATGCAAATCAGTCTGACCCTGTGCATCATGGGAACAGTCCAGCCCGAACTGCCAAGCCATGCCTTCCCTGGACCGGAAACAAGCTTCCTAAGACCGGTTTCTGGCATTTAAGCCGTCTTCAGCCAGGCTGGCTTGACTCCAGTGACAAAGTGAGCAAGGGACTCACGTCTGAGCATACCTTGCCAACTTATGGCGAACAAAGCGGTACAAAAGGGGGTGGTGATGGACGGAGCATCACAACCAATCAAACACTCACACCCAGTCAACAGATGTGGGTTTGATCCATCACCATTCTTTAGCCCACTCTGCCACCCCAGTTCAGACATGGCCATATGCAAATCAGTCTGACCCTGTGCATCATGGGAACAGTCCAGCCCAAACTGCCAGGCCATGCCTTCCCTGGACCGGAAACAAGCTTCCTAGGACCGGTTTCTGGCATTTCAGCCGTCTTCAGCCAGGCTTGCTTGAATCCAGTGGCAAAGTGAGCAAGGGACTCACGTCTGAGCATACCCTGCCAACTTATGGCGAACAAAGCGGTACAAAAGGGGGTGGTGATGTACAGAGCATCAGAACCAATCAAACACTCACACCCAGTCAAAAGATCTGGGTTTGATCCATCACCGTTCTTTAGCCCACTCTGCCACCCCTGTTCAGACATGGCCATATGCAAATTAGTCTGACCCTGTGCCTCATGGGAACAGTCCAGCCCGAACTGCCAAGCCATGCCTTCCCTGGACCAGAAACAATCTTCCTAGGACCGGTTTCTGGCATTTCAGCCGTCTTCAGCCAGGCTTGCTTAAATCCAGTGGCAAAGTCACCAAGGGACTCACTTCTGAGCATACCCTGCCAACTTATGGCGAACAAAGCGGTACAAAAGGGGGTGGTGATGGACGGAGCATCAGAACCAATCAAACACTCACACCCAGTCACCAGATCTGGGTTTGATCCATCACCGTTCTTTAGCCCACTCTGCCACCCCAGTTCAGACATGGCCATATGCAAATCAGTCCGGCCCTGTGCCTCACGGGAACAGTCCAGCCAAAACTGCCAAGCCATGCCTTCCCTGGACCGGAAACAAGCTTCCTAGGACCGGTTTCAGGCATTTCAGCCGTCTTCATCCAGGCTTGCTTGAATCCAGTGGCAAAGTGAGCAAGGGACTCACGTCTGAGCATACCTTGCCAACTCATGGCGAACAAAGCGGTACAAAAGGGGGTGGTGATGGACGGAGCATTAGAACCAATCAAACACTCACACCCAGTCAACAGATCTGGGTTTGATCCATAACCGTTCTTTAGCCCACTCTGCCCACCAAGATGAGACATGGCCATATGCAAATCAGTCTGACCCTGTGCCTTATGGAAACAGTCCAGCCTGAACTGCCAAGCCATGCCTTCCCTGGACCGGAAACAAGCTTCCTAGGATCGGTTTCTGGCATTTCAGCCGTCTTCAGCCAGGCTTCAGCCAGGCTTGCTTGAATCCAGTGGCAAAGTGAGCAAGGGACTCACGTCTGAGCATACCCTGCCAACTTATGGTGAACAAAGTGGTACAAAAGGGGGTGGTGATGGACGGAGCATCAGAACCAATCAAACACTCACACCCAGTCAACAGATCTGGGTTTGATCCATCACCGTTCTTTATCCCACTCTGCCACCCCAGTTCAGACATGGCCATATGCATATCAGTCTGACCCTGCGCCTCATGGGAACAGTCCAGCCCGAACTGCCAAGCCATGCCTTCCCTGGACCGGAAACAAGCTTCCTAGGACCGGTTTCTGGCATTTCAGCCGTCTTCAGCCAGGCTTTCTTGAATCCATGGCAAAGTGAGCAAGGGACTCACGTCTGAGCATACCCTGCCAACTTATGGCAAACAAAGCGGTACAAAAGGGGGTGGTGATAGACGGAGCATCAGAAGCAATCAAACACTCACACCCAGTCAACAGATCTGGGTTTGATCCATCACTGTTCTTTAGCCCACTCTGCCACCCCAGTTCAGACATGGCCATATGCAAATCAGTCTGACCCTGTGCATCGTGGGAACAGTCCAGCCCGAACTGCCAAGCCATGCCTTCCCTGGACCGGAAACAAGCTTCCTAGGACCGGTTTCTGGCATTTCAGCCATCTTCAGCCAGGCTTGCTCGAATCCAGTGGCAAAGTGAGCAAGGGACTCACGTCTGAGCATACCCTGCCAACATATGGCGAACAAAGCGGTACAAAAGGAGGTGGTGATAGACGGAGCATCAGAACCAATCAAACACTCACACCCAGTCAACAGATCTGGGTTTGATCCATCACCGTTCTTTAGCCCACTCTGCCACCCCTGTTCAGACATAGCCATATGCAAATCAGTCTGACCCTGTGCATCATGGGAACAGTCCAGCCCAAACTGCCAAGCCATGCCTTCCCTGGACTGGAAGCAAGCTTCCTAAGACCAGTTTCTGGCATTTCAGCCGTCTTCAGCCGGGCTTGCTTGAATCCAGTGACAAAGTGAGCAAGGGACTCACGTCTGAGCATACCCTGCCAACTTATGGTGAACAAAGCGGTACAAAAGGGGGCGGTGATGGACGGAGCACCAAAACCAATCAAACACTCACACCCAGTCAACAGATCTGGGTTTGATCAATCACCGTTCTTTAGCCCACTCTGCCTCCCCAGTTCAGACATGGCCATATACAAATCAGTCTGACCCTGTGCTTCATGGGAACAGTCCAGCCCGAACTGGCAAGCCATGCCTTCCCTGGACCGGAAACAAGCTTCCTAGGACCGGTTTCTGGCATTTCAGCCATCTTCAGCCAGACTTGCTTGAATCCAGTGACAAAGTGAGCAAGGGACTCACGTCTGAGCATACCTTGCCAACTTATGGCGAACAAAGCGGTACAAAAGAGGGTGGGGATAGACGGAGCATCAGAACCAATCAAACACTCACACCCAGTCAACAGATCTGGGTTTGATCCATCACCGTTCTTTAGCCCACTCTGCCACCCCAGTTCAGACATGGCCATATGCAAATCAGTCTGACCCTGTGCCTCATGGGAACAGTCCAGCCCCAACCTCCAAGCCATGCCTTCCCTGGAACGGAAACAAGCTTCCTAGGACAGGTTTCTGGCATTTCAGCCGTTTTCAGCCAGGCTTGCTTGAAACCAGTGGCAAAGTGAGCAAGGGACTCACGTCTGAGCATACCCTGCCAACTTATGGCGAACAAAGCGGTACAAAAGGGGGTGGTGATGGACTGAGCATCAGAACCAATCAAACACTCACACCCTGTCAACAGATCTGGGTTTGATCCATCACTGTTCTTTAGCCCACTCTGCCACCCCAGTTCAGACATGGCCATATGCAAATCAGTGTGACCCTGTGCATCATGGGAACAGTCCAGCCCAAACTGCCAAGCCATGCCTTCCCTGGACCGGAAACAAGCTTCCTAGGACCGGTTTCTGGCATTTCAGCCGTCTTCAGCCAGGCTTGCTTGAATCCAGTGGCAAAGTGAGCAAGGGACTCATGTCTGAGCATACCCTGCCAACTTATGGCGAACAAAGCGGTACAAAAGGGGGTGGTGATGGACGGAGCATCAGAACCAATCGAACACTCACACCCAGTCGACAGATCTGGGTTTGATCCATCACTGTTCTTTAGCCCACTCTGCCACCCCAGTTCAGACATGGCCATATGCAAATCAGTCTGACCCTGTGCATCATGGGAACAGTCCAGCCCGAACTGCCAAGCCATGCTTTTCCTGGACCGGAAACAAACTTCCTAGGACCGGTTTCTGGCATTTCAGCCGTCTTCAGCCAGGCTTGCTCGAATCCAGTGGCAAAGTGAGCAAGGGACTCACATCTGAGCATACCCTGCCAACTTATGGCGAACAAAGCGGTACAAAAGGGGGTGGTGATGGACGGAGCATCAGAACCAATCAAACACTCACACCCAGTCACCAGATCTGGGTTTGATCCATCACCGTTCTTTAGCCCACTCTGCCACCCCAGTTCAGACATGGCCATATGCAAATCAGTCCGGCCCTGTGCCTCACGGGAACAGTCCAGCCCGAACTGCCAAGCCATGCCTTCCCTGGACCGGAACTAAGCTTCCTAGGACCGGTTTCAGGCATTTCAGCCGTCTTCATCCAGGCTTGCTTGAATCCAGTGGCAAAGTGAGCAAGGGACTCACGTCTGTGCATACCCTGCCAACTTATGGCGAACAAAGCGGTACAAAAGGGGGTGGTGATGTACGGAGCATCAGAACCAATCAAACACTAACACCCAGTCAACAGATCTGGGTTTGATCCATCACCGTTCTTTAGCCCACTCTGCCCACCAAGATGAGACATGGCCATATGCAAATCAGTCTGACCCTGTGCCTTATGGAAACAGTCCAGCCTGAACTGCCAAGCCATGCCTTCCCTGGACCGGAAACAAGCTTCTTAGGATCGGTGTCTGGCATTTCAGCCATCTTCAGCCAGGTTTCAGCCAGGCTTGCTTAAATCCAGTGGCAAAGTGAGCAAGGGACTCACGTCTGAGCATACCCCGCCAACTTATGGTGAACAAAGCGGTACAAAAGTGGGTGGTGATGGACGGAGAATCAGAACCAATAAAACACTCACACCCAGTCAACAGATCTGGGTTTGATCCATCACCGTTCTTTAGCCCACTCTGCCACCCCAGTTCAGACATGGCCATATGCAAATCAGTCTGACCCTGCGCCTCATGGGAACAGTCCAGCCCAAACTGCCAAGCCATGCCTTCCCTGGACCGGAAACAAGCTTCCTAGGACCGGTTTCTGGCATTTCAGCCGTCTTCAGCCAGGCTTTCTTGAATCCATGGCAAAGTGAGCAAGGGACTCACGTCTGAGCATACCCTGCCAACTTATGGCAAACAAAGCGGTACAAAACGGGGTGGTGATGGACGGAGCATCAGAAGCAATCAAACACTCACACCCAGTCAACAGATCTGGGTTTGATCCATCACCGTTCTTTAGCCCACTCTGCCACCCCAGTTCAGACATGGCCATATGCAAATCATTCTGACCCTGTGCCTCATGGGAACAGTTCAGCCCAAACTGCCAAGCCATGCCTTCCCTGGACCGGAAACAAGCTTCCTAGGACCGGTTTCTGGCATTTCAGCCGCCTTCAGCCAGGCTTGCTTGAATCCACTGGCAAAGTGAGCAAGAGACTCACGTCTGAGCATACCCTGCCAACTTATGGCGAACAAAGCGGTACAAAAGGGGGTGGTGATGGACGGAGCATCAGAACCAATCAAGCACTCACACCCAGTCAACAGATCTGGGTTTGATCCATCACTGTTCTTTAGCCCACTCTGCCACCCCAGTTCAGACATGGCCATATGCAAATCAGTCTGACCCTGTGCACCATGGGAACAGTCCAGCCCGAACTGCCAAGCCATGCCTTCCCTGGACCGGAAACAAGCGTCCTAGGACCGGTTTTTAGCATTTCATCTGTCTTCAGCCAGGCTTGCTTGAATCAAGTGGCAAAGTGAGCAAGGGACTCACGTCTGAGCATACCCGGCCAACTTATGGCGAACAAAGCGGTACAAAAAGGGGTGGTGATGGACGGAGCATCAGAACCAATCGAACACTCACACCCAGTCTACAGATCTGGGTTTGATCCATCACTGTTCTTTAGCCCACTCTGCCACCCCAGTTCAGACATGGCCATATGCAAATCAGTCTGACCCTGTGCTTCATGGGAACAGTCCAGCCCGAACTGGCAAGCCATGCCTTCCCTGGACCGGAAACAAGCTTCCTAGGACCGGTTTCTGGCATTTCAGCCATCTTCAGCCAGGCTTGCTTGAATCCAGTGACAAAGTGAGCAAGGGACTCACGTCTGAGCATACCTTGCCAACTTATAGCGAACAAAACAGTACAAAAGGAGGTGGTGATAGACGGAGCATCAGAACCAATCAAACACTCACACCCAGTCAACAGATCTGGGATTGATCCATCACCGTTCTTTAGCCCACTCTGCTACCCCAGTTCAGACATAGCCATATGCAAATCAGTCTGATCCTGTGCATCATGGGAACAGTCCAGCCCGAACTGCCAAGCCATGCCTTCCCTGGACCAGAAGCAAGCTTCCTAAGACCGGTTTCTGGCATTTCAGCCGTCTTCAGCCAGGCTTGCTTGAATCCAGTGACAAAGTGAGCAAGGGACTCACGTCTGAGCATACCCTGCCAACTTATGGTGAACAAAGCGGTACAAAAGGGGGTGGTGATGGACGGAGCATCAGAACCAATCAAGCACTCACACCCAGTCAACAGATCTGGGTTTGATCCATCACTGTTCTTTAGCCCACTCTGCCACCCCAGTTCAGACATGGCCATATGCAAATCAGTCTGACCCTGTGCATCATGGGAACAGTCCAGCCCGAACTGCCAAGCCATGCCTTCCCTGGACCGGAAACAAGCGTCCTAGGACCGGTTTTTAGCATTTCATCTGTCTTCAGCCAGGCTTGCTTGAATCCAGTGGCAAAGTGAGCAAGGGACTCACGTCTGAGCATACCCGGCCAACTTATGGCGAACAAAGCGGTACAAAAAGGGGTGGTGATGGACGGAGCATCAGAACCAATCGAACACTCACACCCAGTCTACAGATCTGGGTTTGATCCAATACTGTTCTTTAGCCCACTCTGCCACCCCAGTTCAGACATGGCCATATGCAAATCAGTCTGACCCTGTGCTTCATAGGAACAGTCCAGCCCGAACTGGCAAGCCATGCCTTCTCTGGACCGGAAACAAGCTTCCTAGGACCGGTTTCTGGCATTTCAGCCATCTTCAGCCAGGCTTGCTTGAATCCAGTGACAAAGTGAGCAAGGGACTCACGTCTGAGCATACCTTGCCAACTTAAGGCGAACAAAACGGTACAAAAGGAGGTGGTGATAGACGGAGCATCAGAACCAATCAAACACTCACACCCAGTCAACAGATCTGGGTTTGATCCATCACCGTTCTTTAGCCCACTCTGCTACCCCAGTTCAGACATAGCCATATGCAAATCAGTCTGACCCTGTGCATCATGGGAACAGTCCAGCCCAAACTGCCAAGCCATGCCTTCCCTGGACCGGAAGCAAGCTTCCTAAGACCGGTTTCTGGCATTTCAGCCGTCTTCAGCCAGGCGTGCTTGAATCCAGTGACAAAGTGAGCAAGGGACTCACGTCTGAGCATACCCTGCCAACTTATGGTGAACAAAGCGGTACAAAAGGGGGTGGTGATGGACGGAGCACCAGAACCAATCAAACACTCACACCCAGTCAACAGATCTGGGTTTGATCCATCACCGTTCTTTAGCCCACTCTGCTTCCCCAGTTCAGACATGGCCATATGCAAATCAGTCTGACCCTGTGCCTCATGGGAACAGTCCAGCCCCAACCTCCAAGCCATGCCTTCCCTGGACCGGAAACAAGCTTCCTAGGACCGGTTTCTGGCATTTCAGCCGTTTTCAGCCAAGCATGCTTGAAACCAGTGGCAAAGTGAGCAAGGGACTCACGTCTGAGCATACCCTGCCAACTTATGGCGAACAAAGCGGTACAAAAGGGGGTGGTGATGGATGGAGCATCAGAACCAATCAAACACTCACACCCTGTCAACAGATCTGGGTTTGATCTATCACTGTTCTTTAGCCCACTCTGCCACCCCAGTTCAGACATGGCCATAAGCAAATCAGTGTGACCCTGTGCATCATGGGAACAGTCCAGCCCAAACTGCCAAGCCATGCCTTCCCTGGACCGGAAACAAGCTTCCTAGGACCGGTTTCTGGCATTTCAGCCGTCTTCAGCCAGGCTTGCTTGAATCCAGTGGCAAAGTGAGCAAGGGACTCATGTCTGAGCATACCCTGCCAACTTATGGCGAACAAAGTGGTACAAAAGGGGGTGGTGATGAACGGAGCATCAGAACCAATCGAACACTCACACCCAGTCTACAGATCTGGGTTTGATTCATCACTGTTCTTTAGCCCACTCTGCTTCCCCAGTTCAGACATGGCCATATGCAAATCAGTCTGACCCTGTGCTTCATGGGAACAGTCCAGCCCGAACTGGCAAGCCATGCCTTCCCTGGACCGGAAACAAGCTTCCTAGGACCGGTTTCTGGCATTTCAGCCATCTTTAGCCAGGCTTGCTTGAATCCAGTGACAAAGTGAGCAAGGGACTCACGTCTGAGCATACCTTGCCAACTTATGGCGAACAAAGCGGTACAAAAGGGGGTGGTGATAGACGGAGAATCAGAACCAATCAAACACTCACACCCAGTCAACAGATCTGGGTTTGATGCATCACCGTTCTTTAGCCCACTCTGCCACCCCAGTTCAGACATGGCCATATGCAAATCAGTCTGACCCTGTGCCTCATGGGAACAGTCCAGCCCCAACCTCCAAGCCATGCCTTCCCTGGACTGGAAACAAGCTTCCTAGGACCGGTTTCTGGCATTTCAGCCGTTTTCAGCCAAGCTTGCTTGAAACCAGTGGCAAAGTGAGCAAGGGACTCACGTCTGAGCATACCCTGCCAACTTCTGGCGAACAAAGCGGAACAAAAGGGGGTGGTGATGGAGGGAGCATCAGAACCAATCAAACACTCACACCCTGTCAACAGATCTGGGTTTGATCCATCACTGTTCTTTAGCCCACTCTGCCACCCCAGTTCAGACATGGCCATAAGCAAATCAGTGTGACCCTGTGCATCATGGGAACAGTCCAGCCCAAACTGCCAAGCCATGCCTTCCCTGGACCGGAAACAAGCTTCCTAGGACCGGTTTCTGGCATTTCAGCCGTCTTCAGCCAGGCTTGCTTGAATCCAGTGGCAAAGTGAGCAAGGGACTCATGTCTGAGCATACCCTGCCAACTTATGGCGAACAAAGCGGTACAAAAGGGGGTGGTGATGAACGGAGCATCAGAACCAATCGAACACTCACACCCAGTCTACAGATCTGGGTTTGATCCATCACTGTTCTTTAGCCCACTCTGCCACCCCAGTTCAGACATGGCCATATGCAAATCAGTCTGACCCGGTGCATCGTGGGAACAGTCCAGCCCGAACTGCCA
Source organism: Triturus cristatus (assembly GCF_964204655.1). Classification (NCBI taxonomy): domain Eukaryota; kingdom Metazoa; phylum Chordata; class Amphibia; order Caudata; family Salamandridae; genus Triturus; species Triturus cristatus. The sequence continues at coordinate 1,206,484,415 of NC_140590.1, forward strand.
AGCCATGCCTTCCCTGGACCGGAAACAAACTTCCTAGGACCGGTTTCTGGCATTTCAGCCGTCTTCAGCCAGGCTTGCTCGAATCCAGTGGCAAAGTGAGCAAGGGACTCACATCTGAGCATACCCTGTCAACATATGGCGAACAAAGCGGCACAAAAGGGGGTGGTGATAGACGGAGCATCAGAACCAATCAAACACTCACACCCAGTCAACAGATCTGGGTTTGATCCATCACCGTTCTTTAGCCCACTCTGCCCCCCAAGATGAGACATGGCCATATGCAAATCAGTCTGACCCTGTGCCTTATGGAAACAGTCCAGCCCGAACTGCCAAGCCATGCCTTCCCTGGACCGGAAACAAGCTTCCTAGGATCGGTTTCTGGCATTTCAGCCGTCTTCAGCCAGGCTTGCTTGAATCCAGTGGCAAAGTGAGCAAGGGACTCACATCTGAGCATACCCTGCCAACTTATGGCGAACAAAGCGGTACAAAAGGAGGTGGTGATGGACGGAGCATCAGAACCAATCAAACACTCACACCCAGTCAACAGATCTGGGTTTGATCCATCACCGTTCTTTAGCCCACTCTGCCACCCCAGTTCAGACATGGCCATATGCAAATCAGTCCGACCCTGCGCCTCATGGGAACAGTCCAGCCCAAACTGCCAAGCCATGCCTTCCCTGGACCGGAAACAAGCTTCCTAGGACCGGTTTCTGGCATTTCAGCCGTCTTCAGCCAGGCTTTCTTGATTCCATGGCAAAGTGAGCAAGGGACTCACGTCTGAGCATACCCTGCCAAATTATGGCAAACAAAGCGGTACAAAAGGGGGTGGTGATGGACGGAGCATCAGAACCAATCAAACACTCACACCCAGTCAACAGATCTGGGTTTGATCCATCGCCGTTCTTTAGCCCACTCTGCCACCCCAGTTCAGACATGGCCATATGCAAATCAGTCTGACCCTGTGCCTCATGGGAACAGTCCAGCCCGAACTGCCAAGCCATGCCTTCCCTGGACCGGAAACAAGCTTCCTAGGACCGGTTTCTGGCATTTCAGCCATCTTCAGCCAGGCTTGCTTGAATCCAGTGGCAAAGTGAGCAAGAGACTCACGTCTGAGCATACCCTGCCAACTTATGGCGAACAAAGCGGTACAAAAGGGGGTGGTGATGGACAGAGCATCAGAACCAATCAAGCACTCACACCCAGTCAACAGATCTGGGTTTGATCCATCACTGTTCTTTAGCCCACTCTGCCACCCCAGTTCAGACATGGCCATATGCAAATCAGTCTGACCCTGTGCATCATGGGAACAGTCCAGCCCGAACTGCCAAGCCATGCCTTCCCTGGACCGGAAACAAGCTTCCTTGGACCGGTTTCTAGCATTTCATCCGTCTTCAGCCAGGCTTGCTTGAATCCAGTGGCAAAGTGAGCAAGGGACTCACGTCTGAGCATACCCGGCCAACTTATGGCGAACAAAGCGGTACAAATAGGGGTGGTGATGGACGGAGCATCAGAACCAATCGAACACTCACACCCAGTCAAAAGATCTGGGTTTGATCCATCACCGTTCTTTAGCCCACTCTGCCACCCCTGTTCAGACATGGCCATATGCAAATTAGTATGACCCTGTGCCTCATGGGAACAGTCCAGCCCGAACTGCCAAGCCATGCCTTCCCTGGACCAGAAACAAGCTTCCTAGGACCGGTTTCTGGCATTTCAGCCGTCTTCAGCCAGGCTTGCTTAAATCCAGTGGCAAAGTCACCAAGGGACTCACTTCTGAGCATACCCTGCCAACTTATGGCGAACAAAGCGGTACAAAAGGGGGTGGTGATGGACGGAGCATCAGAACCAATCAAACACTCACACCCAGTCAACAGATCTGGGTTTGATCCATCACCGTTCTTTAGCCCACTCTGCCACCCCAGTTCAGACATGGCCATATGCAAATCAGTCCGGCCCTGTGCCTCACGGGAACAGTCCAGCCCAAACTGCCAAGCCATGCCTTCCCTGGACCGGAAACAAGCTTCCTAGGACCGGTTTCAGGCATTTCAGCCGTCTTCATTCAGGCTTGCTTGAATCCAGTGGCAAAGTGAGCATGGGACTCACGTCTGAGCATACCCTGCCAACTTATGGCGAACAAAGCGGTACAAAAGGGGATGGTGATGGACGGAGCATCAGAAGCAATCAAACACTCACACCCAGTCAACAGATCTGGGTTTGATCCATCACCGTTCTTTAGCCCACTCTGCCACCCCAGTTCAGACATGGCCATATGCAAATCATTCTGACCCTGTGCCTCATGGGAACAGTCCAGCCCAAACTGCCAAGCCATGCCTTCCCTGGACCGGAAACAAGCTTCCTAGGACCGGTTTCTGGCATTTCAGCCGTCTTCAGCCAGGCTTGCTTGAATCCACTGGCAAAGTGAGCAAGAGACTCACGTCTGAGCATACCCTGCCAACTTATGGCAAACAAAGCGGTACAAAAGGGGGTGGTGATGGATGGAGCATCAGAACCAATCAAGCACTCACACCCAGTCAACAGATCTGGGTTTGATACATCACTGTTCTTTAGCCCACTCTGCCACCCCAGTTCAGACATGGCCATATGCAAATCAGTCTGACCCTGTGCATCATGGGAACAGTCCAGCCCGAACTGCCAAGCCATGCCTTCCCTGGACCGGAAACAAGCGTCCTAGGACCGGTTTTTAGCATTTCATCTGTCTTCAGCCAGGCTTGCTTGAATCCAGTGGCAAAGTGAGCAAGGGACTCACGTCTGAGCATACCCGGTCAACTTATGGCGAACAAAGCGGTACAAAAAGGGGTGGTGATGGACAGAGCATCAGAACCAATCGAACACTCACACCCAGTCTACAGATCTGGGTTTGATCCATCACTGTTCTTTAGCCCACTCTGCCACCCCAGTTCAGACATGGCCATATGCAAATCAGTCTGACCCTGTGCTTCATGGGAACAGTCCAGCCCGAACTGGCAAGCCATGCCTTCCCTGGACCGGAAACAAGCTTCCTAGGACCGGTTTCTGGCATTTCAGCCATCTTCAGCCAGACTTGCTTGAATCCAGTGACAAAGTGAGTAAGGGACTCACGTCTGAGCATACCTTGCCAACTTATGGCAAACAAAACGGTACAAAAGGAGGTGGTGATAGACGGAGCATCAGAACCAATCAAACACTCACACCCAGTCAACAGATCTGGGTTTGATCCATCACCGTTCTTTAGCCCACTCTGCTACCCCAGTTCAGACATAGCCATATGCAAATCAGTCTGACCCTGTGCATCATGGGAACAGTCCAGCCCGAACTGCCAAGCCATGCCTTCCCTGGACCGGAAGCAAGCTTCCTAAGACCGGTTTCTGGCATTTCAGCCGTCTTCAGCCAGGCTTGCTTGAATCCAGTGACAAAGTGAGCAAGGGACTCACGTCTGAGCATACCCTGCCAACTTATGGTGAACAAAGCGGTACAAAAGGGGGTGGTGATGGACGGAGCACCAGAACCAATCAAACACTCACACCCAGTCAACAGATCTGGGTTTGATCCATCACCGTTCTTTAGCCCACTCTGCCTCCCCAGTTCAGACATGGCCATATGCAAATCAGTCTGACCCTGTGCCTCATGGGAACAGTCCAGCCCCAACCTCCAAGCCATGCCTTCCCTGGACCGGAAACAAGCTTCCTAGGACCGGTTTCTGGCATTTCAGCCGTTTTCAGCCAAGCTTGCTTGAAACCAGTGGCAAAGTGAGCAAGGGACTCACGTCTGAGCATACCCTGCCAACTTATGGCGAACAAAGCGGTACAAAAGGGGGTGGTGATGGACGGAGCATCAGAACCAATCAAACACTCACACCCTGTCAACAGATCTGGGTTTGATCCACCCCAGTTCAGACATGGCCATATGCAAATCAGTGTGACCCTTTGCATCATGGGAACAGTCCAGCCCAAACTGCCAAGCCATGCCTTCCCTGGACCGGAAACAAGCTTCCTAGGACCGGTTTCTGGCATTTCAGCCGTCTTCAGCCAGGCTTGCTTGAATCCAGTGGCAAAGTGAGCAAGGGACTCATGTCTGAGCATACCTTGCCAACTTATGGCGAACAAAGCGGTACAAAAGGGGGTGGTGATGGACGGAGCATTAGAACCAATCAAACACTCACACCCAGTCTAGAGATCTGGGTTTGATCCATCACTGTTCTTTAGCCCACTCTGCCACCCCAGTTCAGACATGGCCATATGCAAATCAGTCTGACCCTGTGCATCGTGGGAACAGTCCAGCCCGAACTGCCAAGCCATGCCTTCCCTAGACCGGATACAAACTTCCTAGGACCGGTTTCTGGCATTTCAGCCGTCTTCAGCCAGGCTTGCTCAAATCCAGTGGCAAAGTGAGCAAGGGACTCACATCTGAGCATACCCTGTCAACATATGGCGAACAAAGCGGTACAAAAGGGGGTGGTGATAGACGGAGCATCAGAACCAATCAAACACTCACACCCAGTCAACAGATCTGGGTTTGATCCATCACCGTTCTTTAGCCCACTCTGCCCCCCAAGATGAGACATGGCCATATGCAAATCAGTCTGACCCTGTGCCTTATGGAAACAGTCCAGTCCGAACTGCCAAGCCATGCCTTCCCTGGACCGGAAACAAGCTTCCTAGGATCGGTTTCTGGCATTTCAGCCGTCTTCAGCCAGGCTTCAGCCAGGCTTGCTTGAATCCAGTGGCAAAGTGAGCAAGGGACTCACATCTGAGCATACCATGCCAACTTATGGCGAACAAAGCGGTACAAAAGGGGGTGGTGATGGACGGAGCATCAGAACCAATCAAACACTCACACCCAGTCAACAGATCTGGGTTTGATCCATCACCGTTCTTTAGCCCACTCTGCCACCCCAGTTCAGACATGGCCATATGCAAATCAGTCCGACCCTGCGCCTCATGGGAACAGTCCAGCCCGAACTGCCAAGCCATGCCTTCCCTGGACCGTAAATAAGCTTCCTAGGACCGGTTTCTGGCATTTCAGCCGTCTTCAGCCAGGCTTTCTTGATTCCATGGCAAAGTGAGCAAGGGACTCACGTCTGAGCATACCCTGCCAAATTATGGCAAACAAAGCGGTACAAAAGGGGGTGGTGATAGACGGAGCATCAGAACCAATCAAACACTCACACCCAGTCAACAGATCTGGGTTTGATCCATCACCGTTCTTTAGCCCACTCTGCCACCCCAGTTCAGACATGGCCATATGCAAATCAGTCTGACCCTGTGCATCATGGGAACAGTCCAGCCCGAACTGCCAAGCCATGCCTTCCCTGGACCGGAAACAAGCTTCCTTGGACCGGTTTCTAGCATTTCATCCGTCTTCAGCCAGGCTTGCTTGAATCCAGTGGCAAAGTGAGCAAGGGACTCACGTCTGAGAATACCCGGCCAACTTATGGCGAACAAAGCGGTACAAAAAGGGGTGGTGATGGACGGAGCATCAGAACCAATCGAACACTCACACCCAGTCTACAGATCTGGGTTTGATCCATCACTGTTCTTTAGCCCACTCTGCCACCCCAGTTCATACATGGCCATATGCAAATCAGTCTGACCCTATGCATCGTGGGAACAGTCCAGCCCAAACTGCCAAGCCATGCCTTCCCTTCCCTGGACCGGAAACAAGCTTCCTAGGACCGGTTTCTGGCATTTCAGCCGTCTTCAGCCAGGCTTGCTCGAATCCAGTGGCAAAGTGAGCAAGGGACTCACGTCTGAGCATACCGTGCCAACATATGGCGAACAAAGCGGAACAAAAGGGGGTGGTGATAGACGGAGCATCAGAACCAATCAAACACTCACACCCAGTCAACAGATCTGGGTTTGATCCATCACCATTCTTTAGCCCACTCTGCCACCCCAGTTCAGACATAGCCTTATGCAAATCAGTCTGACCCTGTGCATCATGGGAACAGTCCAGCCCGAACTGCCAAGCCATGCCTTCCCTGGACCGGAAACAAGCTTCCTAAGACCGGTTTCTGGCATTTCAGCCGTCTTCAGCCAGGCTTGCTTGACTCCAGTGACAAAGTGAGCAAGGGACTCACGTCTGAGCATACCTTGCCAACTTATGGCGAACAAAGCGGTACAAAAGGGGGTGGTGATGGACGGAGCATCAGAACCAATCAAACACTCACACCCAGTCAACAGATGTGGGTTTGATCCATCACCGTTCTTTAGCCCACTCTGCCACCCCAGTTCAGACATGGCCATATGCAAATCAGTCTGACCCTGTGCATCATGGGAACAGTCCAGCCCAAACTGCCAGGCCATGCCTTCCCTGGACCGGAAACAAGCTTCCTAGGACCGGTTTCTGGCATTTCAGCCGTCTTCAGCCAGGCTTGCTTGAATCCAGTGGCAAAGTGAGCAAGGGACTCACGTCTGAGCATACCCTGCCAACTTATGGCGATTAAAGCGGTACAAAAGGGGGTGGTGATGGACGGAGCATCAGAAGCAATCAAACACTCACACCCAGTCAACAGATCTTGGTTTGATCCATCACCGTTCTTTAGCCCACTCTGCCACCCCAGTTCAGACATGGCCATATGCAAATCATTCTGACCCTGTGCCTCATGGGAACAGTCCAGCCCCAACTGCCAAGCCATGCCTTCCCTGGACCGGAAACAAGCTTCCTAGGACCGGTTTCTGGCATTTCAGCCGTCTTCAGCCAGGCTTGCTTGAATCCACTGGCAAAGTGAGCAAGAGACTCACGTCTGAGCATACCCTGCCAACTTATGGCAAACAAAGCGGTACAAAAGGGGGTGGTGATGGACGGAGCATCAGAACCAATCAAGCACTCACACCCAGTCAACAGATCTGGGTTTGATCCATCACTGTTCTTTAGCCCACTCTGCCACCCCAGTTCAGACACGGCCATATGCAAATCAGTCTGACCCTGTGCATCATGGGAACAGTCCAGCCCGAACTGCCAAGCCATGCCTTCCCTAGACCGGAAACAAGCGTTCTAGGACCGGTTTTTAGCATTTCATCTGTCTTCAGCCAGGCTTGCTTGAATCCAGTGGCAAAGTGAGCAAGGGACTCACGTCTGAGCATACCCGGCCAACTTATGGCGAACAAAGCGGTACAAAAAGGGGTGGTGATGGACAGAGCATCAGAACCAATCGAACACTCACACCCAGTCTACAGATCTGGGTTTGATCCATCACTGTTCTTTAGCCCACTCTGCCACCCCAGTTCAGACATGGCCATATGCAAATCAGTCTGACCCTGTGCTTCATGGGAACAGTCCAGCCCGAACTGGCAAGCCATGCCTTCCCTGGACCGGAAACAAGCTTCCTAGGACCGGTTTCTGGCATTTCAGCCATCTTCAGCCAGGCTTGCTTGAATCCAGTGACAAAGTGAGCAAGGGACTCACGTCTGAGCATACCTTGCCAACTTATGGCGAACAAAACAGTACAAAAGGAGGTGGTGATAGACGGAGCATCAGAACCAATCAAACACTCACACCCAGTCAACAGATCTGGGTTTGATCCATCACCGTTCTTTAGCCCACTCTGCTACCCCAGTTCAGACATAGCCATATGCAAATCAGTCTGACCCTGTGCATCATGGGAACAGTCCAGCCCGAACTGCCAAGCCATGCCTTCCCTGGACCGGAAGCAAGCTTCCTAAGACCGGTTTCTGGCATTTCAGCCGTCTTCAGCCAGGCTTGCTTGAATCCAGTGACAAAGTGAGCAAGGGACTCGCGTCTGAGCATACCCTGCCAACTTATGGTGAACAAAGCGGTACAAAAGGGGGTGGTGATGGACGAAGCACCAGAACCAATCAAACACTCACACCCAGTCAACAGATCTGGGTTTGATCCATCACCGTTCTTTAGCCCACTCTGCCTCCCCAGTTCAGACATGGCCATATGCAAATCAGTCTGACCCTGTGCTTCATGGGAACAGTCCAGCCCGAACTGGCAAGCCATGCCTTCCCTGGACCGGAAACAAGCTTCCTAGGACCGGTTTCTGGCATTTCAGCCATCTTCAGCCAGGCTTGCTTGAATCCAGTGACAAAGTGAGCAAGGGACTCACGTCTGAGCATACCTTGCTAACTTATGGCGAACAAAGCGGTACAAAAGGGGGTGGTGATAGACGGAGCATCAGAACCAATCAAACACTCACACCCAGTCAACAGATCTGGGTTTGATGCATCACCGTTCTTTAGCCCACTCTGCCACCCCAGTTCAGACATGGCCATATGCAAATCAGTCTGACCCTGTGCCTCATGGGAACAGTCCAGCCCCAACCTCCAAGCCATGCCTTCCCTGGACCGGAAACAAGCTTCCTAGGACCGGTTTCTGGCATTTCAGCCGTTTTCAGCCAAGCTTGCTTGAAACCAGTGGCAAAGTGAGCAAGGAACTCACGTCTGAGCATACCCTGCCAACTTATGGCGAACAAAGCGGTACAAAAGGGGGTGGTGATGGACGGAGCATCAGAACCAATCAAACACTCACACCCTGTCAACAGATCTGGGTTTGATCCATCACTGTTCTTTAGCCCACTCTGCCACCACCCCAGTTCAGACATGGCCATATGCAAATCAGTGTGACCCTTTGCATCATGGGAACAGTCCAGCCCAAACTGCCAAGCCATGCCTTCCCTGGACCGGAAACAAGCTTCCTAGGACCGGTTTCTGGCATTTCAGCCGTCTTCAGCCAGGCTTGCTTGTATCCAGTGGCAAAGTGAGCAAGGGACTCATGTCTGAGCATACCCTGCCAACTTATGGCGAACAAAGCGGTACAAAAGGGGGTAGTGATGAACGGAGCATCAGAACAAATCGAACACTCACACCCAGTCTACAGATCTGGGTTTGATCCATCACTGTTCTTTAGCCCACTCTGCCACCCCAGTTCAGACATGGCCATATGCAAATCAGTCTGACCCTGTGCATCGTGGGAACAGTCCAGCCCGAACTGCCAAGCCATGCCTTCCCTGTACCGGATACAAACTTCCTAGGACCGGTTTCTGGCATTTCAGCTGTCTTCAGCCAGGCTTGCTCGAATCCAGTGGCAAAGTGAGCAAGGGACTCACATCTGAGCATACCCTGTCAACATATGGCGAACAAAGCGGTACAAAAGGGGGTGGTGATAGACGGAGCATCAGAACCAATCAAACACTCACACCCAGTCAACAGATCTGGGTTTGATCCATCACCGTTCTTTAGCCCACTCTGTCCCCCAAGATGAGACATGGCCATATGCAAATCAGTCTGACCCTGTGCCTTATGGAAACAGTCCAGTCCGAACTGCCAAGCCATGCCTTCCCTGGACCGGAAACAAGCTTCCTAGGATCGGTTTCTGGCATTTCAGCCGTCTTCAGCCAGGCTTCAGCCAGGCTTGCTTGAATCCAGTGGCAAAGTGAGCAAGGGACTCACATCTGAGCATACCATGCCAACTTATGGCGAACAAAGCGGTACAAAAGGGGGTGGTGATGGACGGAGCATCAGAACCAATCAAACACTCACACCCAGTCAACAGATCTGGGTTTGATCCATCACCGTTCTTTAGCCCACTCTGCCACCCCAGTTCAGACATGGCCATATGCAAATCAGTCCGACCCTGCGCCTCATGGGAACAGTCCAGCCCGAACTGCCAAGCCATGCCTTCCCTGGACCGTAAATAAGCTTCCTAGGACCGGTTTCTGGCATTTCAGCCGTCTTCAGCCAGGCTTGCTCGAATCCAGTGGCAAAGTGAGCAAGGGACTCACGTCTGAGCATACCCTGCCAACATATGGCGAACAAAGCGGTACAAAAGGGGGTGGTGATAGACGGAGTATCAGAACCAATCAAACACTCACACCCAGTCAACAGATCTGGGTTTGATCCATCACCATTCTTTAGCCCACTCTGCCACCCCAGTTCAGACATAGCCTTATGCAAATCAGTCTGACCCTGTGCATCATGGGAACAGTCCAGCCCGAACTGCCAGGCCATGCCTTCCCTGGACCGGAAACAAGCTTCCTAGGACCGGTTTCTGGCATTTCAGCCGTCTTCAGCCAGGCTTGCTTGAATCCAGTGGCAAAGTGAGCAAGGGACTCACGTCTGAGCATACCCTGCCAATGTATGGCGAACAAAGCGGTACAAAAGGGGGTGGTGATGGACAGAGCATCAGAACCAATCAAACACTCACACCCAGTCAAAAGATCTGGGTTTGATCCATCACCGTTCTTTAGCCCACTCTGCCACCCCTGTTCAGACATGGCCATATGCAAATTAGTCTGACCCTGTGCCTCATGGGAACAGTCCAGCCCGAACTGCCAAGCCATGCCTTCCCTGGACCAGAAACAAGCTTCCTAGGACCGGTTTCTGGCATTTCAGCCGTCTTCAGCCAGGCTTGCTTAAATCCCGTGGCAAAGTCACCAAGGGACTCACTTCTGAGCATACCCTGCCAACTTATGGCGAGCAAAGCGGTACAAAAGGGGGTGGTGATGGACGGAGCATCAGAACCAATCAAACACTCACACCCAGTCACCAGATCTGGGTTTGATCCATCACCGTTCTTTAGCCCACTCTGCCACCCCAGTTCAGACATGGCCATATGCAAATCAGTCCGGCCCTGTGCCTCACGGGAACAGTCCAGCCCAAACTGCCAAGCCATGCCTTCCCTGGACCGGAAACAAGCTTCCTAGGACCGGTTTCAGGCATTTCAGCCGTCTTCATCCAGGCTTGCTTGAATCCAGTGGCAAAGTGAGCAAGGGACTCACGTCTGAGCATACCCTGCCAACTTATGGCGAACAAAGCGGTACAAAAGGGGGTGGTGATGGACGGAGCATCAGAACCAATCAAACACTCACACCCAGTCAACAGATCTGGGTTTGATCCATCACCGTTCTTTAGCCCACTCTGCCCACCAAGATGAGACATGGCCATATGCAAATCAGTCTGACCCTGTGCCTTATGGAAACAGTCCAGCCTGAACTGGCAAGCCATGCCTTCCCTGGACCGGAAACAAGCTTCCTAGGATCGGTTTCTGGCATTTCAGCCGTCTTCAGCCAGGCTTCAGCCAGGCTTGCTTGAATCCAGTGGCAAAGTGAGCAAGGGACTCACGTCTGAGCATACCCTGCCAACTTATGGTGAACAAAGCGGTACAAAAGGGGGTGGTGATGGACGGAGCATCAGAACCAATCAAACACTCACACCCAGTCAACAGATCTGGGTTTGATCCATCACCGTTCTTTAGCCCACTCTGCCACCCCAGTTCAGACATGGCCATATGCAAATCAGTCTGACCCTGCGCCTCATGGGAACAGTCCAGCTCGAACTGCCAAGCCATGCCTTCCCTGGACCGGAAACAAGCTTCCTAGGACCGGTTTCTGGCATTTCAGCCGTCTTCAGCCAGGCTTTCTTGAATCCATGGCAAAGTGAGGAAGGGACTCACGTCTGAGCATACCCTGCCAACTTATGGCAAACAAAGCGGTACAAAAGGGGGTGGTGATGGACGGAGCATCAGAAGCAATCAAACACTCACACCCAGTCAACAGATCTGGGTTTGATCCATCACTGTTCTTTAGCCCACTCTGCCACCCCAGTTCAGACATGGCCATATGCAAATCAGTCTGACCCTGTGCATCGTGGGAACAGTCCAGCCCGAACTGCCAAGCCATGCCTTCCCTGGACCGGAAACAAGCTTCCTAGGACCGGTTTCTGGCATTTCAGCCATCTTCAGCCAGGCTTGCTCGAATCCAGTGGCAAAGTGAGCAAGGGACTCACGTCTGAGCATACCCTGCCAACATATGGCGAACAAAGCGGTACAAAAGGAGGTGGTGATAGACGGAGCATCAGAACCAATCAAACACTCACACCCAGTCAACAGATCTGGGTTTGATCCATCACCGTTCTTTAGCCCACTCTGCCACCCCAGTTCAGACATAGCCATATGCAAATCAGTCTGACCCTGTGCATCATGGGAACAGTCCAGCCCAAACTGCCAAGCCATGCCTTCCCTGGACCGGAAGCAAGCTTCCTAAGACCAGTTTCTGGCATTTCAGCCGTCTTCAGCCAGGCTTGCTTGAATCCAGTGACAAAGTGAGCAAGGGACTCACGTCTGAGCATACCCTGCCAACTTATGGTGAACAAAGCGGTACAAAAGGGGGTGGTGATGGACGGAGCATCAGAACCAATCAAACACTCACACCCTGTCAACAGATCTGGGTTTGATCCATCACCGTTCTTTAGCCCACTCTGCCTCCCCAGTTCAGACATGGCCATATGCAAATCAGTCTGACCCTGTGCTTCATGGGAACAGTCCAGCCCAAACTGGCAAGCCATGCCTTCCCTGGACCGGAAACAAGCTTCCTAGGACCGGTTTCTGGCATTTCAGCCGTCTTCAGCCAGGCTTGCTTGAATCCAGTGGCAAAGTGAGCAAGGGACTCATGTCTGAGCATACCCAGCCAACTTATGGCGAACAAAGCGGTACAAAAGGGGGTGGTGATGGACTGAGCATCAGAACCAATCAAACACTCACACCCTGTCAACAGATCTGGGTTTGATCCATCACTGTTCTTTAGCCCACTCTGCCACCCCAGTTCAGACATGGCCATATGCAAATCAGTGTGACCCTGTGCATCATGGGAACAGTCCAGCCCAAACTGCCAAGCCATGCCTTCCCTGGACCGGAAACAAGCTTCCTAGGACCGGTTTCTGGCATTTCAGCCGTCTTCAGCCAGGCTTGCTTGAATCCAGTGGCAAAGTGAGCAAGGGACTCATGTCTGAGCATACCCTGCCAACTTATGGCGAACAAAGCGGTACAAAAGGGGGTGGTGATGGACGGAGCATCAGAACCAATCGAACACTCACACCCAGTCTACAGATCTGGGTTTGATCCATCACTGTTCTTTAGCCCACTCTGCCACCCCAGTTCAGACATGGCCATATGCAAATCAGTCTGACCCTGTGCATCGTGGGAACAGTCCAGCCCGAACTGCCAAGCCATGCCTTCTCTGGACCGGAAACAAACTTCCTAGGACCGGTTTCTGGCATTTCAGCCGTCTTCAGCCAGGCTTGCTCGAATCCAGTGGCAAAGTGAGCAAGGGACTCACATCTGAGCATACCCTGCCAACTTATGGCGAACAAAGCTGTACAAAAGGGGGTGGTGATGGACGGAGCATGAGAACCAATCAAACACTCACACCCAGTCACCAGATCTGGGTTTGATCCATCACCGTTCTTTAGCCCACTCTGCCACCCCAGTTCAGACATGGCCATATGCAAATCAGTCCGGCCCTGTGCCTCACGGGAACAGTCCAGCCCGAACTGCCAAGCCATGCCTTCCCTGGATCGGAAACAAGCTTCCTAGGACCGGTTTCAGGCATTTCAGCCGTCTTCATCCAGGCTTGCTTGAATCCAGTGGCAAAGTGAGCAAGGGACTCACGTCTGAGCATACCCTGCCAACTTATGGCGAACAAAGCGGTACAAAAGGGGGTGGTGATGTACGGAGCATCAGAACCAATCAAACACTCACACCCAGTCAACAGATCTGGGTTTGATCCATCACCGTTCTTTAGCCCACTCTGCCCACCAAGATGAGACATGGCCATATGCAAATCAGTCTGACCCTGTGCCTTATGGAAACAGTCCAGCCTGAACTGCCAAGCCATGCCTTCCCTGGACCGGAAACAAGCATCCTAGGATCGGTTTCTGGCATTTCAGCCGTCTTCAGCCAGGCTTCAGCCAGGCTTGCTTAAATCCAGTGGCAAAGTGAGCAAGGGACTCACGTCTGAGCATACCCCGCCAACTTATGGTGAACAAAGCGGTACAAAAGGGGGTGGTGATGGACGGAGAATCAGAACCAATCAAACACTCACACCCAGTCAACAGATCTGGGTTTGATCCATCACCGTTCTTTAGCCCACTCTGCCACCCCAGTTCAGACATGGCCATATGCAAATCAGTCTGACCCTGCGCCTCATGGGAACAGTCCAGCCCGAACTGCCAAGCCATGCCTTCCCTGGACCGGAAACACGCTTCCTAGGACCGGTTTCTGGCATTTCAGCCGTCTTCAGCCAGGCTTTCTTGAATCCATGGCAAAGTGAGCAAGGGACTCACGTCTGAGCATACCCTGCCAACTTATGGCAAACAAAGCGGTACAAAAGGGGGTGGTGATGGACAGAGCATCAGAAGCAATCAAACACTCACACCCAGTCAACAGATCTGGGTTTGATCCATCACCGTTCTTTAGCCCACTCTGCCACCCCAGTTCAGACATGGCCATATGCAAATCATTCTGACCCTGTGCCTCATGGGAACAGTCCAGCCCAAACTGCCAAGCCATGCCTTCCCTGGACCGGAAACAAGCTTACTAGGACCGGTTTCTGGCATTTCAGCCGTCTTCAGCCAGGCTTGCTTGAATCCACTGGCAAAGTGAGCAAGAGACTCACGTCTGAGCATACCCTGCCAACTTATGGCGAACAAAGCGGTACAAAAGGGGGTGGTGATGGACGGAGCATCAGAACCAATCAAGCACTCACACCCAGTCAACAGATCTGGGTTTGATCCATCACTGTTCTTTAGCCCACTCTGCCACCCCAGTTCAGACATAGCCATATGCAAATCAGTCTGACCCTGTGCATCATGGGAACAGTCCAGCCCGAACTGCCAAGCCATGCCTTCCCTGGACCGGAAACAAGCGTCCTAGGACCGGTTTTTAGCATTTCATCTGTCTTCAGCCAGGCTTGCTTGAATCCAGTGGCAAAGTGAGCAAGGGACTCACGTCTGAGCATACCCGGCCAACTTATGGCGAACAAAGCGGTACAAAAGGGGGTGGTGATGGACGGAGCATCAGAAGCAATCAAACACTCACACCCAGTCAACAGATCTGGGTTTGATCCATCACCGTTCTTTAGCCCACTCTGCCACCCCAGTTCAGACATGGCCATATGCAAATCAGTCTGACCCTGTGCTTCATGGGAACAGTCCAGCCCGAACTGGCAAGCCATGCCTTCCCTGGACCGGAAACAAGCTTCCTAGGACCGGTTTCTGGCATTTCAGCCATCTTCAGCCAGGCTTGCTTGAATCCAGTGACAAAGTGAGCAAGGGACTCACGTCTGAGCATACCTTGCCAACATTTGGCGAACAAAACGGTACAAAAGGAGGTGGTGATAGACGGAGCATCAGAACCAATCAAACACTCACACCCAGTCAACAGATCTGGGTTTGATCCATCACCGTTCTTTAGCCCACTCTGCTACCCCAGTTCAGACATAGCCATATGCAAATCAGTCTGACCCTGTGCATCATGGGAACAGTCCAGCCCGAACTGCCAAGCCATGCCTTCCCTGGACCGGAAGCAAGCTTCCTAAGACCGGTTTCTGGCATTTCAGCCGTCTTCAGCCAGGCTTGCTTGAATCCAGTGACAAAGTGAGCAAGGGACTCACGTCTGAGCATACCCTGCCAACTTATGGTGAACAAAGCGGTACAAAAGGGGGTGGTGATGGACGGAGAACCAGAACCAATCAAACTCTCACACCCAGTCAACAGATCTGGGTTTGATCCATCACCGTTCTTTAGCCCACTCTGCCTCCCCAGTTCAGACATGGCCATATGCAAATCAGTCTGACCCTGTGCTTCATGGGAACAGTCCAGCCCGAACTGGCAAGCCATGCCTTCCCTGGACCGGAAACAAGCTTCCTAGGACCGGTTTCTGGCATTTCAGCCATCTTCAGCCAGGCTTGCTTGAATCCAGTGACAAAGTGAGCAAGGGACTCACGTCTGAGCATACCTTGCCAACTTATGGCGAACAAAGCGGTACAAAAGGGGGTGGTGATAGACGGAGCATCAGAACCAATCAAACACTCACACCCTGTCAACAGATCTGGGTTTGATCCATCACTGTTCTTTAGCCCACTCTGCCACCCCAGTTCAGACATGGCCATATGCAAATCAGTGTGACCCTGTGCCTCATGGGAACAGTCCAGCCCCAACCTCCAAGCCATGCCTTCCCTGGACCGGAAACAAGCTTCCTAGGACCGGTTTCTGGCATTTCAGCCGTTTTCAGCCAAGCTTGCTTGAAACCAGTGGCAAGGTGAGCAAGGGACTCACGTCTGAGCATACCCTGCCAACTTATGGCGAACAAAGCGGTACAAAAGGGGGTGGTGATGGACGGAGCATCAGAACCAATCAAACACTCACACCCTGTCAACAGATCTGGGTTTGATCCATCACTGTTCTTTAGCCCACTCTGCCACCCCAGTTCAGACATGGCCATATGCAAATCAGTGTGACCCTGTGCATCATGGGAACAGTCCAGCCCAAACTGCCAAGCCATGCCTTCCCTGGACCGGAAACAAGCTTCCTAGGACCGGTTTCTGGCATTTCAGCCGTTTTCAGCCAAGCTTGCTTGAAACCAGTGGCAAGGTGAGCAAGGGACTCACGTCTGAGCATACCCTGCCAACTTACGGCGAACAAAGCGGTACAAAAGGGGGTGGTGATGGACGAAGCATCAGAACCAATCAAACACTCACACCCTGTCAACAGATCTGGGTTTGATCCATCACTGTTCTTTAGCCCACTCTGCCACCCCAGTTCAGACATGGCCATATGCAAATCAGTGTGACCCTGTGCATCATGGGAACAGTCCAGCCCAAACTGCCAAGCCATGCCTTCCCTGGACCGGAAACAAGCTTCCTAGGACCGGTTTCTGGCATTTCAGCCGTCTTCAGCCAGTCTTGCTTGAATCCAGTGGCAAAGTGAGCAAGGGACTCATGTCTGAGCATACCCTGCCAACTTATGGCGAACAAAGCGGTACAAAAGGGGGTGGTGATGAACGGAGCATCAGAACCAATCGAACACTCACACCCAGTCTACAGATCTGGGTTTGATCCATCACTGTTCTTTAGCCCACTCTGCCACCCCAGTTCAGACATGGCCATATGCAAATCAGTCTGACCCTGTGCATCGTGGGAACAGTCCAGCCCAAACTGCCAAGCCATGCCTTCCCTGGACCGGAAACAAACTTCCTAGGACCGGTTTCTGGCATTTCAGCCGTCTTCAGCCAGGCTTGCTCGAATCCAGTGGCAAAGTGAGCAAGGGACTCACATCTGAGCATACCCTGTCAACATATGGCGAACAAAGCGGTACAAAAGGGGGTGGTGATAGACGGAGCATCAGAACCAATCAAACACTCACACCCAGTCAACAAATCTGGGTTTGATCCATCACCGTTCTTTAGCCGACTCTGCCACCCCAGTTCAGACATGGCCATATGCAAATCAGTCTGACCCTGTGCATCATGGGAACAGTCCAGCCCAAACTGCAAAGCCATGCCTTTCCTGGACAGGAAACCAGCTTCGTAGGACCGGTTTCTGACATTTCAGCCGTCTTCAGTCAGGCTTGCTTGAATCCAGTGACAAAGTGAGCAAGGGACTCACGTCTGAGCATACCCTGCCAACTTATGGCGAACAAAGCGGTACAAAAGGGGGTGGTGATGGACGGAGCATCAGAACCAATCAAACACTCACACCCAGTCAAAAGATCTGGGTTTGATCCATCACCGTTCTTTAGCCCACTCTGCCACCCCAGTTCAGACATGGCCATATGCTAATCAGTCTGACCCTGTGCCTCATGGGAAAAGTCCAGCCCGAACTGCCGAGCCATGCCTTCCCTGGACCGGAAACAAGCTTCCTAGGACCGGTTTCTGGCATTTCAGACGTCTTCAGCCAGGCTTGCTTGAATCCAGTGGCAAAGTGAGCAAGGGACTCACGTCTGAGCATACCCTGCCAACTTATGGCGAACAAAGCGGTACAAAAGGGGGTGGTGATGGACGGAGCATCAGAACCAATCAAACACTCACACCCAGTCAACAGATCTGGGTTTGATCCATCACTGTTCTTTAGCCCACTCTGCCACCCCAGTTCAGACATGGCCATATGCAAATCAGTCTGACCCTGTGCATCGTGGGAACAGTCCAGCCCTAACTGCCAAGCCATGCCTTCCCTGGACCGGAAACAAGCTTCTTAGGACCGGTTTCTGGCATTTCAGCCGTCTTCAGCCAGGCTTGCTCGAATCCAGTGGCAAAGTGAGCAAGGGACTCACATCTGAGCATGTGCCTTATGGAAACAGTCCAGCCTGAACTGCCAAGCCATGCCTTCCCTGGACCGGAAACAAGCTTCCTAGGATCGGTTTCTGGCATTTCAGCCGTCTTTAGCCAGGCTTCAGCCAGGCTTGCTTGAATCCAGTGGCAAAGTGAGCAAGGGACTCACGTCTGAGCATACCCTGCCAACTTATGGTGAACAAAGCGGTACAAAAGGGGGTGGTGATGGACGGAGCATCAGAACCAATCAAACACTCACACCCAGTCAACAGATCTGGGTTTGATCCATCACCGTTCTTTAGCCCACTCTGCCACCCCAGTTCAGACATGGCCATATGCATATCATTCTGACCCAGTGCCTCATGGGAACAGTCCAGCCCAAACTGCCAAGCCATGCCTTCCCTGGACCGGAAACAAGCTTCCTAGGACCGGTTTCTGGCATTTCAGCCGTCTTCAGCCAGGCTTGCTTGAATCCAGTGGCAAAGTGAGCAAGAGACTCACGTCTGAGCATACCCTGCCAACTTATGGCGAACAAAGCGGTACAAAAGGGGGTGGTGATGGACGGAGCATCAGAACCAATCAAGCACTCACACCCAGTCAACAGATCTGGGTTTGATCCATCACTGTTCTTTAGCCCACTCTGCCACCCCAGTTCAGACATGGCCATATGCAAATAAGTCTGACCCTGTGCATCATGGGAACAGTCCAGCCTGAACTGCCAAGCCATGCCTTCCCTGGACCGGAAACAAGTGTCCTAGGACCGGTTTTTAGCATTTCATCCGTCTTCAGCCAGGCTTGCTTGAATCCAGTGGCAAAGTGAGCAAGGGACTCACGTCTGAGCATACCCGGCCAACTTATGGCAAACAAAGCGGTACAAAAAGGGGTGGTGATGGACGGAGCATCAGAACCAATCGAACACTCACACCCAGTCTACAGATCTGGGTTTGATCCATCACTGTTCTTTAGCCCACTCTGCAACCCCAGCTCAGACATGGCCATATGCAAATAAGTCTGACCCTGTGCATCGTGGGACAGTCCAGCCCGAACTGCCAAGCCATGCCTTCCCTGGACCGGAAACAAGCTTCCTAGGACCGGTTTCTGGCATTTCAGCCATCTTCAGCCAGGCTTGCTCGAATCCAGTGGCAAAGTGAGCAAGGGACTCACGTCTGAGCATACCCTACCAACATATGGCGAACAAAGCGTTACAAAAGGAGGTGGTGATAGACGGAGCATCAGAACCAATCAAACACTCACACCCAGTCAACAGATCTGGGTTTGATCCATCACCGTTCTTTAGCCCACTCTGCCACCCCAGTTCAGACATAGCCATATGCAAAGCAGTCTGACCCTGTGCATCATGGGAACAGTCCAGCCCGAACTGCCAAGCCATGCCTTCCCTGGACCGGAAGCAAGCTTCCTAAGACCGGTTTCTGGCATTTCAGCCGTCTTCAGCCAGGCTTGCTTGAATCCAGTCACAAAGTGAGCAAGGGACTCATGTCTGAGCATACCCTGTCAACATATGGCGAACAAAGCGGTACAAAAGGGGGTGGTGATAGACGGAGCATCAGAACCAATCAAACACTCACACCCAGTCAACAAATCTGGGTTTGATCCATCACCGTTCTTTAGCCGACTCTGCCACCCCAGTTCAGACATGGCCATATGCAAATCAGTCTGACCCTGTGCATCATGGGAACAGTCCAGCCCAAACTGCCAAGCCATGCCTTTCCTGGACAGGAAACCAGCTTCCTAGGACCGGTTTCTGACATTTCAGCCGTCTTCAGCCAGGCTTGCTTGAATCCAGTGACAAAGTGAGCAAGGGACTCACGTCTGAGCATACCCTGCCAACTTATGGCGAACAAAGCGGTACAAAAGGGGGTGGTGATGGACGGAGCATCAGAACCAATCAAACACTCACACCCAGTCAACAGATCTGGGTTTGATCCATCACCGTTCTTTAGCCCACTCTGCCACCCCAGTTCAGACATGGCCATATGCTAATCAGTCTGACCCTGTGCCTCATGGGAAAAGTCCAGCCCGAACTGCCGAGCCATGCCTTCCCTGGACCGGAAACAAGCTTCCTAGGACCGGTTTCTGGCATTTCAGACGTCTTCAGCCAGGCTTGCTTGAATCCAGTGGCAAAGTGAGCAAGGGACTCACGTCTGAGCATACCCTGCCAACTTATGGCGAACAAAGCGGTACAAAAGGGGGTGGTGATGGACGGAGCATCAGAACCAATCAAACACTCACACCCAGTCAACAGATCTGGGTTTGATCCATCACTGTTCTTTAGCCCACTCTGCCACCCCAGTTCAGACATGGCCATATGCAAATCAGTCTGACCCTGTGCATCGTGGGAACAGTCCAGCCCTAACTGCCAAGCCATGCCTTCCCTGGACCGGAAACAAGCGTCTTAGGAACGGTTTCTGGCATTTCAGCCGTCTTCAGCCAGGCTTGCTTGAATCCAGTGGCAAAGTGAGCAAGGGACTCACATCTGAGCATGTGCCTTATGGAAACAGTCCAGCCTGAACTGCCAAGCCATGCCTTCCCTGGACCGGAAACAAGCTTCCTAGGATCGGTTTCTGGCATTTCAGCCGTCTTCAGCCAGGCTTCAGCCAGGCTTGCTTGAATCCAGTGGCAAAGTGAGCAAGGGACTCACGTCTGAGCATACCCTGCCAACTTATGGTGAACAAAGCGGTACAAAAGGGGGTGGTGATGGACGGAGCATCAGAACCAATCAAACACTCACACCCAGTCAACAGATCTGGGTTTGATCCATCACCGTTCTTTAGCCCACTCTGCCACCCCAGTTCAGACATGGCCATATGCATATCATTCTGACCCAGTGCCTCATGGGAACAGTCCAGCCCAAACTGCCAAGCCATGCCTTCCCTGGACCGTAAACAAGCTTCCTAGGACCGGTTTCTGGCATTTCAGCCGTCTTCAGCCATGCTTGCTTGAATCCAGTGGCAAAGTGAGCAAGAGACTCACGTCTGAGCATACCCTGCCAACTTATGGCGAACAAAGCGGTACAAAAGGGGGTGGTGATGGACGGAGCATCAGAACCAATCAAGCACTCACACCCAGTCAACAGATCTGGGTTTGATCCATCACTGTTCTTTAGCCCACTCTGCCACCCCAGTTCAGACATGGCCATATGCAAATAAGTCTGACCCTGTGCATCATGGGAACAGTCCAGCCTGAACTGCCAAGCCATGCCTTCCCTGGACCGGAAACAAGTGTCCTAGGACCGGTTTTTAGCATTTCATCCGTCTTCAGCCAGGCTTGCTTGAATCCAGTGGCAAAGTGAGCAAGGGACTCACGTCTGAGCATACCCGGCCAACTTATGGCAAACAAAGCGGTACAAAAAGGGGTGGTGATGGACGGAGCATCAGAACCAATCGAACACTCACACCCAGTCTACAGATCTGGGTTTGATCCATCACTGTTCTTTAGCCCACTCTGCCACCCCAGCTCAGACATGGCCATATGCAAATAAGTCTGACCCTGTGCATCGTGGGACAGTCCAGCCCGAACTGCCAAGCCATGCCTTCCCTGGACCGGAAACAAGCTTCCTAGGACCGGTTTCTGGCATTTCAGCCATCTTCAGCCAGGCTTGCTCGAATCCAGTGGCAAAGTGAGCAAGGGACTCACGTCTGAGCATACCCTACCAACATATGGCGAACAAAGCGTTACAAAAGGAGGTGGTGATAGACGGAGCATCAGAACCAATCAAACACTCACACCCAGTCAACAGATCTGGGTTTGATCCATCACCGTTCTTTAGCCCACTCTGCCACCCCAGTTCAGACATAGCCATATGCAAAGCAGTCTGACCCTGTGCATCATGGGAACAGTCCAGCCCGAACTGCCAAGCCATGCCTTCCCTGGACCGGAAGCAAGCTTCCTAAGACCGGTTTCTGGCATTTCAGCCGTCTTCAGCCAGGCTTGCTTGAATCCAGTCACAAAGTGAGCAAGGGACTCACGTCTGAGCATACCCTGCCAACTTATGGTGAACAAAGCGGTACAAAAGGGGGTGGTGATGGACGGAGCATCAGAACCAATCAAACACTCACACCCAGTCAACAGATCTGGGTTTGATCCATCACCGTTCTTTAGCCCACTCTGCCTCCCCAGTTCAGACATGGCCATATGCAAATCAGTCTGACCCTGTGCTTCATGGGAACAGTCCAGCCCGAACTGGCAAGCCATGCCTTCCCTGGACCGGAAACAACCTTCCTAGGACCGGTTTCTGGCATTTTAGCCGTCTTCAGCCAGGCTTGCTTGAATCCAGTGACAAAGTGAGCAAGGGACTCACGTCTCAGCATACCTTGCCAACTTATGGCGAACAAAGCGGTACAAAAGGGGGTGGTGATAGACGGAGCATCAGAACCAATCAAACACTCACACCCAGTCAACAGATCTGGGTTTGATCCATCACCGTTCTTTAGCCCACTCTGCCACCCCAGTTCAGACATGGCCATATGCAAATCAGTCTGACCCTGTGCCTCATGGGAACAGTCCAGCCCCAACCTCCAAGCCATGCCTTCCCTGGACCGGAAACAAGCTTCCTAGGACCGGTTTCTGGCATTTCAGCCGTTTTCAGCCAGGCTTGCTTGAAACCGGTGGCAATGTGAGCAAGGGACTCACGTCTGAGCATACCCTGCCAACTTATGGCGAACAAAGCGGTACAAAAGGGGGTGGTGATGGACGGAGCATCAGAACCAATCAAACACTCACACCCTGTCAACAGATCTGGGTTTGATCCATCACTGTTCTTTAGCCCACTCTGCCACCCCAGTTCAGACATGGCCATATGCAAATCAGTGTGACCCTGTGCATCATGGGAACAGTCCAGCCCAAACTGCCAAGCCATGCCTTCCCTGGTTCGGAAACAAGCTTCCTAGGACCGGTTTCTGGCATTTCAGCCGTCTTCAGCCAGGCTTGCTTGAATCCAGTGACAAAGTGAGCAAGGGACTCACGTCTGAGCATACCCTGCCAACTTATGGTGAACAAAGCGGTACAAAAGGGGGTGGTGATGGACGGAGCATCAGAACCAATCAAACACTCAAACCCAGTCAACAGATCTGGGTTTGATCCATCACCGTTCTTTAGCCCACTCTGCCACCCCAGTTCAGACATGGCCATATGCAAATCAGTCTGACCCTGTGCCTCATGGGAACAGTCCAGCCCCAACCTCCAAGCCATGCCTTCCCTGGACCGGAAACAAGCTTCCTAGGACTGGTTTCTGGCATTTCAGCCGTTTTCAGCCAGGGTTGCTTGAAACCAGTGGCAAAGTGAGCAAGGGACTCACGTCTGAGCATACCCTGCCAACTTATGGCGAACAAAGCGGTACAAAAGGGGGTGGTGATGGACAGAGCATCAGAACCAATCAAACACTCACACCCTGTCAACAGATCTGGGTTTGATCCATCACTGTTCTTTGGCCCACTCTGCCACCCCAGTTCAGACATGGCCATATGCAAATCAGTGTGACCCTGTGCATCATGGGAACAGTCCTGCCCAAACTGCCAAGCCATGCCTTCCCTGGACCGGAAGCAAGCTTCCTAAGACCAGTTTCTGGCATTTCAGCCGTCTTCAGCCAGGCTTGCTTCAATCCAGTGACAAAGTGAGCAAGGGACTCACGTCTGAGCATACCCTGCCAACTTATGGTGAACAAAGCGGTACAAAAGGGGGTGGTGATGGACGGAGCACCAGAACCAATCAAACACTCACACCCAGTCAACAGATCTGGGTTTGATCCATCACCGTTCTTTAGCCCACTCTGCCTCCCCAGTTCAGACATGGCCATATGCAAATCAGTCTGACCCTGTGCTTCATGGGAACAGTCCAGCCCAAACTGGCAAGCCATGCCTTCCCTGGACCGGAAACAAGCTTCCTAGGACCGGTTTCTGGCATTTCAGCCATCTTCAGCCAGGCTTGCTTGAATCCAGTGACAAAGTGAGCAAGGGACTCACGTCTGAGCATACCTTGCCAACTTATGGCGAACAAAGCGGTACAAAAGGGGGTGGGGATAGACGGAGCATCAGAACCAATCAAACACTCACACCCAGTCAACAGATCTGGGTTTGATCCATCACCGTTCTTTAGCCCACTCTGCCACCCCAGTTCAGACATGGCCATATGCAAATCAGTCTGACCCAGTGCCTCATGGGGACAGTCCAGCCCCAACCTCCAAGCCATGCCTTCCCTGGAACGGAAACAAGCTTCCTAGGACAGGTTTCTGGCATTTCAGCCGTTTTCAGCCAGGCTTGCTTGAAACCAGTGGCAAAGTGAGCAAGGGACTCACGTCTGAGCATACCCAGCCAACTTATGGCGAACAAAGCGGTACAAAAGGGGGTGGTGATGGACTGAGCATCAGAACCAATCAAACACTCACACCCTGTCAACAGATCTGGGTTTGATCCATCACTGTTCTTTAGCCCACTCTGCCACCCCAGTTCAGACATGGCCATATGCAAATCAGTCTGACCCTGTGCATCGTGGGAACAGTCCAGCCCGAACTGCCAAGCCATGCCTTCTCTGGACCGGAAACAAACTTCCTAGGACCGGTTTCTGGCATTTCAGCCGTCTTCAGCCAGGCTTGCTCGAATCCAGTGGCAAAGTGAGCAAGGGACTCACATCTGAGCATACCCTGCCAACTTATGGCGAACAAAGCGGTACAAAAGGGGGTGGTGATGGACGGAGCATGAGAACCAATCAAACACTCACACCCAGTCACCAGATCTGGGTTTGATCCATCACCGTTCTTTAGCCCACTCTGCCACCCCAGTTCAGACATGGCCATATGCAAATCAGTCCGGCCCTGTGCCTCACGGGAACAGTCCAGCCCGAACTGCCAAGCCATGCCTTCCCTGGATCGGAAACAAGCTTCCTAGGACCAGTTTCAGGCATTTCAGCCGTCTTCATCCAGGCTTGCTTGAATCCAGTGGCAAAGTGAGCAAGGGACTCACGTCTGAGCATACCCTGCCAACTTATGGCGAACAAAGCGGTACAAAAGGGGGTGGTGATGTACGGAGCATCAGAACCAATCAAACACTCACACCCAGTCAACAGATCTGGGTTTGATCCATCACCGTTCTTTAGCCCACTCTGCCCACCAAGACGAGACATGGCCATATGCAAATCAGTCTGACCCTGTGCCTTATGGAAACAGTCCAGCCTGAACTGCCAAGCCATGCCTTCCCTGGACCGGAAACAAGCATCCTAGGATCGGTTTCTGGCATTTCAGCCGTCTTCAGCCAGGCTTCAGCCAGGCTTGCTTAAATCCAGTGGCAAAGTGAGCAAGGGACTCACGTCTGAGCATACCCCGCCAACTTATGGTGAACAAAGCGGTACAAAAGGGGGTGGTGATGGACGGAGAATCAGAACCAATCAAACACTCACACCCAGTCAACAGATCTGGGTTTGATCCATCACCGTTCTTTAGCCCACTCTGCCACCCCAGTTCAGACATGGCCATATGCAAATCAGTCTGACCCTGCACCTCATGGGAACAGTCCAGCCCGAACTGCCAAGCCATGCCTTCCCTGGACCGGAAACAAGCTTCCTAGGACCGGTTTCTGGCATTTCAGCCGTCTTCAGCCAGGCTTTCTTGAATCCATGGCAAAGTGAGCAAGGGACTCACGTCTGAGCATACCCTGCCAACTTATGGCAAACAAAGCGGTACAAAAGGGGGTGGTGATGGACAGAGCATCAGAAGCAATCAAACACTCACACCCAGTCAACAGATCTGGGTTTGATCCATCACCGTTCTTTAGCCCACTCTGCCACCCCAGTTCAGACATGGCCATATGCAAATCATTCTGACCCTGTGCCTCATGGGAACAGTCCAGCCCAAACTGCCAAGCCATGCCTTCCCTGGACCGGAAACAAGCTTACTAGGACCGGTTTCTGGCATTTCAGCCGTCTTCAGCCAGGCTTGCTTGAATCCACTGGCAAAGTGAGCAAGAGACTCACGTCTGAGCATACCCTGCCAACTTATGGCGAACAAAGCGGTACAAAAGGGGGTGGTGATGGACAGAGCATCAGAACCAATCAAACACTCACACCCTGTCAACAGATCTGGGTTTGATCCATCACTGTTCTTTGGCCCACTCTGCCACCCCAGTTCAGACATGGCCATATGCAAATCAGTGTGACCCTGTGCATCATGGGAACAGTCCTGCCCAAACTGCCAAGCCATGCCTTCCCTGGACCGGAAGCAAGCTTCCTAAGACCAGTTTCTGGCATTTCAGCCGTCTTCAGCCAGGCTTGCTTCAATCCAGTGACAAAGTGAGCAAGGGACTCACGTCTGAGCATACCCTGCCAACTTATGGTGAACAAAGCGGTACAAAAGGGGGTGGTGATGGACGGAGCACCAGAACCAATCAAACACTCACACCCAGTCAACAGATCTGGGTTTGATCCATCACCGTTCTTTAGCCCACTCTGCCTCCCCAGTTCAGACATGGCCATATGCAAATCAGTCTGACCCTGTGCTTCATGGGAACAGTCCAGCCCAAACTGGCAAGCCATGCCTTCCCTGGACCGGAAACAAGCTTCCTAGGACCGGTTTCTGGCATTTCAGCCATCTTCAGCCAGGCTTGCTTGAATCCAGTGACAAAGTGAGCAAGGGACTCACGTCTGAGCATACCTTGCCAACTTATGGCGAACAAAGCGGTACAAAAGGGGGTGGGGATAGACGGAGCATCAGAACCAATCAAACACTCACACCCAGTCAACAGATCTGGGTTTGATCCATCACCGTTCTTTAGCCCACTCTGCCACCCCAGTTCAGACATGGCCATATGCAAATCAGTCTGACCCAGTGCCTCATGGGGACAGTCCAGCCCCAACCTCCAAGCCATGCCTTCCCTGGAACGGAAACAAGCTTCCTAGGACAGGTTTCTGGCATTTCAGCCGTTTTCAGCCAGGCTTGCTTGAAACCAGTGGCAAAGTGAGCAAGGGACTCACGTCTGAGCATACCCAGCCAACTTATGGCGAACAAAGCGGTACAAAAGGGGGTGGTGATGGACTGAGCATCAGAACCAATCAAACACTCACACCCTGTCAACAGATCTGGGTTTGATCCATCACTGTTCTTTAGCCCACTCTGCCACCCCAGTTCAGACATGGCCATATGCAAATCAGTCTGACCCTGTGCATCGTGGGAACAGTCCAGCCCGAACTGCCAAGCCATGCCTTCTCTGGACCGGAAACAAACTTCCTAGGACCGGTTTCTGGCATTTCAGCCGTCTTCAGCCAGGCTTGCTCGAATCCAGTGGCAAAGTGAGCAAGGGACTCACATCTGAGCATACCCTGCCAACTTATGGCGAACAAAGCGGTACAAAAGGGGGTGGTGATGGACGGAGCATGAGAACCAATCAAACACTCACACCCAGTCACCAGATCTGGGTTTGATCCATCACCGTTCTTTAGCCCACTCTGCCACCCCAGTTCAGACATGGCCATATGCAAATCAGTCCGGCCCTGTGCCTCACGGGAACAGTCCAGCCCGAACTGCCAAGCCATGCCTTCCCTGGATCGGAAACAAGCTTCCTAGGACCAGTTTCAGGCATTTCAGCCGTCTTCATCCAGGCTTGCTTGAATCCAGTGGCAAAGTGAGCAAGGGACTCACGTCTGAGCATACCCTGCCAACTTATGGCGAACAAAGCGGTACAAAAGGGGGTGGTGATGTACGGAGCATCAGAACCAATCAAACACTCACACCCAGTCAACAGATCTGGGTTTGATCCATCACCGTTCTTTAGCCCACTCTGCCCACCAAGACGAGACATGGCCATATGCAAATCAGTCTGACCCTGTGCCTTATGGAAACAGTCCAGCCTGAACTGCCAAGCCATGCCTTCCCTGGACCGGAAACAAGCATCCTAGGATCGGTTTCTGGCATTTCAGCCGTCTTCAGCCAGGCTTCAGCCAGGCTTGCTTAAATCCAGTGGCAAAGTGAGCAAGGGACTCACGTCTGAGCATACCCCGCCAACTTATGGTGAACAAAGCGGTACAAAAGGGGGTGGTGATGGACGGAGAATCAGAACCAATCAAACACTCACACCCAGTCAACAGATCTGGGTTTGATCCATCACCGTTCTTTAGCCCACTCTGCCACCCCAGTTCAGACATGGCCATATGCAAATCAGTCTGACCCTGCACCTCATGGGAACAGTCCAGCCCGAACTGCCAAGCCATGCCTTCCCTGGACCGGAAACAAGCTTCCTAGGACCGGTTTCTGGCATTTCAGCCGTCTTCAGCCAGGCTTTCTTGAATCCATGGCAAAGTGAGCAAGGGACTCACGTCTGAGCATACCCTGCCAACTTATGGCAAACAAAGCGGTACAAAAGGGGGTGGTGATGGACAGAGCATCAGAAGCAATCAAACACTCACACCCAGTCAACAGATCTGGGTTTGATCCATCACCGTTCTTTAGCCCACTCTGCCACCCCAGTTCAGACATGGCCATATGCAAATCATTCTGACCCTGTGCCTCATGGGAACAGTCCAGCCCAAACTGCCAAGCCATGCCTTCCCTGGACCGGAAACAAGCTTACTAGGACCGGTTTCTGGCATTTCAGCCGTCTTCAGCCAGGCTTGCTTGAATCCACTGGCAAAGTGAGCAAGAGACTCACGTCTGAGCATACCCTGCCAACTTATGGCGAACAAAGCGGTACAAAAGGGGGTGGTGATGGACGGAGCATCAGAACCAATCAAGCACTCACACCCAGTCAACAGATCTGGGTTTGATCCATCACTGTTCTTTAGCCCACTCTGCCACCCCAGTTCAGACATGGCCATATGCAAATCAGTCTGACCCTGTGCATCATGGGAACAGTCCAGCCCGAACTGCCAAGCCATGCCTTCCCTGGACCGGAAACAAGCGTCCTAGGACCGGTTTTTAGCATTTCATCTGTCTTCAGCCAGGCTTGCTTGAATCCAGTGGCAAAGTGAGCAAGGGACTCACGTCTGAGCATACCCGGCCAACTTATGGCGAACAAAGCGGTACAAAAGGGGGTGGTGATGGACGGAGCATCAGAAGCAATCAAACACTCACACCCAGTCAACAGATCTGGGTTTGATCCATCACCGTTCTTTAGCCCACTCTGCCACCCCAGTTCAGACATGGCCATATGCAAATCAGTCTGACCCTGTGCTTCATGGGAACAGTCCAGCCCGAACTGGCAAGCCATGCCTTCCCTGGACCGGAAACAAGCTTCCTAGGACCGGTTTCTGGCATTTCAGCCATCTTCAGCCAGGCTTGCTTGAATCCAGTGACAAAGTGAGCAAGGGACTCACGTCTGAGCATACCTTGCCAACTTATGGCGAACAAAACGGTACAAAAGGAGGTGGTGATAGACGGAGCATCAGAACCAATCAAACACTCACACCCAGTCAACAGATCTGGGTTTGATCCATCACCGTTCTTTAGCCCACTCTGCTACCCCAGTTCAGACATAGCCATATGCAAATCAGTCTGACCCTGTGCATCATGGGAACAGTCCAGCCCGAACTGCCAAGCCATGCCTTCCCTGGACCGGAAGCAAGCTTCCTAAGACCGGTTTCTGGCATTTCAGCCGTCTTCAGCCAGGCTTGCTTGAATCCAGTGACAAAGTGAGCAAGGGACTCACGTCTGAGCATACCCTGCCAACTTATGGTGAACAAAGCGGTACAAAAGGGGGTGGTGATGGACGGAGAACCAGAACCAATCAAACACTCACACCCAGTCAACAGATCTGGGTTTGATCCATCACCGTTCTTTAGCCCACTCTGCCTCCCCAGTTCAGACATGGCCATATGCAAATCAGTCTGACCCTGTGCTTCATGGGAACAGTCCAGCCCGAACTGGCAAGCCATGCCTTCCCTGGACCGGAAACAAGCTTCCTAGGACCGGTTTCTGGCATTTCAGCCATCTTCAGCCAGGCTTGCTTGAATCCAGTGACAAAGTGAGCAAGGGACTCACGTCTGAGCATACCTTGCCAACTTATGGCGAACAAAGCGGTACAAAAGGGGGTGGTGATAGACGGAGCATCAGAACCAATCAAACACTCACACCCAGTCAACAGATCTGGGTTTGATCCATCACCGTTCTTTAGCCCACTCTGCCACCCCAGTTCAGACATGGCCATATGCAAATCAGTCTGACCCTGTGCCTCATGGGAACAGTCCAGCCCCAACCTCCAAGCCATGACTTCCCTGGACCGGAAACAAGCTTCCTAGGACCGGTTTCTGGCATTTCAGCCGTTTTCAGCCAAGCTTGCTTGAAACCAGTGGCAAGGTGAGCAAGGGACTCACGTCTGAGCATACCCTGCCAACTTATGGCGAACAAAGCGGTACAAAAGGGGGTGGTGATGGACGGAGCATCAGAACCAATCAAACACTCACACCCTGTCAACAGATCTGGGTTTGATCCATCACTGTTCTTTAGCCCACTCTGCCACCCCAGTTCAGACATGGCCATATGCAAATCAGTGTGACCCTGTGCATCATGGGAACAGTCCAGCCCAAACTGCCAAGCCATGCCTTCCCTGGACCGGAAACAAGCTTCCTAAGACCGGTTTCTGGCATTTCAGCCGTCTTCAGCCAGGCTTGCTTGAATCCAGTGGCAAAGTGAGCAAGGGACTCATGTCTGAGCATACCCTGCCAACTTATGGCGAACAAAGCGGTACAAAAGGGGGTGGTGATGAACGGAGCATCAGAACCAATCGAACACTCACACCCAGTCTACAGATCTGGGTTTGATCCATCACTGTTCTTTAGCCCACTCTGCCACCCCAGTTCAGACATGGCCATATGCAAATCAGTCTGACCCTGTGCATCGTGGGAACAGTCCAGCCCAAACTGCCAAGCCATGCCTTCCCTGGACCGGAAACAAACTTCCTAGGACCGGTTTCTGGCATTTCAGCCGTCTTCAGCCAGGCTTGCTCGAATCCAGTGGCAAAGTGAGCAAGGGACTCACATCTGAGCATACCCTGTCAACATATGGCGAACAAAGCGGTACAAAAGGGGGTGGTGATAGACGGAGCATCAGAACCAATCAAACACTCACACCCAGTCAACAAATCTGGGTTTGATCCATCACCGTTCTTTAGCCCACTCTGCCACCCCAGTTCAGACATGGCCATATGCAAATCAGTCTGACCCTGTGCATCATGGGAACAGTCCAGCCCAAACTGCCAAGCCATGCCTTCCCTGGACAGGAAACCAGCTTCCTAGGACCGGTTTCTGACATTTCAGCCGTCTTCAGCCAGGCTTGCTTGAATCCAGTGACAAAGTGAGCAAGGGACTCACGTCTGAGCATACCCTGACAACTTATGGCGAACAAAGCGGTACAAAAGGGGGTGGTGATGGACGGAGCATCAGAACCAATCAAACACTCACACCCAGTCAACAGATCTGGGTTTGATCCATCACCGTTCTTTAGCCCACTCTGCCACCCCAGTTCAGACATGGCCATATGCTAATCAGTCTGACCCTGTTATGTTATGTTATGTTAAGTGTTGCTTGTAAAGCGCACTGACACCGAAGCTTCCTGGCGCTGGTAGACAGAACAGAGCAGAGTGAGGAGGAAGTAGAGGTAACAGAATCTACGTGGGGGTAGGGAAAAGAAAAGTTTTTAGCATTTTCCTAAAGTTAAGGAAGGAAGAGCAGGATTTGATAGAAAGAGGGAGGGTGTTCCAGAGTCCAGGGGCCAACTGGGAGAACCGGCGTCCGCCGAATCTCTTGGTTTTGCCCCTGGGGATGATCAACAAGTCAAGGTGGGCAGATCGAAGATGGCGTGTGGGACAGTAAGGGTGGATGGTCGATTTCAGGAAAGCAGGGGAAGGGCAATGAAGAGCCTTGAAGGTAAGACAAGCCACCTTGAAGGCAGCCCTTCGCTCGACCGGGAGCCAGTGCAAATTCACAAGCAAAGGTTTGGCTGATTGCCATCTGGGTGTTCCATGGATCAAGCGGGCAGCCTGGTTCTGGACAATTTGGAGGCGTTGAGTGAGGTATTGTGGGAGACCGTGATAGATAGCGTTAGAAAAATCCAGACGGGAGAGTACCAGCGAGATAACAGTTTGGGTGAGTGCTGCCGGGGGGAGAAAGTGGCGGATTTTTCGGATCCTCCGAAGTTGAAACATACAGGAGGAAACCACCGCTCCCACCTGAGCCCTGAGAGAAAGCTCGGTGTCAATGATGACACCTAGACTTTTTACTGTTTTTGCAGGGACGGGGGGGAGCCGAACTCTGGAGGCCAGAACTGTGGGCCCCAGTAGGTGGAGCTGAGTCCAGGAAGTAGGAGCTCAGTTTTACCGGGGTTCAGCTTCAATTGGTTCTGGTTCATCCAGAGTTGTATATGAGTCATGGCTCCATGAAAAGTTTTGATGGCATTTGGTGAGTTGAGGGGGAAGATGATCTGGAGATCGTCAGCGTAGTTATAAGTGACGATGTCCCATTTCAGGAGTGATTGAATAAGTGGTCGGAGGTAAAGATTAAAGAGGAGCGGGGAAAGGGAAGAGCCTTGGGGAACACCACAGGATGTAAGAGATTTTTTTGCAGTGTAGGGACCAAGGCGGACCGCCTGTGTTCTCCCCGTGAGAAAGGACCTGACCCACTCAAAAGCAACGCCCTGGATGCCCGCCTGCCCGACACGGTGGAGAAGGATGTCATGATCCACCGTGTCGAACGCGGCCGACAGATCCAGTAGGACGAGGGCTTGGGGTTTTCCCGCGTCCGCGTTGCCTCTGAGTGTGTCAAGGACTGCCAGGATAACGGCTTCAGTAGAATGGGCGGGTCTGAAGCCGGCCTGAGTTGGTACAAGGTAGCCCGAGGATTCTATAAACCTGGATAGGCAGCGAGTGACGTGAGCCTCCATAAGTTTAGAGAAGTAAGGGAGAAGGGAGATGGGGCGGTAGTTTGATGGCTCCAACATGTCGGCGCCAGGTTTTTTTAGTAAGGGAACCAGAATGGCTTCCTTGAAGGAAGTGGGGCAGACGCCGCTACTGAGGGAGCTATTAAGGAGATGAAGGATACTGTCAGGTAAATTGAGACATATGCTCCGCAAAACAGACGGTGGGCAGCAATCATTTGGGGAGCCGGATTTTACACGAGTGGCTAGTTCCGCCAGAGAAAAAGAGTCTAGAGCCGGGAAAGAAGTGAAGGACAATGTGTTATTAAGGGATGTATCCGGTAGTGACAGTTGGGAGAGTGAAGGAATGGATTTTTTAATTGTGGAAATTTTTTCTAAAAAGAACGAGTTCAGGGTGTCACAGGCCTCCTGAGTAGGGGTCTGGGCTGGTAGGGTCCTGTCGTCTGTGGTTAACTCGTTCAAAACTCTGAACACCTCCTTAGATTTGTTAGCTGCCAGAGAGATCCTACTGGCGAAGTGTTCGGTTTTTGCTGAACGGATAGCTGACTTAAATTCTTTACGGGCAATCAGGTAAGATTGTTTGGCTAGGTCAGAATAATCATGTCTCCAGATACGTTCCAACTGGCGAGTTTTGAGTTTCCGGGCTTTGAGGTCGTCGGAAAACCATCTGTGAGAGTTCCTGTGTCTGGTGCAGGGGAATTTGACCAAGGGAGCAACCAAATCGCTGGCCGACTCAAGCCAGGTGGCCACGTTATATTCTAGCCTATTCGTATCAATAGGGTCAGAGATCGCCGGGCAGGAGTCAGCCAGGGCGATGAGAAATCCCTGGGAGTCATATGAACTCCATTTGCGGGCAAGACCGCCGGCCATCAAGGGAGCAGGGGCCTGAGCAGCAGCCGTGATGATGGTGTCTACCAAGTGATGGTCAGACCAGGCACACGGACGTATGACTGGTGGAGACAACTCCAGGTTGCAGGTCCAGATCTGGTCCAAAACATGTCCCTTGATGTGAGTAGGTTCGGAGACATGCTGGACAAGGTTCAGACTTTTGAGCGTCTCAAAAAGCTCAGTAGCATGAGGGCCGGCGTGACTGTCGCCAAACCAGTAATTCAGATCGCCAAAAATGGCGAGGTGGGAGTGCGATATAAGAAGGGAAGACAGTTGTTCACTAAGAATGGTGGGAAAAGATGGCATGGGGTGTGGGGGCCGATAAAGTAGAAAGAAAGTGAGGGGACCAACGTCCGTTTGCACGCTGATAATTAGGTTCTCCACCTCAGGTAACGGAAGGGAGTAAGAGGATAAGGATAT
Source organism: Triturus cristatus (assembly GCF_964204655.1). Classification (NCBI taxonomy): domain Eukaryota; kingdom Metazoa; phylum Chordata; class Amphibia; order Caudata; family Salamandridae; genus Triturus; species Triturus cristatus. The sequence goes on from NC_140590.1 coordinate 1,206,518,646, forward strand.
CAGACGCTTGGAGATAATGGCCGCTACTCCACCCCCAGGCCGGTCGCCAGGGCGGTCGGCGCGAAGGATGTAGTAATCGGGGGGGAGGGCTGCCAGAATATCCGGCGTGGACTCTGAGGTGAGCCATGTTTCTGTCAGTAAAAGTATGTCAGGGGTCGAGCTGGTTAGCAGGATAAAAATATCCTCAGAGTGCTTCACCATTGAGCGGGTATTAAGATAGGAAACCCTGAGGGATGTAGTGTTCGCTGGTGGCAATGCTAAGGGTATACGGCCCTTGATAAGGAGTTGGTAAGGGCGCGATAGGCCTGATGACATAATGCGATGCAAAGTCGTAGGGGATGGTAGAGTGACGGTGTGCTGAAGGTCTCTAAGTGCTTGGGGGGAATATATAATAGGCTGGGCAGCATGGCATGCCCTCAGGCCCGTCCTGGCGCGGACGGGCGCAGACGGGCTTGCCTTTGGCGCGCCTTCGGCGCTCTGACGGCGCGCCCGCTGCGCCCGTCCGCTGCGCGTACGGGAGAAGCACATTTTTATAGGATGAAAAGTAGAGGGGGGGGCGTGGCGTGTTGGAAGGGGGCGTGGCCAACAGCCTCAGGAGAATGGCGGCGTAGAAGTAGTGGCACCGCTGCAGCTCTACAATCGGTTGCGCGGGGAATGCCAAGATCTCATGTGCAAGTGCCCAGGAGGGGGAAGTGAGTGAATAAAATAAGCAACAAGTTACACACTTTAAAAGCAAAAATTACACTATCTCCCGGCTTCCGCCTCAGGAGTTCTGACTGTCTCTGCCTCGCGCTCGTATTCAGCGCGTTTTTTAAAGGCTTCGGCGGGAGGGCGTGGCGTGTTGGAAGGGGGCGTGGTCAACAGCCTCAGGAGAATGGCGGCGTAGAAGTAGTGGCACCGCTGCAGCTCTACAATCGGTTGCGCGGGGAATGCCAAGATCTCATGTGCAAGTGCCCAGGAGGGGGAAGGGAGTGAATAAAATAAGCAACAAGTTACACACTTTAAAAGCAAAAATTACACTATCTCCCGGCTTCCGCCTCAGGAGTTCTGACTGTCTCTGCCTCGCGCTCGTATTCAGCGCGTTTTTTAAAGGCTTCGGCGGGAGGGCGTGGCGTGTTGGAAGGGGGCGTGGCCAACAGCCTCAGGAGAATGGCGGCGTAGAAGTAGTGGCACCGCTGCAGCTCTACAATCGGTTGCGCGGGGAATGCCAAGATCTCATGTGCAAGTGCCCAGGAGGGGGAAGTGAGTGAATAAAATAAGCAACAAGTTACACACTTTAAAAGCAAAAATTACACTATCTCCCGGCTTCCGCCTCAGGAGTTCTGACTGTCTCATGGGAACAGTCCAGCCCGAACTGCCAAGCCATGCCTTCCCTGGACCGGAAACAAGCTTCCTAGGACCGGTTTCTGGCATTTCAGACGTCTTCAGCCAGGCTTACTTGAATCCAGTGGCAAAGTGAGCAAGGGACTCACGTCTGAGCATACCCTGCCAACTTATGGCGAACAAAGCGGTACAAAAGGGGGTGGTGATGGACGGAGCATCAGAACCAATCAAACACTCACACCCAGTCAACAGATCTGGGTTTGATCCATCACTGTTCTTTAGCCCACTCTGCCACCCCAGTTCAGACATGGCCATATGCAAATCAGTCTGACCCTGTGCATCGTGGGAACAGTCCAGCCCTAACTGCCAAGCCATGCCTTCCCTGGACCGGAAACAAGCTTCCTAGGACCGGTTTCTGGCATTTCAGCCGTCTTCAGCCAGGCTTGCTCGAATCCAGTGGCAAAGTGAGCAAGGGACTCACATCTGAGCATGTGCCTTATGGAAACAGTCCAGCCTGAACTGCCAAGCCATGCCTTCCCTGGACCGGAAACAAGCTTCCTAGGATCGGTTTCTGGCATTTCAGCCGTCTTCAGCCAGGCTTCAGCCAGGCTTGCTTGAATCCAGTGGCAAAGTGAGCAAGGGACTCACGTCTGAGCATACCCTGCCAACTTATGGTGAACAAAGCGGTACAAAAGGGGGTGGTGATGGACGGAGCATCAGAACCAATCAAACACTCACACCCAGTCAACAGATCTGGGTTTGATCCATCACCGTTCTTTAGCCCACTCTGCCACCCCAGTTCAGACATGGCCATATGCATATCATTCTGACCCAGTGCCTCATGGGAACAGTCCAGCCCAAACTGCCAAGCCATGCCTTCCCTGGACCGGAAACAAGCTTCCTAGGACCGGTTTCTGGCATTTCAGCCGTCTTCAGCCAGGCTTGCTTGAATCCAGTGGCAAAGTGAGCAAGAGACTCACGTCTGAGCATACCCTGCCAACTTATGGCGAACAAAGCGGTACAAAAGGGGGTGGTGATGGACGGAGCATCAGAACCAATCAAGCACTCACACCCAGTCAACAGATCTGGGTTTGATCCATCACTGTTCTTTAGCCCACTCTGCCACCCCAGTTCAGACATGGCCATATGCAAATAAGTCTGACCCTGTGCATCATGGGAACAGTCCAGCCCGAACTGCCAAGCCATGCCTTCCCTGGACCGGAAACAAGTGTCCTAGGACCGGTTTTTAGCATTTCATCCGTCTTCAGCCAGGCTTGCTTGAATCCAGTGGCAAAGTGAGCAAGGGACTCACGTCTGAGCATACCCGGCCAACTTATGGCAAACAAAGCGGTACAAAAAGGGGTGGTGATGGACGGAGCATCAGAACCAATCGAACACTCACACCCAGTCTACAGATCTGGGTTTGATCCATCACTGTTCTTTAGCCCACTCTGCCACCCCAGCTCAGACATGGCCATATGCAAATAAGTCTGACCCTGTGCATCGTGGGACAGTCCAGCCCGAACTGCCAAGCCATGCCTTCCCTGGACCGGAAACAAGCTTCCTAGGAAAGGTTTCTGGCATTTCAGCCATCTTCAGCCAGGCTTGCTCGAATCCAGTGGCAAAGTGAGCAAGGGACTTACGTCTGAGCATACCCTACCAACATATGGCGAACAAAGCGTTACAAAAGGAGGTGGTGATAGACGGAGCATCAGAACCAATCAAACACTCACACCCAGTCAACAGATCTGGGTTTGATCCATCACCGTTCTTTAGCCCACTCTGCCACCCCAGTTCAGACATAGCCATATGCAAAGCAGTCTGACCCTGTGCATCATGGGAACAGTCCAGCCCGAACTGCCAAGCCATGCCTTCCCTGGACCGGAAGCAAGCTTCCTAAGACCGGTTTCTGGCATTTCAGCCGTCTTCAGCCAGGCTTGCTTGAATCCAGTCACAAAGTGAGCAAGGGACTCACGTCTGAGCATACCCTGCCAACTTATGGTGAACAAAGCGGTACAAAAGGGGTGATGAATACAGGCCCCAGCTAGGCCCGCAGGACACAAGGGTTCGCTCTCCTGTAATGGAATCTATAAGGAAGTTGGCACGGAAACTGCAAAGTACAAAGACAGCATTTATTAACCCTTAAGGGTGGTCCTACAATCCACACAACACTCTTCAGTATTGCATAGAGTAGCACACAGAACTTACGTACATGGTCCCCTTTTATACACAATAGAGGGGCTCATAAGTGGGTGGATACAACATGAGGCCGAAGAACATTACCATTTATGGTCATTTTCGATACTGAATCAATATGTGGGCGGAGCTAACACACTCCTTGAGCCCGCGAAAACATGGTCAAGCAAGGCTAACTGATAACAGATGTGGTCAAGTCTGGGCATGCGCCAGATGGACAAAGGAGCTATTTATAGACTGTTACTAGGCAGATTACAAGAGCAACTAACACAGAGGTTGGACTCTTCTCGTGGGGAACACGTGGAAGCATGACAATACAAAATGGAGTCCAAACTTCGGTCAACATAACAGAGAAAACACGATCCAGAGAAGGGAATTAATGTCTTTAGTAAATGCTTAATCACATCGTTGTTTCAATTTACAACAGACGACCCTTTCAGCATTTACTGAAGACATCCGGTTTGTTAGGATAATCATCATGTATGTCAATTGTCATCATTTCTTCAACTTCTTTAGCTAAACGTTTTTGGTGAGCAACGTCGGCAATAGCTTTCTTATCAGGGATACAGAATGATACACATAATGAGCAGAGCAAGGGACCACATTGAACGCAGATACAGCACGAAAACAGAACTACTACAATAATGCAGAGACCAGTTAGAACCTTCCATCCCCAGGCAGTAATTAACGCCCAAAACCATCCAGAAAAGGACCAAGTGCCGTTTTCTGTATGGATCTCAGCTGCAATTTTATGCAGTTTATTGATGGCATTATAAACTGATGGCGTATGATCAGGGATAAACACACAACAGCTACTTCCAATAATTTTACATGCTCCTCCTCTGTCAGCTAGCATAACGTCTAATACCATGCGATTCTGCAATGCAACAATTCTAGTAATTTGCAATTCCTCCGTAAGATTCCCAAGAGCAGCAGCAGTCTGATTTGTCACAGCTTCTACCACTCTTGTTAATCTTCGGATCTTCCTACTGTTCAGGGCAGCTCCAACAAAGAAAAACAGTCCTAAGTTAAAATCAATATACTGTTGCAGACTGGTATCAGTCTGATCTACATCGTCAATTGATAAAGTACGTTTATACCTATTTACAGTCACATTATTCAATAATTTCAAATCCTTATGATAAGATGCGGGTGCTAGGAATACAGGAGGTAATAGAAATGATACATAGCATACCCCAGACCACCCAGCCGGCAGACGGTAATAACCTTTATTTCCACACACAAAGTACGTATTATGGGAGGCTAAGAAGGTACTATTGTTCAACCCATCAATATTCAGAACAGTAATACAATCACTAACACCAACAGGGATAAAACCCACACTCTGGACACACAGGTCCGCTTGAGCTTGTGCTACTTGAATCACAAATTTGTCCTTTCCCACAGTGTCTCTTGTGTTCGTGAAGATGTAGGGAATGGATTCATTGTCCGGTCGGTACTCTTCCCACTCCCAAATTGTCCCATTCGCTTGGGGATACCCATTTTTGTCTTGATGGCATTCTTTATTGAGTCTGAAGAGCAATCGTCCCACTGTCTGTTTCCGAGTGGCAAAAAGCAAAGTATACCATGCTCTACAAGAGCCATTATGAGAGAAAGGAAGTGGTATAAATGGCGTTCCTCCTTTCTTCTGATGAGCTGGCATCATCCCACATATCCAACAGTTCGTAGCATTCGTAGCAACGTGGGTATGATGCAGCATCTGGATGAAAGTGTTATTCAAGAAAGACTGTCGATGCTTCAGCTCTTGATACGGTAATGTATAAAAGTAGTGCTCCTCAGGCACCGGAGTTGTCAACACAAGAATCTTCCGAGCTGGAGTTACATCCTCCACGAACCATGTGGTTATCCCAACAATGGCTACTGTCAACATGAACCCTAATGCACAAAGGATTTTCTTTTTCTCCATGTCAAAGTAAAAAAGAATAAAACCCAATATCTTCCTGAAACTAAAAGTCTGTCAGAACTCTTCCCCTTGGGCAGCGGTTGATTTCTTCACCAGCGGGCCAAGACGGGTGTCGCTACACTAATGCAGGGCTGATCCCCCCCCCTTGCCTCATCGGCTCTCCGTTTCACTAACCCAAGGGCCGTTCTGACAGTATGTCCCGGTACTGGAAAACTCACTTCCTTGGTCGAAGATGATATCGCCTTCCTCCAGGAGTCGCGTGGTCCGGAAAGAGCTCTTCAGTGGCGTTTGGCTCCGCAGCACGGCCTGTCTCTGCAGCCAAGATTTCTCGTTGATCGGTCAGCACGGCAGGTTCCACCAATCCGGGCGGCACCTTCCCACAGTGCAGGGAATGGATCCAATTCTTTCTGTTGGAGACTCGCACAGCCGTCCTCGTTGCGAGGAGGACCTGCTCAGGACCCACCCATCTCGGTTCCAAGCTGTTTGTTCTGTCAAATATTTTCACCATCACGTGGTCCCCAGGCCGGAGACCATGTCCTTCACCGGTAGACCGATCAGGGAGCGCCTCTCGGACCTGTTGATGGATAGAAACCAAGTTATCCGTTAACTGTGCCAGATAATCGCTCATCATTACACAAGGTACATCATACACAGCCTTAGGTCTTGGTGGACCCCAAATATTCATTGGGCGTCCGAAAACAATTTCATAAGGTGTAAGGCCAGTTCGAGAGTGTGGTACCGATCTAATTGACAATAACGCCAGTGGCAGAGCGTCTGGCCAAGTCAAGGACGTTGAAGCTTGAATTTTAGCGATCTTGAGCTTCAGTGTACCGTTATACTTCTCGACTAGTCCTGCAGACTGGGGGTGGAATACCGCGTGAAACTTCTGGGTGATGCCCAGGCCCTTCAAGACGTACTTTATAACATCCGCTACAAAGTGAGGCCCATTATCACTCCACAGAAGTCTGCAGACGCCATATCGAGGGAAGAACTCTTTCAGCAGCAACTTCGCAGTAGTCATTGCAGTATTGTCTTTCGTAGGGTACGCTTCAACCCATTTGCTGAAAGCGCAGACCACTACTAGAACATACTTCAGATTATTACAGCGCTCAAGCTGGATGTAATCCATCTGCAAAACCTCGAAGGGTGCAGTGGGTGTCACGAATCCTCCTGCTGGAGTTCGAGTACCCTTTCCTGGGTTATACCTCAGGCAGATCATACAGGTCTGCACCACCCTCTTCGCTGTGCTAGCAATCTCTGGATGCTCCCAGACTTGGGTAAGCAATTTCACAATTGCGGAAGCTCCAACATGTGCTAGCCCATGTGCCATCTGAACCATAGGTTGTACAAAAGCCGTGGGTAATTTCCATCTATCCATCTGCTTATTTCTCCAGCAACCCTCATCATCCAATTCTCCCTCACTAGCCCATTGTTCCCGCTCTTTGTCAGAAGCGGTCCTTTGCATTTCTCGCACTTCCTCCTTCGCATCATGCCATATTTCCACCTGTGACTTTACTACATACATGGCAGTAGTACCGGGCTGCATCGCAGTCTCCCGTGCTACTCGATCTGCTAACGCATTCCCTTCTCCAACTTTATCAACTACTTTCCTATGGGCGCTACACTTAACAATGGCAATTTTCTTTGGGTATGTCAATGCGGTCAAAAGATTGTGAACTAACTCTCCATGCATTATCTGAACTCCATGTGACGTTAAAAACCCTCTCTCCTTCCAGAGTAGGCCGAAGTCATGCGCTACTCCGAAGGCATAGCGGCTGTCTGTATAAACATTCACACATAGTCCTGTACTGAGCTCACATGCTCGTGTTAGTGCTATCAGTTCCGCTGCTTGGGCTGATTTCTGTGGTATGCGTGCTGTCTCCACTATCGTTTGTAATGTGGTAATTGCATACGCTGCTGAAGTCGTACCATCTGGTAGCTTCAGGCATGATCCGTCCACCCACAGTTCTCCATCTACATCTGGAAAGGGCGTATCCTGGAGATCAATACGACCCTTTGTTTGTTCCTCAGTCACGAGAATACAATCATGCGCTTCCCGCGCCTCAGGCTGGGTTTCGGGGTATGGCAACAATGTTGCCGGGTTTAACGTTACGCACCTTTTTAACGTAATATGAGGAGCCAAAAGCGTCAACTCATATCCCGTTAAACGGGCACTGGTCAAATGCTGCGTCTTTGTTTGATTAAGCAGGGCATCGACAGCATGGGGGACTAATACCAACAGCTTATGAGATAACACAATTCCCTCACTTTGGCGTATTGACACAGCTGTCGCCGCAACCGAGCGAAAACACCCTGGTAATGCTCGGGCGACAGGATCAAGTACAGCCGAAAAATATGCACAAGGGCGCTGCTTATCGCCGTGCATCTGCACTAAAACTGACAATGCACATCCATCTTTCTCATGCACATACAACGAAAAGGGTTTTGCATAATCAGGGGTCCCTAACACTGGTGCTGAACAAAGGGCCTGTCGGAGTTGCTGAAAAGCAGTATCACACTCATCTGACCAAGGGATTGGGATAGGCGTGTCCTTTGTCAAGAGGGCTAACAATGGCTTAGCTATGTGTGAAAACCCCAATATCCACTGTCTACAAAAAGAAACGAGGCCCAAAAATGCACGCACGTCCTTCTGCGTGGACGGTCTCGGTGTGTCCAAAATTACTTGGATACGATCCGGTGTGAGTGCACGCCCCTCCTTAGACAAAAGGTGACCCAAATACGTCACCTTTGGTCTACAGAATTGCAATTTCTTCCTAGATACTTTATGATTGTGGGATGCTAAAAAGGAAAGTAAGGATAACGTACTTTTTTCACACAACTCCAGGGTGTCAGCCGCCAGCAAGATGTCATCAACATATTGAATGAGGGCGACCTCCTCGAGCAGAACAAAGGAATCCAATTGTCGTTTCAAAGCCTGACTGTAAATGCTAGGGCTTTCTGTGTAGCCCTGGGGAATCCTACAAAAACGATAAGATCTATTATTTAATGTAAACCCAAAAAGATATCGGCTATCAGGGTGAATGGGAATGGAAAAGAAGGCATTCTTCAAATCGATCACAGAGAACATAGTCGCCGTAGGTGGGACCAAAGTAAGGAACGTCGTGATATCGGAAACCACTGGGTACTGAGGTATCACGATCTTGTTCACTTCTCTCAAATCAATTATAAACCGATAAACTCTGGCATCCGTATCCTTTTTCAGTATGGGAAGAATCGGACTGTTACAAATGTTGTAGGGGACTTCCTCCACTACCCCTACCGCCATCAAATCCTGCACTATCTGTATGAGAGCCTCCTCACCCTCCTGGGAAATACGGTACTGTGGGAGGCGTGGCAACACCGCCCCCTCCTGGACACTAATGTGGACCGGTGGAATCACCATTTGTCCCACATCAGTATCCGAAGTTGCCCACAAAGCACGAGGGAGGGTAGCTAACAGCGCATCCTCTGACATCGTACACATCCGTTCAGATCGGGGGTAATTGTCATTCAATATTACCCGCACACCAGCAGGGGAGCAGCGGATAGTAGCCCTAAAATGCTTTAACATATCAAGACCCATAATGTTGTCCGGTGTGTACGGAGCAAGCAGAAACGGACAGGGTGCAGAAAAAGAATCAACCTTAAACATGAGGGGCTGCGAAAGAGGGCTTCGGGAGAGTGTACCGTCAAACCCTACCGATGTGACCATTAAGCCGGATGGGGGAGCCCCCGGAACCAATTGCTTAGACAATGCACTACGTGTCGCTCCTGTATCCACTAGGAACTGATCAGTAGAGCCCAAAACCTCAGCCGATACATAAGGGCCCTTCTGATCGACCGGCACCTCAACTGATTCTAACCCCCATCCAACGCATTCCTATGCATGCTGAGAGTCATGGTACCCCGACCGGTCAATCCCCGACGCTTGATACTGATGCTGGCGATCGAAAACATTTGATTTATCTCGGTGCTGCCCAGCAGAGTCAAAACGAGCCTGTTCGTTAGAATTTCCTCGAAAGTTCGAGAAACCCCCTCTACCTCGCGGGCCACCGTAGATATGCCCTTGACGCGATGCATGCAACACCGGGCAGTCCCTAGCCCAATGACCCGATTGCTTACAATACGCACATTGGTTCCTATTCAAATCAGATCGGCCCGAGGGAGGACCATAAGATCCTCCCCTACCTCTGTTACTACCCCGTCGGGGCGGGCCATAGACTTGTGCCAACATCACCTTTGTTTTCAAATCTTTCGATTTCTTTTCTTCCTGGCCCTTTGCTTCTTGCTCCTGACGCTCATAATACTGGGCGATAGTCAGGAGGGCCGTCGGTGTAGCGGAGGACCAAGAACTTTCACTCGCTTTTAGACGGGCCGCAACTGCCGGCAGCAGATTAGCCACATATTTATCCGCAAAAAGGTGGCGGCCCGTATCGTCAGTAAGCGACTGGCCACTAAAATCATGAAACGTCTCCTCAAAGCGCGTAAAGAAGTCCGCAACTGACTCGTCAACTTTCTGTTTGCATGCAGCTAACATATTCCAGTCAATCTTTTTAGGGGGAATAATTGTCTTCAACTTAGCCACAATAGCAGCAGGGAGATCTAAAATATTCTGGGGCGGTTTCTGCGCGGGCTTCCGTTCCCTATCTTCATCCTCAAGGTCAGACCACCGAGCCTTAAAGGCAACTATATCATCTACCTTTCGGACAGATCGCCACATATCCGGTGGTAGAATAAGGCCAAAGAACAGGTCTATATCTGCTAAAGTCATAACGCAAGAATTCAAGGCCCCCTCAACTTCTTCGTAGAAGGCCGCTGGATTCTTGCGGGGGTCAGGCAGCGCATTCTTTAATGCCATAACATCAGCTCTATGCCACGGAGTATAAACCCAATTATACACAAAATATCCCTTAGCATCGGCGGAGGTAATGTCCGAGCTAGTCCCCGCTCCTTTAGGAGGAACATACAAAGGCGCCGCCTCGCGCATTGGCTTAGCATGCACTAGATCGCTCTTATCTGATTGAGAGGTGGATGAGTGGCCTTCTGCGGTACACGAATCCGACTGCGTCTCCTCCCCTGCTCGTGGGCGCGCTTTTCCTTTATGGGCCAGCACCGCGTCCCGCAAGGCGAATAGCCACCGAGCCGTATCAGGAGCCTTAGAGGGAGAAAAAACACCATCATGCAATGCTTTAGCATCCGATGTCACTTCTTCAGGCTCAAAGACACTAGAATATTTCCGAAAAGCAGCAATCACTTCCTCAGCGAAATGACTCAAAAAATACAATCTCTCTCTATCCTGCCACGACCCCCAAGTATGGAACAATTCATCCACGGACACCTTACCCTTAAGTGCACGGAAGGAAATTTGCCGAAGCTCAGCCATATGCTCAGCCGATAACATGGACCGCGTATCTACCTTACCCGGACCAGGGACAGAATCTTGCGGCCTCGGAGCAGATGCGCCGACATAAGGGGGCGGAGAGCGATCTAGTAAATAGAAATCATCATCAAGATTATTAAGGACAGGATAAAGTGGCTGCCGAACAGCATATTGACCCGAAACTTGCAGCCTACGCTCTTTCTCTTGTCTCTCTGTCTGTTCTCTGTCTTCCCGACGCTTCGCTTCCTGGGCTCGCACATGATCATTCTTCCGTTGTTCTTTATCAAACAGCGCTTTCTCATGCTTCTCTCGCTCACGCACCTCCTTCACCCACAACCGTACACACTCAAACATATCCTGACGAGCACGCCGCTTACACATACACTGTTCCACATACTCAATCTTACGTATATCAAACGATCCATACAAAGGCCATCGTAACTCAGGATCTTTCTTAGTATATTTCCTCCATACTGTGCTGTACATTATGGAAGAAAGACCATGCTTCACGTACATATCCCTATTAGGAGTCCCCTCTGGGGGAGCTGGAGCAGATTCCTCGAGGTTCAACCGGTTTCCGAAACAGCAACACCACTTACGAAGCATCAGAACCAATCAAACACTCACACCCAGTCAACAGATCTGGGTTTGATCCATCACCGTTCTTTAGCCCACTCTGCCTCCCCAGTTCAGACATGGCCATATGCAAATCAGTCTGACCCTGTGCTTCATGGGAACAGTCCAGCCCGAACTGGCAAGCCATGCCTTCCCTGGACCGGAAACAACCTTCCTAGGACCGGTTTCTGGCATTTCAGCCGTCTTCAGCCAGGCTTGCTTGAATCCAGTGACAAAGTGAGCAAGGGACTCACGTCTCAGCATACCTTGCCAACTTATGGCGAACAAAGCGGTACAAAAGGGGGTGGTGATAGACGGAGCATCAGAACCAATCAAACACTCACACCCAGTCAACAGATCTGGGTTTGATCCATCACCGTTCTTTAGCCCACTCTGCCACCCCAGTTCAGACATGGCCATATGCAAATCAGTCTGACCCTGTGCCTCATGGGAACAGTCCAGCCCCAACCTCCAAGCCATGCCTTCCCTGGACCGGAAACAAGCTTCCTAGGACCGGTTTCTGGCATTTCAGCCGTTTTCAGCCAGGCTTGCTTGAAACCAGTGGCAATGTGAGCAAGGGACTCACGTCTGAGCATACCCTGCCAACTTATGGCGAACAAAGCGGTACAAAAGGGGGTGGTGATGGACAGAGCATCAGAACCAATCAAACACTCACACCCTGTCAACAGATCTGGGTTTGATCCATCACTGTTCTTTAGCCCACTCTGCCACCCCAGTTCAGACATGGCCATATGCAAATCAGTGTGACCCTGTGCATCATGGGAACAGTCCAGCCCAAACTGCCAAGCCATGCCTTCCCTGGTTCGGAAACAAGCTTCCTAGGACCGGTTTCTGGCATTTCAGCCGTCTTCAGCCAGGCTTGCTTGAATCCAGTGACAAAGTGAGCAAGGGACTCACGTCTGAGCATACCCTGCCAACTTATGGTGAACAAAGCGGTACAAAAGGGGGTGGTGATGGACGGAGCATCAGAACCAATCAAACACTCACACCCAGTCAACAGATCTGGGTTTGATCCATCACCGTTCTTTAGCCCACTCTGCCACCCCAGTTCAGACATGGCCATATGCAAATCAGTCTGACCCTGTGCCTCATGGGAACAGTCCAGCCCCAAACCTCCAAGCCATGCCTTCCCTGGACCGGAAACAAGCTTCCTAGGACTGGTTTCTGGCATTTCAGCCGTTTTCAGCCAGGCTTGCTTGAAACCAGTGGCAAAGTGAGCAAGGGACTCACGTCTGAGCATACCCTGCCAACTTATGGCGAACAAAGCGGTACAAAAGGGGGTGGTGATGGACGAGCATCAGAACCAATCAAACACTCACACCCTGTCAACAGATCTGGGTTTGATCCATCACTGTTCTTTGGCCCACTCTGCCACCCCAGTTCAGACATGGCCATATGCAAATCAGTGTGACCCTGTGCATCATGGGAAAAGTCCTGCCCAAACTGCCAAGCCATGCCTTCCCTGGACCGGAAACAAGCTTCCTAGGACCGACTTCTGACATTTCAGCCGTCTTCAGCCAGGCTTGCTTGAATCCAGTGACAAAGTGAGCAAGGGACTCACGTCCGAGCATACCCTGCCAACTTATTGCGAACAAAGCGGTACAAAAGGGGGTGGTGATGGACGGAGCATCAGAACCAATCAAACACTCACACCCAGTCCACAGATCTGGGTTCGATCCATCACCGTTCTTTAGCCCACTCTGCCACCCCAGTTCAGACATGGCCATATGCAAATCAGTCTGACCCTGTGCCTCATGGGAACAGTCCAGCCCGAACTGCCAAGCCATGCCTTCCCTGGACCGGAAACAAGCTTCCTAGGACCGGTTTCTGGCATTTCAGACGTCTTCAGCCAGGCTTGCTTGAATCCAGTGGCAAAGTGAGCAAGGGACTCACATCTGAGCATACCCTGCCAACTTATGGCGAACAAAGCGGTACAAAAGGGGGTGGTGATGGACGGAGCATCAGAACCAATCAAACACTCACACCCAGTCAACAGATCTGGGTTTGATCCATCACTGTTCTTTAGCCCACTCTGCCACCCCAGTTCAGACATGGCCATATGCAAATCAGCCTGACCCTGTGCATCCTGGGAACAGTCCAGCCCTAACTGCCAAGCCATGCCTTCCCTGGACCGGAAAGAAGCTTCCTAGGACCGGTTTCTGGCATTTCAGCCGTCTTCAGCCAGGCTTGCTCGAATCCAGTGGCAAAGTGAGCAAGGGACTCACATCTGAGCATACCCTGTCAACATATGGCGAACAAAGCGGTACAAAAGGGGGTGGTGATAGACGGAGTATCAGAACCAATCAAACACTCACACCCAGTCAACAAATCTGGGTTTGATCCATCACCGTTCTTTAGCCCACTCTGCCACCCCAGTTCAGACATGGCCATATGCAAATCAGTCTGACCCTGTGCATCATGGGAACAGTCCAGCCCGAACTGCCAAGCCATGCCTTCCCTGGACCGGAAACAAGCTTCCTAGGACCGGTTTCTGACATTTCAGCCATTTTCAGCTAGGCTTGCTTGAATCCAGTAACAAAGTGAGCAAGGGACTGACGTCTGAGCATACCCTGCCAACTTATGGTGAACAAAGCGGTACAAAAAAAGGGGGGTGGTGATGGACGGAGCATCAGAACCAATCAAACACTCACACCCAGTCAACAGATCTGGGTTTGATCCATCACCGTTCTTTAGCCCACTCTGCCACCCCAGTTCAGACATGGCCATATGCAAATCAGTCTGACCCTGTGCCTCATGGGAACAGTCCAGCCCGAACTGCCAAGCCATGCCTTCCCTGGACCGGAAACAAGCTTCCTAGGACCGGTTTCTGGCATTTCAGACGTCTTCAGCCAGGCTTGCTTGAATCCAGTGGCAAAGTGAGCAAGGGACTCAAGTCTGAGCATACCCTGCCAACTTATGGCGAACAAAGCGATACAAAAGAGGGTGGTGATGGACGGAGCATCAGAACCAATCAAACACTCACACCCAGTCAACAGATCTGGGTTTGATCCATCACCGTTCTTTAGCCCACTCTGCCTCCACAGTTCAGACATGGCCATATGCAAATCAGTCTGACCCTGTGCATCATGGGAACAGTCCAGCCCGAATTGCCAAGCCATGCCTTCCCTGGACCGGAAACAAGCTTCCTAGGACCGGTTTCTGGCATTTCAGCCGTCTTCAGCCAGGCTTGCTTGAATCCAGTGACAAAGTGAGCAAGGGACTCACGTCTGAGCATACCTTGCCAACTTATGGCGAACAAAGCGGTACAAAAGGGGGTGGTGATGGACGGAGCATCAGAACCAATCAAACACTCACACCCAGTCAACAGATCTGGGTTTGATCCATCTCGGTTCTTTGGTCCACTCTGCCACCCCAGTTCAGACATGGCCATATGCAAATCAGTCTGACCCTGTGCATCGTGGGAACAGTCCAGCCCGAACTGCCAAGCCATGCCTTCCCTGGACCGGAAACAAACTTCCTAGGACCGGTTTCTGGCATTTCAGCCGTCTTCAGCCAGGCTTGCTCGAATCCAGTGGCAAACTGAGCAAGGGACTCACATCTGAGCATACCCTGTCAACATATGGAGAACAAAGCAGTACAAAAGGGGGTGGTGATAAACGGAGCATCAGAACCAATCAAACACTCACACCCAGTCAACAAATCTGGGTTTGATCCATCACCGTTCTTTAGCCCACTCTGCCTCCCCAGTTCAGACATGGCCATATGCAAATCAGTCTGACCCTGTGCATCATGGGAACAGTCCAGCCCGAATTGCCAAGCCATGCCTTCCCTGGACCGTAAACAAGCTTCCTAGGACCGGTTTCTGGCATTACAGCCGTCTTCAGCCAGGCTTGCTTGAATCCAGTGACAAAGTGAGCAAGGGACTCACGTCTGAGCATACCTTGCCAACTTATGGCGAACAAAGCGGTACAAAAGGGGGTGGTGATGGACAGAGCATCAGAACCAATCAAACACTCACACCCAGTCAACAGATCTGGGTTTGATCCATCTCGGTTCTTTAGTCCACTCTGCCACCCCAGTTCAGACATGGCCATATGCAAATCAGTCTGACCCTGTGCATCGTGGGAACAGTCCAGCCTGAACTGCCAAGCCATGCCTTCCCTGGACCGGAAACAAACTTCCTAGGACCGGTTTCTGGCATTTCAGCCGTCTTCAGCCAGGCTTGCTCGAATCCAGTGGCAAAGTGAGCAAGGGACTCACATCTGAGCATACCGTGTCAACATATGGAGAACAAAGCAGTACAAAAGGGGGTGGTGATAAACGGAGCATCAGAACCAATCAAACACTCACACCCAGTCAACAAATCTGGGTTTGATCCATCACCGTTCTTTAGCCCACTCTGCCACTCCAGTTCAGACATGGCCATATGCAAATCAGTCTGACCCTGTGCATCATGAGAACAGTCCAGCCCGAACTGCCAAGCCATGCCTTCCCTGGACCGGAAACAAGCTTCCTAGGACCGGTTTCTGACATTTCAGCCATCTTCAGCCAGGCTTGCTTGAATCCAGTGACAAAGTGAGCAAGGGACTCACGTCTGAGCATACCCTGCCAACTTATGGTGAACAAAGCAGTACAAAAGGGGGTGGTGATGGACGGAGCATCAGAACCAATCACACACTCACACCCAGTCAACAGATCTGGGTTTGATCCATCACTGTTCTTTAGCCCACTCTGCCACCCCAGTCCAGACATGGCCATATGCAAATCAGTCTGACCCTGTGCCTCATGGGAACAGTCCAGCCCGAACTGCCAAGCCATGCCTTCCCTGGACCGGAAACAAGCTTCCTAGGACCGGTTTCGGGCATTTCAGACGTCTTCAGCCAGGCTTGCTTGAATCCAGTGGCAAAGTGAGCAAGGGACTCACGTCTGAGCATACCCTGCCAACTTATGGCGAACAAAGCGGTACAAAAGGGGGTGGTGATGGACGGAGCATCAGAACCAATCAAACACTCACACCCAGTCAACAGATCTGGGTTTGATCCATCACTGTTCTTTAGCCCACTCTGCCACCCCAGTCCAGACATGGCCATATGCAAATAAGTCTGACCCTGTGCATCGTGGGAACAGTCCAGCCCTAACTGCCAAGCCATGCCTTCCCTGGACCAGAAACAAGCTTCCTAGGACCGGTTTCTGGCATTTCAGCCGTCTTCAGCCAGGCTTGCTCGAATCCAGTGGCAAAGTGAGCAAGGGACTCACATCTCAGCATACCCTGTCAACATATGGCGAACAAGCGGTACAAAAGGGGGTGGTGATAGACGGAGCATCAGAACCAATCAAACACTCACACCCAGTCAACAAATCTGGGTTTGATCCATCACCGTTCTTTAGCCCACTCTGCCACCCCAGTTCAGACATGGCCATATGCAAATCAGTCTGACCCTGTGCATCATGGGAACAGTCCAGCCCGAACTGCCAAGCCATGCCTTCCCTGGACCGGAAACAAGCTTCCTAGGACCGGTTTCTGACATTTCAGCCGTTTTCAGCCAGGCTTGCTTGAATCCAGTGACAAAGTGAGCAAGGGACTGACGTCTGAGCATACCCTGCCAACTTATGGTGAACAAAGCGGTACAAAAGGGGGTGGTGATGGACGGAGCATCAGAACCAATCAAACACTCACACCCAGTCAACAGATCTGGGTTTGATCCATCACCGTTCTTTAGCCCACTCTGCCACCCCAGTTCAGACATGGCCATATGCAAATCAGTCTGACCCTGTGCCTCATGGGAACAGTCCAGCCCGAACTGCCAAGCCATGCCTTCCCTGGACCGGAAACAAGCTTCCTAGGACCGGTTTCTGGCATTTCAGACGTCTTCAGCCAGGCTTGCTTGAATCCAGTGGCAAAGTGAGCAAGGGACTCAAGTCTGAGCATACCCTGCCAACTTATGGCGAACAAAGCGATACAAAAGAGGGTGGTGATGGACGGAGCATCAGAACCAATCAAAAACTCAAACCCAGTCAACAGATCTCGGTTTGATCCATCACCGTTCTTAGTCCCACTCTGCCTCCCCAGTTCAGACATGGCCATATGCAAATCAGTCTGACCCTGTGCATCATGGGAACAGTCCAGCCCGAATTGCCAAGCCATGCCTTCCCTGGACCGGAAACAAGCTTCCTAGGACCGGTTTCTGGCATTTCAGCTGTCTTTAGCCAGGCTTGCTTGAATCCAGTGACAAAGTGAGCAAGGGACTCACGTCTGAGCATACCCTGCCAACTTATGGTGAACAAAGCAGTACAAAAGGGGGTGGTGATGGACGGAGCATCAGAACCAATCAAACACTCACACCCAGTCAACAGATCTGGGTTTGATCCATCACTGTTCTTTAGCCCACTCTGCCACCCCAGTCCAGACATGGCCATATGCAAATCAGTCTGACCCTGTGCCTCATGGGAACAGTCCAGCCCGAACTGCCAAGCCATGCCTTCCCTGGACCGGAAACAAGCTTCCTAGGACCGGTTTCTGGCATTTCAGCCGTCTTCAGCCAGGCTTGCTCGAATCCAGTGGCAAAGTGAGCAAGGGACTCACATCTCAGCATACCCTGTCAACATATGGCGAACAAGCGGTACAAAAGGGGGTGGTGATAGACGGAGCATCAGAACCAATCAAACACTCACACCCAGTCAACAAATCTGGGTTTGATCCATCACCGTTCTTTAGCCCACTCTGCCACCCCGGTTCAGACATGGCCATATGCAAATCAGTCTGACCCTGTGCATCATGGGAACAGTCCAGCCCGAATTGCCAAGCCATGCCTTCCCTGGACCGGAAACAAGCTTCCTAGGACCGGGTTCTGGCATTTCAGCCGTCTTCAGCCAGGCTTGCTTGAATCCAGTGACAAAGTGAGCAAGGGACTCACGTCTGAGCATACCTTGCCAACTTATGGCGAACAAAGCGGTACAAAAGGGGGTGGTGATGGACAGAGCATCAGAACCAATCAAACACTCACACCCAGTCAACAGATCTGGGTTTGATCCATCTCGGTTCTTTAGTCCACTCTGCCACCCCAGTTCAGACATGGCCATATGCAAATCAGTCTGACCCTGTGCATCGTGGGAACAGTCCAGCCCGAACTGCCAAGCCATGCCTTCCCTGGACCGGAAACAAACTTCCTAGGACCGGTTTCTGGCATTTCAGCCGTCTTCAGCCAGGCTTGCTCGAATCCAGTGGCAAAGTGAGCAAGGGACTCACATCTAAGCATACCCTGTCAACATATGGAGAACAAAGCAGTACACAAGGGGGTGGTGATAAACGGAGCATCAGAACCAATCAAACACTCACACCCAGTCAACAAATCTGGGTTTGATCCATCACCGTTCTTTAGCCCACTCTGCCACCCCAGTTCAGACATGGCCATATGCAAATCAGTCTGACCCTGTGCATCATGAGAACAGTTCAGCCCGAACTGCCAAGCCATGCCTTCCCTGGACCGGAAACAAGCTTCCTAGGACCGGTTTCTGACATTTCAGCCATCTTCAGCCAGGCTTGCTTGAATCCAGTGACAAAGTGAGCAAGGGACTCACGTCTGAGCATACCCTGCCAACTTATGGTGAACAAAGCAGTACAAAAGGGGGTGGTGATGGACGGAGCATCAGAACCAATCACACACTCACACCCAGTCAACAGATCTGGGTTTGATCCATCACTGTTCTTTAGCCCACTCTGCCACCCCAGTCCAGACATGGCCATATGCAAATCAGTCTGACCCTGTGCCTCATGGGAACAGTCCAGCCCGAACTGCCAAGCCATGCCTTCCCTGGACCGGAAACAAGCTTCCTAGGACCGGTTTCGGGCATTTCAGACGTCTTCAGCCAGGCTTGCTTGAATCCAGTGGCAAAGTGAGCAAGGGACTCACGTCTGAGCATACCCTGCCAACTTATGGCGAACAAAGCGGTACAAAAGGGGGTGGTGATGGACGGAGCATCAGAACCAATCAAACACTCACACCCAGTCAACAGATCTGGGTTTGATCCATCACTGTTCTTTAGCCCACTCTGCCACCCCAGTCCAGACATGGCCATATGCAAATAAGTCTGACCCTGTGCATCGTGGGAACAGTCCAGCCCTAACTGCCAAGCCATGCCTTCCCTGGACCAGAAACAAGCTTCCTAGGACCGGTTTCTGGCATTTCAGCCGTCTTCAGCCAGGCTTGCTCGAATCCAGTGGCAAAGTGAGCAAGGGACTCACATCTCAGCATACCCTGTCAACATATGGCGAACAAGCGGTACAAAAGGGGGTGGTGATAGACGGAGCATCAGAACCAATCAAACACTCACACCCAGTCAACAAATCTGGGTTTGATCCATCACCGTTCTTTAGCCCACTCTGCCACCCCAGTTCAGACATGGCCATATGCAAATCAGTCTGACCCTGTGCATCATGGGAACAGTCCAGCCCGAACTGCCAAGCCATGCCTTCCCTGGACCGGAAACAAGCTTCCTAGGACCGGTTTCTGACATTTCAGCCGTTTTCAGCCAGGCTTGCTTGAATCCAGTGACAAAGTGAGCAAGGGACTGACGTCTGAGCATACCCTGCCAACTTATGGTGAACAAAGCGGTACAAAAGGGGGTGGTGATGGACGGAGCATCAGAACCAATCAAACACTCACACCCAGTCAACAGATCTGGGTTTGATCCATCACCGTTCTTTAGCCCACTCTGCCACCCCAGTTCAGACATGGCCATATGCAAATCAGTCTGACCCTGTGCCTCATGGGAACAGTCCAGCCCGAACTGCCAAGCCATGCCTTCCCTGGACCGGAAACAAGCTTCCTAGGACCGGTTTCTGGCATTTCAGACGTCTTCAGCCAGGCTTGCTTGAATCCAGTGGCAAAGTGAGCAAGGGACTCAAGTCTGAGCATACCCTGCCAACTTATGGCGAACAAAGCGATACAAAAGAGGGTGGTGATGGACGGAGCATCAGAACCAATCAAAAACTCAAACCCAGTCAACAGATCTCGGTTTGATCCATCACCGTTCTTAGTCCCACTCTCCCTCCCCAGTTCAGACATGGCCATATGCAAATCAGTCTGACCCTGTGCATCATGGGAACAGTCCAGCCCGAATTGCCAAGCCATGCCTTCCCTGGACCGGAAACAAGCTTCCTAGGACCGGTTTCTGGCATTTCAGCTGTCTTTAGCCAGGCTTGCTTGAATCCAGTGACAAAGTGAGCAAGGGACTCACGTCTGAGCATACCCTGCCAACTTATGGTGAACAAAGCAGTACAAAAGGGGGTGGTGATGGACGGAGCATCAGAACCAATCAAACACTCACACCCAGTCAACAGATCTGGGTTTGATCCATCACTGTTCTTTAGCCCACTCTGCCACCCCAGTCCAGACATGGCCATATGCAAATCAGTCTGACCCTGTGCCTCATGGGAACAGTCCAGCCCGAACTGCCAAGCCATGCCTTCCCTGGACCGGAAACAAGCTTCCTAGGACCGGTTTCTGGCATTTCAGCCGTCTTCAGCCAGGCTTGCTCGAATCCAGTGGCAAAGTGAGCAAGGGACTCACATCTCAGCATACCCTGTCAACATATGGCGAACAAGCGGTACAAAAGGGGGTGGTGATAGACGGAGCATCAGAACCAATCAAACACTCACACCCAGTCAACAAATCTGGGTTTGATCCATCACCGTTCTTTAGCCCACTCTGCCACCCCGGTTCAGACATGGCCATATGCAAATCAGTCTGACCCTGTGCATCATGGGAACAGTCCAGCCCGAATTGCCAAGCCATGCCTTCCCTGGACCGGAAACAAGCTTCCTAGGACCGGTTTCTGGCATTTCAGCCGTCTTCAGCCAGGCTTGCTTGAATCCAGTGACAAAGTGAGCAAGGGACTCACGTCTGAGCATACCTTGCCAACTTATGGCGAACAAAGCGGTACAAAAGGGGGTGGTGATGGACAGAGCATCAGAACCAATCAAACACTCACACCCAGTCAACAGATCTGGGTTTGATCCATCTCGGTTCTTTAGTCCACTCTGCCACCCCAGTTCAGACATGGCCATATGCAAATCAGTCTGACCCTGTGCATCGTGGGAACAGTCCAGCCCGAACTGCCAAGCCATGCCTTCCCTGGACCGGAAACAAACTTCCTAGGACCGGTTTCTGGCATTTCAGCCGTCTTCAGCCAGGCTTGCTCGAATCCAGTGGCAAAGTGAGCAAGGGACTCACATCTGAGCATACCCTGTCAACATATGGAGAACAAAGCAGTACACAAGGGGGTGGTGATAAACGGAGCATCAGAACCAATCAAACACTCACACCCAGTCAACAAATCTGGGTTTGATCCATCACCGTTCTTTAGCCCACTCTGCCACCCCAGTTCAGACATGGCCATATGCAAATCAGTCTGACCCTGTGCATCATGAGAACAGTTCAGCCCGAACTGCCAAGCCATGCCTTCCCTGGACCGGAAACAAGCTTCCTAGGACCGGTTTCTGACATTTCAGCCATCTTCAGCCAGGCTTGCTTGAATCCAGTGACAAAGTGAGCAAGGGACTCACGTCTGAGCATACCCAGCCAACTTATGGTGAACAAAGCAGTACAAAAGGGGGTGGTGATGGACGGAGCATCAGAACCAATCAAACACTCACACCCAGTCAACAGATCTGGGTTTGATCCATCACTGTTCTTTAGCCCACTCTGCCACCCCAGTCCAGACATGGCCATATGCAAATCAGTCTGACCCTGTGCCTCATGGGAACAGTCCAGCCCGAACTGCCAAGCCATGCCTTCCCTGGACCGGAAACAAGCTTCCTAGGACCGGTTTCGGGCATTTCAGACGTCTTCAGCCAGGCTTGCTTGAATCCAGTGGCAAAGTGAGCAAGGGACTCACGTCTGAGCATACCCTGCCAACTTATGGCGAACAAAGCGGTACAAAAGGGGGTGGTGATGGACGGAGCATCAGAACCAATCAAACACTCACACCCAGTCAACAGATCTGGGTTTGATCCATCACTGTTCTTTAGCCCACTCTGCCACCCCAGTCCAGACATGGCCATATGCAAATAAGTCTGACCCTGTGCATCGTGGGAACAGTCCAGCCCTAACTGCCAAGCCATGCCTTCCCTGGACCAGAAACAAGCTTCCTAGGACCGGTTTCTGGCATTTCAGCCGTCTTCAGCCAGGCTTGCTCGAATCCAGTTGCAAAGTGAGCAAGGGACTCACATCTCAGCATACCCTGTCAACATATGGCGAACAAGCGGTACAAAAGGGGGTGGTGATAGACGGAGCATCAGAACCAATCAAACACTCACACCCAGTCAACAAATCTGGGTTTGATCCATCACCGTTCTTTAGCCCACTCTGCCACCCCAGTTCAGACATGGCCATATGCAAATCAGTCTGACCCTGTGCATCATGGGAACAGTCCAGCCCGAACTGCCAAGCCATGCCTTCCCTGGACCGGAAATAAGCTTCCTAGGACCGGTTTCTGACATTTCAGCCAAGCTTGCTTGAATCCAGTGACAAAGTGAGCAAGGGACTGACGTCTGAGCACACCCTGCCAACTTATGGTGAACAAAGCGGTACAAAAGGGGGTGGTGATGGACGGAGCATCAGAACCAATCAAACACTCACACCCAGTCAACAGATCTGGGTTTGATCCATCACCGTTCTTTAGCCCACTCTGCCACCCCAGTTCAGACATGGCCATATGCAAATCAGTCTGACCCTGTGCCTCATGGGAACAGTCCAGCCCGAACTGCCAAGCCATGCCTTCCCTGGACCGGACACAAGCTTCCTAGGACCGGTTTCTGGCATTTCAGACGTCTTCAGCCAGGCTTGCTTGAATCCAGTGGCAAAGTGAG
The DNA here is from genome assembly GCF_964204655.1 of Triturus cristatus. Lineage (NCBI taxonomy): Eukaryota > Metazoa > Chordata > Amphibia > Caudata > Salamandridae > Triturus > Triturus cristatus. The sequence continues at coordinate 1,206,541,935 of NC_140590.1, forward strand.
CAAGGGACTCAAGTCTGAGCATACCCTGCCAACTTATGGCGAACAAAGCGATACAAAAGAGGGTGGTGATGGACGGAGCATCAGAACCAATCAAACACTCAAACCCAGTCAACAGATCTCGGTTTGATCCATCACCGTTCTTAGTCCCACTCTGCCTCCCCAGTTCAGACATGGCCATATGCAAATCAGTCTGACCCTGTGCATCATGGGAACAGTCCAGCCCGAACTGCCAAGCCATGCCTTCCCTGGACCGGAAACAAGCTTCCTAGGACCGGTTTCGGGCATTTCAGACGTCTTCAGCCAGGCTTGCTTGAATCCAGTGGCAAAGTGAGCAAGGGACTCACGTCTGAGCATACCTTGCCAACTTATGGCGAACAAAGCGGTACAAAAGGGGGTGGTGATGGACAGAGCATCAGAACCAATCAAACACTCACACCCAGTCAACAGATCTGGGTTTGATCCATCTCGGTTCTTTAGTCCACTCTGCCACCCCAGTTCAGACATGGCCATATGCAAATCAGTCTGACCCTGTGCATCGTGGGAACAGTCCAGCCCGAACTGCCAAGCCATGCCTTCCCTGGACCGGAAACAAACTTCCTAGGACCGGTTTCTGGCATTTCAGCCGTCTTCAGCCAGGCTTGCTCGAATCCAGTGGCAAAGTGAGCAAGGGACTCACATCTGAGCATACCCTGTCAACATATGGAGAACAAAGCAGTACACAAGGGGGTGGTGATAAACGGAGCATCAGAACCAATCAAACACTCACACCCAGTCAACAAATCTGGGTTTGATCCATCACCGTTCTTTAGCCCACTCTGCCACCCCAGTTCAGACATGGCCATATGCAAATCAGTCTGACCCTGTGCATCATGAGAACAGTTCAGCCCGAACTGCCAAGCCATGCCTTCCCTGGACCGGAAACAAGCTTCCTAGGACCGGTTTCTGACATTTCAGCCATCTTCAGCCAGGCTTGCTTGAATCCAGTGACAAAGTGAGCAAGGGACTCACGTCTGAGCATACCCTGCCAACTTATGGTGAACAAAGCAGTACAAAAGGGGGTGGTGATGGACGGAGCATCAGAACCAATCACACACTCACACCCAGTCAACAGATCTGGGTTTGATCCATCACTGTTCTTTAGCCCACTCTGCCACCCCAGTCCAGACATGGCCATATGCAAATCAGTCTGACCCTGTGCCTCATGGGAACAGTCCAGCCCGAACTGCCAAGCCATGCCTTCCCTGGACCGGAAACAAGCTTCCTAGGACCGGTTTCGGGCATTTCAGACGTCTTCAGCCAGGCTTGCTTGAATCCAGTGGCAAAGTGAGCAAGGGACTCACGTCTGAGCATACCCTGCCAACTTATGGCGAACAAAGCGGTACAAAAGGGGGTGGTGATGGACGGAGCATCAGAACCAATCAAACACTCACACCCAGTCAACAGATCTGGGTTTGATCCATCACTGTTCTTTAGCCCACTCTGCCACCCCAGTCCAGACATGGCCATATGCAAATAAGTCTGACCCTGTGCATCGTGGGAACAGTCCAGCCCTAACTGCCAAGCCATGCCTTCCCTGGACCAGAAACAAGCTTCCTAGGACCGGTTTCTGGCATTTCAGCCGTCTTCAGCCAGGCTTGCTCGAATCCAGTGGCAAAGTGAGCAAGGGACTCACATCTCAGCATACCCTGTCAACATATGGCGAACAAGCGGTACAAAAGGGGGTGGTGATAGACGGAGCATCAGAACCAATCAAACACTCACACCCAGTCAACAAATCTGGGTTTGATCCATCACCGTTCTTTAGCCCACTCTGCCACCCCAGTTCAGACATGGCCATATGCAAATCAGTCTGACCCTGTGCATCATGGGAACAGTCCAGCCCGAACTGCCAAGCCATGCCTTCCCTGGACCGGAAACAAGCTTCCTAGGACCGGTTTCTGACATTTCAGCCGTTTTCAGCCAGGCTTGCTTGAATCCAGTGACAAAGTGAGCAAGGGACTGACGTCTGAGCATACCCTGCCAACTTATGGTGAACAAAGCGGTACAAAAGGGGGTGGTGATGGACGGAGCATCAGAACCAATCAAACACTCACACCCAGTCAACAGATCTGGGTTTGATCCATCACCGTTCTTTAGCCCACTCTGCCACCCCAGTTCAGACATGGCCATATGCAAATCAGTCTGACCCTGTGCCTCATGGGAACAGTCCAGCCCGAACTGCCAAGCCATGCCTTCCCTGGACCGGAAACAAGCTTCCTAGGACCGGTTTCTGGCATTTCAGACGTCTTCAGCCAGGCTTGCTTGAATCCAGTGGCAAAGTGAGCAAGGGACTCAAGTCTGAGCATACCCTGCCAACTTATGGCGAACAAAGCGATACAAAAGAGGGTGGTGATGGACGGAGCATCAGAACCAATCCAAAACTCAAACCCAGTCAACAGATCTCGGTTTGATCCATCACCGTTCTTAGTCCCACTCTGCCTCCCCAGTTCAGACATGGCCATATGCAAATCAGTCTGACCCTGTGCATCATGGGAACAGTCCAGCCCGAATTGCCAAGCCATGCCTTCCCTGGACCGGAAACAAGCTTCCTAGGACCGGTTTCTGGCATTTCAGCTGTCTTTAGCCAGGCTTGCTTGAATCCAGTGACAAAGTGAGCAAGGGACTCACGTCTGAGCATACCCTGCCAACTTATGGTGAACAAAGCAGTACAAAAGGGGGTGGTGATGGACGGAGCATCAGAACCAATCAAACACTCACACCCAGTCAACAGATCTGGGTTTGATCCATCACTGTTCTTTAGCCCACTCTGCCACCCCAGTCCAGACATGGCCATATGCAAATCAGTCTGACCCTGTGCCTCATGGGAACAGTCCAGCCCGAACTGCCAAGCCATGCCTTCCCTGGACCGGAAACAAGCTTCCTAGGACCGGTTTCTGGCATTTCAGCCGTCTTCAGCCAGGCTTGCTCGAATCCAGTGGCAAAGTGAGCAAGGGACTCACATCTCAGCATACCCTGTCAACATATGGCGAACAAGCGGTACAAAAGGGGGTGGTGATAGACGGAGCATCAGAACCAATCAAACACTCACACCCAGTCAACAAATCTGGGTTTGATCCATCACCGTCCTTTAGCCCACTCTGCCACCCCGGTTCAGACATGGCCATATGCAAATCAGTCTGACCCTGTGCATCATGGGAACAGTCCAGCCCGAATTGCCAAGCCATGCCTTCCCTGGACCGGAAACAAGCTTCCTAGGACCGGTTTCTGGCATTTCAGCCGTCTTCAGCCAGGCTTGCTTGAATCCAGTGACAAAGTGAGCAAGGGACTCACGTCTGAGCATACCTTGCCAACTTATGGCGAACAAAGCGGTACAAAAGGGGGTGGTGATGGACAGAGCATCAGAACCAATCAAACACTCACACCCAGTCAACAGATCTGGGTTTGATCCATCTCGGTTCTTTAGTCCACTCTGCCACCCCAGTTCAGACATGGCCATATGCAAATCAGTCTGACCCTGTGCATCGTGGGAACAGTCCAGCCCGAACTGCCAAGCCATGCCTTCCCTGGACCGGAAACAAACTTCCTAGGACCGGTTTCTGGCATTTCAGCCGTCTTCAGCCAGGCTTGCTCGAATCCAGTGGCAAAGTGAGCAAGGGACTCACATCTGAGCATACCCTGTCAACATATGGAGAACAAAGCAGTACACAAGGGGGTGGTGATAAACGGAGCATCAGAACCAATCAAACACTCACACCCAGTCAACAAATCTGGGTTTGATCCATCACCGTTCTTTAGCCCACTCTGCCACCCCAGTTCAGACATGGCCATATGCAAATCAGTCTGACCCTGTGCATCATGAGAACAGTTCAGCCCGAACTGCCAAGCCATGCCTTCCCTGGACCGGAAACAAGCTTCCTAGGACCGGTTTCTGACATTTCAGCCATCTTCAGCCAGGCTTGCTTGAATCCAGTGACAAAGTGAGCAAGGGACTCACGTCTGAGCATACCCAGCCAACTTATGGTGAACAAAGCAGTACAAAAGGGGGTGGTGATGGACGGAGCATCAGAACCAATCAAACACTCACACCCAGTCAACAGATCTGGGTTTGATCCATCACTGTTCTTTAGCCCACTCTGCCACCCCAGTCCAGACATGGCCATATGCAAATCAGTCTGACCCTGTGCCTCATGGGAACAGTCCAGCCCGAACTGCCAAGCCATGCCTTCCCTGGACCGGAAACAAGCTTCCTAGGACCGGTTTCGGGCATTTCAGACGTCTTCAGCCAGGCTTGCTTGAATCCAGTGGCAAAGTGAGCAAGGGACTCACGTCTGAGCATACCCTGCCAACTTATGGCGAACAAAGCGGTACAAAAGGGGGTGGTGATGGACGGAGCATCAGAACCAATCAAACACTCACACCCAGTCAACAGATCTGGGTTTGATCCATCACTGTTCTTTAGCCCACTCTGCCACCCCAGTCCAGACATGGCCATATGCAAATAAGTCTGACCCTGTGCATCGTGGGAACAGTCCAGCCCTAACTGCCAAGCCATGCCTTCCCTGGACCAGAAACAAGCTTCCTAGGACCGGTTTCTGGCATTTCAGCCGTCTTCAGCCAGGCTTGCTCGAATCCAGTGGCAAAGTGAGCAAGGGACTCACATCTCAGCATACCCTGTCAACATATGGCGAACAAGCGGTACAAAAGGGGGTGGTGATAGACGGAGCATCAGAACCAATCAAACACTCACACCCAGTCAACAAATCTGGGTTTGATCCATCACCGTTCTTTAGCCCACTCTGCCACCCCAGTTCAGACATGGCCATATGCAAATCAGTCTGACCCTGTGCATCATGGGAACAGTCCAGCCCGAACTGCCAAGCCATGCCTTCCCTGGACCGGAAATAAGCTTCCTAGGACCGGTTTCTGACATTTCAGCCAAGCTTGCTTGAATCCAGTGACAAAGTGAGCAAGGGACTGACGTCTGAGCACACCCTGCCAACTTATGGTGAACAAAGCGGTACAAAAGGGGGTGGTGATGGACGGAGCATCAGAACCAATCAAACACTCACACCCAGTCAACAGATCTGGGTTTGATCCATCACCGTTCTTTAGCCCACTCTGCCACCCCAGTTCAGACATGGCCATATGCAAATCAGTCTGACCCTGTGCCTCATGGGAACAGTCCAGCCCGAACTGCCAAGCCATGCCTTCCCTGGACCGGACACAAGCTTCCTAGGACCGGTTTCTGGCATTTCAGACGTCTTCAGCCAGGCTTGCTTGAATCCAGTGGCAAAGTGAGCAAGGGACTCAAGTCTGAGCATACCCTGCCAACTTATGGCGAACAAAGCGATACAAAAGAGGGTGGTGATGGACGGAGCATCAGAACCAATCAAACACTCAAACCCAGTCAACAGATCTCGGTTTGATCCATCACCGTTCTTAGTCCCACTCTGCCTCCCCAGTTCAGACATGGCCATATGCAAATCAGTCTGACCCTGTGCATCATGGGAACAGTCCAGCCCGAATTGCCAAGCCATGCCTTCCCTGGACCGGAAACAAGCTTCCTAGGACCGGTTTCTGGCATTTCAGCTGTCTTTATCCAGGCTTGCTTGAATCCAGTGACAAAGTGAGCAAGGGACTCACGTCTGAGCATACCCTGCCAACTTATGGTGAACAAAGCAGTACAAAAGGGGGTGGTGATGGACGGAGCATCAGAACCAATCAAACACTCACACCCAGTCAACAGATCTGGGTTTGATCCATCACTGTTCTTTAGCCCACTCTGCCACCCCAGTCCAGACATGGCCATATGCAAATCAGTCTGACCCTGTGCCTCATGGGAACAGTTCAGCCCGAACTGCCAAGCCATGCCTTCCCTGGACCGGAAACAAGCTTCCTAGGACCGGTTTCGGGCATTTCAGACGTCTTCAGCCAGGCTTGCTTGAATCCAGTGGCAAAGTGAGCAAGGGACTCACGTCTGAGCATACCCTGCCAACTTATGGCGAACAAAGCGGTACAAAAGGGGGTGGTGATGGACGGAGCATCAGAACCAATCAAACACTCACACCCAGTCAACAGATCTGGGTTTGATCCATCACTGTTCTTTAGACCACTCTGCCACCCCAGTCCAGACATGGCCATATGCAAATAAGTCTGACCCTGTGCATCGTGGGAACAGTCCAGCCCTAACTGCCAAGCCATGCCTTCCCTGGACCAGAAACAAGCTTCCTAGGACCGGTTTCTGGCATTTCAGCCGTCTTCAGCCAGGCTTGCTCGAATCCAGTGGCAAAGTGAGCAAGGGACTCACATCTCAGCATACCCTGTCAACATATGGCGAACAAGCGGTACAAAAGGGGGTGGTGATAGACGGAGCATCAGAACCAATCAAACACTCACACCCAGTCAACAAATCTGGGTTTGATCCATCACCGTTCTTTAGCCCACTCTGCCACCCCAGTTCAGACATGGCCATATGCAAATCAGTCTGACCCTGTGCATCATGGGAACAGTCCAGCCCGAACTGCCAAGCCATGCCTTCCCTGGACCGGAAACAAGCTTCCTAGGACCGGTTTCTGACATTTCAGCCGTTTTCAGCCAGGCTTGCTTGAATCCAGTGACAAAGTGAGCAAGGGACTGACGTCTGAGCATACCCTGCCAACTTATGGTGAACAAAGCGGTACAAAAGGGGGTGGTGATGGACGGAGCATCAGAACCAATCAAACACTCACACCCAGTCAACAGATCTGGGTTTGATCCATCACCGTTCTTTAGCCCACTCTGCCACCCCAGTTCAGACATGGCCATATGCAAATCAGTCTGACCCTGTGCCTCATGGGAACAGTCCAGACCGAACTGCCAAGCCATGCCTTCCCTGGACCGGAAACAAGCTTCCTAGGACCGGTTTCTGGCATTTCAGACGTCTTCAGCCAGGCTTGCTTGAATCCAGTGGCAAAGTGAGCAAGGGACTCAAGTCTGAGCATACCCTGCCAACTTATGGCGAACAAAGCGATACAAAAGAGGGTGGTGATGGACGGAGCATCAGAACCAATCAAACACTCAAACCCAGTCAACAGATCTCGGTTTGATCCATCACCGTTCTTAGTCCCACTCTGCCTCCCCAGTTCAGACATGGCCATATGCAAATTAGTCTGACCCTGTGCATCATGGGAACAGTCCAGCCCGAATTGCCAAGCCATGCCTTCCCTGGACCGGAAACAAGCTTCCTAGGACCGGTTTCTGGCATTTCAGCTGTCTTTAGCCAGGCTTGCTTGAATCCAGTGACAAAGTGAGCAAGGGACTCACGTCTGAGCATACCTTGCCAACTTGTGGCGAACAAAGCGGTACAAAAGGGGGTGGTGATGGACGGAGCATCAGAACCAATCAAACACTCACACCCAGTCAACAGATCTGGGATTGATGCATCTCGGTTCTTTAGTCCACTCTGCCACCCCAGTTCAGACATGGCCATATGCAAATCAGTCTGACCCTGTGCATCATGGGAACAGTCCAGCCCGAACTGCCAAGCCATGCCTTCACTGGACCGGAAACAAGTTTCCTAGGACCGGTTTCTGGCATTCTAGCCGTCTTCAGCCAGGCTTGCTTGAATCCAGTGGCAGAGTGAGCAAGGGACTCAAGTCTGAGCATACCCTGCCAACTTATGGCGAACAAAGCGGTACAAAAGGGGGTGGTGATGGACGGAGCATCAGAACCAATCAAACACTCACACCCAGTCAACAGATCTGGGTTTGATCCATCACTGTTCTTTAGCCCACTCTGCCACCCCAGTTCAGACATGGCCATATGCAAATCAGTCTGACCCTGTGCATCATGGGAACAGTCCAGCCCGAACTGCCAAGGCATGCCTTCCCTGGACCGGAAACAAGCTTCCTAGGTCCGGTTTCTGGCATTTCAGCCGTCTTCAGCCAGGCCTGCTTGAATCCAGTGGCAAAGTGAGCAAGGGACTCACGTCTGAGCATACCCTACCAACTTATGGCGAACAAAGCGGTACTAAAGGGGGTGGTGATGGACTGAGCATCAGAACCAATCAAACACGAACACACAGTCAACAGATCTGGGTTTGATCCATCACCGTTCTTTAGCCCACTCTGCTACCCCAGTTCAGACATCGCCATATGCAAATAAGTCTGACCCTGTGCCTCATGGGAACAGTCCAGCCCGAACTGCCAAGCCATGCCTTCCCTGGACCGGAAACAAGCTTCCTAGGAACGGTTTCTGGCATTTCAGCCATCTTCAGCCAGGCTTGCTTGAAGCCAGTGGCAAAGTGAGCAAGGGACTCACGTCTGAGCATACCCTGCCAACTTATGGCGAACAAAGCGGTACAAAAGGGGGTGGTGATGGACGGAGCATCAGAACCAATCAAACACTCACACCCAGTCAACAGATCTGGGTTTGATACATCACCATTCTTTAGCGAACTCTGCCACGCCAGTTCAGACATGACCATATGCAAATCAGTCTGACCCTGTGCCTCATGGGAACAGTCCAGCCCAAACTGCCAAGCCATGCCTTCACTGGACCGGAAACAAGCTTCCTAGGACCGGTTTCTGGCATTTCAGCCATCTTCAACCAGGCTTGCTTGAATCCAGTGGCAAAGTGAGCAAGGGACTCACGTCTGAGCATACCCTGCCAACTTATGGCGAACAAAGCGGTACAAAAGGGGGTGGTGATGGACGGAGCATCAGAACCAATCAAACACCCACGCCCAGTCAACAGATCTGGGATTGATCCATCACCAGTCTTTAGCCCACTCTGCCACCCCAGTTCAGACCTGGCCATATGCAAATCAGTCTGACCCTGTGCATCATGGGAACAGTCCAGCCCAAACTGCCAAGCCATACCTTCCCTGGACCGGACACAAGCTTCCTAGGACCGGTTTCTAGCATTTCAGCCGTCTTCAGCCAGGCTTGCTTGAATCCAGTGGCAAAGTGAGCAAGGGACTCACGTCTGAGCATACCTTGCCAACTTATGGCGAACAAAGCGGTACAAAAGGGGGTGGTGATGGACAGAGCATCAGAACCAATCAAACACTCACACCCAGTCAACAGATCTGGGTTTGATCCATCTCGGTTCTTTAGTCCACTCTGCCACCCCAGTTCAGACATGGCCATATGCAAATCAGTCTGACCCTGTGCATCATGGGAACAGTCCTGCCCGAACTCCAAGCCATGCATTCCCAGGAAAGGAAACAAGCTTCCTAGGACCGGTTTATGGCATTTCAGCCGTCTTCAGCCAGGCTTGCTTGAATCCAGTGGCAAAGTGAGCAAGGGACTCATGTCTGAGCATACCCAGCCAACTTATGGCGAACAAAGCGGTACAAAAAGGGGTGGTGATGGACGGAGCATCAGAACCAATCGAACACTCACACCCAGTCTACAGATCTGGGTTTGATCCATCACTGTTCTTTAGCCCACTCTGCCACCCCAGTTCAGACATGGCCATATGCAAATCAGTCTGACCCTGTGCATCGTGGGAACAGTCCAGCCCGAACTGCCAAGCCATGCCTTCCCTGGACCGGAAACAAACTTCCTAGGACCGGTTTCTGGCATTTCAGCCGTCTTCAGCCAGGCTTGCTCGAATCCAGCGGCAAAGTGAGCAAGGGACTCACATCTGAGCATACCCTGCCAACTTATGGTGAACAAAGCGGTACAAAAGGGGGTGGTGATGGACGGAGCATCAGAACCAATCAAACACTCACACCCAGTCAACAGATCTGGGTTTGATCCATCACCGTTCTTTAGCCCACTCTGCCACCCCAGTCCAGACATGGCCATATGCAAATCAGTCTGACCCTGTGCCTCATGGGAACAGTCCAGCTCGAACTGCCAAGCCATGCCTTCCCTGGACCGGAAACAAGCTTCCTAGGACCGGTTTCTGGCATTTCAGACGTCTTCAGCCAGGCTTGCTTGAATCCAGTGGCAAAGTGAGCAAGGGACTCACGTCTGAGCATACCCTGCCAACTTATGGTGAACAAAGCGGTACAAAAGGGGGTGGTGATGGACGGAGCATCAGAACCAATCAAACACTCACACCCAGTCAACAGATCTGGGTTTGATCCATCACTGTTCTTTAGCCCACTCTGCCACCCCAGTCCAGACATGGCCATATGCAAATCAGTCTGACCCTGTGCATCATGGGAACAGTCCAGCCCGAACTGCCAAGCCATGCCTTCCCTGGACCAGAAACAAGTTTCCTAGGACCGGTTTCTGGCATTTTAGCCGTCTTCAGCCAGGCTTGCTTGAATCCAGTGGCAGAGTGAGCAAGGGACTCAAGTCTGAGCATACCATGCCAACTTATGGCGAACAAAGCGGTACAAAAGGGGGTGGTGATGGACTGAGCATCAGAACCAATCAAACACGAACACACAGTCAACAGATCTGGGTTTGATCCATCACCGTTATTTAGCCCACTCTGCTACCCCAGTTCAGACATCGCCATATGCAAATAAGTCTGACCCTGTGCCTCATGGGAACAGTCCAGCCCGAACTGCCAAGCCATGCCTTCCCTGGACCGGAAACAAGCTTCCTAGGACCGGTTTCTGGCATTTCAGCCATCTTCAGCCAGGCTTGCTTGTATCCAGTGGCAAAGTGAGCAAGGGACTCACGTCTGAGCATACCCTGCCAACTTATGGCGAACAAAGCGGTACAAAACGGGGTGGTGATGGACAGAGCATCAGAACCAATCAAACACTCACACCCAGTCAACAGACCTGGGTTTGATCCACCACCGTTGTTTAGCCCACTCTGCCACCCCAGTTCAGACATGGCCATATGCAAATCAGTCTGACCCTGTGCCTCATGGGAACAGTCCAGCCGGAACTGCCAAGCCATGCCTTCCCTGGACCGGAAACAAGCTTCCTAGGACCGGTTTCTGGCATTTCAGCCGTCTTCAGCCAGGCTTGCTTGAATCCAGTGACAAAGTGAGCAAGGGACTCACGTCTGAGCATACCTTGCCAACTTATGGCGAACAAAGCGGTACAAAAGGGGGTGGTGATGGACAGAGCATCAGAACCAATCAAACACTCACACCCAGTCAACAGATCTGGGTTTGATCCATCTCGGTTCTTTAGTCCACTCTGCCACCCCAGTTCAGACATGGCCATATGCAAATCAGTCTGACCCTGTGCATCGTGGGAACAGTCCAGCCCGAACTGCCAAGCCATGCCTTCCCTGGACCGGAAACAAACTTCCTAGGACCGGTTTCTGGCATTTCAGCCGTCTTCAGCCAGGCTTGCTCGAATCCAGTGGCAAAGTGAGCAAGGGACTCACATCTGAGCATACCCTGTCAACATATGGAGAACAAAGCAGTACACAAGGGGGTGGTGATAAACGGAGCATCAGAACCAATCAAACACTCACACCCAGTCAACAAATCTGGGTTTGATCCATCACCGTTCTTTAGCCCACTCTGCCACCCCAGTTCAGACATGGCCATATGCAAATCAGTCTGACCCTGTGCATCATGAGAACAGTTCAGCCCGAACTGCCAAGCCATGCCTTCCCTGGACCGGAAACAAGCTTCCTAGGACCGGTTTCTGACATTTCAGCCATCTTCAGCCAGGCTTGCTTGAATCCAGTGACAAAGTGAGCAAGGGACTCACGTCTGAGCATACCCAGCCAACTTATGGTGAACAAAGCAGTACAAAAGGGGGTGGTGATGGACGGAGCATCAGAACCAATCAAACACTCACACCCAGTCAACAGATCTGGGTTTGATCCATCACTGTTCTTTAGCCCACTCTGCCACCCCAGTCCAGACATGGCCATATGCAAATCAGTCTGACCCTGTGCCTCATGGGAACAGTCCAGCCCGAACTGCCAAGCCATGCCTTCCCTGGACCGGAAACAAGCTTCCTAGGACCGGTTTCGGGCATTTCAGACGTCTTCAGCCAGGCTTGCTTGAATCCAGTGGCAAAGTGAGCAAGGGACTCACGTCTGAGCATACCCTGCCAACTTATGGCGAACAAAGCGGTACAAAAGGGGGTGGTGATGGACGGAGCATCAGAACCAATCAAACACTCACACCCAGTCAACAGATCTGGGTTTGATCCATCACTGTTCTTTAGCCCACTCTGCCACCCCAGTCCAGACATGGCCATATGCAAATAAGTCTGACCCTGTGCATCGTGGGAACAGTCCAGCCCTAACTGCCAAGCCATGCCTTCCCTGGACCAGAAACAAGCTTCCTAGGACCGGTTTCTGGCATTTCAGCCGTCTTCAGCCAGGCTTGCTCGAATCCAGTGGCAAAGTGAGCAAGGGACTCACATCTCAGCATACCCTGTCAACATATGGCGAACAAGCGGTACAAAAGGGGGTGGTGATAGACGGAGCATCAGAACCAATCAAACACTCACACCCAGTCAACAAATCTGGGTTTGATCCATCACCGTTCTTTAGCCCACTCTGCCACCCCAGTTCAGACATGGCCATATGCAAATCAGTCTGACCCTGTGCATCATGGGAACAGTCCAGCCCGAACTGCCAAGCCATGCCTTCCCTGGACCGGAAATAAGCTTCCTAGGACCGGTTTCTGACATTTCAGCCAAGCTTGCTTGAATCCAGTGACAAAGTGAGCAAGGGACTGACGTCTGAGCACACCCTGCCAACTTATGGTGAACAAAGCGGTACAAAAGGGGGTGGTGATGGACGGAGCATCAGAACCAATCAAACACTCACACCCAGTCAACAGATCTGGGTTTGATCCATCACCGTTCTTTAGCCCACTCTGCCACCCCAGTTCAGACATGGCCATATGCAAATCAGTCTGACCCTGTGCCTCATGGGAACAGTCCAGCCCGAACTGCCAAGCCATGCCTTCCCTGGACCGGACACAAGCTTCCTAGGACCGGTTTCTGGCATTTCAGACGTCTTCAGCCAGGCTTGCTTGAATCCAGTGGCAAAGTGAGCAAGGGACTCAAGTCTGAGCATACCCTGCCAACTTATGGCGAACAAAGCGATACAAAAGAGGGTGGTGATGGACGGAGCATCAGAACCAATCAAACACTCAAACCCAGTCAACAGATCTCGGTTTGATCCATCACCGTTCTTAGTCCCACTCTGCCTCCCCAGTTCAGACATGGCCATATGCAAATCAGTCTGACCCTGTGCATCATGGGAACAGTCCAGCCCGAATTGCCAAGCCATGCCTTCCCTGGACCGGAAACAAGCTTCCTAGGACCGGTTTCTGGCATTTCAGCTGTCTTTATCCAGGCTTGCTTGAATCCAGTGACAAAGTGAGCAAGGGACTCACGTCTGAGCATACCCTGCCAACTTATGGTGAACAAAGCAGTACAAAAGGGGGTGGTGATGGACGGAGCATCAGAACCAATCAAACACTCACACCCAGTCAACAGATCTGGGTTTGATCCATCACTGTTCTTTAGCCCACTCTGCCACCCCAGTCCAGACATGGCCATATGCAAATCAGTCTGACCCTGTGCCTCATGGGAACAGTTCAGCCCGAACTGCCAAGCCATGCCTTCCCTGGACCGGAAACAAGCTTCCTAGGACCGGTTTCGGGCATTTCAGACGTCTTCAGCCAGGCTTGCTTGAATCCAGTGGCAAAGTGAGCAAGGGACTCACGTCTGAGCATACCCTGCCAACTTATGGCGAACAAAGCGGTACAAAAGGGGGTGGTGATGGACGGAGCATCAGAACCAATCAAACACTCACACCCAGTCAACAGATCTGGGTTTGATCCATCACTGTTCTTTAGACCACTCTGCCACCCCAGTCCAGACATGGCCATATGCAAATAAGTCTGACCCTGTGCATCGTGGGAACAGTCCAGCCCTAACTGCCAAGCCATGCCTTCCCTGGACCAGAAACAAGCTTCCTAGGACCGGTTTCTGGCATTTCAGCCGTCTTCAGCCAGGCTTGCTCGAATCCAGTGGCAAAGTGAGCAAGGGACTCACATCTCAGCATACCCTGTCAACATATGGCGAACAAGCGGTACAAAAGGGGGTGGTGATAGACGGAGCATCAGAACCAATCAAACACTCACACCCAGTCAACAAATCTGGGTTTGATCCATCACCGTTCTTTAGCCCACTCTGCCACCCCAGTTCAGACATGGCCATATGCAAATCAGTCTGACCCTGTGCATCATGGGAACAGTCCAGCCCGAACTGCCAAGCCATGCCTTCCCTGGACCGGAAACAAGCTTCCTAGGACCGGTTTCTGACATTTCAGCCGTTTTCAGCCAGGCTTGCTTGAATCCAGTGACAAAGTGAGCAAGGGACTGACGTCTGAGCATACCCTGCCAACTTATGGTGAACAAAGCGGTACAAAAGGGGGTGGTGATGGACGGAGCATCAGAACCAATCAAACACTCACACCCAGTCAACAGATCTGGGTTTGATCCATCACCGTTCTTTAGCCCACTCTGCCACCCCAGTTCAGACATGGCCATATGCAAATCAGTCTGACCCTGTGCCTCATGGGAACAGTCCAGACCGAACTGCCAAGCCATGCCTTCCCTGGACCGGAAACAAGCTTCCTAGGACCGGTTTCTGGCATTTCAGACGTCTTCAGCCAGGCTTGCTTGAATCCAGTGGCAAAGTGAGCAAGGGACTCAAGTCTGAGCATACCCTGCCAACTTATGGCGAACAAAGCGATACAAAAGAGGGTGGTGATGGACGGAGCATCAGAACCAATCAAACACTCAAACCCAGTCAACAGATCTCGGTTTGATCCATCACCGTTCTTAGTCCCACTCTGCCTCCCCAGTTCAGACATGGCCATATGCAAATTAGTCTGACCCTGTGCATCATGGGAACAGTCCAGCCCGAATTGCCAAGCCATGCCTTCCCTGGACCGGAAACAAGCTTCCTAGGACCGGTTTCTGGCATTTCAGCTGTCTTTAGCCAGGCTTGCTTGAATCCAGTGACAAAGTGAGCAAGGGACTCACGTCTGAGCATACCTTGCCAACTTGTGGCGAACAAAGCGGTACAAAAGGGGGTGGTGATGGACGGAGCATCAGAACCAATCAAACACTCACACCCAGTCAACAGATCTGGGATTGATGCATCTCGGTTCTTTAGTCCACTCTGCCACCCCAGTTCAGACATGGCCATATGCAAATCAGTCTGACCCTGTGCATCATGGGAACAGTCCAGCCCGAACTGCCAAGCCATGCCTTCACTGGACCGGAAACAAGTTTCCTAGGACCGGTTTCTGGCATTCTAGCCGTCTTCAGCCAGGCTTGCTTGAATCCAGTGGCAGAGTGAGCAAGGGACTCAAGTCTGAGCATACCCTGCCAACTTATGGCGAACAAAGCGGTACAAAAGGGGGTGGTGATGGACGGAGCATCAGAACCAATCAAACACTCACACCCAGTCAACAGATCTGGGTTTGATCCATCACTGTTCTTTAGCCCACTCTGCCACCCCAGTTCAGACATGGCCATATGCAAATCAGTCTGACCCTGTGCATCATGGGAACAGTCCAGCCCGAACTGCCAAGGCATGCCTTCCCTGGACCGGAAACAAGCTTCCTAGGTCCGGTTTCTGGCATTTCAGCCGTCTTCAGCCAGGCCTGCTTGAATCCAGTGGCAAAGTGAGCAAGGGACTCACGTCTGAGCATACCCTACCAACTTATGGCGAACAAAGCGGTACTAAAGGGGGTGGTGATGGACTGAGCATCAGAACCAATCAAACACGAACACACAGTCAACAGATCTGGGTTTGATCCATCACCGTTCTTTAGCCCACTCTGCTACCCCAGTTCAGACATCGCCATATGCAAATAAGTCTGACCCTGTGCCTCATGGGAACAGTCCAGCCCGAACTGCCAAGCCATGCCTTCCCTGGACCGGAAACAAGCTTCCTAGGAACGGTTTCTGGCATTTCAGCCATCTTCAGCCAGGCTTGCTTGAAGCCAGTGGCAAAGTGAGCAAGGGACTCACGTCTGAGCATACCCTGCCAACTTATGGCGAACAAAGCGGTACAAAAGGGGGTGGTGATGGACGGAGCATCAGAACCAATCAAACACTCACACCCAGTCAACAGATCTGGGTTTGATACATCACCATTCTTTAGCGAACTCTGCCACGCCAGTTCAGACATGACCATATGCAAATCAGTCTGACCCTGTGCCTCATGGGAACAGTCCAGCCCAAACTGCCAAGCCATGCCTTCACTGGACCGGAAACAAGCTTCCTAGGACCGGTTTCTGGCATTTCAGCCATCTTCAACCAGGCTTGCTTGAATCCAGTGGCAAAGTGAGCAAGGGACTCACGTCTGAGCATACCCTGCCAACTTATGGCGAACAAAGCGGTACAAAAGGGGGTGGTGATGGACGGAGCATCAGAACCAATCAAACACCCACGCCCAGTCAACAGATCTGGGATTGATCCATCACCAGTCTTTAGCCCACTCTGCCACCCCAGTTCAGACCTGGCCATATGCAAATCAGTCTGACCCTGTGCATCATGGGAACAGTCCAGCCCAAACTGCCAAGCCATACCTTCCCTGGACCGGACACAAGCTTCCTAGGACCGGTTTCTAGCATTTCAGCCGTCTTCAGCCAGGCTTGCTTGAATCCAGTGGCAAAGTGAGCAAGGGACTCACGTCTGAGCATACCTTGCCAACTTATGGCGAACAAAGCGGTACAAAAGGGGGTGGTGATGGACAGAGCATCAGAACCAATCAAACACTCACACCCAGTCAACAGATCTGGGTTTGATCCATCTCGGTTCTTTAGTCCACTCTGCCACCCCAGTTCAGACATGGCCATATGCAAATCAGTCTGACCCTGTGCATCATGGGAACAGTCCTGCCCGAACTCCAAGCCATGCATTCCCAGGAAAGGAAACAAGCTTCCTAGGACCGGTTTATGGCATTTCAGCCGTCTTCAGCCAGGCTTGCTTGAATCCAGTGGCAAAGTGAGCAAGGGACTCATGTCTGAGCATACCCAGCCAACTTATGGCGAACAAAGCGGTACAAAAAGGGGTGGTGATGGACGGAGCATCAGAACCAATCGAACACTCACACCCAGTCTACAGATCTGGGTTTGATCCATCACTGTTCTTTAGCCCACTCTGCCACCCCAGTTCAGACATGGCCATATGCAAATCAGTCTGACCCTGTGCATCGTGGGAACAGTCCAGCCCGAACTGCCAAGCCATGCCTTCCCTGGACCGGAAACAAACTTCCTAGGACCGGTTTCTGGCATTTCAGCCGTCTTCAGCCAGGCTTGCTCGAATCCAGCGGCAAAGTGAGCAAGGGACTCACATCTGAGCATACCCTGCCAACTTATGGTGAACAAAGCGGTACAAAAGGGGGTGGTGATGGACGGAGCATCAGAACCAATCAAACACTCACACCCAGTCAACAGATCTGGGTTTGATCCATCACCGTTCTTTAGCCCACTCTGCCACCCCAGTCCAGACATGGCCATATGCAAATCAGTCTGACCCTGTGCCTCATGGGAACAGTCCAGCTCGAACTGCCAAGCCATGCCTTCCCTGGACCGGAAACAAGCTTCCTAGGACCGGTTTCTGGCATTTCAGACGTCTTCAGCCAGGCTTGCTTGAATCCAGTGGCAAAGTGAGCAAGGGACTCACGTCTGAGCATACCCTGCCAACTTATGGTGAACAAAGCGGTACAAAAGGGGGTGGTGATGGACGGAGCATCAGAACCAATCAAACACTCACACCCAGTCAACAGATCTGGGTTTGATCCATCACTGTTCTTTAGCCCACTCTGCCACCCCAGTCCAGACATGGCCATATGCAAATCAGTCTGACCCTGTGCATCATGGGAACAGTCCAGCCCGAACTGCCAAGCCATGCCTTCCCTGGACCAGAAACAAGTTTCCTAGGACCGGTTTCTGGCATTTTAGCCGTCTTCAGCCAGGCTTGCTTGAATCCAGTGGCAGAGTGAGCAAGGGACTCAAGTCTGAGCATACCATGCCAACTTATGGCGAACAAAGCGGTACAAAAGGGGGTGGTGATGGACTGAGCATCAGAACCAATCAAACACGAACACACAGTCAACAGATCTGGGTTTGATCCATCACCGTTATTTAGCCCACTCTGCTACCCCAGTTCAGACATCGCCATATGCAAATAAGTCTGACCCTGTGCCTCATGGGAACAGTCCAGCCCGAACTGCCAAGCCATGCCTTCCCTGGACCGGAAACAAGCTTCCTAGGACCGGTTTCTGGCATTTCAGCCATCTTCAGCCAGGCTTGCTTGTATCCAGTGGCAAAGTGAGCAAGGGACTCACGTCTGAGCATACCCTGCCAACTTATGGCGAACAAAGCGGTACAAAACGGGGTGGTGATGGACAGAGCATCAGAACCAATCAAACACTCACACCCAGTCAACAGACCTGGGTTTGATCCACCACCGTTGTTTAGCCCACTCTGCCACCCCAGTTCAGACATGGCCATATGCAAATCAGTCTGACCCTGTGCCTCATGGGAACAGTCCAGCCGGAACTGCCAAGCCATGCCTTCCCTGGACCGGAAACAAGCTTCCTAGGACCGGTTTCTGGCATTTCAGCCGTCTTCAGCCAGGCTTGCTTGAATCCAGTGGCCAAGTGAGCAAGGGACTCACGTCTGAGCATACCCTGCCAACTTATGGCGAACAAAGCGGTACAAAAGGGGGTGGTGATGGACGGAGCATCAGAACCAATCAAACACTCACACCCAGTCAACAGATCTGGGTTTGATACATCACCATTCTTTAGCCCACTCTGCCACCCCAGTTCAGACATGACCATATGCAAATCAGTCTGACCCTGTGCCTCATGGAAACAGTCCAGCCAGAACTGCCAAGCCATG
Organism: Triturus cristatus; assembly: GCF_964204655.1. Classification (NCBI taxonomy): domain Eukaryota; kingdom Metazoa; phylum Chordata; class Amphibia; order Caudata; family Salamandridae; genus Triturus; species Triturus cristatus. The sequence goes on from NC_140590.1 coordinate 1,206,560,738, forward strand.
CCTTCTCTGGACCGGAAACAAGCTTCCTAGGACCGGTTTCTGGCATTTCAGCCGTCTTCAACCAGGCTTGCTTGAATCCAGTGGCAATGTGAGCAAGGGACTCACGTCTGAGCATACCCTGCCAACTTATGGCGAACAAAGCGGTACAAAAGGGGGTGGTGATGGACGGAGCATCAGAACCAATCGAACACTCACACCCAGTCAACATATCTGGGTTTGATCCATTACTGTTCTTTAGCCCACTCTGCCACCCCAGTTCAGACATGGCCATATGCAAATCAGTCTGACCCTGTGCATCATGGGAACAGTCCAGCCCGAACTGCCAAGCCATGCCTTCCCTGGACCGGAAACAAGCTTCCTAGGACCGGTTTCTGGCATTTCAGCCGTCTTCAGCCAGGCTTGCTTGAATCCAGTGACAAAGTGAGCAAGGGACTCACGTCTGAGCATACCCTGCCAATTTATGGCGAACAAAGCGGTACAAAAGGGGGTGGTGATGGACTAAGCATCAGAACCAACCAAACACTCACACCCAGTCAACAGATCTTGGTTTGATCCACCACCGTTGTTTAGCCCACTCTGCCACCCCAGTTCAGACATCGCCATATGCAAATAAGTCTGACCCTGTGCATCATGGGAACAGTCCAGCCCGAACTGCCAAGCCATGCCTTCCCTGGACCGGAAACAAGCTTCCTAAGACCGGTTTCTGACATTTCAGCCATCTTCAGCCAGGCTTGCTTGAATCCAGTGACAAAGTGAGCAAGGGACTCACGTCTGAACATACCCTGCCAACTTATGGTGAACAAAGCAGTACAAAAGGGGGTGGTGATGGATGGAGCATCAGAACCAATCAAACACTCACACCCAGTCAACAGATCTGGGTTTGATCCATCACTGTTCTTTAGCCCACTCTGCCACCCCAGTCCAGACATGGCCATATGCAAATCAGTCTGACCCTGTGCATCATGGGAACAGTCCAGCCCGAACTGCCAAGCCATGCCTTCCCTGGACCGGAAACAAGTTTCCTAGGACCAGTTTCTGGCATTTTAGCCGTCTTCAGCCAGGCTTGCTTGAATCCAGTGGCAGAGTGAGCAAGGGACTCAAGTCTGAGCATACCATGCCAACTTATGGCGAACAAAGCGGTACAAAAGGGGGTGGTGATGGACGGAGCATCAGAACCAATCAAACACTCACACCCAGTCAACAAATCTGGGTTTGATCTATCACCGTTCTTTAGCCCACTCTGCCACCCCAGTTCAGACATGGCCATATGCAAATCAGTCTGACCCTGTGCATCATGAGAACAGTCCAGCCCGAACTGCCAAGCCATGCCTTCCCTGGACCGGAAACAAGCTTCCTAGGACCGGTTTCTGACATTTCAGCCATCTTCAGCCAGGCTTGCTTGAATCCAGTGACAAAGTGAGCAAGGGACTCACGTCTGAGCATACCCTGCCAACTTATGGTGAACAAAGCAGTACAAAAGGGGGTGGTGATGGACGGAGCATCAGAACCAATCAAACACTCACACCCAGTCAACAGATCTGGGTTTGATCCATCACTGTTCTTTAGCCCACTCTGCCACCCCAGTCCAGACATGGCCATATGCAAATCAGTCTGACCCTGTGCCTCATGGGAACAGTCCAGCCCGAACTGCCAAGCCATGCCTTCCCTGGACCGGAAACAAGCTTCCTAGGACCGGTTTCGGGTATTTCAGACGTCTTCAGCCAGGCTTGCTTGAATCCAGTGGCAAAGTGAGCAAGGGACTCACGTCTGAGCATACCCTGCCAACTTATGGCGAACAAAGCGGTACAAAAGGGGGTGGTGATGGACGGAGCATCAGAACCAATCAAACCCTCACACCCAGTCAACAGATCTGGGTTTGATCCATCACTGTTCTTTAGCCCACTCTGCCACCCCAGTCCAGACATGGCCATATGCAAATAAGTCTGACCCTGTGCATCGTGGGAACAGTCCAGCCCTAACTGCCAAGCCATGCCTTCCCTGGACCAGAAACAAGCTTCCTAGGACCGGTTTCTGGCATTTCAGCCGTCTTCAGCCAGGCTTGCTCGAATCCAGTGGCAAAGTGAGCAAGGGGCTCACATCTCAGCATACCCTGTCAACATATGGCGAACAAGCGGTACAAAAGGGGTTGGTGATAGACGGAGCATCAGAACCAATCAAACACTCACACCCAGTCAACAAATCTGGGTTTGATCCATCACCGTTCTTTAGCCCACTCTGCCACCCCAGTTCAGACATGGCCATATGCAAATCAGTCTGACCCTGTGCATCATGGGAACAGTCCAGCCCGAACTGCCAAGCCATGCCTTCCCTGGACCGGAAACAAGCTTCCTAGGACCGGTTTCTGACATTTCAGCCGTTTTCAGCCAGGCTTGCATGAATCCAGTGACAAAGTGAGCAAGGGACTGACGTCTGAGCATACCCTGCCAACTTATGGTGAACAAAGCGGTACAAAAGGGGATGGTGATGGACGGAGCATCAGAACCAATCAAACACTCACACCCAGTCAACAGATCTGGGTTTGATCCATCACCGTTCTTTAGCCCACTCTGCCACCCCAGTTCAGACATGGCCATATGCAAATCAGTCTGACCCTGTGCCTCATGGGAACAGTCCAGCCCGAACTGCCAAGCCATGCCTTCCCTGGACCGGAAACAAGCTTCCTAGGACCGGTTTCTGGCATTTCAGACGTCTTCAGCCAGGCTTGCTTGAATCCAGTGGCAAAGTGAGCAAGGGACTCAAGTCTGAGCATCCCCTGCCAACTTATGGCGAACAAAGCGATGCAAAAGAGGGTGGTGATGGACGGAGCATCAGAACCAATCAAACACTCAAACCCAGTCAACAGATCTCGGTTTGATCCATCACCGTTCTTAGTCCCACTCTGCCTCCCCAGTTCAGACATGGCCATATGCAAATCAGTCTGACCCTGTGCATCATGGGAACAGTCCAGCCCGAATTGCCAAGCCATGCCTTCCCTGGACCGGAAACAAGCTTCCTAGGACCGTTTTCTGGCATTTCAGCTGTCGGAGATTACCTTCACTATTGCCTGAGGCTTGAGCCGGGCTGCTAGCTTTTAAAAAACGCTCTGATTCAGATTTTAACTTGTTACTGTGATTATCCTTTGTGTCCTACCCCCCCCTGCAAGCAGTCACGGAATTTCGCGCTGCTCGATCTATTTACCGCTCAGGCGATTTAAAATACTGAGCTTACTCTCTGGAGGGAGCGCTGCACTTTCGCTCACCTGCCTCCTTCCCTGGGTGTACAGCCGATTCAGGGCTGACTCAGGAGGGCCACGCTCGAGCAGACGGCGGCGGCCATTTTGGATAGGGACAGTATAAAAACAGACGCCCATTGCTTCGCGCGGCGAACGCGCACAGCGGGCGCGCCATAGTCGCGCCGGAGTCCAGCCGGGGTCCTGCCCGTCTGCGCTCGTCCGCGCTAGGCTGGGCTCTGGGCTCTGGCATACCCTTTATTGGTGAGTAAAGCCACTATATCCATCATGACTCTTACATACTCCTCCGAAGAGTTATTTGCGCTACGTGGTGCTCCCAATAATAACTGCTCCACCTACCCTTTCCCGCCTCACAAGTTTAGCTGTCCTCGCTGCAACTTTTCACTAAAAACCCCTACCACATGCAGATCCCTCCAACATCAAGGCAGACGAAAGAGACAGGTATGCTCTAGGACAACTTCCACTCGCCCCCTCTTAAGATTTTGGAGCATAAATTGCCGATCCTTACCACAACATAGATACAATATCCACGATTTTCTAGATCAAAATCAACCTGATGCTATATTCCTGACCGAGACGTGGCTCAGAGACTGCTCGGGCCCGGATGTGGCAGACGCCATTCCCTCTAACTACGCCATTCTTCGTCAGGATAGAGTTTCCGGTAGGGGTGGAGGAATTGCAATTATTTACAAAAATGTATACACTTGTAAATTGGTAGACACCACTCAAAAAGATTGTGAATCAGCCCTTTTTAAATTATCCATTACCCCCCAATTTACGCTGTCAGGGCTACTGGTACACCGTCCCCCTGGGACAGCGAGCCCTTGGATAACATCGTTACCGGACTTCCTAGCCCCAGTACTGCTTAAAGCGCCTAATTTCACAATCTTAGGGGACCTAAACATACATTTAGACGACCATGAGTGCCCTAATAGGAATCAGCTTCTCCCTATTCTGGAAGCTTTTAACCTTCAACTTCTAAACACAGGTCCCACTCATTGTGCCGGTCACTTACTGGACCCGATCCTATCTAACCTGTCCCTAGATTGTTCTCGTGAAGCCCTACAAATCACCTGGTCCGACCACTTAGCTGTCCCCTTCTCTTATGACATGGCTGATACAGTAATAAGACCTGAGGTGGAAACTACGCGGCCAGTTCGGAATTGGGGGAAGATTAACTTGCCTGAACTCAATAAACTACTGATCAAAACACTTCCATGTGTTGAACTACCAACTGCCGCTCTCAATTGCGCCACTGAACTCTGGCTAACCACTGCAGTCAATACAGCGCTTCCAATGACATCAAAGCCCGCATTTTCACACCACCCTCCTGCTCCATGGTATTCGGAACAACTTAAAAGCCTCCGCTCACATTGTAAGACCTTGGAGCGTAAATGGAGACAAGGCTATTCTCCTTCACGTAAAGCCACATATAAAGAAGCCTTAAAAAAATACCACTACAGTTGTAAAACTGCTAAAGCAGACTACACAAGGAAAACTGTGACTGATGCACAAAACTGCCCAAAGGTGCTATTCTCTGTTGTCAAAAAATTGACTGGTGCTAACTCGATCCCTCCTCCCCCGGCACTTGATGGCACTCAGTGTCAGTCCTTAGCGGATTACTTCATAGATAAAGTTGATCTTATCTATGAAAATTTCACTACACCTCCAGGTACTATGTACACTGCCCTTGACATAGTCCAAAAATTGGAAAACAATGACACTGATGCAGTAGTCACTACTTGGCAGCCCTTAGACGCCATTTCTTTCCTCTCCTGTTTAAATAGTGTGAGATCGGGCTCCCCACAGGACGCTCTCCCGGCCAAAATATTAAAACAATTAGATCCCCTCACTCATCCCCCCATCATTAAATTACTCAACGCTTCTCTGAGCGAGGCCCATGTCCCACAACCTTGGAAACACGCCATGGTTGTACCGTTATTAAAAAAACAGGGTGCAGATCCTTCAAATCCTGCTAACTTTCGCCCTATATCTTTGTTGCCAATTTTCTCAAAGATATTGGAGAGTGTTAGAAATGAGGGGGCTCTGGTTGACGCAGGTGTGAACCCACAACAAGCAGGGACCCTTTACTTCTTGTCAGGGCGAAGGATGACTCCCCAGAATAACCCCTGCTCACCCTCTAGGTGCGTGGTGCGAGCAGTCTAGGCTAAGTCTCAGGCGTACACGGTTAAGCAAATGCAATACACATACAGTAAACCCCTTGCATGCACCACAAACGGACACCAATCCGGGAGTATATAAAAATAAGCTTTTATGTAGTTTCAGCAGAGTTAAATACAAGGCCCAGTAACGTTGAACTGATGGGGCCACAATTCTTGGAAATACGGTCAAGTTCTCTTGGTTTTACGGAAAGTTCTTTAGGCGGGCACAAGGTAACTGTAGGCCTCAGCGCACTTCGTGCTGAAGCAGCGCCCGGGGAGCACACAGCAGATGACAGGGAAATAAGAACGTTGCGGACCCTGGATCCGATGCGAGCTCGCGGTCGAGTTCGTAAGTACAGTACCTTGTTTCTTGACGCAAAGGCGGGTGCGGGATTTCAGCGGCTCTTCGACAGAAGAGCGAGGCGGCGTCCGGGGCTCCCACACTTCACGATGGGGGTCTGATCTTCAGGCTCACGACAGGAGCGGGGTGTTGCAGGTGGCGGGTGAACAAAGCGGGGCAGCCGGGCACGCCGATGCGTCCGGGCCGTCCGAGGCTTGGAGATGCTCACAAACGCCGATTCCGGCGGGAGGGTGAAGGGGCACAGCGAGCCTCCACGAGCGAGGTGACGGGGCAGCCCAGCACAGCGTAGGGGGAGCGGCTCCGATCGAGCGAGGCTCTTCCCAAGGCGGGGGCGGCTAAGCAGTCCTGGTCACGGCTCAGGGAGGGACTGGGCACGAGGGTCACAGCTCCGGCGAGGGAAAGGACACCACAGTCCAGCAGCAGGCGAGTGAAGATCAGGTAGAGCCCAATGTTCCTGGGGCTCAGTTCAGGGGGCAAGCTCAGTTCCAAGCCCTTGGAGATCGTTTTGGGAAAGCACAAGTTTTGAAAGTAAAAGTAAAGTAAAAGTATTCAGCAACAGTTTCTCTTCTCTCCTTTGGCAGCAAGGTCACCACTGCAGGCCAATCCCCCAGGATAGGGACAGTCTTCCTCCTACAGCTTTCCCGGTGCCTCCTCCTCAGGCAGAGATTCTTCTTGGTCAAAAGCGGATCTAGTTTCTTAGGAGCAGGGCTCCTCCATTTATACCACAAATCTTTTGTTCTCCCAGGCCAGGGGGGCCCTTGCCTAGTTCAGTCCGGTTTCTGAGCACTTTGTTTACGTGATGCAGGCTTCTTCTTTCAGAGTGCAGGGCAGAGTCATCAGACGCTCCACAGGGGGTGGAGCCGGCATCGAGGTAGCGGAGCACTGTCCTATTCAGAGCCTAGGAGCACTCCTCCCACCCATCTACCTGTCGATCGTCCTATTCATACCAGGCTACCTAGCCCTGCCCATCTGGGTTCCCCCAGCCCTGTCACTCACACCAGCCAGACATCAGATACACATCACGCAGAGGCGGCTGAAATAGTTAGGCAAGCAAAGGCCAACTCTCTAAAAGTGACATTTGCAAACCCGGAATATTAAAATAAACCTTGCGAAAAGATGTACCTTATCATTCCGAGTTCAGGCATACTAAACTCGATCTCCTACCATGTTCCCTGGGTCGGTTAGGATCATAGGGTGTAATAATCCAGGCCGCCCATACTGGCCTATGAGAACAGGGTAGCCTTACAGTAGTGAACAACAAAATGGCGGTCATTCACTACCAGGACATGCCACGCATCTAGGCTTGTCCTACCTCAGGCTCACAATGCACCCTGCCCGTGGGCCTACCAGAGGGGTGACTAACATGCAGCTAAGGGAAGGTTTCGGGGACCGGCAAGTGTGGGCACTTGTCGGTCGGCGCGTCAGTACCAGACTGCACGCAGGCTCTGCGACGGCAGACCTTAGACGTATTTTACCGGCCGCTTCCGTGGGTGGCACAACCCGTGCTGCAAGCCCACCAGCGGCGTTTGCCTTTACATGCCCTGGCGCTCCTGGCGCACTTTACTGGGGTCTGATAGTAAATCAAACAATCCAATCATGGAATCCAACCAACACATACAATTTATAAAGGGAGCACTCGCACCGTGACACTGGTTGGCAGTGGCACAGCGCGCTGAGCGGCCAACACCATAAAATCACATGAGGCACAGCGACAAAAAGAGGAAGGGAGACTCACGCCAAGGTGCCAGGTCTAACACGTGTCCCCTCCAGCTGAAAGGTGGGGAGAACTACCCTACCCCAGGGAGTTCCTCACCACTAAGGCGGAAAAATCTGGACAGACCGTCAGCATTGGCGTGATCTGTACCAGGGCGATGTTCCACCGTGAAATCCATCCCCTGTAGGGAAATGGACCACCTCAACAGCTTTGGATTCTCACCCCTCATATGCATCAACCATCTGAGGGGCCTGTGGTCCGTCTGAACCCGGAAGTGAGACCCAAACAAATAGGGTCTTAGCTTCTTCAGCGCCCAGACCACAGCAAATGCCTCACGCTCAATAGCACTCCATCTCTGTTCCCGTGGAAGTAACCTCCTGCTAATAAAGGCTACGGGTTGATCTAGGCCCTCCTCATTAATCTGTGAAAGAACAGCCCCCACACCATGCTCTGAAGCGTCTGTCTGAACGATAAACTCTTTGGAGAAGTTGGGATTCAAGAGCACGGGCGCCGTGCACATAGCAGTTTTCAAGGCCTCAAAAGCTCTCTGACAGGTGTCAGTCCAGATCACCTTCCTGGGCTGCTTCTTCGAAGTCAGCGCTGTCAAGGGGGCAACCAGGTTGCCATACCCCTTGACAAACCTCCTGTAGTACCCGGTGAGACCTAGGAAGGCTCTCACCTCCGTCTGGGTTTTGGGCGCCTCCCAATTCAGGATGGTTTCTATCTTGGGCTGAAGGGGTGCCACCTGGCCACTCCCAACTTGGTGTCCCAAGTACACCACGGAACCCTGCCCGATCTGGCACTTACTCGCCTTGATCGTGAGGCCTGCCTTCCGCAGCGCCATCAACACTTCCCAGAGGTGTCGCAAGTGTTCCTCCCACGTGGAGCTGAACACGGCGATGTCATCCAGGTAGGCTGCACTGAACGAATCCAGCCCAGCCAACACCTGGTTGACCAATCTCTGGAAGGTGGCAGGGGCATTCTTCATCCCAAATGGCATAACCCGGAACTGGTAGTGCCCATCTGGGGTGGAAAATGCTGACCTCTCTTTGGCCCCCTCGGTCAAGGCGATCTGCCAATACCCAGACGTTAGATCAAACGTGCTGAGGTAGTTGGCAGCCCCTAGCCGATCGATGAGCTCATCAGCTCTGGGGATGGGGTGTGCGTCAGTCCTAGTGACTGAATTGAGTCCTCTGTAGTCCACACAGAACCGGAGTTCGGGTGTGGCTCCCGGCGCTGCAGCCTTTGGGACCAAGACCACGGGGCTGGCCCAAGGACTGCTAGAAGACTCAATGACCCCGAGTGCAAACATCTTGGAGACCTCCTCCTTGATGCATGTCCTCACCCTGTCAGTCACCCTGTAGGCCTTGTGCCGTACAGGAGGGCTATCCCCAGTGTCCACATCATGGACGCACCAATCAGTGACACCAGGGACCAGGGAAAACAGATCAGAAAATTGTCCCAGCAACTGGCGACAATCATCCTGTTGCTCAGGGGTCAGGGTGGAAGAGAGGATGACACCATCCACTGACCCATCTTGCTCCTTGGCTGACAGGAGGTCCGGAAGAGGTTCGGTCTCCTCTTCCATCCCCGCATCTGTTGCCAAGAGCATGCCCACTTGGGACCTCTCCAAGTGGGGCTTGAGGCGGTTGACATGTAGGACCCGTAAGGGGTTCCTGGGAGTCTTCAGGTCCACCACGTAGGTAACAGGACTCTTTCGCTCCACCACCTCAAAGGGACCGGTCCACTTATCCTGGAGCGCACACGGCTCCACGGGGGCCAAGACCCATACTTTCTGCCCAGGCTGAAGCTCTACCAGAGTGGCATTCTGGTCGTACCACCGCTTCATCTCCTCCTGGCTGGCTTCCAGATTTGCCTCAGCAAGTTGCCTGAAACGCCTAGTCTGATTCCTGAAGGCCAGCATGTAGCTATATACATTCTGGGGAGGTTTCCTGGGAGATTGCTCCCAGCCTTCCTTGACCAGACTTAGAGGTCCTCTGACGGGGTGACCATACAGAAGCTCAAAGGGACTGAACCCCAGAGACTTCTGTGGCACCTCACGGTAAGCGAAGAGAAGGCATGGTAAGAGGACGTCCCACTTGCGCCTCATGGGTCCTTCTAGGCCCATTATCATGCCTTTGAGGGTTCGGTTGAATCTCTCAACCAACCCGTTTCCTTGGGGGTGGTAAGGTGTGGTGAACTTGTAGGTTACACCACACTCTTGCCAAAGAGATTTCATGTACTTGGACATGAAATTGGTACCTCGGTCAGACACCACCTCTAGAGGGAATCCCACTCGGGAGAAAATTCCCATCAGTGCACGTCCCACCACGGGGGCCGTCACTGTCCTCAGAGGAATGGCTTCCGGGTACCGGGTGGCATGGTCCACCAGGACCAGGATGAACCTATTGCCCATCGCTGTCTTGGGGTCCAGTGGCCCTACAATGTCGATCCCCACTCGCTGGAATGGAGTACCGACCACAGGGAATGGCTGGAGTGGAGCCTTCTGCTTCCTTCCACTCTTTCCACTTGCCTGGCAAGTCTGGCATGTCCTGCAGTGAGTATCCGAACTCCTGCGCATTTGGGGCCAATAAAAGTGGGTGACAAGCCTTTCAAAGGTCTTGTCCTGCCCCAAATGCCCTGCCAATGGCACATCGTGAGCCAGCCCCAGTAGGAAGGCTCTGAAGTCCTGGGGTACCACCAGCGCACGGGCTGACCCAGGCTCAGCAACCTTAGGCTCTGTATATAGGAGGTCGTTCTCCCAGTAAATGAAATGTGATCCTGACTGATCACCTGCGGCCTGGTCTGCAGCCTGCTGCCGCATACCCACGAGAGAAGGGCACTCCTTCTGTGCCTTGCAAAAGTCCTCCCTGGTGGGACCCCCTTCCTGCTGCCAGTGGGTCAGCTCCGGCAGGTCTCCCAGTTCAGCTATCTGCTCCCCTGTAGGCTCCAGGGCATCCCCCTCAAGGTCTGCTTCCTCCTGGACCGTGGGAACTTCAGGGGCCGGCTTCCCACGCCCCTTGCCCCTTCTCTCTGAGGCCGGTTCCTGGGCCTCCCTCTCAGGCTCCAGGACCTCTCGAGTACCTTTACTGGCTGCCATGGACCGTGTGGTCACACACGCCCAATCCGGCATACCCAACATCTCCAGGTGAGCACTCCGCTCCACCTGAGCCCAAGGTGAGCTCTCCAAATCGTTCCCTAACAAACAGTCTACAGGCATGGCGGGCCTCACAGCTACCTGAAGAGTACCAGAGACCCCCCCCACTCGAAGGGAACCTGAGCCACCTTGCAGTGCCTCTCTGTGTTGTCAGCGGCAACAACGGGATAGAATGCATTGGGGACCACCTGCTCCTGAGACACCAGGTGACACCTGACAGCGGTCACACTGGCTCCTGTATCTCTAAGAGCTTCCACCCTATGGCCATTTATGGTCACCCACTGCCTGTACTTCTTAGTGTTCTCAGGCAGCTGGGTTGGAGGGACCACTTCACGGTCTCCTAGCGAGACCAGGGACATCTCTGCGGGACCCCACCCACCTTGGACATCCCTCTCCTCCCCCAAGGCTACACTAGTCACCTGCCGGGGTGGAGCACCAGTGGGTGCTGGTTTACCAAACATCGGACACTTCACATCAGAGGCAAAATGCCCCAAATTGTTACACCTGTAACATCTTACGGGCCCCTTCTGAACAGGAGGACCTGTCGGGGCCCCGGTCGGTTTCTGGGGTGGGGGAGGCTGAGAACCCTTCCCTTGGTTCCCGTGGGGATTATTTTGTGGCCCTTTTTGGAACTGCTTCTGTTTACCCCTGTCCCCCCCACTCTTCTGCTGGGGACCCTGCCCACCTTTGGCGGAATCTCCCACGGTACCCTTGTGGACCCTGGTACTGACCCAGCGGTCCGCCTCCTCAGCAAGCTTCCTCGGGTTAGTCAGCTTACTATCGATCAGGTGCTGGCGCAGCTCAGGAAAACAATTACTGGACAAGTGCTCCCATGCCATTAGATCAAGAAGCCCTTGATAATCAGTCACCTTACTACCCTTCACCCAACCATCCAGCGCTCTGCAAAAGAAAGTCACATACTCCACATACGTACTATTGGGAATCTTAGTGCAACCCCTGAACCTCTGTCTATATAACTCAGGGGTCAACCCATACCTAGTCATCAATGCTTCCTTCATATGGGGGTAAGAATTACGAACATCAACAGGTAAATCTAACAGTGTGTCCCGCCCTTCACTCAGGAACCTTCCCCACAACCCCGCTCCCCAATCTTTCTCAGGGACCCGGTGGGAAGACATGGCTACCTCGTAGGCTCTGAACCACTGCCCGATGTCGTCATTCCTGAAGAACTCCTTCACTACATCCTTAGGAATATAAACTCTTGGTTCCGCCGATCCTGGCGGTGTGCTGCCACCAGAGGGATTAAGCTCCAAACTTTTGGCTTTCAGCTCCAGCTCCCTCAGCTTCATGTCATGCTCTAATTGTAGTTTCTTTTCTTCCATGGCTAATCTTTGTTTTTCCATATCCATCTGCCCATGAAGTTTCGCCATTTCCACCTCGTGTGCCCGGGTTGCTGCCCTGTCCGCCAACTCCTCTGGCGACAGGCATCTGCCGAACTCATGGACACTTTCTGGTGGAACCACTTCCACCTGATTCTCTGGTGCCTTTGACTCATACCAGGCCCTCAGCGCCTTTACGAGTTGCTCCTTCTTTTTCAATCCAGTTTGGGCAATCCTGAACTTGGAGCAAAGACCTTTCAAGTCTTCATTGGTACGATCATGAAGTGCGCCTTCCTCCCAATCTATGTCTTCAAATCCAGAGATTACGGAAGCCGCCCTTCCGGCGGAAAGTGAACCAGGCATGGCTCTAACAACGGAGATTCTTGGCAAAACAAAAACAATGCTAGCCTTGTGGCTGTGTTACTGGTCTGCTCTCACTACGTGGTGATCAGTGATTCACTACACGCAAACCACAAATGCAAATCCGTAAATCCCACCGCTGCCACCAATGTTAGAAATGAGGGGGCTCTGGTTGACGCAGGTGTGAACCCACAACAAGCAGGGACCCTTTACTTCTTGTCAGGGCGAAGGATGACTCCCCAGAATAACCCCTGCTCACCCTCTAGGTGCGTGGCGCGAGCAGTCTAGGCTAAGTCTCAGGCGTACACGGTTAAGCAAATGCAATACACATACAGTAAACCCCTTGCATGCACCACAAACGGACACCAATCCGGGAGTATATAAAAATAAGCTTTTATGTAGTTTCAGCAGAGTTAAATACAAGGCCCAGTAACGTTGAACTGATGGGGCCACAATTCTTGGAAATACGGTCAAGTTCTCTTGGTTTTACGGAAAGTTCTTTAGGCGGGCACAAGGTAACTGTAGGCCTCAGCGCACTTCGTGCTGAAGCAGCGCCCGGGGAGCACACAGCAGATGACAGGGAAATAAGAACGTTGCGGACCCTGGATCCGATGCGAGCTCGCGGTCGAGTTCGTAAGTACAGTACCTTGTTTCTTGACGCAAAGGCGGGTGCGGGATTTCAGCGGCTCTTCGACAGAAGAGCGAGGCGGCGTCCGGGGCTCCCACACTTCACGATGGGGGTCTGATCTTCAGGCTCACGACAGGAGCGGGGTGTTGCAGGTGGCGGGTGAACAAAGCGGGGCAGCCGGGCACGCCGATGCGTCCGGGCCGTCCGAGGCTTGGAGATGCTCACAAACGCCGATTCCGGCGGGAGGGTGAAGGGGCACAGCGAGCCTCCACGAGCGAGGTGACGGGGCAGCCCAGCACAGCGTAGGGGGAGCGGCTCCGATCGAGCGAGGCTCTTCCCAAGGCGGGGGCGGCTAAGCAGTCCTGGTCACGGCTCAGGGAGGGACTGGGCACGAGGGTCACAGCTCCGGCGAGGGAAAGGACACCACAGTCCAGCAGCAGGCGAGTGAAGATCAGGTAGAGCCCAATGTTCCTGGGGCTCAGTTCAGGGGGCAAGCTCAGTTCCAAGCCCTTGGAGATCGTTTTGGGAAAGCACAAGTTTTGAAAGTAAAAGTAAAGTAAAAGTATTCAGCAACAGTTTCTCTTCTCTCCTTTGGCAGCAAGGTCACCACTGCAGGCCAATCCCCCAGGATAGGGACAGTCTTCCTCCTACAGCTTTCCCGGTGCCTCCTCCTCAGGCAGAGATTCTTCTTGGTCAAAAGCGGATCTAGTTTCTTAGGAGCAGGGCTCCTCCATTTATACCACAAATCTTTTGTTCTCCCAGGCCAGGGGGGCCCTTGCCTAGTTCAGTCCGGTTTCTGAGCACTTTGTTTACGTGATGCAGGCTTCTTCTTTCAGAGTGCAGGGCAGAGTCATCAGCCGCTCCACAGGGGGTGGAGCCGGCATCGAGGTAGCGGAGCACTGTCCTATTCAGAGCCTAGGAGCACTCCTCCCACCCATCTACCTGTCGATCGTCCTATTCATACCAGGCTACCTAGCCCTGCCCATCTGGGTTCCCCCAGCCCTGTCACTCACACCAGCCAGACATCAGATACACATCACGCAGAGGCGGCTGAAATAGTTAGGCAAGCAAAGGCCAACTCTCTAAAAGTGACATTTGCAAACCCGGAATATTAAAATAAACCTTGCGAAAAGATGTACCTTATCATTCCGAGTTCAGGCATACTAAACTCGATCTCCTACCATGTTCCCTGGGTCGGTTAGGATCATAGGGTGTAATAATCCAGGCCGCCCATACTGGCCTATGAGAACAGGGTAGCCTTACAGTAGTGAACAACAAAATGGCGGTCATTCACTACCAGGACATGCCACGCATCTAGGCTTGTCCTACCTCAGGCTCACAATGCACCCTGCCCGTGGGCCTACCAGAGGGGTGACTAACATGCAGCTAAGGGAAGGTTTCGGGGACCGGCAAGTGTGGGCACTTGTCGGTCGGCGCGTCAGTACCAGACTGCACGCAGGCTCTGCGACGGCAGACCTTAGACGTATTTTACCGGCCGCTTCCGTGGGTGGCACAACCCGTGCTGCAAGCCCACCAGCGGCGTTTGCCTTTACATGCCCTGGCGCTCCTGGCGCACTTTACTGGGGTCTGATAGTAAATCAAACAATCCAATCATGGAATCCAACCAACACATACAATTTATAAAGGGAGCACTCGCACCGTGACACTGGTTGGCAGTGGCACAGCGCGCTGAGCGGCCAACACCATAAAATCACATGAGGCACAGCGACAAAAAGAGGAAGGGAGACTCACGCCAAGGTGCCAGGTCTAACAGAGAGACATATAAATTCTCAGCTCTCCAAACTGGTTGAAAACACTGGATTTCTCCATCCTTCTCAGTCGGGCTTTCGGCCTAGGCACTCAACCGAGACAGCCCTCCTGGGGGTGACAGAGAGTCTTAGGCACGGTGTCGATCAGGGAAACACCATGGCGCTCATCCTGCTGGATTTGAGCGCAGCTTTCGACACCGTGTCACATTCCATCCTCATTGACTCTCTGCAATCTCTAGGTGTGGCAGGCCAGGCCTTGGCCTGGCTGGCGTCTTTCCTTAGTGACCGAAGCTTCCAAGTGTTTTCTTCTAAAGCTGCCTCCGCCATTTGTCCTTCCACCCGTGGCGTCCCCCAGGGCTCAATTCTTAGCCCTTTATTATTTAATATTTATGTTAAACCCTTGGCAACCATAGTCGAACAAGCTGGGCTAACCCTGTTTTCCTACGCAGATGACACCCAGATTGTCTTCTCCTTGTCAGGGAGAGACGTAAACAACATCTCCGCACTCAAGTCGGGCCTCACTCTTGTGGCCGACTGGATGCGGAGAAATTGTCTCAAGCTGAATGGGGAGAAGACCGAGGTGGTCATTCTGGGACAGAACAAACATCTTTGGGGTCCTCGCCATTGGCCCATCGAACTGGGAAATGCGCCTACACCATCTACTGCAGTTCGCAACCTGGGCGTCATTACTGACGACAGGCTAACTATGAGACAACAGGCTACTAAGGTCTCAGCCATCTGCTTTTCAACCTTGCGATGGCTTCACAAGATTTTGTGGATGCTCCCCCTCTCCTCTCGCAGAACTGTAGTCCAGGCACTTGTAACATCACGCCTGGACTATGGCAACATTCTCTATTTGGGCGCAGATAAAGCTACTATACATGTGCTGCAGGTGGTGCAAAATGCGGCCGCGCGCCTGCTAAAGAATGTCCCCAGACGCACCTCAGCCACTGCCGCTTTGTGTGACCTCCATTGGTTGAGCATCCCAGAACGCGTTAAATTCAAGGCACTCTGCTATATGTTCAAGGCTAAGCAGGGTAGCGCCCCAGTATATGTTCAGGGGCTGGTAAAACCCTATAGACCCCTGCGCTCATTAAGGTCATCGGACATTGGCAATTTCACAGTACCAAGATGGAAGCTGGCAAAAATGGGAGGCCGCTCCTTTTCCACTCTTGGTCCTAAATACTGGAACTCCCTCCCATTGGCATTAAAATCTGAGACCAACTTACTCCGCTTCCGTAAGGCTTTGAAGACCCTGCTCTTTACTAAGCGTGACCAATAGTCGGCAGAGGCCTTAAGTCAAGGTGACATTCTCTTTTCTTCTACAGTCTATCCTTGGCGCCGGGAAACCCATTGTGGGTAGCTGTGCGCGGTACAAGCTTAAATAAATAAAATAAATAAATTTAGCCAGGCTTGCTTGAATCCAGTGACACAGTGAGCAAGGGACTTACGTCTGAGCATACCTTGACAACTTGTGGCGAACAAAGCGGTACAAAAGGGGGTGGTGATGGACGGAGCATCAGAACCAATCAAACACTCACACCCAGTCAACAGATCTGGGATTGATCCATCTCGGTTCTTTAGTCCACTCTGCCACCCCAGTTCAGACATGGCCATATGCAAATCAGTCTGACCCTGTGCATCATGGGAACAGTCCAGCCCGAACTGCCAAGCCATGTCTTCACTGGACCGGAAACAAGTTTCCTAGGACCGGTTTCTGGAATTTTAGCCGTCTTCAGCCAGGCTTGCTTGAATCCAGTGGCAGAGTGAGCAAGGGACTCAAGTCTGAGCATACCCTGCCAACTTATGGCGAACAAAGCGGTACAAAAGGGGGTGGTGATGGACGGAGCATCAGAACCAATCAAACACTCACACCCAGTCAACAGATCTGGGTTTGATCCATCACTGTTCTTTAGCCCACTCTGCCACCCCAGTTCAGACATGGCCATATGCAAATCAGTCTGACCCTGTGCATCATGGGAACAGTCCAGCCCGAACTGCCAAGGCATGCCTTCCCTGGACCGGAAACAAGCTTCCTAGGTCCGGTTTCTGGCATTTCAGCCGTCTTCAGCCAGGCTTGCTTGAATCCAGTGGCAAAGTGAGCAAGGGACTCACGTCTGAGCATACCCTACCAACTTATGGCGAACAAAGCGGTACTAAAGGGGGTGGTGATGGACTGAGCATCAGAACCAATCAAACACGAACACACAGTCAACAGATCTGGGTTTGATCCATCACCGTTCTTTAGCCTACTCTGCTACCCCAGTTCAGACATCGCCATATGCAAATAAGTCTGACCCTGTGCCTCATGGGAACAGTCCAACCCGAACTGCCAAGCCATGCCTTCCCTGGACCGGAAACAAGCTTCCTAGGAACGGTTTCTGGCATTTCAGCCATCTTCAGCCAGGCTTGCTTGAAGCCAGTGGCAAAGTGAGCAAGGGACTCACGTCTGAGCATACCCTGCCAACTTATGGCGAACAAAGCGGTACAAAAGGGGGTGGTGATGGACGGAGCATCAGAACCAATCAAACACTCACACCCAGTCAACAGATCTGGGTTTGATACATCACCATTCTTTAGCGAACTCTGCCACGCCAGTTCAGACATGACCATATGCAAATCAGTCTGACCCTGTGCCTCATGGGAACAGTCCAGCCCGAACTGCCAAGCCATGCCTTCACTGGACCGGAAACAAGCTTCCTAGGACCGGTTTCTGGCATTTCAGCCATCTTCAACCAGGCTTGCTTGAATCCAGTGGCAAAGTGAGCAAGGGACTCACGTCTGAGCATACCCTGCCAACTTATGGCGAACAAAGCGGTACAAAAGGGGGTGGTGATGGACGGAGCATCAGAACCAATCAAACACCCACGCCCAGTCAACAGATCTGGGATTGATCCATCACCAGTCTTTAGCCCACTCTGCCACCCCAGTTCAGACCTGGCCATATGCAAATCAGTCTGACCCTGTGCATCATGGGAACAGTCCAGCCCAAACTGCCAAGCCATACCTTCCCTGGACCGGACACAAGCTTCCTAGGACCGGTTTCTAGCATTTCAGCCGTCTTCAGCCAGGCTTGCTTGAATCCAGTGGCAAAGTGAGCAAGGGACTCACGTCTGAGCATACCTTGCCAACTTATGGCGAACAAAGCGGTACAAAAGGGGTGGTGATGGACAGAGCATCAGAACCAATCAAACACTCACACCCAGTCAACAGATCTGGGTTTGATCCATCTCGGTTCTTTAGTCCACTCTGCCACCCCAGTTCAGACATGGCCATATGCAAATCAGTCTGACCCTGTGCATCATGGGAACAGTCCTGCCCGAACTGCCAAGCCATGCCTTCCCTGGACCGGAAACAAGCTTCCTAGGACCGGTTTATGGCATTTCAGCCGTCTTCAGCCAGGCTTGCTTGAATCCAGTGGCAAAGTGAGCAAGGGACTCATGTCTGAGCATACCCAGCCAACTTATGGCAAACAAAGCGGTACAAAAAGGGGTGGTGATGGACGGAGCATCAGAACCAATTGAACACTCACACCCAGTTAACAGATCTGGGTTTGATCCATCACTGTTCTTTAGCCCACTCTGCCACCCCAGTTCAGACATGGCCATATGCAAATCAGTCTGACCCTGTGCATCGTGGGAACAGTCCAGCCCGAACTGCCAAGCCATGCCTTCCCTGGACCGGAAACAAACTTCCTAGGACCGGTTTCTGGCATTTCAGACGTCTTCAGCCAGGCTTGCTTGAATCCAGTGGCAAAGTGAGCAAGGGACTCACGTCTGAGCATACCCTGCCAACTTATGGCGAACAAAGCGGTACAAAAGGGGGTGGTGATGGACGGAGCATCAGAACCAATCAAACACTCACACCCAGTCAACAGATCTGGGTTTGATCCATCACTGTTCTTTAGCCCACTCTGCCACCCCAGTCCAGACATGGCCATATGCAAATCAGTCTGACCCTGTGCATCATGGGAACAGTCCAGCCCGAACTGCCAAGCCATGCCTTCCCTGGACCGGAAACAAGTTTCCTAGGACCGGTTTCTGGCATTTTAGCCGTCTTCAGCCAGGGTTGCTTGAATCCAGTGGCAGAGTGAGCAAGGGACTCAAGTCTGAGCATACCATGCCAACTTATGGCGAACAAAGCGGTACAAAAGGGGGTGGTGATGGACGGAGCATCAGAACCAATCAAACACTCACACCCAGTCAACAGATCTGGGTTTGATCCATCACTGTTCTTTAGCCCACTCTGCCACCCCAGTTCAGACATGGCCATATGCAAATCAGTCTGACCCTGTGCATCATGGGAACAGTCCAGCCCGAACTGCCAAGCCATGCCTTCCCTGGACCGGAAACAAGCTTCCTAGGTCCGGTTTCTGGCATTTCAGCCGTCTTCAGCCAGGCTTGCTTGAATCCAGTGGCAAAGTGAGCAAGGGACTCACGTCTGAGCATACCCTGCCAACTTATGGCGAACAAAGCGGTACAAAAGGGGGTGGTGATGGACTGAGCATCAGAACCAATCAAACACGAACACACAGTCAACAGATCTGGGTTTGATCCATCACCTTTCTTTAGCCCACTCTGCTACCCCAGTTCAGACATCGCCATATGCAAATAAGTCTGACCCTGTGCCTCATGGGAACAATCCAGCCCGAACTGCCAAGCCATGCCTTCCCTGGACCGGAAACAAGCTTCCTAGGACCGGTTTCTGGCATTTCAGCCATCTTCAGCCAATCTTGCTTGTATCCAGTGGCAAAGTGAGCAAGGGACTCACGTCTGAGCATACCCTGCCAACTTATGGCGAACAAAGCGGTACAAAAGGGGGTGGTGATGGACAGAGCATCAGAACCAATCAAACACTCACACCCAGTCAACAGATCTGGGTTTGATCCACCACCGTTGTTTAGCCCACTCTGCCACCCCAGTTCAGACATGGCCATATGCAAATCAGTCTGACCCTGTGCCTCATGGGAACAGTCCAGCCGGAACTGCCAAGCCATGCCTTCCCTGGACCGGAAACAAGCTTCCTAGGACCGGTTTCTGGCATTTCAGCCGTCTTCAGCCAGGCTTGCTTGAATCCAGTGGCCAAGTGAGCAAGGGACTCACGTCTGAGCATACCCTGCCAACTTATGGTGAACAAAGCGGTACAAAAGGGGGTGGTGATGGACGGAGCATCAGAACCAATCAAACACTCACACCCAGTCAACAGACCTGGGTTTGATCCACCACCGTTGTTTAGCCCACTCTGCCACCCCAGTTCAGACATGGCCATATGCAAATCAGTCTGACCCTGTGCCTCATGGGAACAGTCCAGCCGGAACTGCCAAGCCATGCCTTCCCTGGACCGGAAACAAGCTTCCTAGGACCGGTTTCTGCCATTTCAGCCGTCTTCAGCCAGGCTTGCTTGAATCCAGTGGCCAAGTGAGCAAGGGACTCACGTCTGAGCATACCCTGCCAACTTATGGCGAACAAAGCGGTACAAAAGGGGGTGGTGATGGACGGAGCATCATAACCAATCAAACACTCACACCCAGTCAACAGATCTGGGATTGATCCATCACCAGTCTTTAGCCCACTCTGCCACCCCAGTTCAGACATGGCCATATGCAAATCAGTCTGACCCTGTGCATCATGGGAACAGTCCAGCCCAAACTGCCAAGCCATACCTTCCCTGGACCGGAAACAAGCTTCCTAGGACCGGTTTCTAGCATTTCAGCCGTCTTCAGCCAGGCTTGCTTGAATCCAGTGGCAAAGTGAGAAAGGGACTCACACCTGAGCATACCCTGCCAACTTATGGCAAACAAAGCGGTATAAAAAGGGGTGGTGATGGAAGGAGCATCAGAACCAATCGAACACTCACACCCAGTCAACATATCTGGGTTTGATCCATTACTGTTCTTTAGCCCACTCTGCCACCCCAGTTCAGACATGGCCATATGCAAATCAGTCTGACCCTGTGCATCATGGGAACAGTCCAGCCCGAACTGCCAAGCCATGCCTTCCCTGGACCGGAAACAAGCTTCCTAGGACCGGTTTCTGGCATTTCAGCCGTCTTCAGCCAGGCTTGCTTGAATCCAGTGACAAAGTGAGCAAGGGACTCACGTCTGAGCATACCCTGCCAACTTATGGCGAACAAAGCGGTACAAAAGGGGGTGGTGATGGACTAAGCATCAGAACCAACCAAACACTCACACCCAGTCAACAGATCTTGGTTTGATCCATCACCGTTGTTTAGCCCACTCTGCCACCCCAGTTCAGACATCGCCATATGCAAATAAGTCTGACCCTGTGCATCATGGGAACAGTCCAGCCAGAACTGCCAAGCCATGCCTTCACTGGACCGGAAACAAGCTTCCTAGGACCGGTTTCTGACATTTCAGCCATCTTCAGCCAGGCTTGCTTGAATCCAGTGACAAAGTGAGCAAGGGACTCACGTCTGAACATACCCTGCCAACTTATGGTGAACAAAGCAGTACAAAAGGGGGTGGTGATGGATGGAGCATCAGAACCAATCAAACACTCACACCCAGTCAACAGATCTGGGTTTGATCCATCACTGTTCTTTAGCCCACTCTGCCACCCCAGTTCAGACATCGCCATATGCAAATAAGTCTGACCCTGTGCATCATGGGAACAGTCCAGCCCGAACTGCCAAGCCATGCCTTCCCTGGACCGGAAACAAGCTTCCTAGGACCGGTTTCTGGCATTTCAGACGCCTTCAGCCAGGCTTGCTTGAATCCAGTGGCAAAGTGAGCAAGGGACTCACGTCTGAGCATACCCTGCCAACTTATGGCGAACAAAGCGGTACAAAAGGGGGTGGTGATGGACGGAGCATCAGAACCAATCAAACACTCACACCCAGTCAACAGATCTGGGTTTGATCCATCACTGTTCTTTAGCCCACTCTGCCACCCCAGTCCAGACATGGCCATATGCAAATCAGTCTGACCCTGTGCATCATGGGAACAGTCCAGCCCGAACTGCCAAGCCATGCCTTCCCTGGACCGGAAACAAGTTTCCTAGGACCAGTTTCTGGCATTTTAGCCGTCTTCAGCCAGGCTTGCTTGAATCCAGTGGCAGAGTGAGCAAGGGACTCAAGTCTGAGCATACCATGCCAACTTATGGCGAACAAAGCGGTACAAAAGGGGGTGGTGATGGACGGAGCATCAGAACCAATCAAACACTCACACCCAGTCAACAAATCTGGGTTTGATCCATCACCGTTCTTTAGCCAACTCTGCCACCCCAGTTCAGACATGGCCATGTGCAAATCAGTCTGACCCTGTGCATCATGGGAACAGTCCAGCCCGAACTGCCAAGCCATGCCTTCCCTGGACCGGAAACAAGCTTCCTAGGACCGGTTTCTGACATTTCAGCCATCTTCAGCCAGGCTTGCTTGAATCCAGTGACAAAGTGAGCAAGGGACTCACGTCTGAGCATACCCTGCCAACTTATGGTGAACAAAGCGGTACAAAAGGGGGTGGTGATGGACGGAGCATCAGAACCAATCAAACACTCACACCCAGTCAACAGATCTGGGTTTGATCCATCACTGTTCTTTAGCCCACTCTGCCACCCCAGTCCAGACATGGACATATGCAAATCAGTCTGACCCTGTGCCTCATGGGAACAGTCCAGCTCGAACTGCCAAGCCATGCCTTCCCTGGACCGGTAACAAGCTTCCTAGGACCAGTTTCTGGCATTTCAGACGTCTTCAGCCAGGCTTGCTTGAATCCAGTGGCAAAGTGAGCAAGGGACTCACGTCTGAGCATACCCTGCCAACTTATGGCGAACAAAGCGGTACAAAAGGGGGTGGTGATGGACGGAGCATCAGAACCAAGCAAACACTCACACCCAGTCAACAGATCTGGGTATGATCCATCACTGTTCTTTAGCCCACTCTGCCACCCCAGTCCAGACATGGCCATATGCAAATCAGTCTGACCCTGTGCATCATGGGAACAGTCCAGCCCGAACTGCCAAGCCATGCCTTCCCTGGACCGGAAACAAGTTTTCTAGGACCGGTTTCTGGCATTTTAGCCGTCTTCAGCCAGGCTTGCTTGAATCCAGTGGCAGAGTGAGCAAGGGACTCAAGTCTGAGCATACCATGCCAAATTGTGGCGAACAAAGCGGTACAAAAGGGGGTGGTGATGGACGGAGCATCAGAACCAATCAAACACTCACACCCAGTCAACAGATCTGGGTTTGATCCATCACTGTTCTTTAGCCCACTCTGCCACCCCAGTTCAGACATGGCCATATGCAAATCAGTCTGACCCTGTGCATCATGGGAACAGTCCAGCCCGAACTGCCAAGCCATGCCTTCCCTGGACCGGAAACAAGCTTTCTAGGTCCGGTTTCTGGCATTTCAGCCGTCTTCAGCCAGGCTTGCTTGAATCCAGTGGCAAAGTGAGCAAGGGACTCACGTCTGAGCATACCCTGCCAACTTATGGCGAACAAAGCGGTACAAAAGGGGGTGGTGATTGTGAGAAGTTGGCCTGATATGTAGGGCTCACTATTCTAGTGATCACTGTGTATCATTCCAAACGACCCTTATTGATGATTGGTTGTAAGTCAACCTTATAGACCAGCTATCCTAGTAGCGTGGATACGAGCAGTCTTAGGCTAAACTCTAGAGGGCGTGTTAAGCCAGCTGTTTACCATCACATATACCCCTTGAACACCAAGTGAAAGGACACCACACAAGTTGTTATGAAAATAAAAGGGTATTTATTTATAACAAGACTACCCTGGCTCTTTATGAGTCAGGGAGCTAAGCACACTACAAAACTCTTGGGAAAATACTTCAGTTGCACAATTTACACAAATGCCCGAGGGGCACGAGAAACCATCTACACTAACAGTGAAATGCGAATGGTTAGAGTCTGGAGGTACTGATTCCGGAGGGTTCCGATCAGTGGGACTAAACGAAAAAGGAACTGGACACTTGTAGAGCGAACCTGCGATGGAGCACCGAGATGCTCGATTTACCTAGCCCGGAGGCTGCGGCTGCGTGAAGGTCGTCAAGATGTCGGGAGTCCTCGTGTAGTCTCAGGAGCCTGAAAGAAGAAGTTGCTGGCAGGCGACCAGTGACGATGTTCAGAGCGATCCAAGCCTGGATCGGTGATGAAGGAAAACCTGAAAGCAGAGGGGACTCAGTTCTCAACCGCTAGCCAGCGATCGTGTGGGTACCAGGAGGGTACCGGCTGAAGTCACCTCGACCAGGTGAGTGGGTGACGTCGGACTCGGCTGTTCCTCGGACCAGGAGGCGCGGCGGCGACCAGGATGGAGGGCGAGCTGTCCCACGAAGGTGTCTGCTGTCGATGATGCTGGGCCCAGGAAGGGGCAGCGGATCTTGGCAGTGGCCACCCAAGCGGGGGAGTCAAGATGGCGTCGGGAGTGGACCAGGAGGGTCCGGGGTACTCCTCTGTTGAAGGGGAGCAAGTGTCAGTCTGGAGCAACCAGACTGGTGATGAAAAATAATCTTGGAGCGTCGTGAAGAGGGCCACAAGCCGGACGGCAAGTGGTCGGACAACGCGGTGAACAGCAAGGAGCGGAAGGGCCCCCCACGCAGATCTCGCGGATGCTGGGGAGACAGACTTCGATGCTGGAGCTGCTCAGGGTTTAGGGCTTCTCAAGCCCTAGGTGCACTCACTCGAGGGTCCCTCGGTGGGCGTGCTAGATAAGCGTCGTGCAGGTTCTGAAGATAGCCGGTTCCGCAGGTCTCGTCACACCTACGGCTCTCAGCTGGGCTGATGAGGGAGGTAAAAGGTCAGAGATGGCAGGGAACTCGGGTCTCGTCGAGCTGGGCAGTCCTGATCCGTAGGAGAGACTTACAGCAAACCGCAAGCGCTTAGTTGGTGCCTGCTGGAGCAGGGTGGCTACTCCTTAGCCACAAGGGAGAGTCTTCAGAAATAGTCAAGAGTTCCTTTCGTGGAAAGTGGTTCGTGATTCGGAGGTATCCGATTATCTGATTATCCAAATTGGGAAGGGGACTCGCTCCTACCTTTATTCTAAGAAAAAGGGGTTGGCCCGTGACTAGGTTCTACCTATGGGTGGAGCCAGGAGGGGGGTGGTTACACCCCTATCCTTTGTCCGGCTTCGCGCCAGCTCAGGGGCTGGTGTGCCCCCGAAACTGGTTTGAGCCGGGCTATGCACAGTGAGCACCGGGGTGCCACTGGCAATCACCTTCCTTTCAGCCCTGCCTACCTGGGATACACAACCCTGTCTGGGACGGTGCTAACACCGCCCTCGACAGGAAACCCTTTGTCCAAACTCCCTTCGCTGGAAGGTCCCCCAGCAGCAGGAGGTCAGACTTGTGTCTGGTGGCAGCATCCATTTTGTGATGCTGAGGCTTGAGTCAACTTTAACCGGGGTTCAGGGTTACTTCCATGTCGTGCCCCTCTAGAAGGGGGGAATGCTAACCCCGTCGCCAGAACTAGCGAGGGGTTCGTATTCCAATTCGTATGACACCTTACGCGACATGTGTAGGTGATGCGATGCCAAAGTTAGCAAATAGTTGGCCCGCGTCACCATGGAACGGCTATTAGGACTTGGTTCCGCAAGCCGTCGACGGGCTCGGCTCGCGCCAGAGCACCATCCCACATGACTCCCCGCACTCTGCCTTCAGGATTGATAAGGCCTGCCATAGGAGTGACTGATAGGAATCCATGTGTCCATTTTAGGGTTAGGTGTAGGAATACTACACCTACAGCAACGGGTGATTACACCACGTGGCCCCAGCTGTCGTGCAGCCAGTTGTGTCAGATTTGGGCGGCCATTCCAGGAGTGGCATAATACATGCTGCAGCCCCTGGTAGGCCCTGGGTACACCGATGCCCTGGATACCTGTGGTATGCTGAGACAGGGACTGACAAGGCGGCCCAGTTCCAATTAGTGGATGCACCTAACGTACATGTGTGTTAATTTCGAGAGAGAACAGCTAGGCTGTGGGTCTGATTGGCAGGCCCACAGCCGGAGAAAGTCGTAAACCAATGAAGCAAAAGCAAAAAAATCTGGGTGATCATAGGATTGCAGACCCTACTCTCCTACATGACCCCCCCCCAAACTTTGGGACAATAAGCTAACCTTGACCAGGTGAGTCTTCTTGCTCTAAGTGGAAATACCTGGAGAGCCCATCTGCATTGCCATGATCAGTGCCAGGTCTATGCTCCACTGTGAAGTCCATCCCCTGTAGGGAAATGGACCACCTAAGTAGTTTGGGGTTTTCACCCTTCATTTGATTTAGCCACAAGAGGGGCTTATGGTCGGTCTGAATCTTGAAGTGAGTGCCAAACAAGTATGGCCTCAACTTCTTCAGGGCCCAAACCACAGCAAAGGCCTCCCTCTCAATAGCTGACCAATTCTTCTCTCTGGGGGTCAGCCTCCTGCTAATAAAAGCTATGGGCTGGTCATGACCATCAAAATTCAGTTGCGATAGAACAGCTCCCACACCCAGCTCCGAAGCGTCTGTTTGGACAATGAATGGTTTGGAGTAGTCTGGACTCTTTAGGATAGGTGCTGTGCACATGGCCTGCTTTAGGTCATCGAATGCCTTCTGACAGCTTGCTGTCCACTGAACTTTTTTTGGCATCTTTTTACTTGTCAGGTCGTTTAGCGGGGTCACAATGGATCCATAATTTCTGACAAATTTCCGGTAATAACCAGTCAGGCCCAAGAAAGCTCGAACCTGAGTCTGGGTGGTTGGAGGAGCCCAGTCCTGTATGGCCTGTATTTTGCTCTCCAACGGTTGAACCTGACCCCCTCCTACAAGGTGGCCCAGGTATACAACCTGTGTCTGCCCTATCTGGCACTTGGTGGCCTTGATAGTGAGGCCTGCCTTCTGCAGGGCCTCTAACACTTTCCTCAGGTGGACCAGGTGATCCTCCCAGGTGGAGCTAAAGACAGCGATATCGTCCAGATACGCCGCACAGAAGTCGTCCAACCCAGTGAGAACTTGATTCACCAGCCTTTGGAAGGTGGCAGGTGCATTTTTCAAACCAAAGGGCATTACCACGAACTGATAATGCCCACCCGGGGTAGAAAATGCTGTTTTGGGCTTGGCCTCCTCAGCTAACCTGATTTGCCAATACCCAGCTGTCAGGTCAAACGTACTTAAGTAGTTGGCCGAGGCCAACCGGTCGATAAGTTCGTCTGCTCTTGGTATCGGGTGGGCGTCAGTCTTAGTGACTGCATTGAGACCTCTGTAGTCCACGCAGAACCTCATCTCTTTCTTACCGCCCTGGGTGTGAGGTTTCGGCACGAGCACTACGGGACTAGCCCAGGGGCTGTCCGAGGGTTCAATGACTCCCAGCTCCAACATTTTCTGCACCTCTGTCTTGATGCAGTCTCTGACGTGATCAGGTTGCCGATAGATTTTACTCTTTACGGGTAGACTGTCCCCAGTGTCGACCTCGTGGGTACACCAATTGGTCTGACTGGGTGTCAGAGAGAACATACGTCGAAAGGATTGAAGAACCTGCTTGCAATCCTTTTGTTGATGTCCAGAGAGGCTGCCACAAAAGACAACACCATCTACTGATCCATCGTCAGGGTTCTGAGAGAGCAGGTCCGGGAGAGGGTCACTCTCCTCCTCCTGTCCCTCATCTGTGGCCATGAGCAAGCCCATGCCCTCCCTGTCGACATATGCCTTGAGCCGGTTTACATGGAGCACCCTGTGGGGGCTCCGGGGAGTTCCCAGGTCTACCAGGTAGGTGACCTCTCCCTTTTGCTCAATGATCGTGTGGGGCCCAGACCATTTGTCTTTGAGTGCTGCTGGGGCCACTGGCTCCAGCACCCACACCTTCTGTCCGGGCTGGTACACAGTCAGGACAGCCTTTTGGTCGTGCCAAGCTTTCTGTAATTCTTGGCTCGCCTCAAGGTTTTTAGACGCCTTTTCCATGTACTCCGCCATCCGCGAGCGGAGACCGAGCACATAGTCCACAACGTTTGATGCCGGCTTTCTGAGAGGTCTCTCCCATCCTTCCTTTACCAAACAAAGGGGTCCCCTTACAGGATGTCCGAACAGAAGCTCGAAAGGGCTGTAGCCAACCCCCTTCTGCGGGACCTCTCTGTAGGCGAACAAGAGGCAGGGTATCAGGACATCCCATCTCCGCCGAAGCTTTTCAGGTAGTCCGTGAATCATCCCTTTTAGGGTCCGGTTGAATCTCTCAACCAGCCCATTGCATTGTGGGTGATAGGGTGTGGTGAACTTGTAGTTGACACCACATTCCTTCCACATAGCAGTCAGATATCCCGACATGAAGTTTGCACCTCTGTCTGAGACGACATCCTTAGGGAAGCCCACTCTGGAGAACACTCCAAGTAGGGCCCGTGCCACCACAGGTGCTGTAGTGGTCCTAAGGGGAATAGCTTCAGGATACCTGGTGGTGTGGTCCACCACCACCAGTATAAACTTGTGCCCTGATGCTGTCTGGGGTTCCATTGGTCCGACAATGTCGATCCCCACTCGCTCGAAGGGTACCCCCACCACTGGTAGTGGTATCAGGGGGGCCTTTGTCGTGCCACCTGACTTACCACTGGCTTGGCAAGTGACACAGGAGCGGCAAAACTCCTTCGTATCCTCGGACATGTGGGGCCAGTGAAAGTGTGGGACAATTCTGTCCCAAGTCTTATTCTGGCCTAAGTGACCTGCAAGGGGAATCTCGTGGGCCAAGGTGAGAAGGAAACCTCTCAGAGACAAGGGGATGACCAGCCTCCTGGTCGCACCAGGTTTGGGGTCTCTTGCCTCAGAGTACAGGAGTCCATCGTCCCAGTACACTTTGTGGGTACCTGTGGCGTTCCCTGCAGCCTCAGCAGCAGCCTGCTGTCTGAGGGGTTCAAGTGAGGGGCAGTCTAACTGTGCCTTTCCCAGGTCTTCCCTGGAGGGTCCCCCTGAGCCCAGAAACTCAACCTGACCAGGTTCAAGCTCTTGCGGCTCAGTTTCCCTCAGTTCCTTAAGGTCAGCCTCCTCGGGGACTTGATCCACGACCTGGGGCAAGGGGGAAGGCGAAGCCTTACCCTTACTGCTCCTTTTCTTGGAAGGTGTCTGGTCCGTTCTTCCAGGATCCAGCACCTGTTCAGTGGGGCATCTTTTGGCCTGTGACCTGGTCACAGCAAGGACATGTGCTGGCAAGCCTAACATCTCCATGTGAGTCCTCTGCTCCACTTCTGACCATTGTGACGTTTCCAAATCATTGCCCAACAGACATTCTACGGGGAGGTCTGAACTAACCACAACCTTTTTCGGGCCACTTACCCCTCCCCAGGAGAAATCAACAACTGCCATACTGTGATTGGTAGTGACGTTGCTGGCATTGGTCACTAGGTAACTGGTACCTAGCATGATCTGTCCAGGGTCCACGAAGTTAGGCGTCACCATGGTGACACTGGCACACGTGTCCCTGTAGGCCTGAGCCACTTTTCCATTGATCAAAGGTGTCTGTCTGTATTTGCCCAAAGTATTGGGACTGGCATCAGGGGACATATCCATATCCCCTGTTCAGACAAGGACGGCCTGAGTGAGCGTGCCGACTAAGTCGTCACTCCCCTCGGTTCCCAAGGTTAACCCAACTAATGCCTTGGGAGGCGCACTACCACTGCTGACTGTACTAGGGGGCGCAGGTGCCTTAGGGGCTGCAGTGGTAGGAGTTTGCCCTCCTTTCTTGGTGCACTCACTAAACCAGTGAGTCTTACTTTTACAGTACTGGCACCACCTTTTTGACTGGCCTTCTTGAGTCTTCTTCTTCTGTGAAGCCTGACCCCCACCCTCTTTGGTTTGTTGGGGACCTGTCGAAGACTTCTGGTCATTTTGTTCGTTCTTGTTACCCTTTTGGTCTGCTTTCTTCTGACCACCCTGGTTCTGATTCTGGTTCTGCTTGACCCTTGTTCTGACCCATCTGTCTGCCTTCTTTCCCAATTCTTGGGGAGAGGTCAGATCCGAGTCGACAAGGTGCTGATGCAACAATTGGTTCTGACAGTTGTTTAAAATCTGTTCTCGCATGATAAGATTGTACAATCCTGTGTAATCAGTAACCTTGCTACCCAGCAACCAGCCTTCCAAAGCCTTAGTGGCACAATCAACAAAGTCAGTCCAATCCTGAGACTGAATTTTCTGGGTGTCCCGGAACAGCACCCGGTACTGTTCCGTGGTTAAGCCGAACCCATCAATCAGTGTGTTCTTCAGGACTTGGTAGTTGTTAGCATCCTCAGCTCTAGTAGTGAGGAGCTTGTCCCTTCCTTTACCTTCAAAGGAAAGCCACAGTATAGCTGCCCACTGACTTGGGGGGACGCACTGGACAGTGCAGGCCCTCTCCAAAGCAGTTATCCACTTGTGGATGTCGTCCCCTTGTTTAAAGGGGGGCACTATTTTACTCAGGTGTCTAGTGTCTATACCCCTGTCTTTCTCTCTATTGAGACTGCTGCCACCAGTGGGATCTAACCCACTTAATTTCTGCTCTCGGGCCAGGGCAAGTCTTTCTTTGGCGAGGGCAAGTTCTTCCCGCTCGATCCTCAGATTGACTTCCCGCATCTTCGCTTCATGCTCCCTCCTCTGAGGGGAAGTCATTCCTCTCTGAGAGGATGCCTGAGAGACATGTGTATGAACCGATCTGCCGGAGCCTCTGGAGAGAGACCTAGCTCGTCCGTTCCCAGGGTTAAGCCTGCTTGAGCGTGGGCCCGGGGCTCCCCCAGTTCCATTCTCATGCCTGCTTAAGTTGGTCCTTGTAAGCCTGCCGACTACCGCTGGACCTTTGTCTGCCTCGTCTCCCGATAACTCGTCCTCGTCCTCCTCCTCTGTGTGGAGGTCGAGGTCGGGGTCACCGAGGGTTCCCTCTAAGGGAGGCATGTTCCCATCTGCACTGGGGGGACCTGTGTTAGAGGACCTCCTAGCATCGTACGCCTCTAAGAGACCTATCAGAATTGCGATGGTAGGGTTAGAACCCTGGTTTAGCTTCCTGGAGGCACATAGTTGTCGCATCTCCTTGAAGCTAAGGGTTGCATATCGTGACACGACCTGTGGAGGGTCACTGACCACTAAGGGAGTCTGCGAGGACTCTCCGTGGACCGACATGCTTGTCTAGTGCGGTGTAAGTGTTGCACCTACCTACACTATGTGTTTACCTACTGATCCCTTGCTAGGAGTTGTAGTCAGGGTGTGCTAAGCCCTGTTACACTACAACAGCCGGTTCAGTAGAACTCGGAGTATTCTAAGTTAAGTTATATGTACCTGGGTACTTATGTGATCTTTCACTGCGATATTCTTAGGATACGTGTGTGGTAAAACAACAGCAAGCTCAAATCCCCACCGCTGCTCACCAATGTGAGAAGTTGGCCTGATATGTAGGGCTCACTATTCTAGTGATCACTGTGTATCATTCCAAACGACCCTTATTGATGATTGGTTGTAAGTCAACCTTATAGACCAGCTATCCTAGTAGCGTGGATACGAGCAGTCTTAGGCTAAACTCTAGAGGGCGTGTTAAGCCAGCTGTTTACCATCACATATACCCCTTGAACACCAAGTGAAAGGACACCACACAAGTTGTTATGAAAATAAAAGGGTATTTATTTATAACAAGACTACCCTGGCTCTTTATGAGTCAGGGAGCTAAGCACACTACAAAACTCTTGGGAAAATACTTCAGTTGCACAATTTACACAAATGCCCGAGGGGCACGAGAAACCATCTACACTAACAGTGAAATGCGAATGGTTAGAGTCTGGAGGTACTGATTCCGGAGGGTTCCGATCAGTGGGACTAAACGAAAAAGGAACTGGACACTTGTAGAGCGAACCTGCGATGGAGCACCGAGATGCTCGATTTACCTAGCCCGGAGGCTGCGGCTGCGTGAAGGTCGTCAAGATGTCGGGAGTCCTCGTGTAGTCTCAGGAGCCTGAAAGAAGAAGTTGCTGGCAGGCGACCAGTGACGATGTTCAGAGCGATCCAAGCCTGGATCGGTGATGAAGGAAAACCTGAAAGCAGAGGGGACTCAGTTCTCAACCGCTAGCCAGCGATCGTGTGGGTACCAGGAGGGTACCGGCTGAAGTCACCTCGACCAGGTGAGTGGGTGACGTCGGACTCGGCTGTTCCTCGGACCAGGAGGCGCGGCGGCGACCAGGATGGAGGGCGAGCTGTCCCACGAAGGTGTCTGCTGTCGATGATGCTGGGCCCAGGAAGGGGCAGCGGATCTTGGCAGTGGCCACCCAAGCGGGGGAGTCAAGATGGCGTCGGGAGTGGACCAGGAGGGTCCGGGGTACTCCTCTGTTGAAGGGGAGCAAGTGTCAGTCTGGAGCAACCAGACTGGTGATGAAAAATAATCTTGGAGCGTCGTGAAGAGGGCCACAAGCCGGACGGCAAGTGGTCGGACAACGCGGTGAACAGCAAGGAGCGGAAGGGCCCCCCACGCAGATCTCGCGGATGCTGGGGAGACAGACTTCGATGCTGGAGCTGCTCAGGGTTTAGGGCTTCTCAAGCCCTAGGTGCACTCACTCGAGGGTCCCTCGGTGGGCGTGCTAGATAAGCGTCGTGCAGGTTCTGAAGATAGCCGGTCCCGCAGGTCTCGTCACACCTACGGCTCTCAGCTGGGCTGATGAGGGAGGTAAAAGGTCAGAGATGGCAGGGAACTCGGGTCTCGTCGAGCTGGGCAGTCCTGATCCGTAGGAGAGACTTACAGCAAACCGCAAGCGCTTAGTTGGTGCCTGCTGGAGCAGGGTGGCTACTCCTTAGCCACAAGGGAGAGTCTTCAGAAATAGTCAAGAGTTCCTTTCGTGGAAAGTGGTTCGTGATTCGGAGGTATCCGATTATCTGATTATCCAAATTGGGAAGGGGACTCGCTCCTACCTTTATTCTAAGAAAAAGGGGTTGGCCCGTGACTAGGTTCTACCTATGGGTGGAGCCAGGAGGGGGGTGGTTACACCCCTATCCTTTGTCCGGCTTCGCGCCAGCTCAGGGGCTGGTGTGCCCCCGAAACTGGTTTGAGCCGGGCTATGCACAGTGAGCACCGGGGTGCCACTGGCAATCACCTTCCTTTCAGCCCTGCCTACCTGGGATACACAACCCTGTCTGGGACGGTGCTAACACCGCCCTCGACAGGAAACCCTTTGTCCAAACTCCCTTCGCTGGAAGGTCCCCCAGCAGCAGGAGGTCAGACTTGTGTCTGGTGGCAGCATCCATTTTGTGATGCTGAGGCTTGAGTCAACTTTAACCGGGGTTCAGGGTTACTTCCATGTCGTGCCCCTCTAGAAGGGGGGAATGCTAACCCCGTCGCCAGAACTAGCGAGGGGTTCGTATTCCAATTCGTATGACACCTTACGCGACATGTGTAGGTGATGCGATGCCAAAGTTAGCAAATAGTTGGCCCGCGTCACCATGGAACGGCTATTAGGACTTGGTTCCGCAAGCCGTCGACGGGCTCGGCTCGCGCCAGAGCACCATCCCACATGACTCCCCGCACTCTGCCTTCAGGATTGATAAGGCCTGCCATAGGAGTGACTGATAGGAATCCATGTGTCCATTTTAGGGTTAGGTGTAGGAATACTACACCTACAGCAACGGGTGATTACACCACGTGGCCCCAGCTGTCGTGCAGCCAGTTGTGTCAGATTTGGGCGGCCATTCCAGGAGTGGCATAATACATGCTGCAGCCCTTGGTAGGCCCTGGGTACACCGATGCCCTGGATACCTGTGGTATGCTGAGACAGGGACTGACAAGGCGGCCCAGTTCCAATTAGTGGATGCACCTAACGTACATGTGTGTTAATTTCGAGAGAGAACAGCTAGGCTGTGGGTCTGATTGGCAGGCCCACAGCCGGAGAAAGTCGTAAACCAATGAAGCAAAAGCAAAAAAATCTGGGTGATCATAGGATTGCAGACCCTACTCTCCTACAGTGATGGACTGAGCATCAGAACCAATCAAACACGAACACACAGTCAACAGATCTGGGTTTGATCCATCACCGTTCTTTAGCCCACTCTGCTACCCCAGTTCAGACATTGCCATATGCAAATAAGTCTGACCCTGTGCCTCATGGGAACAGTCCAGCCCGAACTGCCAAGCCATGCCTTCCCTGGACCGGAAAAAACTTCCTAGGACCGGTTTCTGGCATTTCAGCCATCTTCAGTCAGGCTTGCTTGTATCCAGTGGCAAAGTGAGCAAGGGACTCACGTCTGAGCATACCCTGCCAACTTATGGCGAACAAAGCGGTACAAAAGGGGGTGGTGATGGACAGAGCATCAGAACCAATCAAACACTCACACCCAGTCAACAGACCTGGGTTTGATCCACCACCGTTGTTTAGCCCACTCTGCCACCCCAGTTCAGAAATGGCCATATGCAAATCAGTCTGACCCTGTGCCTCATGGGAACAGTCCAGCCGGAACTGCCAAGCCATGCCTTCCCTGGACCGGAAACAAGCTTCCTAGGACCGGTTTCTGGCATTTCAGCCGTCTTCAGCCAGGCTTGCTTGAATCCAGTGGCCAAGTGAGCAAGGGACTCACGTCGGAGCATACCCTGCCAACTTATGGCGAACAAAGCGGTACAAAAGGGGGTGGTGATGGACGGAGCATCAGAACCAATCAAACACTCACACCCAGTCAACAGATCTGGGTTTGATACATCACCATTCTTTAGCCCACTCTGCCACCCCAGTTCAGACATGACCATATGCAAATCAGTCTGACCCTGTGCCTCATGGGAACAGTCCAGCCAGAACTGCCAAGCCATGCCTTCACTGGACCGGAAACAAGATTCCTAGGACCGGTTTCTGGCATTTCAGCCGTCTTCAACCAGGCTTGCTTGAATCCAGTGGCAATGTGAGCAAGGGACTCACGTCTGAGCATACCCTGCCAACTTATGGCGAACAAAGCGGTACAAAAGGGGGTGGTGATGGACGGAGCATCAGAACCAATCAAACACTCACACCCAGTCAACAGATCTGGGATTGATCCATCACCAGTCTTTAGCCCACTCTGCCACCCCAGTTCAGACATGGCCATATGCAAATCAGTCTGACCCTGTGCATCATGGGAACAGTCCAGCCCAAACTGCCAAGCCATACCTTCCCTGGACCGGAAACAAGCTTCCTAGGACCGGTTTCTAGCATTTCAGCCGTCTTCAGCCAGGCTTGCTTGAATCCAGTGGCAAAGTGAGAAAGGGACTCACACCTGAGCATACCCTGCCAACTTATGGCAAACAATGCGGTAAAAAAAGGGGTGGTAATGGAAGGAGCATCAGAACCAATCGAACACTCACACCCAGTCAACATATCTGGGTTTGATCCATTACTGTTCTTTAGCCCACTCTGCCACCCCAGTTCAGACATGGCCATATGCAAATCAGTCTGACCCTGTGCATCATGGGAACAGTCCAGCCCGAACTGCCAAGCCATGCCTTCCCTGGACCGGAAACAAGCTTCCTAGGACCGGTTTCTGGCATTTCAGCCGTCTTCAGCCAGGCTTGCTTGAATCCAGTGACAAAGTGAGCAAGGGACTCACGTCTGAGCATACCCTGCCAACTTATGGCGAACAAAGCGGTACAAAAGGGGGTGGTGATGGACGGAGCATCAGAACCAACCAAACACTCACACCCAGTCAACAGATCTTGGTTTGATCCATCACCGTTGTTTAGCCCACTCTGCCACCCCAGTTCAGGCATCGCCATATGCAAATAAGTCTGACCCTGTGCATCATGGGAACAGTCCAGCCCGAACTGGCAAGCCATGCCTTCCCTGGACCGGAAACAAGCTTCCTAGGACCGGTTTCTGGCATTTCAGACGTCTTCAGCCAGGCTTGCTTGAATCCAGTGGCAAAGTGAGCAAGGGACTCACGTCTGAGCATACCCTGCCAACTTATGGCGAACAAAGCGGTACAAAAGGGGGTGGTGATGGACGGAGCATCAGAACCAATCAAATACTCACACCCAGTCAACAAATCTGGGTTTGATCCATCACCGTTCTTTAGCCCACTCTGCCACCCCAGTTCAGACATGGCCATATGCAAATCAGTCTGACCCTGTGCATCATGGGAACAGTCCAGCCCGAATTGCCAAGCCATGCCTTCCCTAGACCGGAAACAAGCTTCCTAGGACCGGTTTCTGGCATTTCAGCCGTCTTCAGCCAGGCTTGCTTGAATCCAGTGACAAAGTGAGCAAGGGACTCACGTCTTAGCATACCTTGCCAACTTATGGCGAACAAAGCGGTACAAAAGGGGGTGGTGATGGACGGAGCATCAGAACCAACCAAACACTCACACCCAGTCAACAGATCTGGGATTGATCCATCTCGGTTCTTTAGTCCACTCTGCCACCCCAGTTCAGACATGGCCATATGCAAATCAGTCTGACCCTGTGCATCATGGGAACAGTCCAGCCCGAACTGCCAAGCCATGCCTTCCCTGGACCGGAAACAAGTTTCCTAGGACCGGTTTCTGGAATTTTAGCCGTCTTCAGCCAGGCTTGCTTGAATCCAGTGGCAGAGTAAGCAAGGGACTCAAGTCTGAGCATACCCTGCCAACTTATGGCGAACAAAGCGGTACAAAAGGGGGTGGTGATGGACGGAGCATCAGAACCAATCAAACACTCACACCCAGTCAACAGATCTGGGTTTGATCCATCACTGTTCTTTAGCCCACTCTGCCACCCCAGTTCAGACATGGCCATATGCAAATCAGTCTGACCCTGTGCATCATGGGAACAGTCCAGCCCGAACTGCCAAGCCATGCCTTCCCTGGACCGAAAACAAGCTTCCTAGGTCCGGTTTCTGGCATTTCAGCCGTCTTCAGCCAGGCTTGCTTGAATCCAGTGGCAAAGTGAGCAAGGGACTCACGTCTGAGCATACCCTGCCAACTTATGGCGAACAAAGCGGTACAAAAGGGGGTGGTGATGGACTGAGCATCAGAACCAATCAAACACGAACACACAGTCAACAGATCTGGGTTTGATCCATCACCGTTCTTTAGCCCACTCTGCTACCCCAGTTCAGACATCGCCATATGCAAATAAGTCTGACCCTGTGCCTCATGGGAACAGTCCAGCCCGAACTGCCAAGCCATGCCTTTCCTGGACCGGAAACAAGCTTCCTAGGACCGGTTTCTGGCATTTCAGCCATCTTCAGCCAGGCTTGCTTGAAGCCAGTGGCAAAGTGAGCAAGGGACTCACGTCTGAGCATACCCTGCCAACTTATGGCGAACAAAGCGGTACAAAAGGGGGTGGTGATGGACGGAGCATCAGAACCAATCAAACACTCACACCTAGTCAACAGATGTGGGTTTGATACATCACCATTCTTTAGCCCACTCTGCCACCCCAGTTCAGACATGACCATATGCAAATCAGTCTGACCCTGTGCCTCATGGGAACAGTCCTGCCCGAACTGCCAAGCCATGCCTTCACTGGACCGGAAACAAGCTTTCTAGGACCAGTTTCTGGCATTTCAGCCGTCTTCAACCAGGCTTGCTTGAATCCAGTGGCAAAGTGAGCAAGGGACTCACGTCTGAGCATACCCTGCCAACTTATGGCGAACAAAGCGGTACAAAAGGGGGTGGTGATGGACGGAGCATCAGAACCAATCAAACACTCACACCCAGTCAACAGATCTGGGATTGATCCATCACCAGTCTTTAGCCCACTCTGCCATCCCAGTTCAGACCTGGCCATATGCAAATCAGTCTGACCCTGTGCATCATGGGAACAGTCCAGCCCAACCTGCAAAGCCATACCTTCCCTGGACCGGACACAAGCTTCCTAGGACCGGTTTCTAGCATTTCAGCCGTCTTCAGCCAGGCTTGCTTGAATCCAGTGGCAAAGTGAGCAAGGGACTCACGTCTGAGCATACCTTGCCAACTTATGGCGAACAAAGCGGTACAAAAGGGGGTGGTGATGGACAGAGCATCAGAAACAATCAAACACTCACACCCAGTCAACAGATCTGGGTTTGATCCATCTCGGTTCTTTAGTCCACTCTGCCACCCCAGTTCAGACATGGCCATATGCAAATCAGTCTGACCCTGTGCATCATGAGAACAGTCCTGCCCGAACTGCCAAGCCATGCCTTCCCTGGACCGGAAACAAGCTTCCTAGGACCGGTTTCTGGCATTTCAGCCGTCTTCAGCCAGGCTTGCTTGAATCCAGTGGCAAAGTGAGCAAGGGACTCATGTCTGAGCATACCCAGCCAACTTATGGCGAACAAAGCGGTACAAAAAGGGGTGGTGATGGACGGAGCATCAGAACCAATCGAACACTCACACCCAGTCTACAGATCTGGGTTTGATCCATCACTGTTCTTTAGCCCACTCTGCCTCCCCAGTCCAGACATGGCCATATGCAAATCAGTCTGACCCTGTGCATCATGGGAACAGTCCAGCCGGAACTGCCAAGCCATGCCTTCCCTGGACCGGAAACAAGTTTCCTAGGACCGGTTTCTGGCATTTTAGCCGTCTTCAGCCAGGCTTGCTTGAATCCAGTGGAAGAGTGAGCAAGGGACTCAAGTCTGAGCATACCCTGCCAACTTATGGCGAACAAAGCGGTACAAAAGGGGGTGGTGATGGACGGAGCATCAGAACCAATCAAACACTCACACCCAGTCAACAGATCTGGGTTTGATCCATCACTGTTCTTTAGCCCACTCTGCCACCCCAGTTCAGACATGGCCATATGCAAATCAGTCTGACCCTGTGCATCATGGGAACAGTCCAGCCCGAACTGCCAAGCCATGCCTTCCCTGGACCGGAAACAAGCTTCCTAGGTCCGGTTTCTGGCATTTCAGCCGTCTTCAGCCAGGCTTGCTTGAATCCAGTGGCAAAGTGAGCAAGGGACTCACGTCTGAGCATACCCTGCCAACTTATGGCGAACAAAGCGGTACAAAAGGGGGTGGTGATGGACTGAGCATCAGAACCAATCAAACACGAACACACAGTCAACAGATCTGGGTTTGATCCATCACCGTTCTTTAGCCCACTCTGCTACCCCAGTTCAGACATCGCCATATGCAAATAAGTCTGACCCTGTGCCTCATGGGAACAGTCCAGCCCCAACTACTAAGCCATGCCTTCCCTGGACCGGAAACAAGCTTCCTAGGACCGGTTTCTGGCATTTCAGCCATCTTCAGCCAGGCTTGCTTGAATCCAGTGGCAAAGTGAGCAAGGGACTCACGTCTGAGCATACCCTGCCAACTTATGGTGAACAAAGCGGTACAAAAGGGGGTGGTGATGGACAGAGCATCATAACCAATCAAACACTCACACCCAGTCAACAGACCTGGGTTTGATCCACCACCGTTGTTTAGCCCCCTCTGCCACCCCAGTTCAGACATGGCCATATGCAAATCAGTCTGACCCTGTGCCTCATGGGAATAGTCCAGCCCGAACTGCCAAGCCATGCCTTCCCTGGACCGGAAACAAGCTTCCTAGGACCGGTTTCTGGCATTTCAGCCGTCTTCAGCCAGGCTTGCTTGAATCCAGTGGCAAAGTGAGCAAGGGACTCACGTCTGAGCATACCCTGCAAACTTATGGCGAACAAAGCGGTACAAAAGGGGGTGGTGATGGACGGAGCATCAGAACCAATCAAACACTCACACCCAGTCAACAGATCTGGGTTTTATACATCACCATTCTTTAGCCCACTCTGCCACCCCAGTTCAGACATGACCATATGCAAAATAGTCTGACCGTGTGCCTCATGGGAACAGTCCAGCCCGAACTGCCAAGCCATGCCTTCACTGGACCGGAAACAAGCTTCCTAGGACCAGTTTCTGGCATTTCAGCCGTCTTCAACCAGGCTTGCTTGAATCCAGTGGCAAAGTGAGCAAGGGACTCACGTCTAAGCATACCCTGCCAACTTATGGCGAACAAAGCGGTACAAAAGGGGGTGGTGATGGACGGAGCATCAGAACCAATCAAACACTCACACCCAGTCAACAGACCTGGGATTGATCCATCACCAGTCTTTAGCCCACTCTGCCACCCCAGTTCAGACATCGCCATATGCAAATCAGTCTGACCCTGTGCCTCATGGGAACAGTCCAGCCCGAACTGCCAAGCCATGCCTTCCCTGCACCGGAAACAAGCTTCCTAGGACCGGTTTCTGGCATTTCAGCCGTCTTCAGCCAGGCTTGCTTGAATCCAGTGGCAAAGTGAGAAAGGGACTCACACCTGAGCATACCCTGCCAACTTATGGCAAACAAAGCAGTAAAAAAAGGGGTGGTGATGGAAGGAGCATCAGAACCAATCGAACACTCACACCCAGTCAACATATCTGGGTTTGATCCATTGCTGTTCTT
The DNA here is from genome assembly GCF_964204655.1 of Triturus cristatus. Lineage (NCBI taxonomy): Eukaryota > Metazoa > Chordata > Amphibia > Caudata > Salamandridae > Triturus > Triturus cristatus. Next base: position 1,206,600,743 of record NC_140590.1, read on the forward strand.
TAGCCCACTCTGCCACCCCAGTTCAGACATGGCCATATGCAAATCAGTCTGACCCTGTGCATCATGGGAAAAGTCCAGCCCGAACTGCCAAGCCATGCCTTCCCTGGACCGGAAACAAGCTTCCTACGACCGGTTTCTGGCATTTCAGCCGTCTTCAGCCAGGCTTGCTTGAATCCAGTGACAAAGTGAGCAAGGGACTCACGTCTGAGCATACCCTGCCAACTTATGGCGAACAAAGCGGTACAAAAGGGGGTGGTGATGGACTGAGCATCAGAACCAACCAAACACTCACACCCAGTCAACAGATCTTGGTTTGATCCATCACCGTTGTTTAGCCCACTCTGCCACCCCAGTTCAGACATCGCCATATGCAAATAAGTCTGACCCTGTGCCTCATGGGAACAGTCCAGCCCGAACTGCCAAGCCATGCCTTCCCTGCACCGGAAACAAGCTTCCTAGGACCGGTTTCTGGCATTTCAGCCGTCTTCAGCCAGGCTTGCTTGAATCCAGTGGCAAAGTGAGCAAGGGACTCACGTCTGAGCATACCCTGCCAACTTATGGCGAACAAAGCGGTACAAAAGGGGGTGGTGATGGACGGAGCATCAGAACCAATCAAACACTCACACCAAGTCAACAGATCTGGGTTTGATCCACCACCGTTCTTTAGCCCACTCTGCCACCCCAGTTCAGACATGGCCATATGCAAATCAGTCTGACCCTGTGCCTCATGGGAACAGTCCAGCCCGAACTGCCAAGCCATGCCTTCCCTGGACCGGAAACAAGCTTCCTGGGACCGGTTTCTGGCATTTCAGCCGTCTTCAGCCAGGCTTGCTTGAATCCAGTTGCAAAGAGAGCAAGGGACTCACGTCTGAGCATACCCTGCCAACTTATGGCGAACAAAGCTGTACAAAAGGGGGTGGTGATGGACGGAGCATCAGAACCAATCAAACACTCACACCCAGTCAACAGATCTGGGTTTGATCCATCACCATTCTTTAGCCCACTCTGCCACCCCAGTTCAGACATGACCATATGCAAATCAGTCTGACCCTGTGCCTCATGGGAACAGTCCAGCCCGAACTGCCAAGCCATGCCGTCTCTGGACCGGAAACAAGCTTCCTAGGACCGGTTTCTGGCATTTCAGCCGTCTTCAGCCAGGCTTGCTTGAATCCAGTGGCAAAGTGAGCAAGGGACTCACGTGTGAGCATACCCTGCCAACTTATGGCGAACAAAGCGGTACAAAAGGGGGTGGTGATGGACGGAGCATCAGAACCAATCAAACACTCACACCCAGTCAACAGATCTGGGTTTGATCCATCACTGTTCTTTAGCCCACTCTGCCTCCCCAGTCCAGACATGGCCATATGCAAATCAGTCTGACCCTGTGCATCATGGGAACAGTCAAGCCGGAACTGCCAAGCCATGCCTTCCCTGGACCGGAAACAAGTTTCCTAGGACCGGTTTCTGGCATTTTAGCCGTCTTCAGCCAGGCTTGCTTGAATCCAGTGGAAGAGTGAGCAAGGGACTCAAGTCTGAGCATACCCTGCCAACTTATGGCGAACAAAGCGGTACAAAAGGGGGTGGTGATGGACGGAGCATCAGAACCAATCAAACACTCACACCCAGTCAACAGATCTGGGTTTGATCCATCACTGTTCTTTAGCCCACTCTGCCACCCCAGTTCAGACATGGCCATATGCAAATCAGTCTGACCCTGTGCATCATGGGAACAGTCCAGCCCGAACTGCCAAGCCATGTCTTCCCTGGACCGGAAACAAGCTTCCTAGGTCCGGTTTCTGGCATTTCAGCCGTCTTCAGCCAGGCTTGCTTGAATGCAGTGGCAAAGTGAGCAAGGGACTCACGTCTGAGCATACCCTGCCAACTTATGGCGAACAAAGCGGTACAAAAGGGGGTGGTGATGGACTGAGCATCAGAACCAATCAAACAGGAACACACAGTCAACAGATCTGGGTTTGATCCATCACCGTTCTTTAGCCCACTCTGCTACCCCAGTTCAGACATCGCCATATGCAAATAAGTCTGACCCTGTGCCTCATGGGAACAGTCCAGCCCCAACTACTAAGCCATGCCTTCCCTGGACCGGAAACAAGCTTCCTAGGACCGGTTTCTGGCATTTCAGCCATCTTCAGCCAGGCTTGCTTGAATCCAGTGGCAAAGTGAGCAAGGGACTCACGTCTGAGCATACCCTGCCAACTTATGGTGAACAAAGCGGTACAAAAGGGGGTGGTGATGGACAGAGCATCAGAACCAATCAAACACTCACACCCAGTCAACAGACCTGGGTTTGATCCACCACCGTTGTTTAGCCCACTCTGCCACCCCAGTTCAGACATGGCCATATGCAAATCAGTCTGACCCTGTGCCTCATGGGAATAGTCCAGCCCGAACTGCCAAGCCATGCCTTCCCTGGACCGGAAACAAGCTTCCTAGGACCGGTTTCTGGCATTTCAGCCGTCTTCAGCCAGGCTTGCTTGAATCCAGTGGCAAAGTGAGCAAGGGACTCACGTCTGAGCATACCCTGCAAACTTATGGCGAACAAAGCGGTACAAAAGGGGGTGGTGATGGACGGAGCATCAGAACCAATCAAACACTCACACCCAGTCAACAGATCTGGGTTTGATACATCACCATTCTTTAGCCCACTCTGCCACCCCAGTTCAGACATGACCATATGCAAATCAGTCTGACCCTGTGCCTCATGGGAACAGTCCAGCCGAACTGCCAAGCCATGCCTTCACTGGACCGGAAACAAGCTTCCTAGGACCAGTTTCTGGCATTTCAGCCGTCTTCAACCAGGCTTGCTTGAATCCAGTGGCAAAGTGAGCAAGGGACTCACGTCTAAGCATACCCTGCCAACTTATGGCGAACAAAGCGGTACAAAAGGGGGTGGTGATGGACGGAGCATCAGAACCAATCAAACACTCACACCCAGTCAACAGACCTGGGATTGATCCATCACCAGTCTTTAGCCCACTCTGCCACCCCAGTTCAGACATCGCCATATGCAAATCAGTCTGACCCTGTGCCTCATGGGAACAGTCCAGCCCGAACTGCCAAGCCATGCCTTCCCTGCACCGGAAACAAGCTTCCTAGGACCGGTTTCTGGCATTTCAGCCATCTTCAGCCAGGCTTGCTTGAATCCAGTGGCAAAGTGAGAAAGGGACTCACACCTGAGCATACCCTGCCAACTTATGGCAAACAAAGCAGTAAAAAAAGGGGTGGTGATGGAAGGAGCATCAGAACCAATCGAACACTCGCACCCAGTCAACATATCTGGGTTTGATCCATTGCTGTTCTTTAGCCCACTCTGCCACCCCAGTTCAGACATGGCCATATGCAAATCAGTCTGACCCTGTGCATCATGGGAACAGTCCAGCCCGAACTGCCAAGCCATGCCTTCCCTGGACCGGAAACAAGCTTCCTAGGACCGGTTTCTGGCATTTCAGCCGTCTTCAGCCAGGCTTGCTTGAATCCAGTGACAAAGTGAGCAAGGGACTCACGTCTGAGCATACCCTGCCAACTTATGGCGAACAAAGCGGTACAAAAGGGGGTGGTGATGGACTGAGCATCAGAACCGACCAAACACTCACACCCAGTCAACAGATCTTAGTTTGATCCATCACCGTTGTTTAGCCCACTCTGCCACCCCAGTTCAGACATCGCCATATGCAAATAAGTCTGACCCTGTGCCTCATGGGAACAGTCCAGCCCGAACTGCCAAGCCATGCCTTCCCTGCACCGGAAACAAGCTTCCTAGGACCGGTTTCTGGCATTTCAGCCGTCTTCAGCCAGGCTTGCTTGAATCCAGTGGCAAAGTGAGCAAGGGACTCACGTCTGAGCATACCCTGCCAACTTATGGCGAACAAAGCGGTACAAAAGGGGGTGGTGATGGACGGAGCATCAGAACCAATCAAACACTCACACCAAGTCAACAGATCTGGGTTTGATCCACCACCGTTCTTTAGCCCACTCTGCCACCCCAGTTCAGACATGGCCATATGCAAATCAGTCTGACCCTGTGCCTCATGGGAACAGTCCAGCCCGAACTGCCAAGCCATGCCTTCCCTGGACCGGAAACAAGCTTCCTGGGACCGGTTTCTGGCATTTCAGCCGTCTTCAGCCAGGCTTGCTTGAATCCAGTTGCAAAGAGAGCAAGGGACTCACGTCTGAGCATACCCTGCCAACTTATGGCGAACAAAGCTGTACAAAAGGGGGTGGTGATGGACGGAGGATCAGAACCAATCAAACACTCACACCCAGTCAACAGATCTGGGTTTGATCCATCACCATTCTTTAGCCCACTCTGCCACCCCAGTTCAGACATGACCATATGCAAATCAGTCTGACCCTGTGCCTCATGGGAACAGTCCAGCCCGAACTGCCAAGCCATGCCGTCTCTGGACCGGAAACAAGCTTCCTAGGACCGGTTTCTGGCATTTCAGCCGTCTTCAGCCAGGCTTGCTTGAATCCAGTGGCAAAGTGAGCAAGGGACTCACGTGTGAGCATACCCTGCCAACTTATGGCGAACAAAGTGGTACAAAAGGGGGTGGTGATGGACGGAACATCAGATCCAATCAAACACTCACACCCAGTCAACAGATCTGGGTTTGATCCATCACCGTTCTTTAGCCCACTCTGCCACCCCAGTTCAGACATGGCCATATGCAAATCAGTCTGACCCTGTGCATCATGGGAACAGTCCAGCCCAAACTGCCAAGCCATGCCTTTCCTGGACCAGAAACAAGATTCCTAGGACCGGTTTCTGGCATTTCAGCCGTCTTCAGCCAGGCTTGCTTGAATCAGGTGGCAGAGTGAGCAAGGTACTCACGTCTGAGCATACCCTGCCAACTGATGGCGAACAAAGCGGTACAAAAGGGGGTGGTGATGGACAGAGCATCAGAACCAATCAAACACTCACACCCAGTCAACAGATCTGGGTTTGATCCATCACTGTTCTTTAGCCCACTCTGCCACCCCAGTTCAGATATGGCCATATGCAAATCAGTCTGACCCTGTGCATCAATGGAACAGTCCAGCCCGAACTGTAAAGCCATGCCTTCCCTGGACCGGAAACAAGCTTCCTAGGACCGGTTTCTGGCATTTCAGCCGCCTTCAGCCAGGCTTGCTTGAATCCAGTGGCAAAGTGAGCAAGGGACTCACGTCTGAGCATACCCTGCCAACTTATGGCGAACAAAGCGGTACAAAAGGGGGTGGTGATGGACGGAGCATCAGAACCAATCAAACACTCACACCCAGTCAACAGATCTGGGTTTGATCCATCACCGTTCTTTAGCCCACTCTGCCACCCCAGTTCAGACCTGGCCATATGCAAATCAGTCTGACCCTGTGCATCATGGGAACAGTCCAGCCCGAACTGCCAAGCCATGCCTTCCCTGGACCGGAAACAAGCTTCCTAGGACCGGTTTCTGGCATTTCAGCCGTCTTCAGCCAGGCTTGCTTGAATCCAGTGGCAAAGTGAGCAAGGGACTCACGTCTGAGCATACCCTGCCAACTTATGGCGAACAAAGCGGTACAAAAGGGGGTGGTGATGGACGGAGCATCAGAACCAATCAAACACTCACACCCAGTCAACAGATCTGGGTTTGATCCATCACCGTTCTTTAGCCCACTCTGCCACCCCAGTTTAGACATGGCCATATGCAAATCAGTCTGACCCTGTGCCTCATGGGTACAGACCAGCCCGAACTGCCAAGCCATGCCTTCCCTGGACCGGAAACAAGCTTCCTAGGACAGGTTTCTGGCATTTCAGCCGTTTTCAGCCAGGCTTGCTTGAATCCAGTGGCAAAGTGAGCAAGGGACTCACGTCTGAGCATACCCTGCCAACTTATGGCGAACAAAGCGGTACAAAAGGGGGTGTTGATGGACAGAGCATCAGAACCAATCGAACACTCACACCCAATCAATAGTTCAGGGTTTGATCCATCACCGTTCTTTAGACCACTCTGCCACCCCAGTTCAAACATGGCCATATGCAAATCAGTCTGACCCTGTGCCTCGTGGGAACAGTCCAACCCGAACTGCCAAGCCATGCCTTCCCTGGACCAGAAACAAGCTTCCTTGGACCGGTTTCTAGCATTTCAGCCGTCTTCAGCCAGGCTTGCTTGAATCCAGTGACAAAGTGAGCAAGGGACTAACGTCTGAGCATACCCTGCCAACTTATGGTGAACAAAGCGGTACAAAAGGGGGTGGTGATGGACGGAGCATCAGAACCAATCAAACACTCACACCCAGTCAACAGATCTGGTTTTGATCCATCACCGTTCTTTACCCCACTCTGCCACCCCAGTTCAGACATGGCCATATGCAAATCAGTCTGACCCTTTGCCTCATGGGAACAGTCCAGCCTGAACTGCCAAGCCATTTCTTCCCTGGACCGGAAACAAGCTTCCTAGGACCGGTTTCTGGCATTTCAGCCGTCTTCAGCCAGGCTTGCTTGAATCCACTGGCAAAGTGAGCAAGGAACTCACATCTGAGCATACCCTGCCAACTTATGGCGAACAAAGCGGTACAAAAGGGGGTGGTGATGGACGGAGCATCAGAACCAATAAAACACTCACACCCAGTCAACAGATCTTGGTTTGATCCATCACTGTTCTTTAGCCCACTCTGCCACCCCAGTTCAGACATGGCCATATGCAAATCAGTCTGACCCTGTGCATCATGGGAACAGTCCAGCCCGAACTGCCAAGCCATGCCTTCCCTGGGCCGGAAACAAGCTTCCTAGGACCGGTTTCTGACATTTCAGCCGTCTTCAGCCATGCTTGCTTGAATCCAGTGGCAAAGTGAGCAAGGGACTCACGTCTGAGCATACCCTGCCAACTTATGGCTAACAAAGCGGTACAAAAGGGGGTGTTGATGGACAGAGCATCAGAACCAATCGAACACTCACACCCAATCAATAGTTCAGGGTTTGATCCATCACCGTTCTTTAGACCACTCTGCCACCCCAGTTCAAACATGGCCATATGCAAATCAGTCTGACCCTTAGCCTCGTGGGAACAGTCCAACCCGAACTGCCAAGCCATGCCTTCCCTGGACCAGAAACAAGCTTCCTTGGACCGGTTTCTAGCATTTCAGCCGTCTTCAGCCAGGCTTGCTTGAATCCAGTGACAAAGTGAGCAAGGGACTAACGTCTGAGCATACCCTGCCAACTTATGGTGAACAAAGCGGTACAAAAGGGGGTGGTGATGGACGGAGCATCAGAACCAATCAAACACTCACACCCAGTCAACAGATCTGGTTTTGATCCATCACCGTTCTTTAGCCCACTCTGCCACCCCAGTTCAGACATGGCCATATGCAAATCAGTCTGACCCTTTGCCTCATGGGAACAGTCCAGCCTGAACTGCCAAGCCATTTCTTCCCTGGACCGGAAACAAGCTTCCTAGGACCGGTTTCTGGCATTTCAGCCGTCTTCAGCCAGGCTTGCTTGAATCCACTGGCAAAGTGAGCAAGGAACTCACATCTGAGCATACCCTGCCAACTTATGGCGAACAAAGCGGTACAAAAGGGGGTGGTGATGGACGGAGCATCAGAACCAATCAAACACTCACACCCAGTCAACAGATCTTGGTTTGATCCATCACTGTTCTTTAGCCCACTCTGCCACCCCAGTTCAGACATGGCCATATGCAAATCAGTCTGACCCTGTGCATCATGGGAACAGTCCAGCCCGAACTGCCAAGCCATGCCTTCCCTGGGCCGGAAACAAGCTTCCTAGGACCGGTTTCTGACATTTCAGCCGTCTTCAGCCATGCTTGCTTGAATCCAGTGGCAAAGTGAGCAAGGGACTCACGTCTGAGCATACCCTGCCAACTTATGGCGAACAAAGCGGTACAAAAGGGGGTGGTGATGGACGGAGCAACAGAACCAATCAAACACTCACACCCAGTCAACAGATGTGGGTTTGATCCATCACCGTTCTTTAGCCCACTCTGCCACCCCAGTTCAGACATGGCCATATGCAAATCAGTCTGACCCTGTGCATCATGGGAACAGTCCAGCCCGAACTGCCAAGCCATGCCTTTCCTGGACCGGAAACAAGCTTCCTAGGACCGGTTTCTGGCATTTCAGCCGTCTTTTGCCAGGCTTGCTTGAATCCAGTGGCAAAGTGAGCAAGGGACTCACGTCTGAGCATACCCTGCCAACTTATGGCGAACAAAGCGGTACAAAAGGGGGTGGTGATGGACGGAGCATCAGAACCAATCAAACACTCACACCCAGTCAACAGATCTGGGTTTGATCCATCACCGTTCTTTAGCCCACTCTGCCACCTCAGTTCAGACATGGCCATATGCAAATCAGTCTGACCCTGTGCATCATGGGAACAGTCTAGCCCGAACTGCCAAGCCATGCCTTCCCTGGACCGGAAACAAGCTTCCTAGGACAGGTTTCTGTCATCTCAGCCATCTTCAGCCAGGCTTGCTTGAATCCAGTGCCAAAGTGAGCAAGGGACTCACGTCTGAGCATACCCTGCCAACTTATGGCGAACAAAGCGGTACAAAAGGGGGTGGTGATGGACGGAGAAACAGAACAAATCAAACACTCACACCCAGTCAACAGATCTGGGTTTGATCCATCACCGTCCTTTAGCCCACTCTGCCACCCCAGTTCAGACATGGCCATATGCAAATTAGTCTGACCCTGTGCATCATGGGAACAGTCCAGCCCGAACTGCCAAGCCATGCCTTCCCTGGACCGGAAACAAGCTTCCTAGGACCGGTTTCTGGCATTTCAGCCGTCTTCAGCCAGGCTTGCTTGAATCCAGTGGCAAAGTGAGCAAGGGACTCACGTCTGAGCATACCCTGCCAAAAGCGGTACAAAAGGGGGTGGTGATGGACGGAGCATCAGTACCAATAAAACACTCACACCCAGTCAACAGATCTGGGTTTGATCCATCACCGTTCTTTAGCCCACTCTGCCACCCCAGTTCAGACATGGCCATATGCAAATCAGGCTGACCCTGTGCATCATGGGAACAGTCCAGCCCTAACTGCCAAGCCATGCCTTCCCTGACTGGAAACAAGCTTCCTAGGACCGGTTTCTGGCATTTCAGCTGTGTTCAGCCAGGCTTGCTTGAATCCAGTGGCAAAGTGAGCAAGGGACTCACGTCTGAGCATACCCTGCCAACTTATGGCGAACAAAGCGGTACAAAAGGGGGTGGTGATGGACGGAGCAACAGAACCAATCAAACACTCACACGCAGTCAACAGATCTGGGTTTGATCCATCACCGTTATTTAGCCCACTCTGCCACCCCAGTTCAGACATGGCCATATACAAATCAGTCTGACCCTGTGCATCATGGGAACAGTCCAGCCCAAACTGCCAAGCCATGCCTTCCCTGGACCGGAAACAAGCTTCCTAGGACCGGTTTCTGGCATTTCAGCCGTCTTTTGCCAGGCTTGCTTGAATCCAGTGGCAAAGTGAGCAAGGGACTCACGTCTGAGCATACCCTGCCAACTTATGGCGAACAAAGCGGTACAAAAGGGGGTGGTGATGGACGGAGCATCAGAACCAATCAAACACTCACACCCAGTCAACAGATCTGGGTTTGATCCATCACCGTTCTTTAGCCCACTCTGCCACCTCAGTTCAGACATGGCCATATGCAAATCAGTCTGACCCTGTGCATCATGGGAACAGTCTAGCCCGAACTGCCAAGCCATGCCTTCCCTGGACCGGAAACAAGCTTCCTAGGACAGGTTTCTGTCATCTCAGCCATCTTCAGCCAAGCTTGCTTGAATCCAGTGCCAAAGTGAGCAAGGGACTCACGTCTGAGCATACCCTGCCAACTTATGGCGAACAAAGCGGTACAAAAGGGGGTGGTGATGGACGGAGAAACAGAACAAATCAAACACTCACACCCAGTCAACAGATCTGGGTTTGATCCATCACCGTCCTTTAGCCCACTCTGCCACCCCAGTTCAGACATGGCCATATGCAAATTAGTCTGACCCTGTGCATCATGGGAACAGTCCAGCCCGAACTGCCAAGCCATGCCTTCCCTGGACCGGAAACAAGCTTCCTAGGACCGGCTTCTGGCATTTCAGCCGTCTTCAGCCAGGCTTGCTTGAATCCAGTGGCAAAGTGAGCAAGGGACTCACGTCTGAGCATACCCTGCCAAAAGCGGTACAAAAGGGGGTGGTGATGGACGGAGCATCAGTACCAATAAAACACTCACACCCAGTCAACAGATCTGGGTTTGATCCATCACCGTTCTTTAGCCCACTCTGCCACCCCAGTTCAGACATGGCCATATGCAAATCAGGCTGACCCTGTGCATCATGGGAACAGTCCAGCCCTAACTGCCAAGCCATGCCTTCCCTGACTGGAAACAAGCTTCCTAGGACCGGTTTCTGGCATTTCAGCTGTGTTCAGCCAGGCTTGCTTGAATCCAGTGGCAAAGTGAGCAAGGGACTCACGTCTGAGCATACCCTGCCAACTTATGGCGAACAAAGCGGTACAAAAGGGGGTGGTGATGGACGGAGCAACAGAACCAATCAAACACTCACACGCAGTCAACAGATCTGGGTTTGATCCATCACCGTTCTTTAGCCCACTCTGCCACCCCAGTTCAGACATGGCCATATACAAATCAGTCTGACCCTGTGCATCATGGGAACAGTCCAGCCCAAACTGCCAAGCCATGCCTTCCCTGGACCGGAAACAAGCTTCCTAGGACCGGTTTCTGGCATTTTAGCCGTCTTCAGCCAGGCTTGCTTGAATCCAGTGGCAAAGTGAGCAAGGGACTCACGTCTGAGCATACCCTGTCAATTTATGGCGAACAAAGCGGTACAAAAGGGGGTGGTGATGGACGGAGCATCAGAACCAATCAAACACTCGCACCCAGTCAACAGATCTGGGTTTGATCCATCACCGTTCATTAGCCCACTCTGCCACTCCAGTTCAGACATGGCCATATGCAAATCAGTCTGACTCTGTGCATCATGGGAACAGTCCAGCCCGAACTGCCAAGCCATGCCTTCCCTGGACCGGAAACAAGCTTCCTAGGACCGGTTTCCGGCATTTCAGCCGTCTTCAGCCAGGCTTGCTTGAATCCAGTGGCAAAGTGAGCAAGGGACTAACGTCTGAGCATACCCTGCCAACTTATGGCGAACAAAGCCGTACAAAAGGGGGTGGTGATGGACGGAGCATCAGAACCAATCAAACACTCACACCCAGTCAACAGATCTGGGATTGATCCATCACCGTTCTTTAGCCGACTCTGCCACCCCAGTTCAGACATGGCCATATGTAAATCAGTCTGACCCTGCGCATCATGGGAACAGTCCAGCCCGAACTGCCAAGCCATGCCTTCCCTGGACCGGAAACAAGCTTCCTAGGACCGGTTTCTGGCATTTCAGCCGTCTTCAGCCAGGCTTGCTTGAATCCAGTGGCAAGGTGAGCAAGGGACTCACGTCTGAGCATACCCTGCCAACTTATGGCGAACAAAGCGGTACAAAAGGGGGTGGTGATGGACGGAGCATCAGAACCAGTCAAACACTCACACCCAGTCAACAGATCTGGGTTTGATCCATCACTGTTCTTTAGCCCACTCTGCCACCCCAGTTCAGACATGGCCATATGCAAATCAGTCTGACTCTGTGCATCAATGGAACAGTCCAGCCCGAACTGCCAAGCCATGCCTTCCCTGGACCGGAAACAAGCTTCCTAGGACCGGTTTCTGGCATTTCAGCCGTCTTCAGCCAGACTTGCTTGAATCCAGTGGCAAAGTGAGCAAGGGACTCACGTCTGAGCACACCCTGCCAACTTATGGAGAACAAAGCGGTACAAAAGGGGGTGGTGATGGACGGAGCATCAGAACCAATCAAACACTCACACCCAGTCAACAGATCTGGGTTTGATCCATCACTGTTCTTTAGCCCACTCTGCCACCCCAGTTCAGACATGGCCATATGCAAATCAGTCTGACCCTGTGCATCAATGGAACAGTCCAGCCCGAACTGCCAAGCCATGCCTTCCCTGGACCGGAAACAAGCTTCCTAGGACCGGTTTCTTGCATTTCAGCCGTCTTCAGCCAGGCTTGCTTGAATCCAGTGGCAAAGTGAGCAAGGGACTCACGTCTGAGCACACCCTGCCAACTTATGGCGAACAAAGCGGTACAAAAGGGGGTGGTGATGGACGGAGCATCAGAACCAATCAAACACTCACACCCAGTCAACAGATCTGGGTTTGATCCATCACCGTTCTTTAGCCCACTCTGCCACCCCAGTTCAGACATGGCCATATGCAAATCAGTCTGACCCTGTGCATCATGGGAACAGTCCAGCCCGAACTGCCAAGCCATGCCTTCCCTGGACCGGAAACAAACTTCCTAGGACCGGTTTCTGGCATTACAGCCGTCTTCAGCCAGGCTTGCTTGAATCCAGTGGCAAAGTGAGCAAGGGACTCACGTATGAGCATACCCTGTCAACTTATGGCAAACAAAGTGGTACCAAATGGGGTGGTGATGGATGGAGCATCAGAACCAATCAAACACTCACACCCAGTCAACAGATCTGGGTTTGATCCATCACCGTTCTGTAGCCCACTCTGCCACCCCAGTTCAGACATGGCCATATGCAAATCAGTCTGACCCTGTGCATCATGGGAACAGTCCAGCCCGAACTGCCAAGCCATGCCTTCCCTGGACCGGAAACAAACTTCCTAGGACCGGTTTCTGGCATTTCAGCCGTCTTCAGCCAGGCTTGCTTGAATCCAGTGGCAAAGTGAGCAAGGGGCTCACGTCTGAGCATACCCTGCCAACTTATGGCGAACAAAGCGGTATAAAAGGGGGTGGTGATGGACGGAGCATCAGAACCAGTCAAACACTCACACCCAGTCAACAGATCTGGGTTTGATCCATCACTGTTCTTTAGCCCACTCTGCCACCCCAGTTCAGACATGGCCATATGCAAATCAGTCTGACCCTGTGCATCAATGGAACAGTCCAGCCCGAACTGCCAAGCCATGCCTTCCCTGGACCCGAAACAAGCTTCCTAGGACCGGTTTCTGGCATTTCAGCCATCTTCAGCCAGGCTTGCTTGAATCCAGTGGCAAAGTGAGCAAGGTGTGGAAATGTGGATTTTCCTGATCAGTTATGTCCCCTATCTTGGACCCCAACGGTTCTATATGCATGTTACAAGTACATGTATGTTCCCTCCAGTTCCAGTTTCTAAGACGCAAACATATGTGTGTCTACCGTCAACATGTTCTCTGTCAGATCCGCCATCAATGGGCTGGATATTCGATTCCTAAGCATGAAAGGCCACCGACTTTATATGGCTAAGTTACTCCATTTTTACAGTTCAGGCAAGTAGGCCCGATTCTGTCCTCAAAGCCTTTCCCTGCTCTCTGTCTTTGACAGCTTCAGCTTGAGCTCGCATCTGTATCCATGAACTTTGTCCTACTCCCTGTGCAGCTAACGGTGCCTGCCTCGGCCAGTTTTCGCCTGCCTGCCAAGAAGCTGTATTTCACCTTCGAATTATCTATTTTGCTCTTCAGCCGATGCATTCCTGTCTAGTGATTTAGGTAAACATTTCCTTTAGCTCACAAGCAAAGGACTCAGCCTTTCCGTCCTCCTGCAAATGATTCATAGCCCTGCTGCCATGGAAAGTTTTCTGCCTCTCGCATCTCATATAGACACTTAGACGCTTGTACACGCACATACAGTTAGTATAGAATAGATTCTGTCCGAGAGTCCTTCCTTGTGGATAACATAGTTCTTTAAACATAGGATGTTAGATATGATTTGGGATTAGGTTGACTTGACCCCTCAGACTTTTCGTCTCCATATGTAGAGTTAATGTCAAGTCCCCTTCACCCCCTAGTTGCACGTCAATTACACGTCATGCTGCCGCGCGCGCATCTATGCCAAGTATTATCTTATAGATCCACCTATGTCTGATAAATCCTAACCAATCATGTTTCTTTTATTCCTTATTACGCCTAGTTTCGATTACGTACCTGTCATGTCACTTTTCTTATCAAATGTTACGCCTTCTACATTCGTTTCATTGTAATGCACTTATTATAAAAATGCATGTCTGTCAATAAAGTATTGTACTTCACTTCCTGAACCCTCGTGGTGACGGAACCTGAAGGCCGCGACTCGAGTCGGCCATTTTGAATGGAATAAAGCCCATTTAGAAAACCTCTTATACCACGGATTCTGCCTCTTGTTATTCTGAGCTATTTTATTTTATTTCAAGATCCCGTATGAAATTCAGTCCGGTAAAGAAGATTTTATTTACCACATAATGGCGCCCGAACAGGGACACTTTCTCATCTCACGCGCCGGCGGTGCGTTGCAGGCCCGGTCTCCTGCCATAGCTGGACGGACCATAAACGCGTACCAGCAGGATTTCCTGTAAGCTCCCTCCGGTCAAGCGGGGGCGACTGAGGCTGCGATCAACCCAGACGAGGCGGTGAGAAGTGCGAAGTATCCCGACCAGAGCCTAGCTGAGAGAGCAAGATCCGAGGTATACAGAGGCCCACCAGGTTTTTCGAAATCCCGATGTCCAGAGGGTCCGCTGTCCGCAGTCATCGAGTCCTGTCCATTCTCTGAGGCCTTCCGTTTCAAGGAGCTACTCGGTGAGTACCATCGCCGGGGAGGCGTGTTGACGCGCACATAGGTTGTGCCGGTCAAGACGGATTTGGGTACACAAATCCGGTCTGCACTGTTTAGCAGTGTATATGTACTGTTTAGCAGTATATCAAGTATTCCGAAGTATTCAGTTATTGTCAAGAATTCAGCGTGGTGATTAGTTAGGCAGACTGTCATCATTGTCGGTCGTTGTTAAAATGTTTAATGTTTAATGTTTAAAAGTGTTCAAATATTGTGGTATGAATGAGTGTTCATTGTTCACTGTTCATTATTGTGTTTTTTCGTATTAAGTAAGTTCAAGAGTAAGTATCAGATCCGTTGTCAATATGCCGCTCTTCTCGAAGTTAAGACAGATTACTACCAGAAAAGGGGTGCTTGAAGAAGCAGTTCCTATTCCTCCTAGGGACACTCCAGGGCATTTTATGTACCATAAGCATGGCTTAGATGCCATATTGTTTCTTGATCTATGGGTAGATTATACCAAGGGATTGCCGGAAAGTCAAAGGTGGCCCGCAGCGGGAACCTGGGATGCAGAGTGCATCATGAAAGTGGAGGAAGAGTTATGGAAAAGAAAGGTCAGACAGTCACAGAAAGACGCTGTTGAGTTATGGCGTAAAGAATCTCATAGACGTACAGAAAAGGCACGTAGACAAGAAGAGAGGAGTAAAGAAAGTTCAAATAAAGTTCAAGAAAATCTATTAATTGAGGAAGGTATCCGAATGAAATCAGAACAAATAAATAGACAAAGAAATGCTCTTATGAATGGTATGTATCCCCTCCTAGCCGAAGGACTACCTAAGGCTGCTCCAGAGATGCCAAAAGACTTGCCACCCCCATTATTTCCAATTAAGGTACATCCTAAAGGGCATCCCAGAACCGCAGAAGATGTTTTTCTT
This sequence comes from Triturus cristatus, assembly GCF_964204655.1. Lineage (NCBI taxonomy): Eukaryota > Metazoa > Chordata > Amphibia > Caudata > Salamandridae > Triturus > Triturus cristatus. Next base: position 1,206,616,288 of record NC_140590.1, read on the forward strand.
TCCTCATATCTAGACGACGCAGCTCCCGAGTATGCTAACGCCACACCCCATAGACCGTCTGGCGGAGGGGTTCAACGTCAGGATCAGGTATCTGTCCCCGTGCAACAGCAAGTCCCGATACAAGCTTCGGCAAGCACATCTGTTTCCGCATCTGTCTCCGCAGTCGACTCTACAGAGGTATCGACACCCATAGTTGCTGTGTCACGTTCAACGAATCCATTCACACCCGACGCCCCAGATGGGGCCACGGGAGGTGCTAGCAGTACCTTTACACCACCCAGAATAAATAAACTTGTTTTTCAAGAGTCAGCGCATTCACGTACACCTAAATTCGTAAGTGAACGTACGCTTAAGGAACTCCTTGTAAATTGTAGATATGACCCAGTGGCTGGTAAAGAGGACGAAATGGTCCTGGCATCATTACGTATCAGGCGAACCGCAGAGTATTTAGCAAGGTTACCAGGAATGACTACGCATCTAGATAACATATATCATTTTGTTCAAACGGGACGAGATCCAGGATGTATTAACAGAGCTATGGAATTCCAGAAAGTAGAGATACAGGGGGAACTGTTACGTTTCCTCATAAACTGTGTAATCAGAAATCAAGATCGTCCGGGGGTAGACCCGAATGCAATGCTTATTCTTACAAAATGGAGTCAGAATATATCAGAAGGGAGACACGATAAGCAAAATTGTATAATAGCCATGTGCCGAAAAATCCGTAAAGAAATAGAACGTATTCATGAAGAAAGATTGAGAACAGACGAGTTTGAGCAAGATGAAGTGTCCGAATCAGGGAATTCCGCAAGACAGTCAGAGACCATAGCCTATGTAGGCAGAGGAAGATCCTGTGAAAATACTAGATGTTTTTCTGATCCCATACACTCTGTATGCCCAAATAATAGCAGAACGTATCCGACGCCTGTAATGAATCTGAAGTCTCCTGAACATTCGTTTCAAGCCGCAGATAAAATATTACGAGAACGAAGAGGTTACCACCTCCTCGATTCCATGGATGAGCAAGAATTAGCCAGATCAGCCGTTCACTGGATTGACAGTCCTGAAAAATACGGTGATGAGACCGTAGCACACACATTTTTTAATCTCAGTGCAGATGAACAACGTTTAGCTGGAATATATATGATTCAGCAACTCCTCATATTATATAAGAGCCAACATGCTGACCCTGGTCCTTTACCTGATATATTAACGGAACTACTCACGAACAGATGGAGAGGTTCTAGTAACAAGCTAATTAAAGAGATATTAGTGTCACGTAAGCAGTATGTCCTTTTTGTAAGTCCGGATTCTCTCTCGCTGCCCCGCAGAGAAAGAGCGCCGTACTATATGGATAGACAAAATCCTTTACGAGAAGTGCACCCAATAAAAGGCGAAGACAATGAGTTTCACCGTGTATTTGTTTACACACCCATATCAAAAATGGAATTATTGGAAATGAAGAAAGTAGTACCTAGTCATGACAAAGACCCAGCGGGTTTCCACCGAGAAATTAAAGACATGTTACTAATGGGAGAGTACACCTTTCCTGATATTATGACGATATTAAAGGTGCTTTTGCCTGCTGGCATTTATGAAAAATTGAAAGAAAAAGAGTGGGAAGTGGGCGACCAAAAGATAGACTGGACAGCATTAGCAGAGGAAGAAAGGGGCCGAACTGCAGGTTCAGGGCTCGGGGATAAAGTTAAACTGTTACCAGGTTTACTAGTACAGGTACTGCCACGTTTATTAACTACAAAAAAGGAGGATTGGGGTGCAATCACAGCCTGCAAGCAAAAGCAAGATGAAGACACAAGCGATTATTATGCTCGATTTGAAAAATGTTTTGGTATAAATAGTGGTATAAAAGCAAGTAGTGACTCATATCCACATTTATTTGTGACAAAATTAGTGGAAAATGCATTGCCTCCAGTGAAGAATAGAATATTGAAATTCGAGAGTACCTGGCAAAGTAACACTCCGTCACAAATGCTACAAATGTTACAGTATCATCACAATAGAATTAGGGATGAACAAGAACACGAGCATAGACGCATGAAGGATACAAAAATGAAAATGCTAGTTTCTCAGACAGTACCAGCAGATGGTCACAAAAAGGGTGTGACACATTCTGGTGATTCTGCAGTTCCTGTAAAAGGAACCTGCAATTACTGTAAACAACTAGGCCATTATGTACACGATTGTCCAGTCCTGAAACGTAATATAGCTACAGGTATTGCAAAGGAGAGACCACGATTAGTTAGACACGATCAGAATGAACAAGGAACTATGCAGCATGGACAGTCCATGCCAGTTCAGCAACAGTCCATGCCAGCCTCACAGCAACCCATACAGTTTGTGCCAGCTGCACCACCGTTGCCTGCTACTGCCACACAAACCACAACACGACAAATGTATCAGACTGCACAGTATGAATACCCTGAGTATCAGCGTTACGCATGAACCAGCCTAGAGAGGGAAGTTGACTTACCGCTTATCGAGATTCCTGTAGATCAAGAAGGACCTTATGTACATAGTGAATTATTAGGTCAGGATAGAAAATTCTTACTCGATACAGGGGCAAGTCGAACAACCATAAAACGTAGTGAAGTTCCAGGGGCACCCCTCTCAGGCTCTCAAAATATTTCCCTTGGTTTTTCAGGAAAACCTATTGTTAATGAAGTATCACAGCCTCTACCACTTACGATAGGACCTTTGACACGAACTACAGATTTATTGCTTACTAAATCATGCCCAGAAAATCTGTTAGGAATTAAAACTCTGAAAGCACTAGGAGCCATAATATGTTGTTCTCCGGAAGGAGTAAGGTTGTTTCTACGTGATTTTAAAGGTCACTATGTGTCTAGAGACATGGATCCCCGACTACAGACTTTACCAGTACATCTATGGGCACAAGGCCCTACGGATGTTGGCTGCATGAACATTACACCCTATCGAGTCACATTGAAAGCAGGAGTGGTACTACCACGAATGCGACAATACAAGTTACCGCATGATGCTGTAGTGGCTTTGCTGAAAATCATTGATGAGCTGATTGTCCAGGGAGTAGTTGTAGAAACAGACTCCAATATATGTAATTCACCGATAATTCCGATTCTTAAACGAACTGATCCTACTGCCCCACCAGTGTACCGATTGGTTATTGATTTGCGTGAACTAAACAAGTGCATTGTACCACAATTTCCTGTGGTCCCTGATATATCATCATTATTGACAGCAATTGATTCCGAAGCAACATTCTTTACTGTAATCGATCTCAAGAATGCCTTTTTCAGCGTCCCAATAGATCCGGAAAGCCAATATTTGTTCGGATTCAGTTTAAATGGGCGCAGCTTTAAATTCTCACGCGCTCCCCAAGGATTCACAGAAAGCCCCAGCATCTACAGCCAAGCACTGAAACGAGAACTTGACAGTATCCACATGCCAGTCAATACTGCACTGCTTCAATATGTCGATGATCTGCTGATCACCGCGAGAAGCGAGCCAGAATGTGAAAAAGCTTCCCTGACAGTTTTACATTTTCTAGCCGACAAGGGGCACAAGGTGTCTCCTTCTAAGCTGCAATTCTGTGTCCAGCGAGTTATTTATCTTGGTCACTCGCTGTCCAAGGAGGGAAGGCAGCTTACACCAGATCGCATCCAGTTAATTGCTAACATGTCAATACCCCAGACACAAAAGGAGGTGCGAGCTTTCATAGGCCTCACTTCATATTGTAGGCAGTGGATCCCTCAGTACGCATTTCTAGCAAAACCACTCATTCAGTTAACCACACAGGAGGCAGCCACATCGACTGTCCTCCCTTGGACTCAGGAACATACACAAGCTTTTGAAAGCCTAAAGGAAGCTTTATGTCAAGCACCTGTTTTAGCAACACCATGTTATAGCAAACATTTTACACTCTTCGTTACAGAACGCGAAGGTACTGCCTTGTCAGTACTCACTCAGGATCAAGCAGGATCACGCAAACCATGTGCTTATTTTTCCAGTACATTAGATCCCGTAGCTCAGGCTTTGCCTGCATGCCTGAAATCAGTGGCAGCGACAGCTTTAGCAATCAGACAAAGCGATGCCATAGTATTAGGACACCCATTGACAGTACAAGTACCACATGCAGTAGAGGTTCTTGTGAACCGAACACAAACACAACACTTGACCATAGCAAGACTTACCGGTTATGAACTGACATTGTTTCAACCACACATAGAGATCCGACGGTGTAATACATTGAATCCTGCTACACTATTACCTGTAATTGGAACAGACCCACTAGCTCATGATTGTGTTGAAATCATTGAAATAAAGACGAAACCTAGACAAGACTTGACAGATGTTCCATTGTTAGATCCAGACCTGACGTTGTATGTAGACGGATCGTGCATGAGAACAAGTACAGGAGATTTAGTGGCCGCGTATGCAGTCACAACAGACACTGAAGTTATTGAGACAAATTGTATAGATACTTTGTCAGCCCAAGCAGCAGAACTTATTGCTCTAACACAAGCCTGTATTCAAGCCACAAATAAGAAAGTTAATGTATACACTGACTCACGTTATGCATTCGGAGTTGTACACGACTTCGGCGTGCTGTGGCGAGAGAGAGGTTATTTAACTTCCCATGGTGCCCACATTCAGCACGGACCCCTCATTCATGCCCTGTTAGATGCAATACATCTACCCACTGCTATATCGATTATGAAATGTAAAGCACACACGAAGGTTACTGATACCATTTCTCAAGGCAATGATTTAGCTGACAGAACAGCTAAACAGACTGCTCAGAATCGCACATTAGACATGACAAAGCCAGTAGTTCAGACACCAACACAGTGTATGACAATTAAGGATCCCGCACTTGACGTAATTGACATACAGACACATGCCACAGCAGAAGAAATAAAGAAGTGGACTGAACTAGGAGGGATCCAGACAGATCAAGGATGGATGACGAAGGAGAAATCTGTATGGTTTCTCCCTGATTCCATGGTTCAAGCCATTATAGCTACAGTTCACAGTCCAGCACATTTAGGAGAGAAGGCTATGCTAGACAGCATTCAGCACATTTGGTTCAACAAACATTTACGAGCAGCAGCTAAACAAAAGGTTCGTACCTGTATGATATGTTGTCAGTTTAATCCAGGAAAGAGTGTTCCCGTAGAGCAGGGTGGATTTCAGCCTCCTGACCATCCTTTTGAAGTCCTCCAGATGGATTATATTCAGATGGAACGTTGTCGAGGATTCAAATATGTTCTCGTAGTTGTCTGCGCTCTCTCCCGTTGGACAGAGGCGTATCCCGTATCAGATTACACTGCCCCGACTACTGCCAAGCAGCTAGTTCGAGAATTCTTCCCACGGTACGGTTTACCACGTGTTGTATATTCAGATAACGGCCAGCCTTTCTCATCCGAATTAATGAAACATGTCTCACTTTTGTTGGGATATCAGTGGAAATTCCACTGTGTCCGACACCCCGAGGCAGCAGGTCTCGTGGAACGACATAATCAACTTTTAAAAATTAGATTGTCTAAAATATGTCAGGAAAAAGGTGTGGACTGGATAGTAGCCTTACCAGTTGCGCTATTTTACATGAGGATGGTAGCACACTCTCGAACAGGGCTATCCCCTTATGAGGTGATCTTTGGTAGACCACCGAATATGTGGGGGACGCCTATACCCCGTAAAATAACTGATGTTGACTGTAATATGCTGACAGATTACCTGGCTTCCTTGATGTCTGCACTACAATCTTGTCGTTCACAGGTAGTCGCAGCTTTTCCCGACAACACCGAGGTGAAACCTCATGACGTAATTCCCGGCGATTATGTTCTCGTCAGGAATTTTGATCGGAAAACCCAACTGGAGCCAAGGTGGAGACTTCCTAAGTTGGTCCTGCTGACGACCAGAACAGCTGTGAAGATCGAAGGGAGAAAAGGCTGGGTGCATTCCAGCCATATCAAGAAATTTCATGGACTTCCTCCTGACACAAACAGTACTCCCCGTGTGTCTTCCCCCATTGACTCAAAGCTACCTTTGGCTGAGGCCAGTAGCACCGAACTCTATAAGCAGAAACTCAGGTCCAGATCCAAACTGTCGGACGATTTGATTGTTTAAGTCCTCTCCAAGGTGAAGCGGTTGAATCTGTCCCGACATGTATCCCTTAGATCTGAATGATGTAGAATCCAGAATCATAATGAAACGACATGCTTATTGTAAATTACTGCGTAGCCACTGTATTGTGACTTTATTAATTTTGTTTTCCTTGAGTTTTTTAATAGTTACTGCAAGTATATTGTTGCATATGTATTATTCTGTTTCTAAACGTGCTTTCAATATAACTGGTGAACATTCTTTTAGTGACCTACCCCCACATGAGTTGTCCTATAGACTTGCGCTGCGCAATAACACCTTCATTAGTATGTTACATCATTCCCATCAGACTAGTAATGCCACCAATTGTTGGGTGTGTGGCCGACTCCCTCCCTATCAGAATAACAAAGGAGTTCTGCCTTTCTTTCCACATCCGTTCACACACAATGGCTCCTGTGGAGCATGGTTTAGTTTATTAAATTCCATAGACCCAGACACAGCAGTTTATCAACAACATTGGATATGGGGAAATCTGAATCTAGTTTTATTCAAAGTCTGTCACCCTAATAAGGAGGGTCACCCCAGTAGAACAGGAACTGATTTAGAAAATGAAGTGTATAAATTAGGTAATTTTACGCCTAATCTTATGATTTTGAATGTCAAATCCGAAGTTGAACTAATTCTGCCCACTATGTCAGTATTTCCAGTTAAGGGTGAATTATGTGTAAGAAAAGTTGGTTCCATACATATGGGCCATAGCCAATGCGTTACTACAGTAGAATATAGTGATCAAGGTAAATCTTCATTTAGAGCTTTTCGCCATTCTTACTTTATATGTGGTCAGACGGCATATATGCGTCTGCCTCTAGATTGGGATGGTACCTGTTACATAGCATTCCTTTTGCCACCTGTTTTCCTAGCCCCCCCTGATTATTATCGAAATGTTCATTTAGTACACAATAGAGAGCGAAGAGATCTCCCAGTTGTCGATTATACTGAGACGGCATGGGACAAGTATGTAGATTTCAATAAAGGTATCTTTCCCTATATAGGTACAATATCAAATAGTAAGCTGATACGCAGACTCACCAAGACTCTTGAAGCTGTAGTAAACGAGACTATAGCCGCCCTAGGCAATCTGACTGAGGAACAATCAGTGATGAGAATTGTTGTTCTCCAGAATCGTCTTGTCCTTGACGTCATCCTGGCCGATAGGGGCGGAGCTTGCAGGGTCATCGGATCCAGCTGCTGCATATTCATACCAGAAAATTCGCCATCCGTATATAAAGCTATAACACGCCTTCATAAGATTGTAAGCCAGATACACGAGAATCCAGGCACTTGGACGTGGTCCGGGTGGTTTTGGAGTGTGATATCAGCCTGGGGATGGAGAGTTCTATCCTTCCTAGGTATTGGCCTTCTTATGCTCTTCAGTTGTTGTTTATGCCTGCAATGTGGACCAGCGATTTGTGGTCTGTGTGCCACATCATGCATTCCATATCACAGTTCTCGTTCAAAATGCCGGAAGAAGAAGGAAGAAGAAATGATGCTCCATGAGCAAATCGATGGAATGATGAAGATTGATATCTCTTGAAGGGCAAGTAGGGGACAAGGAGGGAATGTGGAAATGTGGATTTTCCTGATCAGTTATGTCCCCTATCTTGGACCCCAACGGTTCTATATGCATGTTACAAGTACATGTATGTTCCCTCCAGTTCCAGTTTCTAAGACGCAAACATATGTGTGTCTACCGTCAACATGTTCTCTGTCAGATCCGCCATCAATGGGCTGGATATTCGATTCCTAAGCATGAAAGGCCACCGACTTTATATGGCTAAGTTACTCCATTTTTACAGTTCAGGCAAGTAGGCCCGATTCTGTCCTCAAAGCCTTTCCCTGCTCTCTGTCTTTGACAGCTTCAGCTTGAGCTCGCATCTGTATCCATGAACTTTGTCCTACTCCCTGTGCAGCTAACGGTGCCTGCCTCGGCCAGTTTTCGCCTGCCTGCCAAGAAGCTGTATTTCACCTTCGAATTATCTATTTTGCTCTTCAGCCGATGCATTCCTGTCTAGTGATTTAGGTAAACATTTCCTTTAGCTCACAAGCAAAGGACTCAGCCTTTCCGTCCTCCTGCAAATGATTCATAGCCCTGCTGCCATGGAAAGTTTTCTGCCTCTCGCATCTCATATAGACACTTAGACGCTTGTACACGCACATACAGTTAGTATAGAATAGATTCTGTCCGAGAGTCCTTCCTTGTGGATAACATAGTTCTTTAAACATAGGATGTTAGATATGATTTGGGATTAGGTTGACTTGACCCCTCAGACTTTTCGTCTCCATATGTAGAGTTAATGTCAAGTCCCCTTCACCCCCTAGTTGCACGTCAATTACACGTCATGCTGCCGCGCGCGCATCTATGCCAAGTATTATCTTATAGATCCACCTATGTCTGATAAATCCTAACCAATCATGTTTCTTTTATTCCTTATTACGCCTAGTTTCGATTACGTACCTGTCATGTCACTTTTCTTATCAAATGTTACGCCTTCTACATTCGTTTCATTGTAATGCACTTATTATAAAAATGCATGTCTGTCAATAAAGTATTGTACTTCACTTCCTGAACCCTCGTGGTGACGGAACCTGAAGGCCGCGACTCGAGTCGGCCATTTTGAATGGAATAAAGCCCATTTAGAAAACCTCTTATACCACGGATTCTGCCTCTTGTTATTCTGAGCTATTTTATTTTATTTCAAGATCCCGTATGAAATTCAGTCCGGTAAAGAAGATTTTATTTACCACAAAGGGACTCACGTCTGAGCATACCCTGCCAACTTATGGCGAACAAAGCGGTACAAAAGGGGGTGGTGATGGACAGAGCATCAGAACCAATCAAACACTCACACCCAGTCAACAGATCTGGGTTTGATCCATCACCGTTCTTTAGCCCACTCTGCCACCCCAGTTCAGACATGGCCATATGCAAATCAGTCTGACCCTGTGCATCATGGGAACAGTCCAGCCCAAACTGCCAAGCCATGACTTCCCTGGAACGGAAACAAGCTTCCTAGAACCGGTTTCTGGGATTTCAGCCGTCTTCAGCCAGGGTTCCTGGAATCCACTGGCAAAGTGAGCAAGGGACTCATGTCTGAGCATACCCTGCCAACTTATGGCAAACAAAGCGGTACAAAAGGGGGTGGTGATGGACGGAGCATCAGAACCAATCAAACACTCGCACCCAGTTAACAGATCTGGGTTTGATCCATCATCGTTCTTTAGCCCACTCTGCCACCCCAGTTCAGACATGGCCATATGCAAATCAGTCTGACCCTGTGCATCATGGGAACAGTCCAGCCTGAACTGCCAAGGCATGCCTTCCCTGGACCGGAAAAAAGCTTCCTAGGACCGGTTTCTGGCATTTCAGTCGTCTTCAGCCAGGCTTGCTTGAATCCAGTGGCAAAGTGAGCAAGGGACTCACGTCTGAGCATATCCTGCCAACTTATGGCGAACAAAGCGGTACAAAAGGGGGAGGTGATGGACGCAGCATCAGAGCCAATCAAACACTCACACCCAGTCAACAGATCTGGGTTTGATCCATCACCGTTCTTTAGCCCACTCTGCCACCCCATTTCAGACATGGCCATATGCAAATCAGTCTGACCCTGTGCATCATGGGAACAGTCCAGCCCGAACGGCCAAGCCATGCCTTCCCTGGACCGGAAACAAGCTTCCTAGGACCGGTTTCTGGCATTTCAGCCATCTTCAGCCAGGCTTGCTTGAATCCAGTGGCAAAGTGAGCAAGGGACTCACGTCTGAGTATACCCTGCCAACTTATGGCGAACAAAGCGGTACAAAAGGGGGTGGTGATGGACGGAGCATCAAAACCAATCAAACACTCACACCCAGTCAACAGATCTGGGTTTGATCCATCACCGTTCTTTAGCCCACTCTGCCACCCCAGTTCAGACATGGCCATTTGCAAATCAGTCTGACCCTGTGCATCATGGGAACAGTCCAGCCCGAACTGCCAAGCCATGCCTTCCCTGGACCGGAAACAAGCTTCCTAGGACCGGTTTCTGGCATTTCAGCCGTCTTCAGCCAGGCTTGCTTGAATCCAGTGGCAAAGTGAGCAAGGGACTCACGTCTGAGCACACCCTGCCAACTTATGGCGAACAAAGCGGTACAAAAGGGGGTGGTGATGGACGGAGCATCAGAACCAATCAAACACTCACACCCAGTCAACAGATCTGGGTTTGATCCATCACCGTTCTTTAGCCCACTCTGCCACCCCAGTTCAGACATGGCCATATGCAAATCAGTCTGACCCTGTGCATCATGGGAACAGTCCAGCCCGAACTGCCAAGCCATGCCTTCCCTGGACCGGAAACAAACTTCCTAGGACCGGTTTCTGGCATTACAGCCGTCTTCAGCCAGGCTTGCTTGAATCCAGTGGCAAAGTGAGCAAGGGACTCACGTATGAGCATACCCTGTCAACTTATGGCAAACAAAGTGGTACCAAATGGGGTGGTGATGGATGGAGCATCAGAACCAATCAAACACTCACACCCAGTCAACAGATCTGGGTTTGATCCATCACCGTTCTGTAGCCCACTCTGCCACCCCAGTTCAGACATGGCCATATGCAAATCAGTCTGACCCTGTGCATCATGGGAACAGTCCAGCCCGAACTGCCAAGCCATGCCTTCCCTGGACCGGAAACAAACTTCCTAGGACCGGTTTCTGGCATTTCAGCCGTCTTCAGCCAGGCTTGCTTGAATCCAGTGGCAAAGTGAGCAAGGGGCTCACGTCTGAGCATACCCTGCCAACTTATGGCGAACAAAGCGGTATAAAAGGGGGTGGTGATGGACGGAGCATCAGAACCAGTCAAACACTCACACCCAGTCAACAGATCTGGGTTTGATCCATCACTGTTCTTTAGCCCACTCTGCCACCCCAGTTCAGACATGGCCATATGCAAATCAGTCTGACCCTGTGCATCAATGGAACAGTCCAGCCCGAACTGCCAAGCCATGCCTTCCCTGGACCCGAAACAAGCTTCCTAGGACCGGTTTCTGGCATTTCAGCCATCTTCAGCCAGGCTTGCTTGAATCCAGTGGCAAAGTGAGCAAGGTGTGGAAATGTGGATTTTCCTGATCAGTTATGTCCCCTATCTTGGACCCCAACGGTTCTATATGCATGTTACAAGTACATGTATGTTCCCTCCAGTTCCAGTTTCTAAGACGCAAACATATGTGTGTCTACCGTCAACATGTTCTCTGTCAGATCCGCCATCAATGGGCTGGATATTCGATTCCTAAGCATGAAAGGCCACCGACTTTATATGGCTAAGTTACTCCATTTTTACAGTTCAGGCAAGTAGGCCCGATTCTGTCCTCAAAGCCTTTCCCTGCTCTCTGTCTTTGACAGCTTCAGCTTGAGCTCGCATCTGTATCCATGAACTTTGTCCTACTCCCTGTGCAGCTAACGGTGCCTGCCTCGGCCAGTTTTCGCCTGCCTGCCAAGAAGCTGTATTTCACCTTCGAATTATCTATTTTGCTCTTCAGCCGATGCATTCCTGTCTAGTGATTTAGGTAAACATTTCCTTTAGCTCACAAGCAAAGGACTCAGCCTTTCCGTCCTCCTGCAAATGATTCATAGCCCTGCTGCCATGGAAAGTTTTCTGCCTCTCGCATCTCATATAGACACTTAGACGCTTGTACACGCACATACAGTTAGTATAGAATAGATTCTGTCCGAGAGTCCTTCCTTGTGGATAACATAGTTCTTTAAACATAGGATGTTAGATATGATTTGGGATTAGGTTGACTTGACCCCTCAGACTTTTCGTCTCCATATGTAGAGTTAATGTCAAGTCCCCTTCACCCCCTAGTTGCACGTCAATTACACGTCATGCTGCCGCGCGCGCATCTATGCCAAGTATTATCTTATAGATCCACCTATGTCTGATAAATCCTAACCAATCATGTTTCTTTTATTCCTTATTACGCCTAGTTTCGATTACGTACCTGTCATGTCACTTTTCTTATCAAATGTTACGCCTTCTACATTCGTTTCATTGTAATGCACTTATTATAAAAATGCATGTCTGTCAATAAAGTATTGTACTTCACTTCCTGAACCCTCGTGGTGACGGAACCTGAAGGCCGCGACTCGAGTCGGCCATTTTGAATGGAATAAAGCCCATTTAGAAAACCTCTTATACCACGGATTCTGCCTCTTGTTATTCTGAGCTATTTTATTTTATTTCAAGATCCCGTATGAAATTCAGTCCGGTAAAGAAGATTTTATTTACCACATAATGGCGCCCGAACAGGGACACTTTCTCATCTCACGCGCCGGCGGTGCGTTGCAGGCCCGGTCTCCTGCCATAGCTGGACGGACCATAAACGCGTACCAGCAGGATTTCCTGTAAGCTCCCTCCGGTCAAGCGGGGGCGACTGAGGCTGCGATCAACCCAGACGAGGCGGTGAGAAGTGCGAAGTATCCCGACCAGAGCCTAGCTGAGAGAGCAAGATCCGAGGTATACAGAGGCCCACCAGGTTTTTCGAAATCCCGATGTCCAGAGGGTCCGCTGTCCGCAGTCATCGAGTCCTGTCCATTCTCTGAGGCCTTCCGTTTCAAGGAGCTACTCGGTGAGTACCATCGCCGGGGAGGCGTGTTGACGCGCACATAGGTTGTGCCGGTCAAGACGGATTTGGGTACACAAATCCGGTCTGCACTGTTTAGCAGTGTATATGTACTGTTTAGCAGTATATCAAGTATTCCGAAGTATTCAGTTATTGTCAAGAATTCAGCGTGGTGATTAGTTAGGCAGACTGTCATCATTGTCGGTCGTTGTTAAAATGTTTAATGTTTAATGTTTAAAAGTGTTCAAATATTGTGGTATGAATGAGTGTTCATTGTTCACTGTTCATTATTGTGTTTTTTCGTATTAAGTAAGTTCAAGAGTAAGTATCAGATCCGTTGTCAATATGCCGCTCTTCTCGAAGTTAAGACAGATTACTACCAGAAAAGGGGTGCTTGAAGAAGCAGTTCCTATTCCTCCTAGGGACACTCCAGGGCATTTTATGTACCATAAGCATGGCTTAGATGCCATATTGTTTCTTGATCTATGGGTAGATTATACCAAGGGATTGCCGGAAAGTCAAAGGTGGCCCGCAGCGGGAACCTGGGATGCAGAGTGCATCATGAAAGTGGAGGAAGAGTTATGGAAAAGAAAGGTCAGACAGTCACAGAAAGACGCTGTTGAGTTATGGCGTAAAGAATCTCATAGACGTACAGAAAAGGCACGTAGACAAGAAGAGAGGAGTAAAGAAAGTTCAAATAAAGTTCAAGAAAATCTATTAATTGAGGAAGGTATCCGAATGAAATCAGAACAAATAAATAGACAAAGAAATGCTCTTATGAATGGTATGTATCCCCTCCTAGCCGAAGGACTACCTAAGGCTGCTCCAGAGATGCCAAAAGACTTGCCACCCCCATTATTTCCAATTAAGGTACATCCTAAAGGGCATCCCAGAACCGCAGAAGATGTTTTTCTTTCCTCATATCTAGACGACGCAGCTCCCGAGTATGCTAACGCCACACCCCATAGACCGTCTGGCGGAGGGGTTCAACGTCAGGATCAGGTATCTGTCCCCGTGCAACAGCAAGTCCCGATACAAGCTTCGGCAAGCACATCTGTTTCCGCATCTGTCTCCGCAGTCGACTCTACAGAGGTATCGACACCCATAGTTGCTGTGTCACGTTCAACGAATCCATTCACACCCGACGCCCCAGATGGGGCCACGGGAGGTGCTAGCAGTACCTTTACACCACCCAGAATAAATAAACTTGTTTTTCAAGAGTCAGCGCATTCACGTACACCTAAATTCGTAAGTGAACGTACGCTTAAGGAACTCCTTGTAAATTGTAGATATGACCCAGTGGCTGGTAAAGAGGACGAAATGGTCCTGGCATCATTACGTATCAGGCGAACCGCAGAGTATTTAGCAAGGTTACCAGGAATGACTACGCATCTAGATAACATATATCATTTTGTTCAAACGGGACGAGATCCAGGATGTATTAACAGAGCTATGGAATTCCAGAAAGTAGAGATACAGGGGGAACTGTTACGTTTCCTCATAAACTGTGTAATCAGAAATCAAGATCGTCCGGGGGTAGACCCGAATGCAATGCTTATTCTTACAAAATGGAGTCAGAATATATCAGAAGGGAGACACGATAAGCAAAATTGTATAATAGCCATGTGCCGAAAAATCCGTAAAGAAATAGAACGTATTCATGAAGAAAGATTGAGAACAGACGAGTTTGAGCAAGATGAAGTGTCCGAATCAGGGAATTCCGCAAGACAGTCAGAGACCATAGCCTATGTAGGCAGAGGAAGATCCTGTGAAAATACTAGATGTTTTTCTGATCCCATACACTCTGTATGCCCAAATAATAGCAGAACGTATCCGACGCCTGTAATGAATCTGAAGTCTCCTGAACATTCGTTTCAAGCCGCAGATAAAATATTACGAGAACGAAGAGGTTACCACCTCCTCGATTCCATGGATGAGCAAGAATTAGCCAGATCAGCCGTTCACTGGATTGACAGTCCTGAAAAATACGGTGATGAGACCGTAGCACACACATTTTTTAATCTCAGTGCAGATGAACAACGTTTAGCTGGAATATATATGATTCAGCAACTCCTCATATTATATAAGAGCCAACATGCTGACCCTGGTCCTTTACCTGATATATTAACGGAACTACTCACGAACAGATGGAGAGGTTCTAGTAACAAGCTAATTAAAGAGATATTAGTGTCACGTAAGCAGTATGTCCTTTTTGTAAGTCCGGATTCTCTCTCGCTGCCCCGCAGAGAAAGAGCGCCGTACTATATGGATAGACAAAATCCTTTACGAGAAGTGCACCCAATAAAAGGCGAAGACAATGAGTTTCACCGTGTATTTGTTTACACACCCATATCAAAAATGGAATTATTGGAAATGAAGAAAGTAGTACCTAGTCATGACAAAGACCCAGCGGGTTTCCACCGAGAAATTAAAGACATGTTACTAATGGGAGAGTACACCTTTCCTGATATTATGACGATATTAAAGGTGCTTTTGCCTGCTGGCATTTATGAAAAATTGAAAGAAAAAGAGTGGGAAGTGGGTGACCAAAAGATAGACTGGACAGCATTAGCAGAGGAAGAAAGGGGCCGAACTGCAGGTTCAGGGCTCGGGGATAAAGTTAAACTGTTACCAGGTTTACTAGTACAGGTACTGCCACGTTTATTAACTACAAAAAAGGAGGATTGGGGTGCAATCACAGCCTGCAAGCAAAAGCAAGATGAAGACACAAGCGATTATTATGCTCGATTTGAAAAATGTTTTGGTATAAATAGTGGTATAAAAGCAAGTAGTGACTCATATCCACATTTATTTGTGACAAAATTAGTGGAAAATGCATTGCCTCCAGTGAAGAATAGAATATTGAAATTCGAGAGTACCTGGCAAAGTAACACTCCGTCACAAATGCTACAAATGTTACAGTATCATCACAATAGAATTAGGGATGAACAAGAACACGAGCATAGACGCATGAAGGATACAAAAATGAAAATGCTAGTTTCTCAGACAGTACCAGCAGATGGTCACAAAAAGGGTGTGACACATTCTGGTGATTCTGCAGTTCCTGTAAAAGGAACCTGCAATTACTGTAAACAACTAGGCCATTATGTACACGATTGTCCAGTCCTGAAACGTAATATAGCTACAGGTATTGCAAAGGAGAGACCACGATTAGTTAGACACGATCAGAATGAACAAGGAACTATGCAGCATGGACAGTCCATGCCAGTTCAGCAACAGTCCATGCCAGCCTCACAGCAACCCATACAGTTTGTGCCAGCTGCACCACCGTTGCCTGCTACTGCCACACAAACCACAACACGACAAATGTATCAGACTGCACAGTATGAATACCCTGAGTATCAGCGTTACGCATGAACCAGCCTAGAGAGGGAAGTTGACTTACCGCTTATCGAGATTCCTGTAGATCAAGAAGGACCTTATGTACATAGTGAATTATTAGGTCAGGATAGAAAATTCTTACTCGATACAGGGGCAAGTCGAACAACCATAAAACGTAGTGAAGTTCCAGGGGCACCCCTCTCAGGCTCTCAAAATATTTCCCTTGGTTTTTCAGGAAAACCTATTGTTAATGAAGTATCACAGCCTCTACCACTTACGATAGGACCTTTGACACGAACTACAGATTTATTGCTTACTAAATCATGCCCAGAAAATCTGTTAGGAATTAAAACTCTGAAAGCACTAGGAGCCATAATATGTTGTTCTCCGGAAGGAGTAAGGTTGTTTCTACGTGATTTTAAAGGTCACTATGTGTCTAGAGACATGGATCCCCGACTACAGACTTTACCAGTACATCTATGGGCACAAGGCCCTACGGATGTTGGCTGCATGAACATTACACCCTATCGAGTCACATTGAAAGCAGGAGTGGTACTACCACGAATGCGACAATACAAGTTACCGCATGATGCTGTAGTGGCTTTGCTGAAAATCATTGATGAGCTGATTGTCCAGGGAGTAGTTGTAGAAACAGACTCCAATATATGTAATTCACCGATAATTCCGATTCTTAAACGAACTGATCCTACTGCCCCACCAGTGTACCGATTGGTTATTGATTTGCGTGAACTAAACAAGTGCATTGTACCACAATTTCCTGTGGTCCCTGATATATCATCATTATTGACAGCAATTGATTCCGAAGCAACATTCTTTACTGTAATCGATCTCAAGAATGCCTTTTTCAGCGTCCCAATAGATCCGGAAAGCCAATATTTGTTCGGATTCAGTTTAAATGGGCGCAGCTTTAAATTCTCACGCGCTCCCCAAGGATTCACAGAAAGCCCCAGCATCTACAGCCAAGCACTGAAACGAGAACTTGACAGTATCCACATGCCAGTCAATACTGCACTGCTTCAATATGTCGATGATCTGCTGATCACCGCGAGAAGCGAGCCAGAATGTGAAAAAGCTTCCCTGACAGTTTTACATTTTCTAGCCGACAAGGGGCACAAGGTGTCTCCTTCTAAGCTGCAATTCTGTGTCCAGCGAGTTATTTATCTTGGTCACTCGCTGTCCAAGGAGGGAAGGCAGCTTACACCAGATCGCATCCAGTTAATTGCTAACATGTCAATACCCCAGACACAAAAGGAGGTGCGAGCTTTCATAGGCCTCACTTCATATTGTAGGCAGTGGATCCCTCAGTACGCATTTCTAGCAAAACCACTCATTCAGTTAACCACACAGGAGGCAGCCACATCGACTGTCCTCCCTTGGACTCAGGAACATACACAAGCTTTTGAAAGCCTAAAGGAAGCTTTATGTCAAGCACCTGTTTTAGCAACACCATGTTATAGCAAACATTTTACACTCTTCGTTACAGAACGCGAAGGTACTGCCTTGTCAGTACTCACTCAGGATCAAGCAGGATCACGCAAACCATGTGCTTATTTTTCCAGTACATTAGATCCCGTAGCTCAGGCTTTGCCTGCATGCCTGAAATCAGTGGCAGCGACAGCTTTAGCAATCAGACAAAGCGATGCCATAGTATTAGGACACCCATTGACAGTACAAGTACCACATGCAGTAGAGGTTCTTGTGAACCGAACACAAACACAACACTTGACCATAGCAAGACTTACCGGTTATGAACTGACATTGTTTCAACCACACATAGAGATCCGACGGTGTAATACATTGAATCCTGCTACACTATTACCTGTAATTGGAACAGACCCACTAGCTCATGATTGTGTTGAAATCATTGAAATAAAGACGAAACCTAGACAAGACTTGACAGATGTTCCATTGTTAGATCCAGACCTGACGTTGTATGTAGACGGATCGTGCATGAGAACAAGTACAGGAGATTTAGTGGCCGCGTATGCAGTCACAACAGACACTGAAGTTATTGAGACAAATTGTATAGATACTTTGTCAGCCCAAGCAGCAGAACTTATTGCTCTAACACAAGCCTGTATTCAAGCCACAAATAAGAAAGTTAATGTATACACTGACTCACGTTATGCATTCGGAGTTGTACACGACTTCGGCGTGCTGTGGCGAGAGAGAGGTTATTTAACTTCCCATGGTGCCCACATTCAGCACGGACCCCTCATTCATGCCCTGTTAGATGCAATACATCTACCCACTGCTATATCGATTATGAAATGTAAAGCACACACGAAGGTTACTGATACCATTTCTCAAGGCAATGATTTAGCTGACAGAACAGCTAAACAGACTGCTCAGAATCGCACATTAGACATGACAAAGCCAGTAGTTCAGACACCAACACAGTGTATGACAATTAAGGATCCCGCACTTGACGTAATTGACATACAGACACATGCCACAGCAGAAGAAATAAAGAAGTGGACTGAACTAGGAGGGATCCAGACAGATCAAGGATGGATGACGAAGGAGAAATCTGTATGGTTTCTCCCTGATTCCATGGTTCAAGCCATTATAGCTACAGTTCACAGTCCAGCACATTTAGGAGAGAAGGCTATGCTAGACAGCATTCAGCACATTTGGTTCAACAAACATTTACGAGCAGCAGCTAAACAAAAGGTTCGTACCTGTATGATATGTTGTCAGTTTAATCCAGGAAAGAGTGTTCCCGTAGAGCAGGGTGGATTTCAGCCTCCTGACCATCCTTTTGAAGTCCTCCAGATGGATTATATTCAGATGGAACGTTGTCGAGGATTCAAATATGTTCTCGTAGTTGTCTGCGCTCTCTCCCGTTGGACAGAGGCGTATCCCGTATCAGATTACACTGCCCCGACTACTGCCAAGCAGCTAGTTCGAGAATTCTTCCCACGGTACGGTTTACCACGTGTTGTATATTCAGATAACGGCCAGCCTTTCTCATCCGAATTAATGAAACATGTCTCACTTTTGTTGGGATATCAGTGGAAATTCCACTGTGTCCGACACCCCGAGGCAGCAGGTCTCGTGGAACGACATAATCAACTTTTAAAAATTAGATTGTCTAAAATATGTCAGGAAAAAGGTGTGGACTGGATAGTAGCCTTACCAGTTGCGCTATTTTACATGAGGATGGTAGCACACTCTCGAACAGGGCTATCCCCTTATGAGGTGATCTTTGGTAGACCACCGAATATGTGGGGGACGCCTATACCCCGTAAAATAACTGATGTTGACTGTAATATGCTGACAGATTACCTGGCTTCCTTGATGTCTGCACTACAATCTTGTCGTTCACAGGTAGTCGCAGCTTTTCCCGACAACACCGAGGTGAAACCTCATGACGTAATTCCCGGCGATTATGTTCTCGTCAGGAATTTTGATCGGAAAACCCAACTGGAGCCAAGGTGGAGACTTCCTAAGTTGGTCCTGCTGACGACCAGAACAGCTGTGAAGATCGAAGGGAGAAAAGGCTGGGTGCATTCCAGCCATATCAAGAAATTTCATGGACTTCCTCCTGACACAAACAGTACTCCCCGTGTGTCTTCCCCCATTGACTCAAAGCTACCTTTGGCTGAGGCCAGTAGCACCGAACTCTATAAGCAGAAACTCAGGTCCAGATCCAAACTGTCGGACGATTTGATTGTTTAAGTCCTCTCCAAGGTGAAGCGGTTGAATCTGTCCCGACATGTATCCCTTAGATCTGAATGATGTAGAATCCAGAATCATAATGAAACGACATGCTTATTGTAAATTACTGCGTAGCCACTGTATTGTGACTTTATTAATTTTGTTTTCCTTGAGTTTTTTAATAGTTACTGCAAGTATATTGTTGCATATGTATTATTCTGTTTCTAAACGTGCTTTCAATATAACTGGTGAACATTCTTTTAGTGACCTACCCCCACATGAGTTGTCCTATAGACTTGCGCTGCGCAATAACACCTTCATTAGTATGTTACATCATTCCCATCAGACTAGTAATGCCACCAATTGTTGGGTGTGTGGCCGACTCCCTCCCTATCAGAATAACAAAGGAGTTCTGCCTTTCTTTCCACATCCGTTCACACACAATGGCTCCTGTGGAGCATGGTTTAGTTTATTAAATTCCATAGACCCAGACACAGCAGTTTATCAACAACATTGGATATGGGGAAATCTGAATCTAGTTTTATTCAAAGTCTGTCACCCTAATAAGGAGGGTCACCCCAGTAGAACAGGAACTGATTTAGAAAATGAAGTGTATAAATTAGGTAATTTTACGCCTAATCTTATGATTTTGAATGTCAAATCCGAAGTTGAACTAATTCTGCCCACTATGTCAGTATTTCCAGTTAAGGGTGAATTATGTGTAAGAAAAGTTGGTTCCATACATATGGGCCATAGCCAATGCGTTACTACAGTAGAATATAGTGATCAAGGTAAATCTTCATTTAGAGCTTCTCGCCATTCTTACTTTATATGTGGTCAGACGGCATATATGCGTCTGCCTCTAGATTGGGATGGTACCTGTTACATAGCATTCCTTTTGCCACCTGTTTTCCTAGCCCCCCCTGATTATTATCGAAATGTTCATTTAGTACACAATAGAGAGCGAAGAGATCTCCCAGTTGTCGATTATACTGAGACGGCATGGGACAAGTATGTAGATTTCAATAAAGGTATCTTTCCCTATATAGGTACAATATCAAATAGTAAGCTGATACGCAGACTCACCAAGACTCTTGAAGCTGTAGTAAACGAGACTATAGCCGCCCTAGGCAATCTGACTGAGGAACAATCAGTGATGAGAATTGTTGTTCTCCAGAATCGTCTTGTCCTTGACGTCATCCTGGCCGATAGGGGCGGAGCTTGCAGGGTCATCGGATCCAGCTGCTGCATATTCATACCAGAAAATTCGCCATCCGTATATAAAGCTATAACACGCCTTCATAAGATTGTAAGCCAGATACACGAGAATCCAGGCACTTGGACGTGGTCCGGGTGGTTTTGGAGTGTGATATCAGCCTGGGGATGGAGAGTTCTATCCTTCCTAGGTATTGGCCTTCTTATGCTCTTCAGTTGTTGTTTATGCCTGCAATGTGGACCAGCGATTTGTGGTCTGTGTGCCACATCATGCATTCCATATCACAGTTCTCGTTCAAAATGCCGGAAGAAGAAGGAAGAAGAAATGATGCTCCATGAGCAAATCGATGGAATGATGAAGATTGATATCTCTTGAAGGGCAAGTAGGGGACAAGGAGGGAATGTGGAAATGTGGATTTTCCTGATCAGTTATGTCCCCTATCTTGGACCCCAACGGTTCTATATGCATGTTACAAGTACATGTATGTTCCCTCCAGTTCCAGTTTCTAAGACGCAAACATATGTGTGTCTACCGTCAACATGTTCTCTGTCAGATCCGCCATCAATGGGCTGGATATTCGATTCCTAAGCATGAAAGGCCACCGACTTTATATGGCTAAGTTACTCCATTTTTACAGTTCAGGCAAGTAGGCCCGATTCTGTCCTCAAAGCCTTTCCCTGCTCTCTGTCTTTGACAGCTTCAGCTTGAGCTCGCATCTGTATCCATGAACTTTGTCCTACTCCCTGTGCAGCTAACGGTGCCTGCCTCGGCCAGTTTTCGCCTGCCTGCCAAGAAGCTGTATTTCACCTTCGAATTATCTATTTTGCTCTTCAGCCGATGCATTCCTGTCTAGTGATTTAGGTAAACATTTCCTTTAGCTCACAAGCAAAGGACTCAGCCTTTCCGTCCTCCTGCAAATGATTCATAGCCCTGCTGCCATGGAAAGTTTTCTGCCTCTCGCATCTCATATAGACACTTAGACGCTTGTACACGCACATACAGTTAGTATAGAATAGATTCTGTCCGAGAGTCCTTCCTTGTGGATAACATAGTTCTTTAAACATAGGATGTTAGATATGATTTGGGATTAGGTTGACTTGACCCCTCAGACTTTTCGTCTCCATATGTAGAGTTAATGTCAAGTCCCCTTCACCCCCTAGTTGCACGTCAATTACACGTCATGCTGCCGCGCGCGCATCTATGCCAAGTATTATCTTATAGATCCACCTATGTCTGATAAATCCTAACCAATCATGTTTCTTTTATTCCTTATTACGCCTAGTTTCGATTACGTACCTGTCATGTCACTTTTCTTATCAAATGTTACGCCTTCTACATTCGTTTCATTGTAATGCACTTATTATAAAAATGCATGTCTGTCAATAAAGTATTGTACTTCACTTCCTGAACCCTCGTGGTGACGGAACCTGAAGGCCGCGACTCGAGTCGGCCATTTTGAATGGAATAAAGCCCATTTAGAAAACCTCTTATACCACGGATTCTGCCTCTTGTTATTCTGAGCTATTTTATTTTATTTCAAGATCCCGTATGAAATTCAGTCCGGTAAAGAAGATTTTATTTACCACAAAGGGACTCACGTCTGAGCATACCCTGCCAACTTATGGCGAACAAAGCGGTACAAAAGGGGGTGGTGATGGACAGAGCATCAGAACCAATCAAACACTCACACCCAGTCAACAGATCTGGGTTTGATCCATCACCGTTCTTTAGCCCACTCTGCCACCCCAGTTCAGACATGGCCATATGCAAATCAGTCTGACCCTGTGCATCATGGGAACAGTCCAGCCCAAACTGCCAAGCCATGACTTCCCTGGAACGGAAACAAGCTTCCTAGAACCGGTTTCTGGAATTTCAGCCGTCTTCAGCCAGGGTTCCTGGAATCCACTGGCAAAGTGAGCAAGGGACTCATGTCTGAGCATACCCTGCCAACTTATGGCAAACAAAGCGGTACAAAAGGGGGTGGTGATGGACGGAGCATCAGAACCAATCAAACACTCGCACCCAGTTAACAGATCTGGGTTTGATCCATCATCGTTCTTTAGCCCACTCTGCCACCCCAGTTCAGACATGGCCATATGCAAATCAGTCTGACCCTGTGCATCATGGGAACAGTCCAGCCTGAACTGCCAAGGCATGCCTTCCCTGGACCGGAAAAAAGCTTCCTAGGACCGGTTTCTGGCATTTCAGTCGTCTTCAGCCAGGCTTGCTTGAATCCAGTGGCAAAGTGAGCAAGGGACTCACGTCTGAGCATATCCTGCCAACTTATGGCGAACAAAGCGGTACAAAAGGGGGAGGTGATGGACGCAGCATCAGAGCCAATCAAACACTCACACCCAGTCAACAGATCTGGGTTTGATCCATCACCGTTCTTTAGCCCACTCTGCCACCCCATTTCAGACATGGCCATATGCAAATCAGTCTGACCCTGTGCATCATGGGAACAGTCCAGCCCGAACGGCCAAGCCATGCCTTCCCTGGACCGGAAACAAGCTTCCTAGGACCGGTTTCTGGCATTTCAGCCATCTTCAGCCAGGCTTGCTTGAATCCAGTGGCAAAGTGAGCAAGGGACTCACGTCTGAGTATACCCTGCCAACTTATGGCGAACAAAGCGGTACAAAAGGGGGTGGTGATGGACGGAGCATCAAAACCAATCAAACACTCACACCCAGTCAACAGATCTGGGTTTGATCCATCACCGTTCTTTAGCCCACTCTGCCACCCCAGTTCAGACATGGCCATTTGCAAATCAGTCTGACCCTGTGCATCATGGGAACAGTCCAGCCCGAACTGCCAAGCCATGCCTTCCCTGGACCGGAAACAAGCTTCCTAGGACCGGTTTCTGGCATTTCAGCCGTCTTCAGCCAGGCTTGCTTGAATCCAGTGGCAAAGTGAGCAAGGGACTCACGTCTGAGCATACCCTGCCAAGTTATGGCGAACAAAGCGGTACGAAAGGGGGTGGTGAAGGACGGAGCATCAGAACCAATTAAACACTCAAACCCAGTCAACAGATCTGGGTTTGATCCATCACCGTTCTTTAGCCCACTCTGCCACCCCAGTTCAGACATGGGCATATGCAAATCAGTCTGACTCTGTGCATCATGGGAACAGTCCAGCCCGAACTGCCAAGCCATGCCTTCCCTGGACCGGAAACAAGCTTCCTAGGACCGGTTTCTGGCATTTTAGCCATCTTCAGCAAGGCTTGCTTGAATCCAGTGGCAAAGTGAGCAAGGGACTCATGTCTGAGCACACCCTGCCAACTTATGGCGAACTAAGCGGTACAAAAGTGGGTGGTGATGGACGGAGCTTTAGAACCAATCAAACACTCACACCCAGTAAACAGATCTGGGTTTGATCCATCACCGTTCTTTAGCCCACTCTGCCACCCCAGTTCAGACATGACCATATGCAAATCAGTCTGACCCTGTGCATCATGGGAACAGTCCAGCCCGAACTGCCAAGCCATGCCTTCCCTTGACCGGAAACAAGCTTCCTAGGAGCGGTTTCTGGCATTTCAGCCGTCTTCAGCCAGGCTTGCTTGAATCCAATGGCAAAGTGAGCAAGGGACTCACGTCTGAGCATACCCTGCCAACTTATGACGAACAAAGCGGTACAAAAGGGGGTGGTGATGGACAGAGCATCAGAACCAATCAAACACTCACACCCAGTCAACAGATCAGGGTTTGATCCATCACCGTTCTTTAGCCCACTCTGCCACCCCAGTTCAGACATGGCCATTTGCAAATCAGTCTGACCCTGTGCATCATGGGAACAGTCCATCCCGAACTGCCAAGCCATGCCTTCCCTGGACCGGAAACAAGCTTCCTAGGACCGGTTTCTGGCATTTCAGCCGTCTTCAGCCAGGCTTGCTTGAATCCAGTGGCAAAGTGAGCAAGGGACTCAAGTCTGAGCGTACCCTGCCAACTTATGGCGAACAGAGCGGTATAAAAGGGGGTGGTGATGGACGGAGCATCAGAACCAATCAAACACTCACACCCAGTCAACAGATCTGGGTTTGATCCATCACCGTTCTTTAGCCCACTCTGCCACCCCAGTTCAGACATGGCCATATGCAAATCAGTCTGACCCTGTGCATCATGGGAACAGTCCAGCCCGAACTGCCAAGCCATCCCTTCCCTGGACCGGAAACAAGCTTCCTAGTACCGGTTTCTGGGATTTCAGCTGTATTTAGCCAGGCTTGCTTGAATCCAGTGGCAAAGTGAGCAAGGGACTCACGTCTGAGCGTACCCTGCCAACTTATGGCTAACAAAGCGGTACAAAAGGGGGTGGTGATGGACGGAGCATCAGAACCAATCAAACACTCACACCCAGTCAACAGATCTAGGTTTTATCCATCACCGTTCTTTAGCCCACTCTGCCACCCCAGGTCAGACATGGCCATATGCAAATCAGTCTGTCCCTGTGCCTCATGGGAACAGTCCAGCCCAAACTGCCAAGCCATGCCTTCCCTGGACCGGAAACAAGCTTCCTAGTACCGGTTTCTGGGATTTCAGCCGTATTCAGCCAGGCTTGCTTGAATCCAGTGGCAAAGTGAGCAAGGGACTCACGTCTGAGCGTACCCTGCCAACTTATGGCTAACAAAGCGGTACAAAAGGGGGTGGTGATGGACGGAGCATCAGAACCAATCAAACACTCACACCCAGTCAACAGATCTAGGTTTTATCCATCACCGTTCTTTAGCCCACTCTGCCACCCCAGGTCAGACATGGCCATATGCAAATCAGTCTGTCCCTGTGCCTCATGGGAACAGTCCAGCCCAAACTGCCAAGCCATGCCTTCCCTGGACCGGAAACAAGCTTCCTAGTACCGGTTTCTGGGATTTCAGCCGTATTCAGCCAGGCTTGCTTGAATCCAGTGGCAAAGTGAGCAAGGGACTCACGTCTGAGCGTACCCTGCCAACTTATGGCTAACAAAGCGGTACAAAAGGGGGTGGTGATGGACGGAGCATCAGAACCAATCAAACACTCACACCCAGTCAACAGATCTGGGTTTGATCCATCACCGTTCTTTAGCCCACTCTGCCACCCCAGGTCAGACATGGCCATATGCAAATCAGTCTGACCCTGTGCCTCATGGGAACAGGGTAGCCCAAACTGCCAAGCCATGCCTTCCCTGGACCGGAAACAAGCTTCCTAGGACCGGTTTTTGGTATTTCAGCCGTCTTCAGCCAGGCTTTCTTAAATCCAGTGGCAAAGTGAGCAAGGTACTCACGTCTGAGCATACCCTGCCAACTTATGGCGAACAAAGCGGTACAAATGGGGGTGGTGATGGACGGAGCATCAAAACCAATCAAACACTCACACCCAGTCAACAGATCTGGGTTTGATCAATCACCATTCTTTAGCCCACTCTGCCACCCCAGTTCAGACATGGCCATATGCAAATCAGTCTGACCCTGTGCATCATGGGAGCAGTCCAGCCCGAACTGCCAAGCCATGCCTTCCCTGGAACGGAAACAAGCTCCCTAGGACCGGTTTCTGGCATTGCAGCCGTCTTCAGCCAGGCT
The DNA here is from genome assembly GCF_964204655.1 of Triturus cristatus. Classification (NCBI taxonomy): domain Eukaryota; kingdom Metazoa; phylum Chordata; class Amphibia; order Caudata; family Salamandridae; genus Triturus; species Triturus cristatus. The sequence goes on from NC_140590.1 coordinate 1,206,642,827, forward strand.
TGCTTGAATCCAGTGTCAAAGTGAGCAAGGGACTCACGTCTGAGCATACCCTGCCAACTTATGGCGAACAAAGCGGTACAAAAGGGAGTGGTGATGGACAGAGCATCAGAACCAATCAAACACTCACACCCAGTCAACAGATCTGGGTTTGATCCATCACCGTTCTTTAGCCCACTCTGCCACCCCATTTCAGACATGGCCATATGCAAATCAGTCTGACCCTGTGCATCATGGGAACAGTCCAGCCCGAACGGCCAAGCCATGCCTTCCCTGGACCGGAAACAAGCTTCCTAGGACCGTTTTCTGGCATTTCAGCCATCTTCAGCCAGGCTTGCTTGAATCCAGTGGCAAAGTGAGCAAGGGACTCACGTCTGAGTATACCCTGCCAACTTATGGCGAACAAAGCGGTACAAAAGGGGGTGGTGATGGACGGAGCATCAGAACCAATCAAACACTCACACCCAGTCAACAGATCTGGGTTTGATCCATCACCGTTCGTTAGCCCACTCTGCCACCCCAGTTCAGACATGGCCATTTGCAAATCAGTCTGACCCTGTGCATCATGGGAACAGTCCAGCCCGAACTGCCAAGCCATGCCTTCCCTGGACCGGAAACAAGCTTCCTAGGACCGGTTTCTGGCATTTCAGCCGTCTTCAGCCAGGCTTGCTTGAATCCAGTGGCAAAGTGAGCAAGGGACTCACGTCTGAGCATACCCTGCCAAGTTATGGCGAACAAAGCGGTACGAAAGGGGGTGGTGATGGACGGAGCATCAGAACCAATTAAACACTCAAACCCAGTCAACAGATCTGGGTTTGATCCATCACCGTTCTTTAGCCCACTCTGCCACCCCAGTTCAGACATGGGCATATGCAAATCAGTCTGACTCTGTGCATCATGGGAACAGTCCAGCCCGAACTGCCAAGCCATGCCTTCCCTGGACCGGAAACAAGCTTCCTAGGACCGGTTTCTGGCATTTCAGCCATCTTCAGCAAGGCTTGCTTGAATCCAGTGGCAAAGTGAGCAAGGGACTCATGTCTGAGCACACCCTGCCAACTTATGGCGAACAAAGCGGTACAAAAGGGGGTGGTGATGGACGGAGCTTTAGAACCAATCAAACACTCACACCCAGTAAACAGATCTGGGTTTGATCCATCACCGTTCTTTAGCCCACTCTGCCACCCCAGTTCAGACATGACCATATGCAAATCAGTCTGACCCTGTGCATCATGGGAACAGTCCAGCCCGAACTGCCAAGCCATGCCTTCCCTTGACCGGAAACAAGCTTCCTAGGAGTGGTTTCTGGCATTTCAGCCGACTTCAGCCAGGCTTGCTTGAATCCAATGGCAAAGTGAGCAAGGGACTCACGTCTGAGCATACCCTGCCAACTTATGACGAACAAAGCGGTACAAAAGGGGGTGGTGATGGACAGAGCATCAGAACCAATCAAACACTCACACCCAGTCAACAGATCAGGGTTTGATCCATCACCGTTCTTTAGCCCACTCTGCCACCCCAGTTCAGACATGGGCATATGCAAATCAGTCTGACTCTGTGCATCATGGGAACAGTCCAGCCCGAACTGCCAAGCCATGCCTTCCCTGGACCGGAAACAAGCTTCCTAGGAGTGGTTTCTGGCATTTCAGCCGACTTCAGCCAGGCTTGCTTGAATCCAGTGGCAAAGTGAGCAAGGGACTCACGTCTGAGCGTACCCTGCCAACTTATGGCGAACAGAGCGGTATAAAAGGGGGTGGTGATGGACGGAGCATCAGAACCAATCAAACACTCACACCCAGTCAACAGATCAGGGTTTGATCCATCACCGTTCTTTAGCCCACTCTGCCACCCCAGTTCAGACATGGCCATTTGCAAATCAGTCTGACCCTGTGCATCATGGGAACAGTCCATCCCGAACTGCCAAGCCATGCCTTCCCTGGACCGGAAACAAGCTTCCTAGGACCGGTTTCTGGCATTTCAGCCGTCTTCAGCCAGGCTTGCTTGAATCCAGTGGCAAAGTGAGCAAGGGACTCAAGTCTGAGCGTACCCTGCCAACTTATGGCGAACAGAGCGGTATAAAAGGGGGTGGTGATGGACGGAGCATCAGAACCAATCAAACACTCACACCCAGTCAACAGATCTGGGTTTGATCCATCACCGTTCTTTAGCCCACTCTGCCACCCCAGTTCAGACATGGCCATATGCAAATCAGTCTGACCCTGTGCATCATGGGAACAGTCCAGCCCGAACTGCCAAGCCATCCCTTCCCTGGACCGGAAACAAGCTTCCTAGTACCGGTTTCTGGGATTTCAGCTGTATTTAGCCAGGCTTGCTTGAATCCAGTGGCAAAGTGAGCAAGGGACTCACGTCTGAGCGTACCCTGCCAACTTATGGCTAACAAAGCGGTACAAAAGGGGGTGGTGATGGACGGAGCATCAGAACCAATCAAACACTCACACCCAGTCAACAGATCTAGGTTTTATCCATCACCGTTCTTTAGCCCACTCTGCCACCCCAGGTCAGACATGGCCATATGCAAATCAGTCTGTCCCTGTGCCTCATGGGAACAGTCCAGCCCAAACTGCCAAGCCATGCCTTCCCTGGACCGGAAACAAGCTTCCTAGTACCGGTTTCTGGGATTTCAGCCGTATTCAGCCAGGCTTGCTTGAATCCAGTGGCAAAGTGAGCAAGGGACTCACGTCTGAGCGTACCCTGCCAACTTATGGCTAACAAAGCGGTACAAAAGGGGGTGGTGATGGACGGAGCATCAGAACCAATCAAACACTCACACCCAGTCAACAGATCTGGGTTTGATCCATCACCGTTCTTTAGCCCACTCTGCCACCCCAGGTCAGACATGGCCATATGCAAATCAGTCTGACCCTGTGCCTCATGGGAACAGGCTAGCCCAAACTGCCAAGCCATGCCTTCCCTGGACCGGAAACAAGCTTCCTAGGACCGGTTTTTGGTATTTCAGCCGTCTTCAGCCAGGCTTTCTTAAATCCAGTGGCAAAGTGAGCAAGGTACTCACGTCTGAGCATACCCTGCCAAGTTATGGCGAACAAAGCGGTACAAATGGGGGTGGTGATGGACGGAGCATCAAAACCAATCAAACACTCACACCCAGTCAACAGATCTGGGTTTGATCAATCACCATTCTTTAGCCCACTCTGCCACCCCAGTTCAGACATGGCCATATGCAAATCAGTCTGACCCTGTGCATCATGGGAGCAGTCCAGCCCGAACTGCCAAGCCATGCCTTCCCTGGAATGGAAACAAGCTCCCTAGGACCGGTTTCTGGCATTGCAGCCGTCTTCAGCCAGGCTTGCTTGAATCCAGTGTCAAAGTGAGCAAGGGACTCACGTCTGAGCATACCCTGCCAACTTATGGCGAACAAAGCGGTACAAAAGGGGGTGGTGATGGACAGAGCATCAGAACCAATCAAACACTCACACCCAGTCAACAGATCTGGGTTTGATCCATCACCGTTCTTTAGCCCACTCTGCCACCCCAGTTCAGACATGGCCATATGCAAATCAGTCTGACCCTGTGCATCATGGGAACAGTCCAGCCCAAACTGCCAAGCCATGCCTTCCCTGGAACGGAAACAAGCTTCCTAGAACCGGTTTCTGGGATTTCAGCCGTCTTCAGCCAGGCTTCCTGGAATCCACTGGCAAAGTGAGCAAGGGACTCATGTCTGAGCATACCCTGCCAACTTATGGCAAACAAAGCGGTACAAAAGGGGGTGGTGATGGACGGAGCATCAGAACCAATCAAACACTCGCACCCAGTTAACAGATCTGGGTTTGATCCATCACCGTTCTTTAGCCCACTCTGCCACCCCAGTTCAGACATGGCCATATGCAAATCAGTCTGACCCTGTGCATCATGGGAACAGTCCAGCCTGAACTGCCAAGGCATGCCTTCCCTGGACCGGAAAAAAGCTTCCTAGGACCGGTTTCTGGCATTTCAGTCGTCTTCAGCCAGGCTTGCTTGAATCCAGTGGCAAAATGAGCAAGGGACTCACGTCTGAGCATATCCTGCCAACTTATGGCGAACAAAGCGGTACAAAAGGGGGTGGTGATGGACGCAGCATCAGAGCCAATCAAACACTCACACCCAGTCAACAGATCTGGGTTTGATCCATCACCGTTCTTTAGCCCACTCTGCCACCCCATTTCAGACATGGCCATATGCAAATCAGTCTGACCCTGTGCATCATGGGAACAGTCCAGCCCGAACGGCCAAGCCATGCCTTCCCTGGACCGGAAACAAGCTTCCTAGGACCGTTTTCTGGCATTTCAGCCATCTTCAGCCAGGCTTGCTTGAATCCAGTGGCAAAGTGAGCAAGGGACTCACGTCTGAGCATACCCTGCCAAGTTATGGCGAACAAAGCGGTACGAAAGGGGGTGGTGATGGACGGAGCATCAGAACCAATTAAACACTCAAACCCAGTCAACAGATCTGGGTTTGATCCATCACCGTTCTTTAGCCCACTCTGCCACCCCAGTTCAGACATGGGCATATGCAAATCAGTCTGACTCTGTGCATCATGGGAACAGTCCAGCCCGAACTGCCAAGCCATGCCTTCCCTGGACCGGAAACAAGCTTCCTAGGACCGGTTTCTGGCATTTCAGCCATCTTCAGCAAGGCTTGCTTGAATCCAGTGGCAAAGTGAGCAAGGGACTCATGTCTGAGCACACCCTGCCAACTTATGGCGAACAAAGCGGTACAAAAGGGGGTGGTGATGGACGGAGCTTTAGAACCAATCAAACACTCACACCCAGTAAACAGATCTGGGTTTGATCCATCACCGTTCTTTAGCCCACTCTGCCACCCCAGTTCAGACATGACCATATGCAAATCAGTCTGACCCTGTGCATCATGGGAACAGTCCAGCCCGAACTGCCAAGCCATGCCTTCCCTTGACCGGAAACAAGCTTCCTAGGAGTGGTTTCTGGCATTTCAGCCGACTTCAGCCAGGCTTGCTTGAATCCAATGGCAAAGTGAGCAAGGGACTCACGTCTGAGCATACCCTGCCAACTTATGACGAACAAAGCGGTACAAAAGGGGGTGATGATGGACAGAGCATCAGAACCAATCAAACACTCACACCCAGTCAACAGATCAGGGTTTGATCCATCACCGTTCTTTAGCCCACTCTGCCACCCCAGTTCAGACATGGCCATTTGCAAATCAGTCTGACCCTGTGCATCATGGGAACAGTCCATCCCGAACTGCCAAGCCATGCCTTCCCTGGACCGGAAACAAGCTTCCTAGGAGTGGTTTCTGGCATTTCAGCCGACTTCAGCCAGGCTTGCTTGAATCCAGTGGCAAAGTGAGCAAGGGACTCACGTCTGAGCGTACCCTGCCAACTTATGGCGAACAGAGCGGTATAAAAGGGGGTGGTGATGGACGGAGCATCAGAACCAATCAAACACTCACACCCAGTCAACAGATCTGGGTTTGATCCATCACCGTTCTTTAGCCCACTCTGCCACCCCAGTTCAGACATGGCCATATGCAAATCAGTCTGACCCTGTACATCATGGGAACAGTCCAGCCCGAACTGCCAAGCCATGCCTTCCCTGGACCGGAAACAAGCTTCCTAGTACCGGTTTCTGGGATTTCAGCTGTATTTAGCCAGGCTTGCTTGAATCCAGTGGCAAAGTGAGCAAGGGACTCACGTCTGAGCGTGCCCTGCCTGCCAACTTATGGCTAACAAAGCGGTACAAAAGGGGGTGGTGATGGACGGAGCATCAGAACCAATCAAACACTCACACTCAGTCAACAGATCTGGGTTTGATCCATCACCGTTCTTTAGCCCACTCTGCCACCCCAGGTCAGACATGGCCATATGCAAATCAGTCTGTCCCTGTGCCTCATGGGAACAGTCCAGCCCAAACTGCCAAGCCATGCCTTCCCTGGACCGGAAACAAGCTTCCTAGTACCGGTTTCTGGGATTTCAGCCGTATTCAGCCAGGCTTGCTTGAATCCAGTGGCAAAGTGAGCAAGGGACTCACGTCTGAGCGTACCCTGCCAACTTATGGCTAACAAAGCGGTACAAAAGGGGGTGGTGATGGACGGAGCATCAGAACCAATCAAACACTCACACCCAGTCAACAGATCTGGGTTTGATCCATCACCGTTCTTTAGCCCACTCTGCCACCCCAGGTCAGACATGGCCATATGCAAATCAGTCTGACCCTGTGCCTCATGGGAACAGTCCAGCCCAAACTGCCAAGCCATGCCTTCCCTGGACCGGAAACAAGCTTCCTAGGACCGGTTTTTGGTATTTCAGCCGTCTTCAGCCAGGCTTTCTTAAATCCAGTGGCAAAGTGAGAAAGGTACTCACGTCTGAGCATACCCTGCCAAGTTATGGCGAACAAAGCGGTACAAATGGGGGTGGTGATGGACGGAGCATCAGAACCAATCAAACACTCACACCCAGTCAACAGATCTGGGTTTGATCAATCACCATTCTTTAGCCCACTCTGCCACCCTAGTTCAGACATGGCCATATGCAAATCAGTCTGACCCTGTGCATCATGGGAACAGTCCAGCCCGAACTGCCAAGTCATGCCTTCTCTGGACCGGAAACAAGCTTCCTAGGACCGGTTTCTGACATTTTAGCCGTCTTCAGCCAGGCTTGCTTGAATCCAGTGGCAAAGTGAGCAAGGGACTCACGTCTGAGCATACCCTGCCAACTTATGGCGAACAAAGCGGTACAAAAGGGGGTGGTGATGGACGGAGCATCAGAACCAATCAAACACTCACACCCAGTCAACAGATCTGGGTTTGATCCATCACCGTTCTTTAGCCCAATCTGCCCCCCCAGTTCAGACATGGCCATATGCAAATCAGTCTGACCCTGTGCATCATGGGAACAGTCCAGCCCAAACTGCCAAGCCATGACTTCCCTGGAACGGAAACAAGCTTCCTAGAACCGGTTTCTGGGATTTCAGCCGTCTTCAGCCAGGGTTCCTGGAATCCACTGGCAAAGTGAGCAAGGGACTCATGTCTGAGCATACCCTGCCAACTTATGGCAAACAAAGCGGTACAAAAGGGGGTGGTGATGGACGGAGCATCAGAACCAATCAAACACTCGCACCCAGTTAACAGATCTGGGTTTGATCCATCATCGTTCTTTAGCCCACTCTGCCACCCCAGTTCAGACATGGCCATATGCAAATCAGTCTGACCCTGTGCATCATGGGAACAGTCCAGCCTGAACTGCCAAGGCATGCCTTCCCTGGACCGGAAAAAAGCTTCCTAGGACCGGTTTCTGGCATTTCAGTCGTCTTCAGCCAGGCTTGCTTGAATCCAGTGGCAAAGTGAGCAAGGGACTCACGTCTGAGCATATCCTGCCAACTTATGGCGAACAAAGCGGTACAAAAGGGGGTGGTGATGGACGCAGCATCAGAGCCAATCAAACACTCACACCCAGTCAACAGATCTGGGTTTGATCCATCACCGTTCTTTAGCCCACTCTGCCACCCCATTTCAGACATGGCCATATGCAAATCAGTCTGACCCTGTGCATCATGGGAACAGTCCAGCCCGAACGGCCAAGCCATGCCTTCCCTGGACCGGAAACAAGCTTCCTAGGACCGGTTTCTGGCATTTCAGCCATCTTCAGCCAGGCTTGCTTGAATCCAGTGGCAAAGTGAGCAAGGGACTCACGTCTGAGTATACCCTGCCAACTTATGGCGAACAAAGCGGTACAAAAGGGGGTGGTGATGGACGGAGCATCAAAACCAATCAAACACTCACACCCAGTCAACAGATCTGGGTTTGATCCATCACCGTTCTTTAGCCCACTCTGCAACCCCAGTTCAGACATGGCCATTTGCAAATCAGTCTGACCCTGTGCATCATGGGAACAGTCCAGCCCGAACTGCCAAGCCATGCCTTCCCTGGACCGGAAACAAGCTTCCTAGGACCGGTTTCTGGCATTTCAGCCGTCTTCAGCCAGGCTTGCTTGAATCCAGTGGCAAAGTGAGCAAGGGACTCACGTCTGAGCATACCCTGCCAAGTTATGGCGAACAAAGCGGTACGAAAGGGGGTGGTGAAGGACGGAGCATCAGAACCAATTAAACACTCAAACCCAGTCAACAGATCTGGGTTTGATCCATCACCGTTCTTTAGCCCACTCTGCCACCCCAGTTCAGACATGGGCATATGCAAATCAGTCTGACTCTGTGCATCATGGGAACAGTCCAGCCCGAACTGCCAAGCCATGCCTTCCCTGGACCGGAAACAAGCTTCCTAGGACCGGTTTCTGGCATTTTAGCCATCTTCAGCAAGGCTTGCTTGAATCCAGTGGCAAAGTGAGCAAGGGACTCATGTCTGAGCACACCCTGCCAACTTATGGCGAACTAAGCGGTACAAAAGTGGGTGGTGATGGACGGAGCTTTAGAACCAATCAAACACTCACACCCAGTAAACAGATCTGGGTTTGATCCATCACCGTTCTTTAGCCCACTCTGCCACCCCAGTTCAGACATGACCATATGCAAATCAGTCTGACCCTGTGCATCATGGGAACAGTCCAGCCCGAACTGCCAAGCCATGCCTTCCCTTGACCGGAAACAAGCTTCCTAGGAGCGGTTTCTGGCATTTCAGCCGTCTTCAGCCAGGCTTGCTTGAATCCAATGGCAAAGTGAGCAAGGGACTCACGTCTGAGCATACCCTGCCAACTTATGACGAACAAAGCGGTACAAAAGGGGGTGGTGATGGACAGAGCATCAGAACCAATCAAACACTCACACCCAGTCAACAGATCAGGGTTTGATCCATCACCGTTCTTTAGCCCACTCTGCCACCCCAGTTCAGACATGGCCATTTGCAAATCAGTCTTACCCTGTGCATCATGGGAACAGTCCATCCCGAACTGCCAAGCCATGCCTTCCCTGGACCGGAAACAAGCTTCCTAGGACCGGTTTCTGGCATTTCAGCCGTCTTCAGCCAGGCTTGCTTGAATCCAGTGGCAAAGTGAGCAAGGGACTCAAGTCTGAGCGTACCCTGCCAACTTATGGCGAACAGAGCGGTATAAAAGGGGGTGGTGATGGACGGAGCATCAGAACCAATCAAACACTCACACCCAGTCAACAGATCTGGGTTTGATCCATCACCGTTCTTTAGCCCACTCTGCCACCCCAGTTCAGACATGGCCATATGCAAATCAGTCTGACCCTGTGCATCATGGGAACAGTCCAGCCCGAACTGCCAAGCCATCCCTTCCCTGGACCGGAAACAAGCTTCCTAGTACCGGTTTCTGGGATTTCAGCTGTATTTAGCCAGGCTTGCTTGAATCCAGTGGCAAAGTGAGCAAGGGACTCACGTCTGAGCGTACCCTGCCAACTTATGGCTAACAAAGCGGTACAAAAGGGGGTGGTGATGGACGGAGCATCAGAACCAATCAAACACTCACACCCAGTCAACAGATCTAGGTTTTATCCATCACCGTTCTTTAGCCCACTCTGCCACCCCAGGTCAGACATGGCCATATGCAAATCAGTCTGTCCCTGTGCCTCATGGGAACAGTCCAGCCCAAACTGCCAAGCCATGCCTTCCCTGGACCGGAAACAAGCTTCCTAGTACCGGTTTCTGGGATTTCAGCCGTATTCAGCCAGGCTTGCTTGAATCCAGTGGCAAAGTGAGCAAGGGACTCACGTCTGAGCGTACCCTGCCAACTTATGGCTAACAAAGCGGTACAAAAGGGGGTGGTGATGGACGGAGCATCAGAACCAATCAAACACTCACACCCAGTCAACAGATCTGGGTTTGATCCATCACCGTTCTTTAGCCCACTCTGCCACCCCAGGTCAGACATGGCCATATGCAAATCAGTCTGACCCTGTGCCTCATGGGAACAGGGTAGCCCAAACTGCCAAGCCATGCCTTCCCTGGACCGGAAACAAGCTTCCTAGGACCGGTTTTTGGTATTTCAGCCGTCTTCAGCCAGGCTTTCTTAAATCCAGTGGCAAAGTGAGCAAGGTACTCACGTCTGAGCATACCCTGCCAACTTATGGCGAACAAAGCGGTACAAATGGGGGTGGTGATGGACGGAGCATCAAAACCAATCAAACACTCACACCCAGTCAACAGATCTGGGTTTGATCAATCACCATTCTTTAGCCCACTCTGCCACCCCAGTTCAGACATGGCCATATGCAAATCAGTCTGACCCTGTGCATCATGGGAGCAGTCCAGCCCGAACTGCCAAGCCATGCCTTCCCTGGAACGGAAACAAGCTCCCTAGGACCGGTTTCTGGCATTGCAGCCGTCTTCAGCCAGGCTTGCTTGAATCCAGTGTCAAAGTGAGCAAGGGACTCACGTCTGAGCATACCCTGCCAACTTATGGCGAACAAAGCGGTACAAAAGGGAGTGGTGATGGACAGAGCATCAGAACCAATCAAACACTCACACCCAGTCAACAGATCTGGGTTTGATCCATCACCGTTCTTTAGCCCACTCTGCCACCCCATTTCAGACATGGCCATATGCAAATCAGTCTGACCCTGTGCATCATGGGAACAGTCCAGCCCGAACGGCCAAGCCATGCCTTCCCTGGACCGGAAACAAGCTTCCTAGGACCGTTTTCTGGCATTTCAGCCATCTTCAGCCAGGCTTGCTTGAATCCAGTGGCAAAGTGAGCAAGGGACTCACGTCTGAGTATACCCTGCCAACTTATGGCGAACAAAGCGGTACAAAAGGGGGTGGTGATGGACGGAGCATCAGAACCAATCAAACACTCACACCCAGTCAACAGATCTGGGTTTGATCCATCACCGTTCGTTAGCCCACTCTGCCACCCCAGTTCAGACATGGCCATTTGCAAATCAGTCTGACCCTGTGCATCATGGGAACAGTCCAGCCCGAACTGCCAAGCCATGCCTTCCCTGGACCGGAAACAAGCTTCCTAGGACCGGTTTCTGGCATTTCAGCCGTCTTCAGCCAGGCTTGCTTGAATCCAGTGGCAAAGTGAGCAAGGGACTCACGTCTGAGCATACCCTGCCAAGTTATGGCGAACAAAGCGGTACGAAAGGGGGTGGTTATGGACGGAGCATCAGAACCAATTAAACACTCAAACCCAGTCAACAGATCTGGGTTTGATCCATCACCGTTCTTTAGCCCACTCTGCCACCCCAGTTCAGACATGGGCATATGCAAATCAGTCTGACTCTGTGCATCATGGGAACAGTCCAGCCCGAACTGCCAAGCCATGCCTTCCCTGGACCGGAAACAAGCTTCCTAGGACCGGTTTCTGGCATTTCAGCCATCTTCAGCAAGGCTTGCTTGAATCCAGTGGCAAAGTGAGCAAGGGACTCATGTCTGAGCACACCCTGCCAACTTATGGCGAACAAAGCGGTACAAAAGGGGGTGGTGATGGACGGAGCTTTAGAACCAATCAAACACTCACACCCAGTAAACAGATCTGGGTTTGATCCATCACCGTTCTTTAGCCCACTCTGCCACCCCAGTTCAGACATGACCATATGCAAATCAGTCTGACCCTGTGCATCATGGGAACAGTTCAGCCCGAACTGCCAAGCCATGCCTTCCCTTGACCGGAAACAAGCTTCCTAGGAGTGGTTTCTGGCATTTCAGCCGACTTCAGCCAGGCTTGCTTGAATCCAATGGCAAAGTGAGCAAGGGACTCACGTCTGAGCATACCCTGCCAACTTATGACGAACAAAGCGGTACAAAAGGGGGTGGTGATGGACAGAGCATCAGAACCAATCAAACACTCACACCCAGTCAACAGATCAGGGTTTGATCCATCACCGTTCTTTAGCCCACTCTGCCACCCCAGTTCAGACATGGGCATATGCAAATCAGTCTGACTCTGTGCATCATGGGAACAGTCCAGCCCGAACTGCCAAGCCATGCCTTCCCTGGACCGGAAACAAGCTTCCTAGGAGTGGTTTCTGGCATTTCAGCCGACTTCAGCCAGGCTTGCTTGAATCCAGTGGCAAAGTGAGCAAGGGACTCACGTCTGAGCGTACCCTGCCAACTTATGGCGAACAGAGCGGTATAAAAGGGGGTGGTGATGGACGGAGCATCAGAACCAATCAAACACTCACACCCAGTCAACAGATCAGGGTTTGATCCATCACCGTTCTTTAGCCCACTCTGCCACCCCAGTTCAGACATGGCCATTTGCAAATCAGTCTGACCCTGTGCATCATGGGAACAGTCCATCCCGAACTGCCAAGCCATGCCTTCCCTGGACCGGAAACAAGCTTCCTAGGACCGGTTTCTGGCATTTCAGCCGTCTTCAGCCAGGCTTGCTTGAATCCAGTGGCAAAGTGAGCAAGGGACTCAAGTCTGAGCGTACCCTGCCAACTTATGGTGAACAGAGCGGTATAAAAGGGGGTGGTGATGGACGGAGCATCAGAACCAATCAAACACTCACACCCAGTCAACAGATCTGGGTTTGATCCATCACCGTTGTTTAGCCCACTCTGCCACCCCAGTTCAGACATGGCCATATGCAAATCAGTCTGACCCTGTGCATCATGGGAACAGTCCAGCCCGAACTGCCAAGCCATCCCTTCCCTGGACCGGAAACAAGCTTCCTAGTACCGGTTTCTGGGATTTCAGCTGTATTTAGCCAGGCTTGCTTGAATCCAGTGGCAAAGTGAGCAAGGGACTCACGTCTGAGCGTACCCTGCCAACTTATGGCTAACAAAGCGGTACAAAAGGGGGTGGTGATGGACGGAGCATCAGAACCAATCAAACACTCACACCCAGTCAACAGATCTAGGTTTTATCCATCACCGTTCTTTAGCCCACTCTGCCACCCCAGGTCAGACATGGCCATATGCAAATCAGTCTGTCCCTGTGCCTCATGGGAACAGTCCAGCCCAAACTGCCAAGCCATGCCTTCCCTGGACCGGAAACAAGCTTCCTAGTACCGGTTTCTGGGATTTCAGCCGTATTCAGCCAGGCTTGCTTGAATCCAGTGGCAAAGTGAGCAAGGGACTCACGTCTGAGCGTACCCTGCCAACTTATGGCTAACAAAGCGGTACAAAAGGGGGTGGTGATGGACGGAGCATCAGCACCAATCAAACACTCACACCCAGTCAACAGATCTGGGTTTGATCCATCACCGTTCTTTAGCCCACTCTGCCACCCCAGGTCAGACATGGCCATATGCAAATCAGTCTGACCCTGTGCCTCATGGGAACAGGCTAGCCCAAACTGCCAAGCCATGCCTTCCCTGGACCGGAAACAAGCTTCCTAGGACCGGTTTTTGGTATTTCAGCCGTCTTCAGCCAGGCTTTCTTAAATCCAGTGGCAAAGTGAGCAAGGTACTCACGTCTGAGCATACCCTGCCAAGTTATGGCGAACAAAGCGGTACAAATGGGGGTGGTGATGGACGGAGCATCAAAACCAATCAAACACTCACACCCAGTCAACAGATCTGGGTTTGATCAATCACCATTCTTTAGCCCACTCTGCCACCCCAGTTCAGACATGGCCATATGCAAATCAGTCTGACCCTGTGCATCATGGGAGCAGTCCAGCCCGAACTGCCAAGCCATGCCTTCCCTGGAATGGAAACAAGCTCCCTAGGACCGGTTTCTGGCATTGCAGCCGTCTTCAGCCAGGCTTGCTTGAATCCAGTGTCAAAGTGAGCAAGGGACTCACGTCTGAGCATACCCTGCCAACTTATGGCGAACAAAGCGGTACAAAAGGGGGTGGTGATGGACAGAGCATCAGAACCAATCAAACACTCACACCCAGTCAACAGATCTGGGTTTGATCCATCACCGTTCTTTAGCCCACTCTGCCACCCCAGTTCAGACATGGCCATATGCAAATCAGTCTGACCCTGTGCATCATGGGAACAGTCCAGCCCAAACTGCCAAGCCATGCCTTCCCTGGAACGGAAACAAGCTTCCTAGAACCGGTTTCTGGGATTTCAGCCGTCTTCAGCCAGGCTTCCTGGAATCCACTGGCAAAGTGAGCAAGGGACTCATGTCTGAGCATACCCTGCCAACTTATGGCAAACAAAGCGGTACAAAAGGGGGTGGTGATGGACGGAGCATCAGAACCAATCAAACACTCACACCCAGTTAACAGATCTGGGTTTGATCCATCACCGTTCTTTAGCCCACTCTGCCACCCCAGTTCAGACATGGCCATATGCAAATCAGTCTGACCCTGTGCATCATGGGAACAGTCCAGCCTGAACTGCCAAGGCATGCCTTCCCTGGACCGGAAAAAAGCTTCCTAGGACCGGTTTCTGGCATTTCAGTCGTCTTCAGCCAGGCTTGCTTGAATCCAGTGGCAAAATGAGCAAGGGACTCACGTCTGAGCATATCCTGCCAACTTATGGCGAACAAAGCGGTACAAAAGGGGGTGGTGATGGACGCAGCATCAGAGCCAATCAAACACTCACACCCAGTCAACAGATCTGGGTTTGATCCATCACCGTTCTTTAGCCCACTCTGCCACCCCATTTCAGACATGGCCATATGCAAATCAGTCTGACCCTGTGCATCATGGGAACAGTCCAGCCCGAACGGCCAAGCCATGCCTTCCCTGGACCGGAAACAAGCTTCCTAGGACCGTTTTCTGGCATTTCAGCCATCTTCAGCCAGGCTTGCTTGAATCCAGTGGCAAAGTGAGCAAGGGACTCACATCTGAGCATACCCTGTCAACATATGGCGAACAAAGCGGTACAAAAGGGGGTGGTGATAGACGGAGTATCAGAACCAATCAAACACTCACACCCAGTCAACAAATCTGGGTTTGATCCATCACCGTTCTTTAGCCCACTCTGCCACCCCAGTTCAGACATGGCCATATGCAAATCAGTCTGACCCTGTGCATCATGGGAACAGTCCAGCCCGAACTGCCAAGCCATGCCTTCCCTGGACCGGAAACAAGCTTCCTAGGACCGGTTTCTGACATTTCAGCCGTCTTCAGCCAGGCTTGCTTGAATCCAGTGGCAAAGTGAGCAAGGGACTCACGTCTGAGCATACCCTGCCAAGTTATGGCGAACAAAGCGGTACGAAAGGGGGTGGTGAAGGACGGAGCATCAGAACCAATTAAACACTCAAACCCAGTCAACAGATCTGGGTTTGATCCATCACCGTTCTTTAGCCCACTCTGCCACCCCAGTTCAGACATGGGCATATGCAAATCAGTCTGACTCTGTGCATCATGGGAACAGTCCAGCCCGAACTGCCAAGCCATGCCTTCCCTGGACCGGAAACAAGCTTCCTAGGACCGGTTTCTGGCATTTTAGCCATCTTCAGCAAGGCTTGCTTGAATCCAGTGGCAAAGTGAGCAAGGGACTCATGTCTGAGCACACCCTGCCAACTTATGGCGAACTAAGCGGTACAAAAGTGGGTGGTGATGGACGGAGCTTTAGAACCAATCAAACACTCACACCCAGTAAACAGATCTGGGTTTGATCCATCACCGTTCTTTAGCCCACTCTGCCACCCCAGTTCAGACATGACCATATGCAAATCAGTCTGACCCTGTGCATCATGGGAACAGTCCAGCCCGAACTGCCAAGCCATGCCTTCCCTTGACCGGAAACAAGCTTCCTAGGAGCGGTTTCTGGCATTTCAGCCGTCTTCAGCCAGGCTTGCTTGAATCCAATGGCAAAGTGAGCAAGGGACTCACGTCTGAGCATACCCTGCCAACTTATGACGAACAAAGCGGTACAAAAGGGGGTGGTGATGGACAGAGCATCAGAACCAATCAAACACTCACACCCAGTCAACAGATCAGGGTTTGATCCATCACCGTTCTTTAGCCCACTCTGCCACCCCAGTTCAGACATGGCCATTTGCAAATCAGTCTGACCCTGTGCATCATGGGAACAGTCCATCCCGAACTGCCAAGCCATGCCTTCCCTGGACCGGAAACAAGCTTCCTAGGACCGGTTTCTGGCATTTCAGCCGTCTTCAGCCAGGCTTGCTTGAATCCAGTGGCAAAGTGAGCAAGGGACTCAAGTCTGAGCGTACCCTGCCAACTTATGGCGAACAGAGCGGTATAAAAGGGGGTGGTGATGGACGGAGCATCAGAACCAATCAAACACTCACACCCAGTCAACAGATCTGGGTTTGATCCATCACCGTTCTTTAGCCCACTCTGCCACCCCAGTTCAGACATGGCCATATGCAAATCAGTCTGACCCTGTGCATCATGGGAACAGTCCAGCCCGAACTGCCAAGCCATCCCTTCCCTGGACCGGAAACAAGCTTCCTAGTACCGGTTTCTGGGATTTCAGCTGTATTTAGCCAGGCTTGCTTGAATCCAGTGGCAAAGTGAGCAAGGGACTCACGTCTGAGCGTACCCTGCCAACTTATGGCTAACAAAGCGGTACAAAAGGGGGTGGTGATGGACGGAGCATCAGAACCAATCAAACACTCACACCCAGTCAACAGATCTAGGTTTTATCCATCACCGTTCTTTAGCCCACTCTGCCACCCCAGGTCAGACATGGCCATATGCAAATCAGTCTGTCCCTGTGCCTCATGGGAACAGTCCAGCCCAAACTGCCAAGCCATGCCTTCCCTGGACCGGAAACAAGCTTCCTAGTACCGGTTTCTGGGATTTCAGCCGTATTCAGCCAGGCTTGCTTGAATCCAGTGGCAAAGTGAGCAAGGGACTCACGTCTGAGCGTACCCTGCCAACTTATGGCTAACAAAGCGGTACAAAAGGGGGTGGTGATGGACGGAGCATCAGAACCAATCAAACACTCACACCCAGTCAACAGATCTGGGTTTGATCCATCACCGTTCTTTAGCCCACTCTGCCACCCCAGGTCAGACATGGCCATATGCAAATCAGTCTGACCCTGTGCCTCATGGGAACAGGGTAGCCCAAACTGCCAAGCCATGCCTTCCCTGGACCGGAAACAAGCTTCCTAGGACCGGTTTTTGGTATTTCAGCCGTCTTCAGCCAGGCTTTCTTAAATCCAGTGGCAAAGTGAGCAAGGTACTCACGTCTGAGCATACCCTGCCAACTTATGGCGAACAAAGCGGTACAAATGGGGGTGGTGATGGACGGAGCATCAAAACCAATCAAACACTCACACCCAGTCAACAGATCTGGGTTTGATCAATCACCATTCTTTAGCCCACTCTGCCACCCCAGTTCAGACATGGCCATATGCAAATCAGTCTGACCCTGTGCATCATGGGAGCAGTCCAGCCCGAACTGCCAAGCCATGCCTTCCCTGGAACGGAAACAAGCTCCCTAGGACCGGTTTCTGGCATTGCAGCCGTCTTCAGCCAGGCTTGCTTGAATCCAGTGTCAAAGTGAGCAAGGGACTCACGTCTGAGCATACCCTGCCAACTTATGGCGAACAAAGCGGTACAAAAGGGAGTGGTGATGGACAGAGCATCAGAACCAATCAAACACTCACACCCAGTCAACAGATCTGGGTTTGATCCATCACCGTTCTTTAGCCCACTCTGCCACCCCATTTCAGACATGGCCATATGCAAATCAGTCTGACCCTGTGCATCATGGGAACAGTCCAGCCCGAACGGCCAAGCCATGCCTTCCCTGGACCGGAAACAAGCTTCCTAGGACCGGTTTCTGGCATTTCAGCCATCTTCAGCCAGGCTTGCTTGAATCCAGTGGCAAAGTGAGCAAGGGACTCACGTCTGAGTATACCCTGCCAACTTATGGCGAACAAAGCGGTACAAAAGGGGGTGGTGATGGACGGAGCATCAGAACCAATCAAACACTCACACCCAGTCAACAGATCTGGGTTTGATCCATCACCGTTCGTTAGCCCACTCTGCCACCCCAGTTCAGACATGGCCATTTGCAAATCAGTCTGACCCTGTGCATCATGGGAACAGTCCAGCCCGAACTGCCAAGCCATGCCTTCCCTGGACCGGAAACAAGCTTCCTAGGACCGGTTTCTGGCATTTCAGCCGTCTTCAGCCAGGCTTGCTTGAATCCAGTGGCAAAGTGAGCAAGGGACTCACGTCTGAGCATACCCTGCCAAGTTATGGCGAACAAAGCGGTACGAAAGGGGGTGGTTATGGACGGAGCATCAGAACCAATTAAACACTCAAACCCAGTCAACAGATCTGGGTTTGATCCATCACCGTTCTTTAGCCCACTCTGCCACCCCAGTTCAGACATGGGCATATGCAAATCAGTCTGACTCTGTGCATCATGGGAACAGTCCAGCCCGAACTGCCAAGCCATGCCTTCCCTGGACCGGAAACAAGCTTCCTAGGACCGGTTTCTGGCATTTCAGCCATCTTCAGCAAGGCTTGCTTGAATCCAGTGGCAAAGT
The DNA here is from genome assembly GCF_964204655.1 of Triturus cristatus. Classification (NCBI taxonomy): domain Eukaryota; kingdom Metazoa; phylum Chordata; class Amphibia; order Caudata; family Salamandridae; genus Triturus; species Triturus cristatus. Next base: position 1,206,661,113 of record NC_140590.1, read on the forward strand.
GAGCAAGGGACTCATGTCTGAGCACACCCTGCCAACTTATGGCGAACAAAGCGGTACAAAAGGGGGTGGTGATGGACGGAGCTTTAGAACCAATCAAACACTCACACCCAGTAAACAGATCTGGGTTTGATCCATCACCGTTCTTTAGCCCACTCTGCCACCCCAGTTCAGACATGACCATATGCAAATCAGTCTGACCCTGTGCATCATGGGAACAGTTCAGCCCGAACTGCCAAGCCATGCCTTCCCTTGACCGGAAACAAGCTTCCTAGGAGTGGTTTCTGGCATTTCAGCCGACTTCAGCCAGGCTTGCTTGAATCCAATGGCAAAGTGAGCAAGGGACTCACGTCTGAGCATACCCTGCCAACTTATGACGAACAAAGCGGTACAAAAGGGGGTGGTGATGGACAGAGCATCAGAACCAATCAAACACTCACACCCAGTCAACAGATCAGGGTTTGATCCATCACCGTTCTTTAGCCCACTCTGCCACCCCAGTTCAGACATGGGCATATGCAAATCAGTCTGACTCTGTGCATCATGGGAACAGTCCAGCCCGAACTGCCAAGCCATGCCTTCCCTGGACCGGAAACAAGCTTCCTAGGAGTGGTTTCTGGCATTTCAGCCGACTTCAGCCAGGCTTGCTTGAATCCAGTGGCAAAGTGAGCAAGGGACTCACGTCTGAGCGTACCCTGCCAACTTATGGCGAACAGAGCGGTATAAAAGGGGGTGGTGATGGACGGAGCATCAGAACCAATCAAACACTCACACCCAGTCAACAGATCAGGGTTTGATCCATCACCGTTCTTTAGCCCACTCTGCCACCCCAGTTCAGACATGGCCATTTGCAAATCAGTCTGACCCTGTGCATCATGGGAACAGTCCATCCCGAACTGCCAAGCCATGCCTTCCCTGGACCGGAAACAAGCTTCCTAGGACCGGTTTCTGGCATTTCAGCCGTCTTCAGCCAGGCTTGCTTGAATCCAGTGGCAAAGTGAGCAAGGGACTCAAGTCTGAGCGTACCCTGCCAACTTATGGCGAACAGAGCGGTATAAAAGGGGGTGGTGATGGACGGAGCATCAGAACCAATCAAACACTCACACCCAGTCAACAGATCTGGGTTTGATCCATCACCGTTGTTTAGCCCACTCTGCCACCCCAGTTCAGACATGGCCATATGCAAATCAGTCTGACCCTGTGCATCATGGGAACAGTCCAGCCCGAACTGCCAAGCCATCCCTTCCCTGGACCGGAAACAAGCTTCCTAGTACCGGTTTCTGGGATTTCAGCTGTATTTAGCCAGGCTTGCTTGAATCCAGTGGCAAAGTGAGCAAGGGACTCACGTCTGAGCGTACCCTGCCAACTTATGGCTAACAAAGCGGTACAAAAGGGGGTGGTGATGGACGGAGCATCAGAACCAATCAAACACTCACACCCAGTCAACAGATCTAGGTTTTATCCATCACCGTTCTTTAGCCCACTCTGCCACCCCAGGTCAGACATGGCCATATGCAAATCAGTCTGACCCTGTGCCTCATGGGAACAGGCTAGCCCAAACTGCCAAGCCATGCCTTCCCTGGACCGGAAACAAGCTTCCTAGGACCGGTTTTTGGTATTTCAGCCGTCTTCAGCCAGGCTTTCTTAAATCCAGTGGCAAAGTGAGCAAGGTACTCACGTCTGAGCATACCCTGCCAAGTTATGGCGAACAAAGCGGTACAAATGGGGGTGGTGATGGACGGAGCATCAAAACCAATCAAACACTCACACCCAGTCAACAGATCTGGGTTTGATCAATCACCATTCTTTAGCCCACTCTGCCACCCCAGTTCAGACATGGCCATATGCAAATCAGTCTGACCCTGTGCATCATGGGAGCAGTCCAGCCCGAACTGCCAAGCCATGCCTTCCCTGGAATGGAAACAAGCTCCCTAGGACCGGTTTCTGGCATTGCAGCCGTCTTCAGCCAGGCTTGCTTGAATCCAGTGTCAAAGTGAGCAAGGGACTCACGTCTGAGCATACCCTGCCAACTTATGGCGAACAAAGCGGTACAAAAGGGGGTGGTGATGGACAGAGCATCAGAACCAATCAAACACTCACACCCAGTCAACAGATCTGGGTTTGATCCATCACCGTTCTTTAGCCCACTCTGCCACCCCAGTTCAGACATGGCCATATGCAAATCAGTCTGACCCTGTGCATCATGGGAACAGTCCAGCCCAAACTGCCAAGCCATGCCTTCCCTGGAACGGAAACAAGCTTCCTAGAACCGGTTTCTGGGATTTCAGCCGTCTTCAGCCAGGCTTCCTGGAATCCACTGGCAAAGTGAGCAAGGGACTCATGTCTGAGCATACCCTGCCAACTTATGGCAAACAAAGCGGTACAAAAGGGGGTGGTGATGGACGGAGCATCAGAACCAATCAAACACTCGCACCCAGTTAACAGATCTGGGTTTGATCCATCACCGTTCTTTAGCCCACTCTGCCACCCCAGTTCAGACATGGCCATATGCAAATCAGTCTGACCCTGTGCATCATGGGAACAGTCCAGCCTGAACTGCCAAGGCATGCCTTCCCTGGACCGGAAAAAAGCTTCCTAGGACCGGTTTCTGGCATTTCAGTCGTCTTCAGCCAGGCTTGCTTGAATCCAGTGGCAAAATGAGCAAGGGACTCACGTCTGAGCATATCCTGCCAACTTATGGCGAACAAAGCGGTACAAAAGGGGGTGGTGATGGACGCAGCATCAGAGCCAATCAAACACTCACACCCAGTCAACAGATCTGGGTTTGATCCATCACCGTTCTTTAGCCCACTCTGCCACCCCATTTCAGACATGGCCATATGCAAATCAGTCTGACCCTGTGCATCATGGGAACAGTCCAGCCCGAACGGCCAAGCCATGCCTTCCCTGGACCGGAAACAAGCTTCCTAGGACCGTTTTCTGGCATTTCAGCCATCTTCAGCCAGGCTTGCTTGAATCCAGTGGCAAAGTGAGCAAGGGACTCACGTCTGAGCATACCCTGCCAAGTTATGGCGAACAAAGCGGTACGAAAGGGGGTGGTGATGGACGGAGCATCAGAACCAATTAAACACTCAAACCCAGTCAACAGATCTGGGTTTGATACATCACCGTTCTTTAGCCCACTCTGCCACCCCAGTTCAGACATGGGCATATGCAAATCAGTCTGACTCTGTGCATCATGGGAACAGTCCAGCCCGAACTGCCAAGCCATGCCTTCCCTGGACCCGAAACAAGCTTCCTAGGACCGGTTTCTGGCATTTCAGCCATCTTCAGCAAGGCTTGCTTGAATCCAGTGGCAAAGTGAGCAAGGGACTCATGTCTGAGCACACCCTGCCAACTTATGGCGAACAAAGCGGTACAAAAGGGGGTGGTGATGGACGGAGCTTTAGAACCAATCAAACACTCACACCCAGTAAACAGATCTGGGTTTGATCCATCACCGTTCTTTAGCCCACTCTGCCACCCCAGTTCAGACATGACCATATGCAAATCAGTCTGACCCTGTGCATCATGGGAACAGTCCAGCCCGAACTGCCAAGCCATGCCTTCCCTTGACCGGAAACAAGCTTCCTAGGAGTGGTTTCTGGCATTTCAGCCGACTTCAGCCAGGCTTGCTTGAATCCAATGGCAAAGTGAGCAAGGGACTCACGTCTGAGCATACCCTGCCAACTTATGACGAACAAAGCGGTACAAAAGGGGGTGGTGATGGACAGAGCATCAGAACCAATCAAACACTCACACCCAGTCAACAGATCAGGGTTTGATCCATCACCGTTCTTTAGCCCACTCTGCCACCCCAGTTCAGACATGGCCATTTGCAAATCAGTCTGACCCTGTGCATCATGGGAACAGTCCATCCCGAACTGCCAAGCCATGCCTTCCCTGGACCGGAAACAAGCTTCCTAGGAGTGGTTTCTGGCATTTCAGCCGACTTCAGCCAGGCTTGCTTGAATCCAGTGGCAAAGTGAGCAAGGGACTCACGTCTGAGCGTACCCTGCCAACTTATGGCGAACAGAGCGGTATAAAAGGGGGTGGTGATGGACGGAGCATCAGAACCAATCAAACACTCACACCCAGTCAACAGATCTGGGTTTGATCCATCACCGTTCTTTAGCCCACTCTGCCACCCCAGTTCAGACATGGCCATATGCAAATCAGTCTGACCCTGTGCATCATGGGAACAGTCCAGCCCGAACTGCCAAGCCATGCCTTCCCTGGACCGGAAACAAGCTTCCTAGTACCGGTTTCTGGGATTTCAGCTGTATTTAGCCAGGCTTGCTTGAATCCAGTGGCAAAGTGAGCAAGGGACTCACGTCTGAGCGTGCCCTGCCTGCCAACTTATGGCTAACAAAGCGGTACAAAAGGGGGTGGTGATGGACGGAGCATCAGAACCAATCAAACACTCACACCCAGTCAACAGATCTGGGTTTGATCCATCACCGTTCTTTAGCCCACTCTGCCACCCCAGGTCAGACATGGCCATATGCAAATCAGTCTGTCCCTGTGCCTCATGGGAACAGTCCAGCCCAAACTGCCAAGCCATGCCTTCCCTGGACCGGAAACAAGCTTCCTAGTACCGGTTTCTGGGATTTCAGCCATATTCAGCCAGGCTTGCTTGAATCCAGTGGCAAAGTGAGCAAGGGACTCACGTCTGAGCGTACCCTGCCAACTTATGGCTAACAAAGCGGTACAAAAGGGGGTGGTGATGGACGGAGCATCAGAACCAATCAAACACTCACACCCAGTCAACAGATCTGGGTTTGATCCATCACCGTTCTTTAGCCCACTCTGCCACCCCAGGTCAGACATGGCCATATGCAAATCAGTCTGACCCTGTGCCTCATGGGAACAGTCCAGCCCAAACTGCCAAGCCATGCCTTCCCTGGACCGGAAACAAGCTTCCTAGGACCGGTTTTTGGTATTTCAGCCGTCTTCAGCCAGGCTTTCTTAAATCCAGTGGCAAAGTGAGCAAGGTACTCACGTCTGAGCATACCCTGCCAAGTTATGGCGAACAAAGCGGTACAAATGGGGGTGGTGATGGACGGAGCATCAGAACCAATCAAACACTCACACCCAGTCAACAGATCTGGGTTTGATCAATCACCATTCTTTAGCCCACTCTGCCACCCCAGTTCAGACATGGCCATATGCAAATCAGTCTGACCCTGTGCATCATGGGAACAGTCCAGCCCGAACTGCCAAGTCATGCCTTCCCTGGACCGGAAACAAGCTTCCTAGGACCGGTTTCTGACATTTTAGCCGTCTTCAGCCAGGCTTGCTTGAATCCAGTGGCAAAGTGAGCAAGGGACTCACGTCTGAGCATACCCTGCCAACTTATGGCGAACAAAGCGGTACAAAAGGGGGTGGTGATGGACGGAGCATCAGAACCAATCAAACACTCACACCCAGTCAACAGATCTGGGTTTGATCCATCACCGTTCTTTAGCCCAATCTGCCACCCCAGTTCAGACATGGCCATATGCAAATCAATTTGACCCTGTGCATCATGGGAACAGTCCAGCCCGAACTGCCAAGCCATGCCTTCCCTGGACCGGAAACAAGCTTTCTAGGACCGGTTTCTGGCATTTCAGCCGTCTTTAGCCAGGCTTGCTTGAATCCAGTGGCAAAGTGAGCAAGGGACTCACGTCTGAGCATACCCTGCCAACTTATGGCGAACAAAGCGGTACAAAAGGGGGTGGTGATGGACAGAGCATCAGAACCAATCAAACACTCACACCCAGTCAACAGATCTGGGTTTGATCCATCACCGTTTTTTAGCCCACTCTGCCACCCCAGTTCAGACATGGCCATATGCAAATCAGTCTGACCCTGTGCATCATGGGAACAGTCCAGCCCGAACTGCCAAGCCATGCCTTCCCTGGAACGGAAACAAGCTTCCTAGAACCGGTTTCTGGGATTTCAGCCGTCTTCAGCCAGGCTTCCTGGAATCCAGTGGCAAAGTGAGCAAGGGACTCATGTCTGAGCATACCCTGCCAACTTATGGCAAACAAAGCGGTACAAAAGGGGGTGGTGATGGACGGAGCATCAGAACCAATCAAACACTCGCACCCAGTTAACAGATCTGGGTTTGATCCATCACCGTTCTTTAGCCCACTCTGCCACCCCAGTTCAGACATGGCCATATGCAAATCAGTCTGACCCTGTGCATCATGGGAACAGTCCAGCCCGAACTGCCAAGCCATGCCTTCCCTGGACCGGAAACAAGCTTCCTAGGACTGGTTTCTGGCATTTCAGCCGTCTTCAGCCAGGCTTGCTTGAATCCAGTGGCAAAGTGAGCAAGGGACTCACGTCTGAGCATACCCTGCCAACTTATGGCGAACAAAGCGGTACAAAAGGGGGTGGTGATGGACGGAGCATCAGAACCAATCAAACACTCACACCCAGTCAACAGATCTGGGTTTGATCCATCACCGTTCTTTAGCCGACTCTGCCACCCCAGTTCAGACATGGCCATATGCAAATCAGTCTGACCCTGCGCATCATGGGAACAGTCCAGCCCGAACTGCAAAGCCATGCTTTCCTGGACCGGAAACAAGCTTCCTAGGACCGGTTTCTGGCATTTCAGCCGTCTTCAGCCAGGCGTGCTTGAATCAAGTGGCAAAGTGAGCAAGGGACTCACGTCTGAGCATACCCTGCCAACTTATGGCGAACAAAGCATTACAAAAGGGGGTTGTGATGGACGGAGCATCAGAACCAATCAAACACTTACACCCAGTCAACAGATCTGGGTTTGATCCATCACCGTTCTTTAGCCCACTCTGCCACCCCAGTTCAGACATGGCCATATGCAAATCAGTCTGACCCTGTGCATCATGGGACCAGTCCAGCCCGAACTGCCAAGCCATGCCTTTCCTGGACCGGAAACAAGCTTCCTAGGACCGGTTTCTGGCATTTCAGCCGTCTTCAGCCAGGCTTGCTTGAATCCAGTGGCAAAGTGAGCAAGGGACTCACGTCTGAGCATACCCTGCCAACTTATGGCGAACACAGCAGTACAAACGGGGGTGGTGATGGACGGAGCATCAGAACCAATCAAACACTCACACCCAGTCAACAGATCTGGGTTTGATCCATCACCGTTCTTTAGCCCACTCTGCCACCCCAGTTCAGACATGGCCATATGCAAATCAGTCTGACCGTGTGCATCTTGGGAACAGTCCAGCCCGAACTGCCAAGCCATGCCTTTCCTGGACCGGAAACAAGCTTCCTAGGACCGGTTTCTGGCATTTCAGCCGTCTTCAGCCAGGCTTGCTTGAATCCAGTGGCAAAGTGAGCAAGGGACTCACGTCTGAGCATACCCTGCCAACTTATGGCGAACAAAGCGGTACAAAAGGGGGTGGTGATGGACGGAGCATCAGAACCAATCAAACACTCACACCCAGTCAACAGATCTGGGTTTGATCCATCACCGTTCTTTAGCCCACTATGCCACCCCAGTTCAGACATGGCCATATGCAAATCAGTCTGACCCTGTGCATCATGGGAACAGTCCAGCCCGAACTGCCAAGCCATGCCTTCCCTGGACCGGAAACAAGCTTCCTAGGACCAGTTTCTGGCATTTCAGCCGTCTTCAGCCAGGCTTGCTTGAATCCAGTGGCAAAGTGAGCAAGGGACTCACGTCTGAGCATACCCTGCCAACTTATGGCGAACAAAGCGGTACAAAAGGGGGTGGTGATGGACGGAGCATCAGAACCAATCAAACACTCACACCCAGTCAACAGATCTGAGTTTGATCCATCACCGTTCTTTAGCCCACTCTGCCACCCCAGTCCAGACATGGCCATATGCAAATCAGTCTGACCCTGTGCATCATGGGAACAGTCCAGCCCGAACTGCCAAGCCATGCCTTCCCTGGACCGGAAACAAGCTTCCTAGGACCGGTTTCTGGCATTTCAGCCGTCTTCAGCCAGGCTTGCTTGAATCCAGTAGCAAAGTGAGCACAGGACTCACGTCTAAGCATACCCTGCCAACTTATGGCATACAAAGCGGTAGAAAAGGGGGTGGTGATGGACGGAGCATTAGAACCAATCAAACACTCACACCCAGTCAACAGATCTGGGTTTGATCCATCACCGTTCTTTAGCCCACTCTGCCACCCCAGTTCAGACATGGCCATATGCAAATCAGTCTGACCCTGTGCATCATGGGAACAGTCCAGCCCAAACTGCCAAGCCATGCCTTCCCTGGAACGGAAACAAGCTTCCTAGAACCGGTTTCTGGGATTTCAGCCGTCTTCAGCCAGGCTTCCTGGAATCCAGAGGCAAAGTGAGCAAGGGACTCATGTCTGAGCATACCCTGCCAACTTATGGCAAACAAAGCGGTACAAAAAGGGGTGGTGATGGACGGAGCATCAGAACCAATCAAACACTCGCACCCAGTTAACAGATCTGGGTTTGATCCATCACGGGTTCTTTAGCCCACTCTGCCACCCCAGTTCAGACATGGCCATATGCAAATCAGTCTGACCCTGTGCATCATGGGAACTGTCCAGCCCGAACTGCCAAGCCATGCCTTCCCTGGACCGGAAACAAGCTTCCTAGGACCGGTTTCTGGCATTTCAGCTATCTTCAGCCAGGCTTCCTTGAATCCAGTGGCAAAGTGAGCAAGGGACTCACGTCTGAGCATATCCTGTCAACTTATGGCGGACAAAGCGGTACAAAAGGGGGTGGTGATGGACGGAGCATCAGAACCAATCAAACACTCACACCCAGTCAACAGATCTGGGTTTTATCCATCACCGTTCTTTAGCCCATTCTGCCACCCCAGTTCAGACATGGCCATATGCAAATCAGTCTGACCCTGTGCATCATGGGAACAGTCCAGCCAGAACTGCCAAGCCATGCCTTCCCTGGACCGGAAACAAGCTTCCTAGGACTGGTTTCTGGCATTTCAGCCGTCTTCAGCCAGGCTTGCTTGAATCCAGTGGCAAAGTGAGCAAGGGACTCACGTCTGAGCATACCCTGCCAACTTATGGCGAACAAAGCGGTACAAAAGGGGGTGGTGATGGACGGAGCATCAGAACCAATCAAACACTCACACCCAGTCAACAGATCTGGGTTTGATCCATCACCGTTCTTTAGCCGACTCTGCCACCCCAGTTCAGACATGGCCATATGCAAATCAGTCTGACCCTGCGCATCATGGGAACAGTCCAGCCCGAACTGCAAAGCCATGCTTTCCTGGACCGGAAACAAGCTTCCTAGGACCGGTTTCTGGCATTTCAGCCGTCTTCAGCCAGGCGTGCTTGAATCAAGTGGCAAAGTGAGCAAGGGACTCACGTCTGAGCATACCCTGCCAACTTATGGCGAACAAAGCATTACAAAAGGGGGTTGTGATGGACGGAGCATCAGAACCAATCAAACACTCACACCCAGTCAACAGATCTGGGTTTGATCCATCACCGTTCTTTAGCCCACTCTGCCACCCCAGTTCAGACATGGCCATATGCAAATCAGTCTGACCCTGTGCATCATGGGAACAGTCCAGCCCGAACTGCCAAGCCATGCCTTTGCTGGACCGGAAACAAGCTTCCTAGGACCGGTTTCTGGCATTTCAGCCGTCTTCAGCCAGGCTTGCTTGAATCCAGTGGCAAAGTGAGCAAGGGACTCACGTCTGAGCATACCCTGCCAACTTATGGCGAACAAAGCAGTACAAAAGGGGGTGGTGATGGACGGAGCATCAGAACCAATCAAACACTCACACCCAGTCAACAGATCTGGGTTTGATACATCACCGTTCTTTAGCCCACTCTGCCACCCCAGTTCAGACATGGCCATATGCAAATCAGTCTGACCGTGTGCATCTTGGGAACAGTCCAGCCCGAACTGCCAAGCCATGCCTTTCCTGGACCGGAAACAAGCTTCCTAGGACCGGTTTCTGGCATTTCAGCCGTCTTCAGCCAGGCTTGCTTGAATCCAGTGGCAAAGTGAGCAAGGGACTCACGTCTGAGCATACCCTGCCAACTTATGGCGAACAAAGCGGTACAAAAGGGGGTGGTGATGGACGGAGCATCAGAACCAATCAAACACTCACACCCAGTCAACAGATCTGGGTTTAATCCATCACCGTTCTTTAGCCCACTATGCCACCCCAGTTCAGACATGGCCATATGCAAATCAGTCTGACCCTGTGCATCATGGGAACAGTCCAGCCCGAACTGCCAAGCCATGCCTTCCCTGGACCGGAAACAAGCTTCCTAGGACCGGTTTCTGGCATTTCAGCCGTCTTCAGCCAGGCTTGCTTGAATCCAGTGGCAAAGTGAGCAAGGGACTCACGTCTGAGCATACCCTGCCAACTTATGGCGAACAAAGCGGTACAAAAGGGGGTGGTGATGGACGGAGCATCAGAACCAATCAAACACTCACACCCAGTCAACAGATCTGAGTTTGATCCATCACCGTTCTTTTGCCCACTCTGCCACCCCAGTCCAGACATGGCCATATGCAAATCAGTCTGACCCTGTGCATCATGGGAACAGTCCAGCCCGAACTGCCAAGCCATGCCTTCCCTGGACCGGAAACAAGCTTCCTAGGACCGGTTTCTGGCATTTCAGCCGTCTTCAGCCAGGCTTGCTTGAATCCAGTAGCAAAGTGAGCACAGGACTCACGTCTAAGCATACCCTGCCAACTTATGGCATACAAAGCGGTAGAAAAGGGGGTGGTGATGGACGGAGCATTAGAACCAATCAAACACTCACACCCAGTCAACAGATCTGGGTTTGATCCATCACCGTTCTTTAGCCCACTCTGCCACCCCAGTCCAGACATGGCCATATGCAAATCAGTCTGACCCTGTGCATCATGGGAACAGTCCAGCCCGAACTGCCAAGCCATGCTTTCCCTGGACTGGAAACAAGCTTCCTAGGACCGGTTTTTGGCATTTCAGCCATTTTCAGCCAGGCGTGCTTGAATCAAGTGGCAAAGTGAGCAAGGGACTCACGTCTGAGCATACCCTGCCAACTTATGGCGAACAAAGCATTACAAAAGGGGGTTGTGATGGACGGAGCATCAGAACCAATCAAACACTCACACCCAGTCAACAGATCTGGGTTTGATCCATCACCGTTCTTTAGCCCACTCTGCCACCCCAGTTCAGACATGGCCATATGCAAATCAGTCTGACCCTGTGCATCATGGGAACAGTCCAGCCCGAACTGCCAAGCCATGCCTTTCCTGGACCGGAAACAAGCTTCCTAGGACTGGTTTCTGGCATTTCAGCCGTCTTCAGCCAGGCTTGCTTGAATCCAGTGGCAAAGTGAGCAAGGGACTCACGTCTGAGCATACCCTGCCAACTTATGGCGAACACAGCAGTACAAAAGGGGGTGGTGATGGACGGAGCATCAGAACCAATCAAACACTCACACCCAGTCAACAGATCTGGGTTTGATCCATCACCGTTCTTTAGCCCACTCTGCCACCCCAGTTCAGACATGGCCATATGCAAATCAGTCTGACCGTGTGCATCTTGGGAACAGTCCAGCCCGAACTGCCAAGCCATGCCTTTCCTGGACCGGAAACAAGCTTCCTAGGACCGGTTTCTGGCATTTCAGCCGTCTTCAGCCAGGCTTGCTTGAATCCAGTGGCAAAGTGAGCAAGGGACTCACGTCTGAGCATACCCTGCCAACTTATGGCGAGCAAAGCGGTACAAAAGGGGGTGGTGATGGACGGAGCATCAGAACCAATCAAACACTCACACCCAGTCAACAGATCTGGGTTTGATCCATCACCGTTCTTTAGCCCACTATGCCACCCCAGTTCAGACATGGCCATATGCAAATCAGTCTGACCCTGTGCATCATGGGAACAGTCCAGCCCGAACTGCCAAGCCATGCCTTCCCTGGACCGGAAACAAGCTTCCTAGGACCGGTTTCTGGCATTTCAGCCGTCTTCAGCCAGGCTTGCTTGAATCCAGTGGCAAAGTGAGCAAGGGACTCACGTCTGAGCATACCCTGCCAACTTATGGCGAACAAAGCGGTACAAAAGGGGGTGGTGATGGACGGAGCATCAGAACCAATCAAACACTCACACCCAGTCAACAGATCTGAGTTTGATCCATCACCGTTCTTTAGCCCACTCTGCCACCCCAGTCCAGACATGGCCATATGCAAATCAGTCTGACCCTGTGCATCATGGGAACAGTCCAGCCCGAACTGCCAAGCCATGCCTTCCCTGGACCGGAAACAAGCTTCCTAGGACCGTTTTCTGGCATTTCAGCTGTCTTCAGCCAGGCTTGCTTGAATCCAGTAGCAAAGTGAGCACAGGACTCACGTCTAAGCATACCCTGCCAACTTATGGCATACAAAGCGGTAGAAAAGGGGGTGGTGATGGACGGAGCATTAGAACCAATCAAACACTCACACCCAGTCAACAGATCTGGGTTTGATCCATCACCGTTCTTTAGCCCACTCTGCCACCCCAGTTCAGACATGGCCATATGCAAATCAGTCTGACCCTGTGCATCATGGGAACAGTCCAGCCCAAACTGCCAAGCCATGCCTTCCCTGGAACGGAAACAAGCTTCCTAGAACCGGTTTCTGGGATTTCAGCCGTCTTCAGCCAGGCTTCCTGGAATCCAGTGGCAAAGTGAGCAAGGGACTCATGTCTGAGCATACCCTGCCAACTTATGGCAAACAAAGCGGTACAAAAGGGGGTGGTGATGGACGGAGCATCAGAACCAATCAAACACTCGCACCCAGTTAACAGATCTGGGTTTGATCCATCACCGTTCTTTAGCCCACTCTGCCACCCCAGTTCAGACATGGCCATATGCAAATCAGTCTGACCCTGTGCATCATGGGAACTGTCCAGCCCGAACTGCAAAGCCATGCCTTCCCTGGACCGGAAACAAGCTTCCTAGGACCGGTTTCTGGCATTTCAGCTATCTTCAGCCAGGCTTGCTTGAATCCAGTGGCAAAGTGAGCAAGGGACTCACGTCTGAGCATACCCTGTCAACTTATGGCGGACAAAGCGGTACAAAAGGGGGTGGTGATGGACGGAGCATCAGAACCAATCAAACACTCACACCCAGTCAACAGATCTGGGTTTGATCCATCACCGTTCTTTAGCCCATTCTGCCACCCCAGTTCAGACATGGCCATATGCAAATCAGTCTGACCCTGTGCATCATGGGAACAGTCCAGCCAGAACTGCCAAGCCATGCCTTCCCTGGACCGGAAACAAGCTTCCTAGGACTGGTTTCTGGCATTTCAGCCGTCTTCAGCCAGGCTTGCTTGAATCCAGTGGCAAAGTGAGCAAGGGACTCACGTCTGAGCATACCCTGCCAACTTATGGCGAACAAAGCGGTACAAAAGGGGGTGGTGATGGACGGAGCATCAGAACCAATCAAACACTCACGCCCAGTCAACAGATCTGGGTTTGATCCATCACCATTCTTTAGCCGACTCTGCCACCCCAGTTCAGACATGGCCATATGCAAATCAGTCTGACCCTGCGCATCATGGGAACAGTCCAGCCCGAACTGCAAAGCCATGCTTTCCTGGACCGGAAACAAGCTTCCTAGGACCGGTTTCTGGCATTTCAGCCGTCTTCAGCCAAGCGTGCTTGAATCAAGTGGCAAAGTGAGCAAGGGACTCACGTCTGAGCATACCCTGCCAACTTATGGCGAACAAAGCATTACAAAAGGGGGTTGTGATGGACGGAGCATCAGAACCAATCAAACACTCACACCCAGTCAACAGATCTGGGTTTGATCCATCACCGTTCTTTAGCCCACTCTGCCACCCCAGTTCAGACATGGCCATATGCAAATCAGTCTGACCCTGTGCATCATGGGAACAGTCCAGCCCGAACTGCCAAGCCATGCCTTTCCTGGACCGGAAACAAGCTTCCTAGGACCGGTTTCTGGCATTTCAGCCGTCTTCAGCCAGGCTTGCTTGAATCCAGTGGCAAAGTGAGCAAGGGACTCACGTCTGAGCATACCCTGCCAACTTATGGCGAACAAAGCAGTACAAAAGGGGGTGGTGATGGACGGAGCATCAGAACCAATCAAACACTCACACCCAGTCAACAGATGTGGGTTTGATCCATCACCATTCTTTAGCCCACTCTGCCACCCCAGTTCAGACATGGCCATATGCAAATCAGTCTGACCGTGTGCATCTTGGGAACAGTCCAGCCCGAACTGCCAAGCCATGCCTTTCCTGGACCGGAAACAAGCTTCCTAGGACCGGTTTCTGGCATTTCAGCCGTCTTCAGCCAGGCTTGCTTGAATCCAGTGGCAAAGTGAGCAAGGGACTCACGTCTGAGCATACCCTGCCAACTTATGGCGAACAAAGCGGTACAAAAGGGGGTGGTGATGGACGGAGCATCAGAACCAATCAAACACTCACACCCAGTCAACAGATCTGGGTTTGATCCATCACCGTTCTTTAGCCCACTATGCCACCCCAGTTCAGACATGGCCATATGCAAATCAGTCTGACCCTGTGCATCATGGGAACAGTCCAGCCCGAACTGCCAAGCCATGCCTTCCCTGGACCGGAAACAAGCTTCCTAGGACCGGTTTCTGGCATTTCAGCCGTCTTCAGCCAGGCTTGCTTGAATCCAGTGGCAAAGTGAGCAAGGGACTCACGTCTGAGCATACCCTGCCAACTTATGGCGAACAAAGCGGTACAAAAGGGGGTGGTGATGGACGGAGCATCAGAACCAATCAAACACTCACACCCAGTCAACAGATCTGAGTTTGATCCATCACCGTTCTTTTGCCCACTCTGCCACCCCAGTCCAGACATGGCCATATGCAAATCAGTCTGACCCTGTGCATCATGGGAACAGTCCAGCCCGAACTGCCAAGCCATGCCTTCCCTGGACCGGAAACAAGCTTCCTAGGACCGGTTTCTGGCATTTCAGCCGTCTTCAGCCAGGCTTGCTTGAATCCAGTAGCAAAGTGAGCACAGGACTCACGTCTAAGCATACCCTGCCAACTTATGGCATACAAAGCGGTAGAAAAGGGGGTGGTGATGGACGGAGCATTAGAACCAATCAAACACTCACACCCAGTCAACAGATCTGGGTTTGATCCATCACCGTTCTTTAGCCCACTCTGCCACCCCAGTCCAGACATGGCCATATGCAAATCAGTCTGACCCTGTGCATCATGGGAAC
Organism: Triturus cristatus; assembly: GCF_964204655.1. Classification (NCBI taxonomy): domain Eukaryota; kingdom Metazoa; phylum Chordata; class Amphibia; order Caudata; family Salamandridae; genus Triturus; species Triturus cristatus. The sequence continues at coordinate 1,206,676,271 of NC_140590.1, forward strand.
AGTCCAGCCCGAACTGCCAAGCCATGCTTTCCCTGGACTGGAAACAAGCTTCCTAGGACCGGTTTTTGGCATTTCAGCCATTTTCAGCCAGGCTTGCTTGAATCCAGTGGCAAAGTGAGCACGGGACTCACGTCTGAGCATACACTGCCAACTTTTGGCGAACAAAGCGGTACAAAAGGGGGTGGTGATAGACGGAGCATCAGAACCAATCAAACACTCACACCCAGTCAACAGATCTGGGTTTGATCCATCACCATTCTTTAGCCCACTCTGCCACCCCAGTTCAGACATGGCCATATGCAAATCAGTCTGACCCTGTGCATCATGGGAACAGTCCAGCCCGAACTGCCAAGCCATGCCTTCCCTGGACCGGAAACAAGCTTCCTAGGACCGGTTTCTGGCATTTCAGCCGTCTTCAGCCAGGCTTGCTTGAATCCAGTGGCAAAGTGAGCAAGGGACTCACGTCTGAGCATACCCTGCCAACTTATGGCGAACAAAGCGGTTCAAAAGGGGGTGGTGATGGACGGAGCATCAGAACCAATCAAACACTCACACCCAGTCAACAGATCCGGGTTTGATCCATCACCGTTCTTTAGCCCACTCTGCCACCCCAGTTCAGACATCGCCATATGTAAATTAGTCTGACCCTGTGCATCATGAGAACAGTCCATCCCGAACTGCTAAGCCATGCCTTCCCTGGACCGGAAACAAGCTTCCTAATACCGGTTTCTGGCATTTCAGCCATCTTCATCCAGGCTTGCTTGAATCCAGTGGCAAAGTGAGCAAGGGACTCACGTCTGAGCATACCCTGCCAACTTATGGCGAACAAAGCGGTACAAAAGGGGGTGGTGATGGACGGAGCTTCAGAACCAATCAAACACTCACACCCAGTCAACAGATCTGGGTTTGATCCATCACCGTTCTTTAGCCCACTCTGCCACCCCATTTCAGACATGGCCATATGCAAATCAGTCTGGCCCTGTGCATCATGGGAACAGTCCAGCCCGAACTGCCAAGCCATGCCTCCCTGGACCGGAAACAAACTTCCTAGGACCGGTTTCTGGCATTTCAGCCGTCTTCAGCCAGGCTTGCTTGAATCCACTGGCAAGGTGATCAAGGGACTCACGTCTGAGCATACCCTGCCTACTTATGGCAAACAAAGCGGTACAAAAGGGGGTGGTGATGGACGGAGCATCAGAACCAATCAAACACTCACACCCAGTCAACAGATCTGGGTTTGATCCATCACCGTTCTTTAGCCCACTCTACCACCCCAGTTCAGACATGGCCATATGCAAATCAGTCTGACCCTGTGCATCATGGGAACAGTCCAGCCCGAACTGCAAAGCCATGACTTCCCTGGACCGGAAACAAGCTTCCTAGGACCGGTTTCTGGCATTTCAGCTGTCTTCAGCCAGGCTTGCTTGAATCCAGTGGCAAAGTGAGCAAGGGACTCACGTCTGAGCATACCCTGCAAACTTACGGCGAACAAAGCGGTACAAAAGGGGGTGGTGATGGACGGAGCATCAGAACCAATCAAACACTCACACCCAGTAAACAGATCTGGCTTTGATCCATCACCGTTCTTTAGTCCACTCTGCCACCCCAGTTCAGACATGGCCATATGCAAATCAGTCTGACCCTGTGCATCAAGGGAACAGTCCAGCCCGAATTGCCAAGCCATGCCTTCCCTGGATCAGAAACAAGCTTCCTAGGACCGGTTTCTGGCATTTCAGCCATCTCCAGCCAGGCTTGCTTGAATCCAGTGGCAAAGTGAGCAAGGGACTCACGTCTGAGCATACCCTGCCAACTTATGGCGAAAAAAGCGGTACAAAAGGGGGTGGTGATGCACGGAGCATCATAACCAATCAAACACTCACACCCAGTCAACAGATCTGGGTTTGATCCATCACCGTTCTTTAGCCCACTCTGCCACCCCAGTTCAGACATAGCCATATGCAAATCAGTCTGACCATGTGCATCATGGGAACAGTCCAGCCCGAACTGCCAAGCCATGCCTTCCCTGGACCGGAAATAAGCTTCCTAGGACCGGTTTCTGGCATTTCAGCCGTCTTCAGCCAGGCTTGCTTGAATCCAGTGGCAAAGTGAGCAAGGGACTCACGTCTGAGCATACCCTGCCAACTTATGCCGAACAAAGCGGTACAAAAGGGGGTGGTGATGGACGGAGCATCAGAACCAATCAAACACTCACACCCAGTCAACAGATCTAGGTTTGATCCATCACCGTTCTTTAGCCCACTCTGCCACCCCAGTTCAGACATGGCCATATGCAAATCAGTCTGGGCCTGTGCATCACGGAAACAGTCCAGCCCGAACTGCCAAGCCATGCCTTCCCTGGACCGGAAACAAGCTTCCTAGGACCGGTTTCTGGCATTTCAGCCGTCTTCAGCCAGGCTTGTTTAAATCCAGTGGCAAAGTGAGCAAGGAAACTCACGTCTGAGCATACCCTGCCAACTTATGGCAAACAATGCGGTACAAAAGGGGATGGTGATGGACGGAGCATCAGAACCAATCAAACACTCACACCCTGTCAGCAGATCTGGGTTTGATCCATCACCGCTTTTTAGCCCACTCTGCCACCCCAGTTCAGACATGCCCATATGCAAATCACTCTGACCCTGTGCATCATGGGAACAGTCCAGCCCGAACGGCCAAGCCATGCCTTCCCTGGACCGGAAACAAGCTCCCTAGGACCGGTTTCTGGCATTGCAGCCGTCTTCAGCCAGGCTTGCTAGAATCCAGTGGCAAAGTGAGCAAGGGACTCACGTCTGAGCATACCCTGCCAACTTATGGCGAACAAAGCGGTACAAAAGGGGGTGGTGATGGACGGAGCATCAGAACCAATCAAACACTCGCACCCAGTTAACAGATCTGGGTTTGATCCATCACCGTTCTTTAGCCCACTCTGCCACCCCAGTTCAGACATGGCCATATGCAAATCAGTCTGACCCTGTGCATCATGGGAACAGTCCAGACCGAACTGCCAAGCCATTCCTTTCCTGGACCGGAAACAAGCTTCCTAGGACCGCTTTCTGGCATTGCAGCCGTCTTCAGCCAGGCTTGCTTGAATCCAGTGGCAAAGTGAGCAAGGGACTCACGTCTGAGCATACCCTGCCAATTTATGGCGAACAAAGCAGTACAAAAGGGGGTGGTGATGGACGGAGCATCAGAACCAATCAAATACTCACACCCAGTCAACAGATCTGGGTTTGATCCATCACCGTTCTATAGCCCACTCTGCCACCCCAGTTCAGACATGGCCATATGCAAATCATTCTGACCCTGTGCATCATGGGAACAGTCCAGCCCGAACTGCCAAGCCATGCCTTCCCTGGACCGGAAACAAGCTTCCTAGGTCCGGTTTCTGGCATTGCAGCCGTCTTCAGCCAGGCTTGCTTGAATCCAGTGGCAAAGTGAACAAGGGACTCACGTCTGAGCATACCCTGCCAACTTATGGCGCACAAAGCGGTACAAAAGGGGGTGGTGATTGACAGAGCATCAAAACCAATCAAACACTCACACCCAGTCAACAGATCTGGGTTTGATCCATCACCGTTCTTTAGCCCATTCTGTCACCCCAGTTCAGACATGGCCATATGCAAATCAGTCTGACCCTGTGCATCATGGGAGCAGTCCAGCCCGAACTGCCAAGCCATGCCTTCCCTGGAATGGAAACAAGCTCCCTAGGACCGGTTTCTGGCATTGCAGCCGTCTTCAGCCAGGCTTGCTTGAATCCAGTGTCAAAGTGAGCAAGGGACTCACGTCTGAGCATACCCTGCCAACTTATGGCGAACAAAGCGGTACAAAAGGGGGTGGTTATAGACAGAGCATCGGAACCAATCAAACACTCACACCCAGTCAACAGATCTGGGTTTGATCCATCACCGTTCTTTAGCCCACTCTGCCACCCCAGTTCAGACATGGCCATATGCAAATCAGTCTGACCCTGTGCATCATGGGAACAGTCCAGCCCGAACTGCCAAGCCATGCCTTTCCTGGACCGGAAACAAGCTTCCTAGGACCGGTTTCTGGCATTTCAGCCGTCTTCAGCCAGGCTTGCTTGAATCCAGTGGCAAAGTGAGCAAGGGACTCACGTCTGAGCATACCCTGCCAACTTATGGCGAACACAGCAGTACAAAAGGGGGTGGTGATGGACGGAGCATCAGAACCAATCAAACACTCACACCCAGTCAACAGATCTGGGTTTGATCCATCACCGTTCTTTAGCCCACTCTGCCACCCCAGTTCAGACATGGCCATATGCAAATCAGTCTGACCGTGTGCATCATGGGAACAGTCCAGACCGATCTGCCAAGCCATTCCTTTCCTGGACCGGAAACAAGCTTCCTAGGACCGCTTTCTGGCATTGCAGCCGTCTTCAGCCAGGCTTGCTTGAATCCAGTGGCAAAGTGAGCAAGGGACTCACGTCTGATCATACCCTGCCAATTTATGGCGAACAAAGCAGTACAAAAGGGGGTGGTGATGGACGGAGCATCAGAACCAATCAAACACTCACACCCAGTCAACAGATCTGAGTTTGATCCATCACCGTTCTTTAGCCCACTCTGCCACCCCAGTCCAGACATGGCCATATGCAAATCAGTCTGACCCTGTGCATCATGGGAACAGTCCAGCCCGAACTGCCAAGCCATGCCTTCCCTGGACCGGAAACAAGCTTCCTAGGACCGGTTTCTGGCATTTCAGCCGTCTTCAGCCAGGCTTGCTTGAATCCAGTAGCAAAGTGAGCACAGGACTCACGTCTAAGCATACCCTGCCAACTTATGGCATACAAAGCGGTAGAAAAGGGGGTGGTGATGGACGGAGCATTAGAACCAATCAAACACTCACACCCAGTCAACAGATCTGGGTTTGATCCATCACCGTTCTTTAGCCCACTCTGCCACCCCAGTCCAGACATGGCCATATGCAAATCAGTCTGACCCTGTGCATCATGGGAACAGTCCAGCCCGAACTGCCAAGCCATGCTTTCCCTGGACTGGAAACAAGCTTCCTAGGACCGGTTTTTGGCATTTCAGCCATTTTCAGCCAGGCGTGCTTGAATCAAGTGGCAAAGTGAGCAAGGGACTCACGTCTGAGCATACCCTGCCAACTTATGGCGAACAAAGCATTACAAAAGGGGGTTGTGATGGACGGAGCATCAGAACCAATCAAACACTCACACCCAGTCAACAGATCTGGGTTTGATCCATCACCGTTCTTTAGCCCACTCTGCCACCCCAGTTCAGACATGGCCATATGCAAATCAGTCTGACCCTGTGCATCATGGGAACAGTCCAGCCCGAACTGCCAAGCCATGCCTTTCCTGGACCGGAAACAAGCTTCCTAGGACCGGTTTCTGGCATTTCAGCCGTCTTCAGCCAGGCTTGCTTGAATCCAGTGGCAAAGTGAGCAAGGGACTCACGTCTGAGCATACCCTGCCAACTTATGGCGAACAAAGCAGTACAAAAGGGGGTGGTGATGGACGGAGCATCAGAACCAATCAAACACTCACACCCAGTCAACAGATGTGGGTTTGATCCATCACCATTCTTTAGCCCACTCTGCCACCCCAGTTCAGACATGGCCATATGCAAATCAGTCTGACCGTGTGCATCTTGGGAACAGTCCAGCCCGAACTGCCAAGCCATGCCTTTCCTGGACCGGAAACAAGCTTCCTAGGACCGGTTTCTGGCATTTAAGCCGTCTTCAGCCAGGCTTGCTTGAATCCAGTGGCAAAGTGAGCAAGGGACTCACGTCTGAGCATACCCTGCCAACTTATGGCGAACAAAGCGGTACAAAAGGGGGTGGTGATGGACGGAGCATCAGAACCAATCAAACACTCACACCCAGTCAACAGATCTGGGTTTGATCCATCACCGTTCGTTAGCCCACTATGCCACCCCAGTTCAGACATGGCCATATGCAAATCAGTCTGACCCTGTGCATCATGGGAACAGTCCAGCCCGAACTGCCAAGCCATGCCTTCCCTGGACCGGAAACAAGCTTCCTAGGACCGGTTTCTGGCATTTCAGCCGTCTTCAGCCAGGCTTGCTTGAATCCAGTGGCAAAGTGAGCAAGGGACTCACGTCTGAGCATACCCTGCCAACTTATGGCGAACAAAGCGGTACAAAAGGGGGTGGTGATGGACGGAGCATCAGAACCAATCAAACACTCACACCCAGTCAACAGATCTGAGTTTGATCCATCACCGTTCTTTTGCCCACTCTGCCACCCCAGTCCAGACATGGCCATATGCAAATCAGTCTGACCCTGTGCATCATGGGAACAGTCCAGCCCGAACTGCCAAGCCATGCCTTCCCTGGACCGGAAACAAGCTTCCTAGGACCGGTTTCTGGCATTTCAGCCGTCTTCAGCCAGGCTTGCTTGAATCCAGTAGCAAAGTGAGCACAGGACTCACGTCTAAGCATACCCTGCCAACTTATGGCATACAAAGCGGTAGAAAAGGGGGTGGTGATGGACGGAGCATTAGAACCAATCAAACACTCACACCCAGTCAACAGATCTGGGTTTGATCCATCACCGTTCTTTAGCCCACTCTGCCACCCCAGTCCAGACATGGCCATATGCAAATCAGTCTGACCCTGTGCATCATGGGAACAGTCCAGCCCGAACTGCCAAGCCATGCTTTCCCTGGACTGGAAACAAGCTTCCTAGGACCGGTTTTTGGCATTTCAGCCATTTTCAGCCAGGCTTGCTTGAATCCAGTGGCAAAGTGAGCACGGGACTCACGTCTGAGCATACACTGCCAACTTTTGGCGAACAAAGCGGTACAAAAGGGGGTGGTGATAGACGGAGCATCAGAACCAATCAAACACTCACACCCAGTCAACAGATCTGGGTTTGATCCATCACCATTCTTTAGCCCACTCTGCCACCCCAGTTCAGACATGGCCATATGCAAATCAGTCTGACCCTGTGCATCATGGGAACAGTCCAGCCCGAACTGCCAAGCCATGCCTTCCCTGGACCGGAAACAAGCTTCCTAGGACCGGTTTCTGGCATTTCAGCCGTCTTCAGCCAGGCTTGCTTGAATCCAGTGGCAAAGTGAGCAAGGGACTCACGTCTGAGCATACCCTGCCAACTTATGGCGAACAAAGCGGTTCAAAAGGGGGTGGTGATGGACGGAGCATCAGAACCAATCAAACACTCACACCCAGTCAACAGATCCGGGTTTGATCCATCACCGTTCTTTAGCCCACTCTGCCACCCCAGTTCAGACATCGCCATATGTAAATTAGTCTGACCCTGTGCATCATGAGAACAGTCCATCCCGAACTGCTAAGCCATGCCTTCCCTGGACCGGAAACAAGCTTCCTAATACCGGTTTCTGGCATTTCAGCCATCTTCATCCAGGCTTGCTTGAATCCAGTGGCAAAGTGAGCAAGGGACTCACGTCTGAGCATACCCTGCCAACTTATGGCGAACAAAGCGGTACAAAAGGGGGTGGTGATGGACGGAGCTTCAGAACCAATCAAACACTCACACCCAGTCAACAGATCTGGGTTTGATCCATCACCGTTCTTTAGCCCACTCTGCCACCCCATTTCAGACATGGCCATATGCAAATCAGTCTGGCCCTGTGCATCATGGGAACAGTCCAGCCCGAACTGCCAAGCCATGCCTCCCTGGACCGGAAACAAACTTCCTAGGACCGGTTTCTGGCATTTCAGCCGTCTTCAGCCAGGCTTGCTTGAATCCACTGGCAAGGTGATCAAGGGACTCACGTCTGAGCATACCCTGCCTACTTATGGCAAACAAAGCGGTACAAAAGGGGGTGGTGATGGACGGAGCATCAGAACCAATCAAACACTCACACCCAGTCAACAGATCTGGGTTTGATCCATCACCGTTCTTTAGCCCACTCTACCACCCCAGTTCAGACATGGCCATATGCAAATCAGTCTGACCCTGTGCATCATGGGAACAGTCCAGCCCGAACTGCAAAGCCATGACTTCCCTGGACCGGAAACAAGCTTCCTAGGACCGGTTTCTGGCATTTCAGCTGTCTTCAGCCAGGCTTGCTTGAATCCAGTGGCAAAGTGAGCAAGGGACTCACGTCTGAGCATACCCTGCAAACTTATGGCGAACAAAGCGGTACAAAAGGGGGTGGTGATGGACGGAGCATCAGAACCAATCAAACACTCACACCCAGTAAACAGATCTGGCTTTGATCCATCACCGTTCTTTAGTCCACTCTGCCACCCCAGTTCAGACATGGCCATATGCAAATCAGTCTGACCCTGTGCATCAAGGGAACAGTCCAGCCCGAATTGCCAAGCCATGCCTTCCCTGGATCAGAAACAAGCTTCCTAGGACCGGTTTCTGGCATTTCAGCCATCTCCAGCCAGGCTTGCTTGAATCCAGTGGCAAAGTGAGCAAGGGACTCACGTCTGAGCATACCCTGCCAACTTATGGCGAAAAAAGCGGTACAAAAGGGGGTTGTGATGCACGGAGCATCATAACCAATCAAACACTCACACCCAGTCAACAGATCTGGGTTTGATCCATCACCGTTCTTTAGCCCACTCTGCCACCCCAGTTCAGACATAGCCATATGCAAATCAGTCTGACCATGTGCATCATGGGAACAGTCCAGCCCGAACTGCCAAGCCATGCCTTCCCTGGACCGGAAATAAGCTTCCTAGGACCGGTTTCTGGCATTTCAGCCGTCTTCAGCCAGGCTTGCTTGAATCCAGTGGCAAAGTGAGCAAGGGACTCACGTCTGAGCATACCCTGCCAACTTATGCCGAACAAAGCGGTACAAAAGGGGGTGGTGATGGACGGAGCATCAGAACCAATCAAACACTCACACCCAGTCAACAGATCTAGGTTTGATCCATCACCGTTCTTTAGCCCACTCTGCCACCCCAGTTCAGACATGGCCATATGCAAATCAGTCTGGGCCTGTGCATCACGGAAACAGTCCAGCCCGAACTGCCAAGCCATGCCTTCCCTGGACCGGAAACAAGCTTCCTAGGACCGGTTTCTGGCATTTCAGCCGTCTTCAGCCAGGCTTGTTTAAATCCAGTGGCAAAGTGTGCAAGGAAACTCACGTCTGAGCATACCCTGCCAACTTATGGCAAACAATGCGGTACAAAAGGGGATGGTGATGGACGGAGCATCAGAACCAATCAAACACTCACACCCTGTCAGCAGATCTGGGTTTGATCCATCACCGCTTTTTAGCCCACTCTGCCACCCCAGTTCAGACATGCCCATATGCAAATCACTCTGACCCTGTGCATCATGGGAACAGTCCAGCCCGAACGGCCAAGCCATGCCTTCCCTGGACCGGAAACAAGCTCCCTAGGACCGGTTTCTGGCATTGCAGCCGTCTTCAGCCAGGCTTGCTAGAATCCAGTGGCAAAGTGAGCAAGGGACTCACGTCTGAGCATACCCTGCCAACTTATGGCGAACAAAGCGGTACAAAAGGGGGTGGTGATGGACGGAGCATCAGAACCAATCAAACACTCGCACCCAGTTAACAGATCTGGGTTTGATCCATCACCGTTCTTTAGCCCACTCTGCCACCCCAGTTCAGACATGGCCATATGCAAATCAGTCTGACCCTGTGCATCATGGGAACAGTCCAGACCGAACTGCCAAGCCATTCCTTTCCTGGACCGGAAACAAGCTTCCTAGGACCGCTTTCTGGCATTGCAGCCGTCTTCAGCCAGGCTTGCTTGAATCCAGTGGCAAAGTGAGCAAGGGACTCACGTCTGAGTATACCCTGCCAATTTATGGCGAACAAAGCAGTACAAAAGGGGGTGGTGATGGACGGAGCATCAGAACCAATCAAATACTCACACCCAGTCAACAGATCTGGGTTTGATCCATCACCGTTCTATAGCCCACTCTGCCACCCCAGTTCAGACATGGCCATATGCAAATCATTCTGACCCTGTGCATCATGGGAACAGTCCAGCCCGAACTGCCAAGCCATGCCTTCCCTGGACCGGAAACAAGCTTCCTAGGTCCGGTTTCTGGCATTGCAGCCGTCTTCAGCCAGGCTTGCTTGAATCCAGTGGCAAAGTGAACAAGGGACTCACGTCTGAGCATACCCTGCCAACTTATGGCGCACAAAGCGGTACAAAAGGGGGTGGTGATTGACAGAGCATCAAAACCAATCAAACACTCACACCCAGTCAACAGATCTGGGTTTGATCCATCACCGTTCTTTAGCCCATTCTGTCACCCCAGTTCAGACATGGCCATATGCAAATCAGTCTGACCCTGTGCATCATGGGAGCAGTCCAGCCCGAACTGCCAAGCCATGCCTTCCCTGGAATGGAAACAAGCTCCCTAGGACCGGTTTCTGGCATTGCAGCCGTTTTCAGCCAGGCTTGCTTGAATCCAGTGTCAAAGTGAGCAAGGGACTCACGTCTGAGCATACCCTGCCAACTTATGGCGAACAAAGCGGTACAAAAGGGGGTGGTTATAGACAGAGCATCGGAACCAATCAAACACTCACACCCAGTCAACAGATCTGGGTTTGATCCATCACCGTTCTTTAGCCCACTCTGCCACCCCAGTTCAGACATGGCCATATGCAAATCAGTCTGACCCTGTGCATCATGGGAACAGTCCAGCCCGAACTGCCAAGCCATGCCTTTCCTGGACCGGAAACAAGCTTCCTAGGACCGGTTTCTGGCATTTCAGCCGTCTTCAGCCAGGCTTGCTTGAATCCAGTGGCAAAGTGAGCAAGGGACTCACGTCTGAGCATACCCTGCCAACTTATGGCGAACACAGCAGTACAAAAGGGGGTGGTGATGGACGGAGCATCAGAACCAATCAAACACTCACACCCAGTCAACAGATCTGGGTTTGATCCATCACCGTTCTTTAGCCCACTCTGCCACCCCAGTTCAGACATGGCCATATGCAAATCAGTCTGACCGTGTGCATCATGGGAACAGTCCAGACCGATCTGCCAAGCCATTCCTTTCCTGGACCGGAAACAAGCTTCCTAGGACCGCTTTCTGGCATTGCAGCCGTCTTCAGCCAGGCTTGCTTGAATCCAGTGGCAAAGTGAGCAAGGGACTCACGTCTGATCATACCCTGCCAATTTATGGCGAACAAAGCAGTACAAAAGGGGGTGGTGATGGACGGAGCATCAGAACCAATCAAACACTCACACCCAGTCAACAGATCTGAGTTTGATCCATCACCGTTCTTTAGCCCACTCTGCCACCCCAGTCCAGACATGGCCATATGCAAATCAGTCTGACCCTGTGCATCATGGGAACAGACCAGCCCGAACTGCCAAGCCATGCCTTCCCTGGACCGGAAACAAGCTTCCTAGGACCGGTTTCTGGCATTTCAGCCGTCTTCAGCCAGGCTTGCTTGAATCCAGTAGCAAAGTGAGCACAGGACTCACGTCTAAGCATACCCTGCCAACTTATGGCATACAAAGCGGTAGAAAAGGGGGTGGTGATAGACGGAGCATTAGAACCAATCAAACACTCACACCCAGTCAACAGATCTGGGTTTGATCCATCACCGTTCTTTAGCCCACTCTGCCACCCCAGTCCAGACATGGCCATATGCAAATCAGTCTGACCCTGTGCATCATGGGAACAGTCCAGCCCGAACTGCCAAGCCATGCTTTCCCTGGACTGGAAACAAGCTTCCTAGGACCGGTTTTTGGCATTTCAGCCATTTTCAGCCAGGCGTGCTTGAATCAAGTGGCAAAGTGAGCAAGGGACTCACGTCTGAGCATACCCTGCCAACTTATGGCGAACAAAGCATTACAAAAGGGGGTTGTGATGGACGGAGCATCAGAACCAATCAAACACTCACACCCAGTCAACAGATCTGGGTTTGATCCATCACCGTTCTTTAGCCCACTCTGCCACCCCAGTTCAGACATGGCCATATGCAAATCAGTCTGACCCTGTGCATCATGGGAACAGTCCAGCCCGAACTGCCAAGCCATGCCTTTCCTGGACCGGAAACAAGCTTCCTAGGACCGGTTTCTGGCATTTCAGCCGTCTTCAGCCAGGCTTGCTTGAATCCAGTGGCAAAGTGAGCAAGGGACTCACGTCTGAGCATACCCTGCCAACTTATGGCGAACACAGCAGTACAAAAGGGGGTGGTGATGGACGGAGCATCAGAACCAATCAAACACTCACACCCAGTCAACAGATCTGGGTTTGATCCATCACCGTTCTTTAGCCCACTCTGCCACCCCAGTTCAGACATGGCCATATGCAAATCAGTCTGACCGTGTGCATCTTGGGAACAGTCCAGCCCGAACTGCCAAGCCATGCCTTTCCTGGACCGGAAACAAGCTTCCTAGGACCGGTTTCTGGCATTTCAGCCGTCTTCAGCCAGGCTTGCTTGAATCCAGTGGCAAAGTGAGCAAGGGACTCACGTCTGAGCATACCCTGCCAACTTATGGCGAGCAAAGCGGTACAAAAGGGGGTGGTGATGGACGGAGCATCAGAACCAATCAAACACTCACACCCAGTCAACAGATCTGGGTTTGATCCATCACCGTTCTTTAGCCCACTATGCCACCCCAGTTCAGACATGGCCATATGCAAATCAGTCTGACCCTGTGCATCATGGGAACAGTCCAGCCCGAACTGCCAAGCCATGCCTTCCCTGGACCGGAAACAAGCTTCCTAGGACCGGTTTCTGGCATTTCAGCCGTCTTCAGCCAGGCTTGCTTGAATCCAGTGGCAAAGTGAGCAAGGGACTCACGTCTGAGCATACCCTGCCAACTTATGGCGAACAAAGCGGTACAAAAGGGGGTGGTGATGGACGGAGCATCAGAACCAATCAAACACTCACACCCAGTCAACAGATCTGAGTTTGATCCATCACCGTTCTTTAGCCCACTCTGCCACCCCAGTCCAGACATGGCCATATGCAAATCAGTCTGACCCTGTGCATCATGGGAACAGTCCAGCCCGAACTGCCAAGCCATGCCTTCCCTGGACCGGAAACAAGCTTCCTAGGACCGGTTTCTGGCATTTCAGCCGTCTTCAGCCAGGCTTGCTTGAATCCAGTAGCAAAGTGAGCACAGGACTCACGTCTAAGCATACCCTGCCAACTTATGGCATACAAAGCGGTAGAAAAGGGGGTGGTGATGGACGGAGCATTAGAACCAATCAAACACTCACACCCAGTCAACAGATCTGGGTTTGATCCATCACCGTTCTTTAGCCCACTCTGCCACCACAGTTCAGACATGGCCATATGCAAATCAGTCTGACCCTGTGCATCATGGGAACAGTCCAGCCCAAACTGCCAAGCCATGCCTTCCCTGGAACGGAAACAAGCTTCCTAGAACCGGTTTCTGGGATTTCAGCCGTCTTCAGCCAGGCTTCCTGGAATCCAGTGGCAAAGTGAGCAAGGGACTCATGTCTGAGCATACCCTGCCAACTTATGGCAAACAAAGCGGTACAAAAGGGGGTGGTGATGGACGGAGCATCAGAACCAATCAAACACTCGCACCCAGTTAACAGATCTGGGTTTGATCCATCACCGTTCTTTAGCCCACTCTGCCACCCCAGTTCAGACATGGCCATATGCAAATCAGTCTGACCCTGTGCATCATGGGAACTGTCCAGCCCGAACTGCAAACCCATGCCTTCCCTGGACCGGAAACAAGCTTCCTAGGACCGGTTTCTGGCATTTCAGCTATCTTCAGCCAGGCTTGCTTGAATCCAGTGGCAAAGTGAGCAAGGGACTCACGTCTGAGCATACCCTGTCAACTTATGGCGGACAAAGCGGTACAAAAGGGGGTGGTGATGGACGGAGCATCAGAACCAATCAAACACTCACACCCAGTCAACAGATCTGGGTTTGATCCATCACCGTTCTTTAGCCCATTATGCCACCCCAGTTCAGACATGGCCATATGCAAATCAGTCTGACCCTGTGCATCATGGGAACAGTCCAGCCAGAACTGCCAAGCCATGCCTTCCCTGGACCGGAAACAAGCTTCCTAGCACTGGTTTCTGGCATTTCAGCCGTCTTCAGCCAGGCTTGCTTGAATCCAGTGGCAAAGTGAGCAAGGGACTCACGTCTGAGCATACCCTGCCAACTTATGGCGAACAAAGCGGTACAAAAGGGGGTGGTGATGGACGGAGCATCAGAACCAATCAAACACTCACACCCAGTCAACAGATCTGGGTTTGATCCATCACCATTCTTTAGCCGACTCTGCCACCCCAGTTCAGACATGGCCATATGCAAATCAGTCTGACCCTGCGCATCATGGGAACAGTCCAGCCCGAACTGCAAAGCCATGCTTTCCTGGACCGGAAACAAGCTTCCTAGGACCGGTTTCTGGCATTTCAGCCGTCTTCAGCCAAGCGTGCTTGAATCAAGTGGCAAAGTGAGCAAGGGACTCACGTCTGAGCATACCCTGCCAACTTATGGCGAACAAAGCATTACAAAAGGGGGTTGTGATGGACGGAGCATCAGAACCAATCAAACACTCACACCCAGTCAACAGATCTGGGTTTGATCCATCACCGTTCTTTAGCCCACTCTGCCACCCCAGTTCAGACATGGCCATATGCAAATCAGTCTGACCCTGTGCATCATGGGAACAGTCCAGCCCGAACTGCCAAGCCATGCCTTTCCTGGACCGGAAACAAGCTTCCTAGGACCGGTTTCTGGCATTTCAGCCGTCTTCAGCCAGGCTTGCTTGAATCCAGTGGCAAAGTGAGCAAGGGACTCACGTCTGAGCATACCCTGCCAACTTATGGCGAACAAAGCAGTACAAAAGGGGGTGGTGATGGACGGAGCATCAGAACCAATCAAACACTCACACCCAGTCAACAGATCTGGGTTTGATCCATCACCATTCTTTAGCCCACTCTGCCACCCCAGTTCAGACATGGCCATATGCAAATCAGTCTGACCGTGTGCATCTTGGGAACAGTCCAGCCCGAACTGCCAAGCCATGCCTTTCCTGGACCGGAAACAAGCTTCCTAGGACCGGTTTCTGGCATTTCAGCCGTCTTCAGCCAGGCTTGCTTGAATCCAGTGGCAAAGTGAGCAAGGGACTCACGTCTGAGCATACCCTGCCAACTTATGGCGAACAAAGCGGTACAAAAGGGGGTGGTGATGGACGGAGCATCAGAACCAATCAAACACTCACACCCAGTCAACAGATCTGGGTTTGATCCATCACCGTTCTTTAGCCCACTATGCCACCCCAGTTCAGACATGGCCATATGCAAATCAGTCTGACCCTGTGCATCATGGGAACAGTCCAGCCCGAACTGCCAAGCCATGCCTTCCCTGGACCGGAAACAAGCTTCCTAGGACCGGTTTCTGGCATTTCAGCCGTCTTCAGCCAGGCTTGCTTGAATCCAGTGGCAAAGTGAGCAAGGGACTCACGTCTGAGCATACCCTGCCAACTTATGGCGAACAAAGCGGTACAAAAGGGGGTGGTGATGGACGGAGCATCAGAACCAATCAAACACTCACACCCAGTCAACAGATCTGAGTTTGATCCATCACCGTTCTTTTGCCCACTCTGCCACCCCAGTCCAGACATGGCCATATGCAAATCAGTCTGACCCTGTGCATCATGGGAACAGTCCAGCCCGAACTGCCAAGCCATGCCTTCCCTGGAACGGAAACAAGCTTCCTAGGACCGGTTTCTGGCATTTCAGCCGTCTTCAGCCAGGCTTGCTTGAATCCAGTAGCAAAGTGAGCACAGGACTCACGTCTAAGCATACCCTGCCAACTTATGGCATACAAAGCGGTAGAAAAGGGGGTGGTGATGGACGGAGCATTAGAACCAATCAAACACTCACACCCAGTCAACAGATCTGGGTTTGATCCATCACCGTTCTTTAGCCCACTCTGCCACCCCAGTCCAGACATGGCCATATGCAAATCAGTCTGACCCTGTGCATCATGGGAACAGTCCAGCCCGAACTGCCAAGCCATGCTTTCCCTGGACTGGAAACAAGCTTCCTAGGACCGGTTTTTGGCATTTCAGCCATTTTCAGCCAGGCTTGCTTGAATCCAGTGGCAAAGTGAGCACGGGACTCACGTCTGAGCATACACTGCCAACTTTTGGCGAACAAAGCGGTACAAAAGGGGGTGGTGATAGACGGAGCATCAGAACCAATCAAACACTCACACCCAGTCAACAGATCTGGGTTTGATCCATCACCATTCTTTAGCCCACTCTGCCACCCCAGTTCAGACATGGCCATATGCAAATCAGTCTGACCCTGTGCATCATGGGAACAGTCCAGCCCGAACTGCCAAGCCATGCCTTCCCTGGACCGGAAACAAGCTTCCTAGGACCGGTTTCTGGCATTTCAGCCGTCTTCAGCCAGGCTTGCTTGAATCCAGTGGCAAAGTGAGCAAGGGACTCACGTCTGAGCATACCCTGCCAACTTATGGCGAACAAAGCGGTTCAAAAGGGGGTGGTGATGGACGGAGCATCAGAACCAATCAAACACTCACACCCAGTCAACAGATCCGGGTTTGATCCATCACCGTTCTTTAGCCCACTCTGCCACCCCAGTTCAGACATCGCCATATGTAAATTAGTCTGACCCTGTGCATCATGAGAACAGTCCATCCCGAACTGCTAAGCCATGCCTTCCCTGGACCGGAAACAAGCTTCCTAATACCGGTTTCTGGCATTTCAGCCGTCTTCATCCAGGCTTGCTTGAATCCAGTGGCAAAGTGAGTAAGGGACTCACGTCTGAGCATACCCTGCCAACTTATGGCGAACAAAGCGGTACAAAAGGGGGTGGTGATGGACGGAGCTTCAGAACCAATCAAACACTCACACCCAGTCAACAGATCTGGGTTTGATCCATCACCGTTCTTTAGCCCACTCTGCCACCCCATTTCAGACATGGCCATATGCAAATCAGTCTGGCCCTGTGCATCATGGGAACAGTCCAGCCCGAACTGCCAAGCCATGCCTCCCTGGACCGGAAACAAACTTCCTAGGACCGGTTTCTGGCATTTCAGCCGTCTTCAGCCAGGCTTGCTTGAATCCACTGGCAAGGTGATCAAGGGACTCACGTCTGAGCATACCCTGCCTACTTATGGCAAACAAAGCGGTACAAAAGGGGGTGGTGATGGACGGAGCATCAGAACCAATCAAACACTCACACCCAGTCAACAGATCTGGGTTTGATCCATCACCGTTCTTTAGCCCACTCTACCACCCCAGTTCAGACATGGCCATATGCAAATCAGTCTGACCCTGTGCATCATGGGAACAGTCCAGCCCGAACTGCAAAGCCATGACTTCCTGGGACCGGAAACAAGCTTCCTAGGACCGGTTTCTGGCATTTCAGCTGTCTTCAGCCAGCCTTGCTTGAATCCAGTGGCAAAGTGAGCAAGGGACTCACGTCTGAGCATACCCTGCAAACTTATGGCGAACAAAGCGGTACAAAAGGGGGTGGTGATGGACGGAGCATCAGAACCAATCAAACACTCACACCCAGTCAACAGATCTGGCTTTGATCCATCACCGTTCTTTAGTCCACTCTGCCACCCCAGTTCAGACATGGCCATATGCAAATCAGTCCGACCCTGTGCATCATGGGAACAGTCCAGCCCGAACTGCCAAGCCATGCCTTCCCTGGACCGGAAACAAGCTTCCTATGACTGGTTTCTGGCATTTCAGCCGTCTTCAGCCAGGCTTGCTTGAATCCAGTGGAAAAGTGAGCAAGGGACTCACGTCTGAGCACATCCTGCCAACTTATGGCAAACAAAGCGGTACAAAAGGGGGTTGTGATGGACTGAGCATCAGAACCATTCAAACACTCACACCCAGTCAACAGATCTGGGTTTGATCCATCACCATTCTTTAGCCCACTCTGCCACCCCAGTTCAGACATGGCCATATGCAAATCAGTCTGACCCTGTGCATCATGGGAACAGTCCAGCCCGAATTGCCAAGCCATGCCTTCCCTGGATCAGAAACAAGCTTCCTAGGACCGGTTTCTGGCATTTCAGCCATCTCCAGCCAGGCTTGCTTGAATCCAGTGGCAAAGTGAGCAAGGGACTCACGTCTGAGCATACCCTGCCAACTTATGGCGAAAAAAGCGGTACAAAAGGGGGTGGTGATGCAC
Source organism: Triturus cristatus (assembly GCF_964204655.1). NCBI lineage: Eukaryota > Metazoa > Chordata > Amphibia > Caudata > Salamandridae > Triturus > Triturus cristatus. Next base: position 1,206,694,390 of record NC_140590.1, read on the forward strand.
GGAGCATCATAACCAATCAAACACTCACACCCAGTCAACAGATCTGGGTTTGATCCATCACCGTTCTTTAGCCCACTCTGCCACCCCAGTTCAGACATAGCCATATGCAAATCAGTCTGACCATGTGCATCATGGGAACAGTCCAGCCCGAACTGCCAAGCCATGCCTTCCCTGGACCGGAAATAAGCTTCCTAGTACCGGTTTCTGGCATTTCAGCCGTCTTCAGCCAGGCTTGCTTGAATCCAGTGGCAAAGTGAGCAAGGGACTCACGTCTGAGCATACCCTGCCAACTTATGCCGAACAAAGCGGTACAAAAGGGGGTGGTGATGGACGGAGCATCAGAACCAATCAAACACTCACACCCAGTCAACAGATCTAGGTTTGATCCATCACCGTTCTTTAGCCCACTCTGCCACACCAGTTCAGACATGGCCATATGCAAATCAGTCTGGGCCTGTGCATCACGGAAACAGTCCAGCCCGAACTGCCAAGCCATGCCTTCCCTGGACCGGAAACAAGCTTCCTAGGACCGGTTTCTGGCATTTCAGCCGTCTTCAGCCAGGCTTGTTTAAATCCAGTGGCAAAGTGAGCAAGGAAACTCACGTCTGAGCATACCCTGCCAACTTATGGCAAACAATGCGGTACAAAAGGGGATGGTGATGGACGGAGCATCAGAACCAATCAAACACTCACACCCTGTCAGCAGATCTGGGTTTGATCCATCACCGCTTTTTAGCCCACTCTGCCACCCCAGTTCAGACATGCCCATATGCAAATCACTCTGACCCTGTGCATCATGGGAACAGTCCAGCCCGAACGGCCAAGCCATGCCTTCCCTGGACCGGAAACAAGCTCCCTAGGACCGGTTTCTGGCATTGCAGCCGTCTTCAGCCAGGCTTGCTAGAATCCAGTGGCAAAGTGAGCAAGGGACTCACGTCTGAGCATACCCTGCCAACTTATGGCGAACAAAGCGGTACAAAAGGGGGTGGTGATGGACGGAGCATCAGAACCAATCAAACACTCGCACCCAGTTAATAGATCTGGGTTTGATCCATCACCGTTCTTTAGCCCACTCTGCCACCCCAGTTCAGACATGGCCATATGCAAATCAGTCTGACCCTGTGCATCATGGGAACAGTCCAGACCGAACTGCCAAGCCATTCCTTTCCTGGACCGGAAACAAGCTTCCTAGGACCGCTTTCTGGCATTGCAGCCGTCTTCAGCCAGGCTTGCTTGAATCCAGTGGCAAAGTGAGCAAGGGACTCACGTCTGAGCATACCCTGCCAATTTATGGCGAACAAAGCAGTACAAAAGGGGGTGGTGATGGACGGAGCATCAGAACCAATCAAATACTCACACCCAGTCAACAGATCTGGGTTTGATCCATCACCGTTCTACAGCCCACTCTGCCACCCCAGTTCAGACATGGCCATATGCAAATCATTCTGACCCTGTGCATCATGGGAACAGTCCATCCCGAACTGCCAAGCCATGCCTTCCCTGGACCGGAAACAAGCTTCCTAGGTCCGGTTTCTGGCATTGCAGCCGTCTTCAGCCAGGCTTGCTTGAATCCAGTGGCAAAGTGAACAAGGGACTCACGTCTGAGCATACCCTGCCAACTTATGGCGCACAAAGCGGTACAAAAGGGGGTGGTGATTGACAGAGCATCAAAACCAATCAAACACTCACACCCAGTCAACAGATCTGGGTTTGATCCATCACCGTTCTTTAGCCCATTCTGTCACCCCAGTTCAGACATGGCCATATGCAAATCAGTCTGACCCTGTGCATCATGGGAGCAGTCCAGCCCGAACTGCCAAGCCATGCCTTCCCTGGAACGGAAACAAGCTCCCTAGGACCGGTTTCTGGCATTGCAGCCGTCTTCAGCCAGGCTTGCTTGAATCCAGTGTCAAAGTGAGCAAGGGACTCACGTCTGAGCATACCCTGCCAACTTATGGCGAACAAAGCGGTACAAAAGGGGGTGGTTATGGACAGAGCATCAGAACCAATCAAACACTCACACCCAGTCAACAGATCTGGGTTTGATCCATCACCGTTCTTTAGCCCACTTTGCCACCCCAGTTCAGACATGGCCATATGCAAATCAGTCTGACCCTGTGCATCATGGGAACAGTCCAGCCCGAACTGCCAAGCCATGCCTTCCCTGGAACGGAAACATGCTTCCTAGAACCGGTTTCTGGGATTTCAGCCGTCTTCAGCCAGGCTTGCTAGAATCCAGTGGCAAAGTGAGCAGGGGACTCACGTCTGAGCATACCCTGCCAACTTATGGCTAACAAAGCGGTACAAAAGGGGGTGGTGATGGACGGAGCATCAGAACCAATCAAACACTCGCACCCAGTTAACAGATCTGGGTTTGATCCATCACCGTTCTTTAGCCCACTCTGCCACCCCAGTTCAGACATGGCCATATGCAAATCAGTCTGACCCTGTGCATCATGGGAACAGTCCAGACCGATCTGCCAAGCCATTCCTTTCCTGGACCGGAAACAAGCTTCCTAGGACCGCTTTCTGGCATTGCAGCCGTCTTCAGCCAGGCTTGCTTGAATCCAGTGGCAAAGTGAGCAAGGGACTCACGTCTGATCATACCCTGCCAATTTATGGCGAACAAAGCAGTACAAAAGGGGGTGGTGATGGACGGAGCATCAGAACCAATCAAACACTCACACCCAGTCAACAGATCTGGGTTTGATCCATCACCGTTCTATAGCCCACTCTGCCACCCCAGTTCAGACATGGCCATATGCAAATCATTCTGACCCTGTGCATCATGGGAACAGTCCAGCCCGAACTGCCAAGCCATGCCTTCCCTGGACCGGAAACAAGCTTCCTAGGTCCGGTTTCTGGCATTGCAGCCGTCTTCAGCCAGGCTTGCTTGAATCCAGTGGCAAAGTGAACAAGGGACTCACGTCTGAGCATACCCTGCCAACTTATGGCGCACAAAGCGGTACAAAAGGGGGTGGTGATTGACAGAGCATCAAAACCAATCAAACACTCACACCCAGTCAACAGATCTGGGTTTGATCCATCACCGTTCTTTAGCCCATTCTGTCACCCCAGTTCAGACATGGCCATATGCAAATCAGTCTGACCCTGTGCATCATGGGAGCAGTCCAGCCCGAACTGCCAAGCCATGCCTTCCCTGGAACGGAAACAAGCTCCCTAGGACCGGTTTCTGGCATTGCAGCCGTCTTCAGCCAGGCTTGCTTGAATCCAGTGTCAAAGTGAGCAAGGGACTCACGTCTGAGCATACCCTGCCAACTTATGGCGAACAAAGCGGTACAAAAGGGGGTGGTTATCGACAGAGCATCAGAACCAATCAAACACTCACACCCAGTCAACAGATCTGGGTTTGATCCATCACCGTTCTTTAGCCCACTCTGCCACCCCAGTTCAGACATGGCCATATGCAAATCAGTCTGACCCTGTGCATCATGGGAACAGTCCAGCCCAAACTGCCAAGCCATGCCTTCCCTGGAACGGAAACAAGCTTCCTAGAACCGGTTTCTGGGATTTCAGCCGTCTTCAGCCAGGCTTCCTGGAATCCACTGGCAAAGTGAGCAAGGGACTCACGTCTGAGCATATCCTGCCAACTTATGGCGAACAAAGCGGTACAAAAGGGGGTGGTGATGGACGCAGCATCAGAGCCAATCAAACACTCACACCCAGTCAACAGATCTGGGTTTGATCCATCACCGTTCTTTAGCCCACTCTGCCACCCCATTTCAGACATGGCCATATGCAAATCAGTCTGACCCTGTGCATCATGGGAACAGTCCAGCCCGAACGGCCAAGCCATGCCTTCCCTGGACCGGAAACAAGCTTCCTAGGACCGGTTTCTGGCATTTCAGCCATCTTCAGCCAGGCTTGCTTGAATCCAGTGGCAAAGTGAGCAAGGGACTCACGTCTGAGTATACCCTGCCAACTTATGGCGAACAAAGCGGTACAAAAGGGGGTGGTGATGGACGGAGCATCAGAACCAATCAAACACTCACACCCAGTCAACAGATCTGGGTTTGATCCATCACCGTTCTTTAGCCCACTCTGCCACCCCAGTTCAGACATGGCCATTTGCAAATCAGTTTGACCCTGTGCATCATGGGAACAGTCCAGCCCGAACTGCCAAGCCATGCCTTCCCTGGACCGGAAACAAGCTTCCTAGGACCGGTTTCTGGCATTTCAGCCGTCTTCAGCCAGGCTTGCTTGAATCCAGTGGCAAAGTGAGCAAGGGACTCACGTCTGAGCATACCCTGCCAAGTTATGGCGAACAAAGCGGTACGAAAGGGGGTGGTGATGGACGGAGCATCAGAACCAATTAAACACTCAAACCCAGTCAACAGATCTGGGTTTGATCCATCACCGTTCTTTAGCCCACTCTGCCACCCCAGTTCAGACATGGGCATATGCAAATCTGTCTGACTCTGTGCATCATGGGAACAGTCCAGCCCGAACTGCCAAGCCATGCCTTTCCTGGACCGGAAACAAGCTTCCTAGGACCGGTTTCTGGCATTTCAGCCGTCTTCAGCAAGGCTTGCTTGAATCCAGTGGCAAAGTGAGCAAGGGACTCATGTCTGAGCACACCCTGCCAACTTATGGCGAACAAAGCGGTACAAAAGGGGGTGGTGATGGACGGAGCTTTAGAACCAATCAAACACTCACACCCAGTAAACAGATCTGGGTTTGATCCATCACCGTTCTTTAGCCCACTCTGCCACCCCAGTTCAGATATGACCATATGCAAATCAGTCTGACCCTGTGCATCATGGGAACAGTCCAGCCCGAACTGCCAAGCCATGCCTTCCCTTGACCGGAAACAAGCTTCCTAGGAGCGGTTTCTGGCATTTCAGCCGTCTTCAGCCAGGCTTGCTTGAATCCAATGGCAAAGTGAGCAAGGGACTCACGTCTGAGCATACCCTGCCAACTTATGACGAACAAAGCGGTACAAAAGTGGGTGGTGATGGACAGAGCATCAGAACCAATCAAACACTCACACCCAGTCACCAGATCAGGGTTTGATCCATCACCGTTCTTTAGCCCACTCTGCCACCCCAATTCAGACATGGCCATTTGCAAATCAGTCTGACCCTGTGCATCATGGGAACAGTCTATCCCGAACTGCCAAGCCATGCCTTCCCTGGACCGGAAACAAGCTTCCTAGGACCAGTTTCTGGCATTTTAGCCGTCTTCAGCCAGGCTTGCTTGAATCCAGTGGCAAAGTGAGCAAGGGACTCACGTCTGAGCGTACCCTGCCAACTTATGGCGAACAGAGCGGTATAAAAGGGGGTGGTGATGGACGGAGCATCAGAACCAATCAAACACTCACACCCAGTCAACAGATCTGGGTTTGATCCATCACCGTTCTTTAGCCCACTCTGCCACCCCAGTTCAGACATGGCCATATGCAAATCAGTCTGACCCTGTGCATCATGGGAACAGTCCAGCCCGAACTGCCAAGCCATGCCTTCCCTGGACCGGAAACAAGCTTCCTAGTACCGGTTTCTGGGATTTCAGCTGTATTTAGCCAGGCTTGCTTGAATCCAGTGGCAAAGTGAGCAAGGGACTCACGTCTGAGCGTACCCTGCCAACTTATGGCTAACAAAGCGGTACAAAAGGGGGTGGTGATGGACGGAGCATCAGAACCAATCAAACACTCACACCCAGTCAACAGATCTGGGTTTGATCCATCACCGTTCTTTAGCCCACTCTGCCACCCCAGGTCAGACATGGCCATATGCAAATCAGTCTGACCCTGTGCCTCATGGGAACAGTCCAGCCCAAACTGCCAAGCCATGCCTTCCCTGGACCGGAAACAAGCTTCCTAGTACCGGTTTCTGGGATTTCAGCCCTATTCAGCCAGGCTTGCTTGAATCCAGTGGTAAAGTGAGCAAGGGACTCACGTCTGAGCGTACCCTGCCAACTTATGGCTAACAAAGCGGTACAAAAGGGGGTGGTGATGGACGGAGCATCAGAACCAATCAAACACTCACACCCAGTCAACAGATCTGGGTTTGAGCCATCACCGTTCTTTAGCCCACTCTGCCACCCCGGGTCAGACATGGCCATATGCAAATCAGTCTGACCCTGTGCCTCATGGGAACAGTCCAGCCCAAACTGCCAAGCCATGCCTTCCCTGGACCGGAAACAAGCTTCCTAGGACCGGTTTCTGGTATTTCAGCCGTCTTCAGCCAGGCTTTCTTAAATCCAGTGGCAAAGTGAGCAAGGTACTCACGTCTGAGCATACCCTGCCAAGTTATGGCGAACAAAGCGGTACAAATGGGGGTGGTGATGGACGGAGCATCAGAACCAATCAAACACTCACACCCAGTCAACAGATCTGGGTTTGATCAATCACCATTCTTTAGCCCACTCTGCCACCCCAGTTCAGACATGGCCATATGCAAATCAGTCTGACCCTGTGCATCATGGGAACAGTCCAGCCCGAACTGCCAAGTCATGCCTTCCCTGGACCGGAAACAAGCTTCCTAGGACCGGTTTCTGACATTTTAGCCGTCTTCAGCCAGGCTTGCTTGAATCCAGTGGCAAAGTGAGCAAGGGACTCACGTCTGAGCATACCCTGCCAACTTATGGCGAACAAAGCGGTACAAAAGGGGGTGGTGATGGACGGAGCATCAGAACCAATCAAACACTCACACCCAGTCAACAGATCTGGGTTTGATCCATCACCGTTCTTTAGCCCAATCTGCCACCCCAGTTCAGACATGGCCATATGCAAATCATTCTGACCCTGTGCATCATGGGAACAGTCCAGCCCGAACTGCCAAGCCATGCCTTCCCTGGACCGGAAACAAGCTTTCTAGGACCGGTTTCTGGCATTTCAGCCGTCTTTAGCCAGGCTTGCTTGAATCCAGTGGCAAAGTGAGCAAGGGACTCACGTCTGAGCATACCCTGCCAACTTATGGCGAACAAAGCGGTACAAAAGGGGGTGGTGATGGACAGAGCATCAGAACCAATCAAACACTCACACCCAGTCAACAGATCTGGGTTTGATCCATCACCGTTCTTTAGCCCACTCTGCCACCCCAGTTCAGACATGGCCATATGCAAATCAGTCTGACCCTGTGCATCATGGGAACAGTCCAGCCCAAACTGCCAAGCCATGCCTTCCCTGGAACGGAAACAAGCTTCCTAGAACCGGTTTCTGGGATTTCAGCCGTCTTCAGCCAGGCTTCCTGGAATCCAGTGGCAAAGTGAGCAAGGGACTCATGTCTGAGCATATCCTGCCAACTTATGGCGAACAAAGCGGTACAAAAGGGGGTGGTGATGGACGCAGCATCAGAGCCAATCAAACACTCACACCCAGTCAACAGATCTGGGTTTGATCCATCACCGTTCTTTAGCCCACTCTGCCACCCCATTTCAGACATGGCCATATGCAAATCAGTCTGACCCTGTGCATCATGGGAATAGTCCAGCCCGAACTGCCAAGCCATGCCTTCCCTGGACCGGAAACAAGCTTCCTAGGACCGGTTGCTGGCATTTCAGCAGTCTTCAGCCAGGCTTGCTTGAATCCAGTGGCAAAGTGAGCAAGGGACTCACGTCTGAGCATACCCTGCCAAGTTATGGCGAACAAAGCGGTTCAAAAGGGGGTGGTGATGGACGGAGCATCAGAACCAATCAAACACTCACACCCAGTCAACAGATCCGGGTTTGATCCATCACCGTTCTTTAGCCCACTCTGCCACCCCAGTTCAGACATCGCCATATGTAAATTAGTCTGACCCTGTGCATCATGAGAACAGTCCATCCCGAACTGCTAAGCCATGCCTTCCCTGGACCGGAAACAAGCTTCCTAATACCGGTTTCTGGCATTTCAGCCGTCTTCATCCAGGCTTGCTTGAATCCAGTGGCAAAGTGAGTAAGGGACTCACGTCTGAGCATACCCTGCCAACTTATGGCGAACAAAGCGGTACAAAAGGGGGTGGTGATGGACGGAGCTTCAGAACCAATCAAACACTCACACCCAGTCAACAGATCTGGGTTTGATCCATCACCGTTCTTTAGCCCACTCTGCCACCCCATTTCAGACATGGCCATATGCAAATCAGTCTGGCCCTGTGCATCATGGGAACAGTCCAGCCCGAACTGCCAAGCCATGCCTCCCTGGACCGGAAACAAACTTCCTAGGACCGGTTTCTGGCATTTCAGCCGTCTTCAGCCAGGCTTGCTTGAATCCACTGGCAAGGTGATCAAGGGACTCACGTCTGAGCATACCCTGCCTACTTATGGCAAACAAAGCGGTACAAAAGGGGGTGGTGATGGACGGAGCATCAGAACCAATCAAACACTCACACCCAGTCAACAGATCTGGGTTTGATCCATCACCGTTCTTTAGCCCACTCTACCACCCCAGTTCAGACATGGCCATATGCAAATCAGTCTGACCCTGTGCATCATGGGAACAGTCCAGCCCGAACTGCAAAGCCATGACTTCCCTGGACCGGAAACAAGCTTCCTAGGACCGGTTTCTGGCATTTCAGCTGTCTTCAGCCAGCCTTGCTTGAATCCAGTGGCAAAGTGAGCAAGGGACTCACGTCTGAGCATACCCTGCAAACTTATGGCGAACAAAGCGGTACAAAAGGGGGTGGTGATGGACGGAGCATCAGAACCAATCAAACACTCACACCCAGTCAACAGATCTGGCTTTGATCCATCACCGTTCTTTAGTCCACTCTGCCACCCCAGTTCAGACATGGCCATATGCAAATCAGTCCGACCCTGTGCATCATGGGAACAGTCCAGCCCGAACTGCCAAGCCATGCCTTCCCTGGACCGGAAACAAGCTTCCTATGACTGGTTTCTGGCATTTCAGCCGTCTTCAGCCAGGCTTGCTTGAATCCAGTGGAAAAGTGAGCAAGGGACTCACGTCTGAGCACATCCTGCCAACTTATGGCAAACAAAGCGGTACAAAAGGGGGTTGTGATGGACTGAGCATCAGAACCATTCAAACACTCACACCCAGTCAACAGATCTGGGTTTGATCCATCACCATTCTTTAGCCCACTCTGCCACCCCAGTTCAGACATGGCCATATGCAAATCAGTCTGACCCTGTGCATCATGGGAACAGTCCAGCCCGAATTGCCAAGCCATGCCTTCCCTGGATCAGAAACAAGCTTCCTAGGACCGGTTTCTGGCATTTCAGCCATCTCCAGCCAGGCTTGCTTGAATCCAGTGGCAAAGTGAGCAAGGGACTCACGTCTGAGCATACCCTGCCAACTTATGGCGAAAAAAGCGGTACAAAAGGGGGTGGTGATGCACGGAGCATCATAACCAATCAAACACTCACACCCAGTCAACAGATCTGGGTTTGATCCATCACCGTTCTTTAGCCCACTCTGCCACCCCAGTTCAGACATAGCCATATGCAAATCAGTCTGACCATGTGCATCATGGGAACAGTCCAGCCCGAACTGCCAAGCCATGCCTTCCCTGGACCGGAAATAAGCTTCCTAGTACCGGTTTCTGGCATTTCAGCCGTCTTCAGCCAGGCTTGCTTGAATCCAGTGGCAAAGTGAGCAAGGGACTCACGTCTGAGCATACCCTGCCAACTTATGCCGAACAAAGCGGTACAAAAGGGGGTGGTGATGGACGGAGCATCAGAACCAATCAAACACTCACACCCAGTCAACAGATCTAGGTTTGATCCATCACCGTTCTTTAGCCCACTCTGCCACACCAGTTCAGACATGGCCATATGCAAATCAGTCTGGGCCTGTGCATCACGGAAACAGTCCAGCCCGAACTGCCAAGCCATGCCTTCCCTGGACCGGAAACAAGCTTCCTAGGACCGGTTTCTGGCATTTCAGCCGTCTTCAGCCAGGCTTGTTTAAATCCAGTGGCAAAGTGAGCAAGGAAACTCACGTCTGAGCATACCCTGCCAACTTATGGCAAACAATGCGGTACAAAAGGGGATGGTGATGGACGGAGCATCAGAACCAATCAAACACTCACACCCTGTCAGCAGATCTGGGTTTGATCCATCACCGCTTTTTAGCCCACTCTGCCACCCCAGTTCAGACATGCCCATATGCAAATCACTCTGACCCTGTGCATCATGGGAACAGTCCAGCCCGAACGGCCAAGCCATGCCTTCCCTGGACCGGAAACAAGCTCCCTAGGACCGGTTTCTGGCATTGCAGCCGTCTTCAGCCAGGCTTGCTAGAATCCAGTGGCAAAGTGAGCAAGGGACTCACGTCTGAGCATACCCTGCCAACTTATGGCGAACAAAGCGGTACAAAAGGGGGTGGTGATGGACGGAGCATCAGAACCAATCAAACACTCGCACCCAGTTAATAGATCTGGGTTTGATCCATCACCGTTCTTTAGCCCACTCTGCCACCCCAGTTCAGACATGGCCATATGCAAATCAGTCTGACCCTGTGCATCATGGGAACAGTCCAGACCGAACTGCCAAGCCATTCCTTTCCTGGACCGGAAACAAGCTTCCTAGGACCGCTTTCTGGCATTGCAGCCGTCTTCAGCCAGGCTTGCTTGAATCCAGTGGCAAAGTGAGCAAGGGACTCACGTCTGAGCATACCCTGCCAATTTATGGCGAACAAAGCAGTACAAAAGGGGGTGGTGATGGACGGAGCATCAGAACCAATCAAATACTCACACCCAGTCAACAGATCTGGGTTTGATCCATCACCGTTCTACAGCCCACTCTGCCACCCCAGTTCAGACATGGCCATATGCAAATCATTCTGACCCTGTGCATCATGGGAACAGTCCATCCCGAACTGCCAAGCCATGCCTTCCCTGGACCGGAAACAAGCTTCCTAGGTCCGGTTTCTGGCATTGCAGCCGTCTTCAGCCAGGCTTGCTTGAATCCAGTGGCAAAGTGAACAAGGGACTCACGTCTGAGCATACCCTGCCAACTTATGGCGCACAAAGCGGTACAAAAGGGGGTGGTGATTGACAGAGCATCAAAACCAATCAAACACTCACACCCAGTCAACAGATCTGGGTTTGATCCATCACCGTTCTTTAGCCCATTCTGTCACCCCAGTTCAGACATGGCCATATGCAAATCAGTCTGACCCTGTGCATCATGGGAGCAGTCCAGCCCGAACTGCCAAGCCATGCCTTCCCTGGAACGGAAACAAGCTCCCTAGGACCGGTTTCTGGCATTGCAGCCGTCTTCAGCCAGGCTTGCTTGAATCCAGTGTCAAAGTGAGCAAGGGACTCACGTCTGAGCATACCCTGCCAACTTATGGCGAACAAAGCGGTACAAAAGGGGGTGGTTATGGACAGAGCATCAGAACCAATCAAACACTCACACCCAGTCAACAGATCTGGGTTTGATCCATCACCGTTCTTTAGCCCACTTTGCCACCCCAGTTCAGACATGGCCATATGCAAATCAGTCTGACCCTGTGCATCATGGGAACAGTCCAGCCCGAACTGCCAAGCCATGCCTTCCCTGGAACGGAAACATGCTTCCTAGAACCGGTTTCTGGGATTTCAGCCGTCTTCAGCCAGGCTTGCTAGAATCCAGTGGCAAAGTGAGCAAGGGACTCACGTCTGAGCATACCCTGCCAACTTATGGCTAACAAAGCGGTACAAAAGGGGGTGGTGATGGACGGAGCATCAGAACCAATCAAACACTCGCACCCAGTTAACAGATCTGGGTTTGATCCATCACCGTTCTTTAGCCCACTCTGCCACCCCAGTTCAGACATGGCCATATGCAAATCAGTCTGACCCTGTGCATCATGGGAACAGTCCAGACCGATCTGCCAAGCCATTCCTTTCCTGGACCGGAAACAAGCTTCCTAGGACCGCTTTCTGGCATTGCAGCCGTCTTCAGCCAGGCTTGCTTGAATCCAGTGGCAAAGTGAGCAAGGGACTCACGTCTGATCATACCCTGCCAATTTATGGCGAACAAAGCAGTACAAAAGGGGGTGGTGATGGACGGAGCATCAGAACCAATCAAACACTCACACCCAGTCAACAGATCTGGGTTTGATCCATCACCGTTCTATAGCCCACTCTGCCACCCCAGTTCAGACATGGCCATATGCAAATCATTCTGACCCTGTGCATCATGGGAACAGTCCAGCCCGAACTGCCAAGCCATGCCTTCCCTGGACCGGAAACAAGCTTCCTAGGTCCGGTTTCTGGCATTGCAGCCGTCTTCAGCCAGGCTTGCTTGAATCCAGTGGCAAAGTGAACAAGGGACTCACGTCTGAGCATACCCTGCCAACTTATGGCGCACAAAGCGGTACAAAAGGGGGTGGTGATTGACAGAGCATCAAAACCAATCAAACACTCACACCCAGTCAACAGATCTGGGTTTGATCCATCACCGTTCTTTAGCCCATTCTGTCACCCCAGTTCAGACATGGCCATATGCAAATCAGTCTGACCCTGTGCATCATGGGAGCAGTCCAGCCCGAACTGCCAAGCCATGCCTTCCCTGGAACGGAAACAAGCTCCCTAGGACCGGTTTCTGGCATTGCAGCCGTCTTCAGCCAGGCTTGCTTGAATCCAGTGTCAAAGTGAGCAAGGGACTCACGTCTGAGCATACCCTGCCAACTTATGGCGAACAAAGCGGTACAAAAGGGGGTGGTTATCGACAGAGCATCAGAACCAATCAAACACTCACACCCAGTCAACAGATCTGGGTTTGATCCATCACCGTTCTTTAGCCCACTCTGCCACCCCAGTTCAGACATGGCCATATGCAAATCAGTCTGACCCTGTGCATCATGGGAACAGTCCAGCCCAAACTGCCAAGCCATGCCTTCCCTGGAACGGAAACAAGCTTCCTAGAACCGGTTTCTGGGATTTCAGCCGTCTTCAGCCAGGCTTCCTGGAATCCACTGGCAAAGTGAGCAAGGGACTCACGTCTGAGCATATCCTGCCAACTTATGGCGAACAAAGCGGTACAAAAGGGGGTGGTGATGGACGCAGCATCAGAGCCAATCAAACACTCACACCCAGTCAACAGATCTGGGTTTGATCCATCACCGTTCTTTAGCCCACTCTGCCACCCCATTTCAGACATGGCCATATGCAAATCAGTCTGACCCTGTGCATCATGGGAACAGTCCAGCCCGAACGGCCAAGCCATGCCTTCCCTGGACCGGAAACAAGCTTCCTAGGACCGGTTTCTGGCATTTCAGCCATCTTCAGCCAGGCTTGCTTGAATCCAGTGGCAAAGTGAGCAAGGGACTCACGTCTGAGTATACCCTGCCAACTTATGGCGAACAAAGCGGTACAAAAGGGGGTGGTGATGGACGGAGCATCAGAACCAATCAAACACTCACACCCAGTCAACAGATCTGGGTTTGATCCATCACCGTTCTTTAGCCCACTCTGCCACCCCAGTTCAGACATGGCCATTTGCAAATCAGTTTGACCCTGTGCATCATGGGAACAGTCCAGCCCGAACTGCCAAGCCATGCCTTCCCTGGACCGGAAACAAGCTTCCTAGGACCGGTTTCTGGCATTTCAGCCGTCTTCAGCCAGGCTTGCTTGAATCCAGTGGCAAAGTGAGCAAGGGACTCACGTCTGAGCATACCCTGCCAAGTTATGGCGAACAAAGCGGTACGAAAGGGGGTGGTGATGGACGGAGCATCAGAACCAATTAAACACTCAAACCCAGTCAACAGATCTGGGTTTGATCCATCACCGTTCTTTAGCCCACTCTGCCACCCCAGTTCAGACATGGGCATATGCAAATCTGTCTGACTCTGTGCATCATGGGAACAGTCCAGCCCGAACTGCCAAGCCATGCCTTTCCTGGACCGGAAACAAGCTTCCTAGGACCGGTTTCTGGCATTTCAGCCGTCTTCAGCAAGGCTTGCTTGAATCCAGTGGCAAAGTGAGCAAGGGACTCATGTCTGAGCACACCCTGCCAACTTATGGCGAACAAAGCGGTACAAAAGGGGGTGGTGATGGACGGAGCTTTAGAACCAATCAAACACTCACACCCAGTAAACAGATCTGGGTTTGATCCATCACCGTTCTTTAGCCCACTCTGCCACCCCAGTTCAGATATGACCATATGCAAATCAGTCTGACCCTGTGCATCATGGGAACAGTCCAGCCCGAACTGCCAAGCCATGCCTTCCCTTGACCGGAAACAAGCTTCCTAGGAGCGGTTTCTGGCATTTCAGCCGTCTTCAGCCAGGCTTGCTTGAATCCAATGGCAAAGTGAGCAAGGGACTCACGTCTGAGCATACCCTGCCAACTTATGACGAACAAAGCGGTACAAAAGTGGGTGGTGATGGACAGAGCATCAGAACCAATCAAACACTCACACCCAGTCACCAGATCAGGGTTTGATCCATCACCGTTCTTTAGCCCACTCTGCCACCCCAATTCAGACATGGCCATTTGCAAATCAGTCTGACCCTGTGCATCATGGGAACAGTCTATCCCGAACTGCCAAGCCATGCCTTCCCTGGACCGGAAACAAGCTTCCTAGGACCAGTTTCTGGCATTTTAGCCGTCTTCAGCCAGGCTTGCTTGAATCCAGTGGCAAAGTGAGCAAGGGACTCACGTCTGAGCGTACCCTGCCAACTTATGGCGAACAGAGCGGTATAAAAGGGGGTGGTGATGGACGGAGCATCAGAACCAATCAAACACTCACACCCAGTCAACAGATCTGGGTTTGATCCATCACCGTTCTTTAGCCCACTCTGCCACCCCAGTTCAGACATGGCCATATGCAAATCAGTCTGACCCTGTGCATCATGGGAACAGTCCAGCCCGAACTGCCAAGCCATGCCTTCCCTGGACCGGAAACAAGCTTCCTAGTACCGGTTTCTGGGATTTCAGCTGTATTTAGCCAGGCTTGCTTGAATCCAGTGGCAAAGTGAGCAAGGGACTCACGTCTGAGCGTACCCTGCCAACTTATGGCTAACAAAGCGGTACAAAAGGGGGTGGTGATGGACGGAGCATCAGAACCAATCAAACACTCACACCCAGTCAACAGATCTGGGTTTGATCCATCACCGTTCTTTAGCCCACTCTGCCACCCCAGGTCAGACATGGCCATATGCAAATCAGTCTGACCCTGTGCCTCATGGGAACAGTCCAGCCCAAACTGCCAAGCCATGCCTTCCCTGGACCGGAAACAAGCTTCCTAGTACCGGTTTCTGGGATTTCAGCCCTATTCAGCCAGGCTTGCTTGAATCCAGTGGTAAAGTGAGCAAGGGACTCACGTCTGAGCGTACCCTGCCAACTTATGGCTAACAAAGCGGTACAAAAGGGGGTGGTGATGGACGGAGCATCAGAACCAATCAAACACTCACACCCAGTCAACAGATCTGGGTTTGAGCCATCACCGTTCTTTAGCCCACTCTGCCACCCCGGGTCAGACATGGCCATATGAAAATCAGTCTGACCCTGTGCCTCATGGGAACAGTCCAGCCCAAACTGCCAAGCCATGCCTTCCCTGGACCGGAAACAAGCTTCCTAGGACCGGTTTCTGGTATTTCAGCCGTCTTCAGCCAGGCTTTCTTAAATCCAGTGGCAAAGTGAGCAAGGTACTCACGTCTGAGCATACCCTGCCAAGTTATGGCGAACAAAGCGGTACAAATGGGGGTGGTGATGGACGGAGCATCAGAACCAATCAAACACTCACACCCAGTCGACAGATCTGGGTTTGATCAATCACCATTCTTTAGCCCACTCTGCCACCCCAGTTCAGACATGGCCATATGCAAATCAGTCTGACCCTGTGCATCATGGGAACAGTCCAGCCCGAACTGCCAAGTCATGCCTTCCCTGGACCGGAAACAAGCTTCCTAGGACCGGTTTCTGACATTTTAGCCGTCTTCAGCCAGGCTTGCTTGAATCCAGTGGCAAAGTGAGCAAGGGACTCACGTCTGAGCATACCCTGCCAACTTATGGCGAACAAAGCGGTACAAAAGGGGGTGGTGATGGACGGAGCATCAGAACCAATCAAACACTCACACCCAGTCAACAGATCTGGGTTTGATCCATCACCGTTCTTTAGCCCAATCTGCCACCCCAGTTCAGACATGGCCATATGCAAATCATTCTGACCCTGTGCATCATGGGAACAGTCCAGCCCGAACTGCCAAGCCATGCCTTCCCTGGACCGGAAACAAGCTTTCTAGGACCGGTTTCTGGCATTTCAGCCGTCTTTAGCCAGGCTTGCTTGAATCCAGTGGCAAAGTGAGCAAGGGACTCACGTCTGAGCATACCCTGCCAACTTATGGCGAACAAAGCGGTACAAAAGGGGGTGGTGATGGACAGAGCATCAGAACCAATCAAACACTCACACCCAGTCAACAGATCTGGGTTTGATCCATCACCGTTCTTTAGCCCACTCTGCCACCCCAGTTCAGACATGGCCATATGCAAATCAGTCTGACCCTGTGCATCATGGGAACAGTCCAGCCCAAACTGCCAAGCCATGCCTTCCCTGGAACGGAAACAAGCTTCCTAGAACCGGTTTCTGGGATTTCAGCCGTCTTCAGCCAGGCTTCCTGGAATCCAGTGGCAAAGTGAGCAAGGGACTCATGTCTGAGCATATCCTGCCAACTTATGGCGAACAAAGCGGTACAAAAGGGGGTGGTGATGGACGCAGCATCAGAGCCAATCAAACACTCACACCCAGTCAACAGATCTGGGTTTGATCCATCACCGTTCTTTAGCCCACTCTGCCACCCCATTTCAGACATGGCCATATGCAAATCAGTCTGACCCTGTGCATCATGGGAATAGTCCAGCCCGAACTGCCAAGCCATGCCTTCCCTGGACCGGAAACAAGCTTCCTAGGACCGGTTTCTGGCATTTCAGCAGTCTTCAGCCAGGCTTGCTTGAATCCAGTGGCAAAGTGAGCAAGGGACTCACGTCTGAGCATACCCTGCCAAGTTATGGCGAACAAAGCGGTACGAAAGGGGGTGGTGATGGACGGAGCATCAGAACCAATTAAACACTCAAACCCAGTCAACAGATCTGGGTTTGATCCATCACCGTTGTTTAGCCCACTCTGCCACCCCAGTTCAGACATGGGCATATGCAAATCAGTCTGACTCTGTGCATCATGGGAACAGTCCAGCCCGAACTGCCAAGCCATGCCTTCCCTGGACCGGAAACAAGCTTCCTAGGACCGGTTTCTGGCATTTCAGCCATCTTCAGCAAGGCTTGCTTGAATCCAGTGGCAAAGTGAGCAAGGGACTCACGTCTGAGCACACCCTGCCAACTTATGGCGAACAAAGCGGTACAAAAGGGGGTGGTGATGGACGGAGTTTTAGAACCAATCAAACACTCACACCCAGTAAACAGATCTGGGTTTGATCCATCACCGTTCTTTAGCCCTCTCTGCCACCCCAGTTCAGACATGACCATATGCAAATCAGTCTGACCCTGTGCATCATGGGAACATTCCAGCCCGAACTGCCAAGCCATGCCTTCCCTTGACCGGAAACACGCTTCCTAGGAGCGGTTTCTGGCATTTCAGCCGTCTTCAGCCAGGCTTGCTTGAATCCAATGGCAAAGTGAGCAAGGGACTCACGTCTGAGCATACCCTGCCAACTTATGACGAACAAAGCGGTAGAAAAGGGGGTGGTGATGGACAGAGCATCAGAACCAATCAAACACTCACACCCAGTCAACAGATCTGGGTTTGATCCATCACCGTTCTTTAGCCCACTCTGCCACCCCAGTTCAGACATGGCCATTTGCAAATCAGTCTGACCCTGTGCATCATGGGAACAGTCCATCCCGAACTGCCAAGCCATGCCTTCCCTGGACCGGAAACAAGCTTCCTAGGACCAGTTTCTGGCATTTCAGCCGTCTTCAGCCAGGCTTGCTTGAATCCAGTGGCAAAGTGAGCAAGGGACTCACGTCTGAGCGTACCCTGCCAACTTATGGCGAACAAAGCGGTACAAAAGGGGGTGGTGATGGACGGAGCATCAGAACCAATCAAACACTCACACCCAGTCAACAGATCTGGGTTTTATCCATCACCATTCTTTAGCCCACTCTGCCCCCCCAGTTCAGACATGGCCATATGCAAATCAGTCTGACCCTGTGCATCATGGGAACAGTCCAGCCCGAACTGCCAAGCCATGCCTTCCCTGGACCGGAAACAACCTTCCTAGGACAGGTTTCTGGTATTTCAGCCGTCTTCAGTCAGGCTTGCTTCAATCCAGTTGCACAGTGAACAAGGGACTCACGTCTGAGCATACCCTGCCAACTTATGGCTAACAAAGCGGTACAAAAGGGGGTGGTGATGGACGGAGCATCAGAACCAATCAAACACTCACACCCAGTCAACAGATCTGGGTTTGATCCATCACCGTTCTTTAGCCCACTCTGCCACCCCAGTTCAGACATGGCCATATGCAAATCAGTCTGACCCTGTGCATCATGGGAACAGTCCAGCCCGAACTGCCAAGCCATGCCTTCCCTGGACCGGAAACAAGCTTCCTAGTACCGGTTTCTGGGATTTCAGCTGTATTTAGCCAGGCTTGCTTGAATCCAGTGGCAAAGTGAGCAAGGGACTCACGTCTGAGCGTACCCTGCCAACTTATGGCTAACAAAGCGGTACAAAAGGGGGTGGTGATGGACGGAGCATCAGAACCAATCAAACACTCACACCCAGTCAACAGATCTGGGTTTGATCCATCACCGTTCTTTAGCCCACTCTGCCACCCCAGGTCAGACATGGCCATATGCAAATCAGTCTGACCCTGTGCCTCATGGGAACAGTCCAGCCCAAACTGCCAAGCCATGCCTTCCCTGGACCGGAAACAAGCTTCCTAGTACCGGTTTCTGGGATTTCAGCCCTATTCAGCCAGGCTTGCTTGAATCCAGTGGTAAAGTGAGCAAGGGACTCACGTCTGAGCGTACCCTGCCAACTTATGGCTAACAAAGCGGTACAAAAGGGGGTGGTGATGGACGGAGCATCAGAACCAATCAAACACTCACACCCAGTCAACAGATCTGGGTTTGATCCATCACCGTTCTTTAGCCCACTCTGCCACCCCGGGTCAGACATGGCCATATGCAAATCAGTCCGACCCTGTGCCTCATGGGAACAGTCCAGCCCAAACTGCCAAGCCATGCCTTCCCTGGACCGGAAACAAGCTTCCTAGGACCGGTTTCTGGTATTTCAGCCGTCTTCAGCCAGGCTTTCTTAAATCCAGTGGCAAAGTGAGCAAGGTACTCACGTCTGAGCATACCCTGCCAAGTTATGGCGAACAAAGCGGTACAAATGGGGGTGGTGATGGACGGAGCATCAGAACCAATCAAACACTCACACCCAGTCAACAGATCTGGGTTTGATCAATCACCATTCTTTAGCCCACTCTGCCACCCCAGTTCAGACATGGCCATATGCAAATCAGTCTGACCCTGTGCATCATGGGAACAGTCCAGCCCGAACTGCCAAGTCATGCCTTCCCTGGACCGGAAACAAGCTTCCTAGGACCGGTTTCTGACATTTTAGCCGTCTTCAGCCAGGCTTGCTTGAATCTAGTGGCAAAGTGAGCAAGGGACTCACGTCTGAGCATACCCTGCCAACTTATGGCGAACAAAGCGGTACAAAAGGGGGTGGTGATGGACGGAGCATCAGAACCAATCAAACACTCACACCCAGTCAACAGATCTGGGTTTGATCCATCACCGTTCTTTAGCCCAATCTGCCACCCCAGTTCAGACATGGCCATATGCAAATCATTCTGACCCTGTGCATCATGGGAACAGTCCAGCCCGAACTGCCAAGCCATGCCTTCCCTGGACCGGAAACAAGCTTTCTAGGACCGGTTTCTGGCATTTCAGCCGTCTTTAGCCAGGATTGCTTGAATCCAGTGGCAAAGTGAGCAAGGGACTCACGTCTGAGCATACCCTGCCAACTTATGGCGAACAAAGCGGTACAAAAGGGGGTGGTGATGGACAGAGCATCAGAACCAATCAAACACTCACACCCAGTCAACAGATCTGGGTTTGATCCATCACCGTTCTTTAGCCCACTCTGCCACCCCAGTTCAGACATGGCCATATGCAAATCAGTCTGACCCTGTGCATCATGGGAACAGTCCAGCCCAAACTGCCAAGCCATGCCTTCCCTGGAACGGAAACAAGCTTCCAAGAACCGGTTTCTGGGATTTCAGCCGTCTTCAGCCAGGCTTCCTGGAATCCAGTGGCAAAGTGAGCAAGGGACTCATGTCTGAGCATATCCTGCCAACTTATGGCGAACAAAGCGGTACAAAAGGGGGTGGTGATGGACGCAGCATCAGAGCCAATCAAACACTCACACCCAGTCAACAGATCTGGGTTTGATCCATCACCGTTCTTTAGCCCTCTCTGCCACCCCATTTCAGACATGGCCATATGCAAATCAGTCTGACCCTGTGCATCATGGGAATAGTCCAGCCCGAACTGCCAAGCCATGCCTTCCCTGGACCGGAAACAAGCTTCCTAGGACCGGTTTCTGGCATTTCAGCAGTCTTCAGCCAGGCTTGCTTGAATCCAGTGGCAAAGTGAGCAAGGGACTCACGTCTGAGCATACCCTGCCAAGTTATGGCGAACAAAGCGGTACGAAAGGGGGTGGTGATGGACGGAGCATCAGAACCAATTAAACACTCAAACCCAGTCAACAGATCTGGGTTTGATCCATCACCGTTGTTTAGCCCACTCTGCCACCCCAGTTCAGACATGGGCATATGCAAGTCAGTCTGACTCTGTGCATCATGGGAACAGTCCAGCCCGAACTGCCAAGCCATGCCTTCCCTGGACCGGAAACAAGCTTCCTAGGACCGGTTTCTGGCATTTCAGCCATCTTCAGCAAGGCTTGCTTGAATCCAGTGGCAAAGTGAGCAAGGGACTCACGTCTGAGCACACCCTGCCAACTTATGGCGAACAAAGCGGTACAAAAGGGGGTGGTGATGGACGGAGTTTTAGAACCAATCAAACACTCACACCCAGTAAACAGATCTGGGTTTGATCCATCACCGTTCTTTAGCCCACTCTGCCACCCCAGTTCAGACATGACCATATGCAAATCAGTCTGACCCTGTGCATCATGGGAACATTCCAGCCCGAACTGCCAAGCCATGCCTTCCCTTGACCGGAAACAAGCTTCCTAGGAGCGGTTTCTGGCATTTCAGCCGTCTTCAGCCAGGCTTGCTTGAATCCAATGGCAAAGTGAGCAAGGGACTCACGTCTGAGCATACCCTGCCAACTTATGACGAACAAAGCGGTAGAAAAGGGGGTGGTGATGGACAGAGCATCAGAACCAATCAAACACTCACACCCAGTCAACAGATCAGGGTTTGATCCATCACCGTTCTTTAGCCCACTCTGCCACCCCAGTTCAGACATGGCCATTTGCAAATCAGTCTGACCCTGTGCATCATGGGAACAGTCCATCCCGAACTGCCAAGCCATGCCTTCCCTGGACCGGAAACAAGCTTCCTAGGACCAGTTTCTGGCATTTCAGCCGTCTTCAGCCAGGCTTGCTTGAATCCAGTGGCAAAGTGAGCAAGGGACTCACGTCTGAGCGTACCCTGCCAACTTATGGCGAACAAAGCGGTACAAAAGGGGGTGGTGATGGACGGAGCATCAGAACCAATCAAACACTCGCACCCAGTTAACAGATCTGGGTTTGATCCATCACCGTTCTTTAGCCCACTCTGCCACCCCAGTTCAGACATGGCCATATGCAAATCAGTCTGACCCTGTGCATCATGGGAACAGTCCAGACCGAACTGCCAAGCCATTCCTTTCCTGGACCGGAAACAAGCTTCCTAGGACCGCTTTCTGGCATTGCAGCCGTCTTCAGCCAGGCTTGCTTGAATCCAGTGGCAAAGTGAGCAAGGGACTCACGTCTGAGCATACCCTGCCAATTTATGGCGAACAAAGCAGTACAAAAGGGGGTGGTGATGGACGGAGCATCAGAACCAATCAAACACTCACACCCAGTCAACAGATCTGGGTTTGATCCATCACCGTTCTATAGCCCACTCTGCCACCCCAGTTCAGACATGGCCATATGCAAATCATTCTGACCCTGTGCATCATGGGAACAGTCCAGCCCGAACTGCCAAGCCATGCCTTCCCTGGACCGGAAACAAGCTTCCTAGGTCCGGTTTCTGGCATTGCAGCCGTCTTCAGCCAGGCTTGCTTGAATCCAGTGGCAAAGTGAACAAGGGACTCACGTCTGAGCATACCCTGCCAACTTATGGCGCACAAAGCGGTACAAAAGGGGGTGGTGATTGACAGAGCATCAAAACCAATCAAACACTCACACCCAGTCAACAGATCTGGGTTTGATCCATCACCGTTCTTTAGCCCATTCTGTCACCCCAGTTCAGACATGGCCATATGCAAATCAGTCTGACCCTGTGCATCATGGGAGCAGTCCAGCCCGAACTGCCAAGCCATGCCTTCCCTGGAACGGAAACAAGCTTCCTAGAACCGGTTTCTGGGATTTCAGCCGTCTTCAGCCAGGCTTCCTGGAATCCACTGGCAAAGTGAGCAAGAGACTCATGTCTGAGCATACCCTGCCAACTTATGGCAAACAAAGCTTTACAAAAGGGGGTGGTGATGGACGGAGCATCAGAACCAATCAAACACTCGCACCCAGTTAACAGATCTGGGTTTGATCCATCACCGTTCTTTAGCCCACTCTGCCACCCCAGTTCAGACATGGCCATATGCAAATCAGTCTGACCCTGTGCATCATGGGAACAGTCCAGCCTGAACTGCCAAGGCATGCCTTCCCTGGACCGGAAAAAAGCTTCCTAGGACCGGTTTCTGGCATTTCAGTCGTCTTCAGCCAGGCTTGCTTGAATCCAGTGGCAAAGTGAGCAAGGGACTCACGTCTGAGCATATCCTGCCAACTTATGGCGAACAAAGCGGTACAAAAGGGGGTGGTGATGGACACAGCATCAGAGCCAATCAAACACTCACACCCAGTCAACAGATCTGGGTTTGATCCATCACCGTTCTTTAGCCCACTCTGCCACCCCATTTCAGACATGGCCATATGCAAATCAGTCTGACCCTGTGCATCATGGGAACAGTCCAGCCCGAACGGCCAAGCCATGCCTTCCCTGGACCGGAAACAAGCTTCCTAGGACCGGTTTCTGGCATTTCAGCCATCTTCAGCCAGGCTTGCTTGAATCCAGTGGCAAAGTGAGCAAGGGACTCACGTCTGAGTATACCCTGCCAACTTATGGCGAACAAAGCGGTACAAAATGGGGTGGTGATGGACGGAGCATCAGAACCAATCAAACACTCACACCCAGTCAACAGATCTTGGTTTGATCCATCACCGTTCTTTAGCCCACTCTGCCACCCCAGTTCAGACATGGCCATTTGCAAATCAGTCTGACCCTGTGCATCATGGGAACAGTCCAGTCCGAACTGCCAAGCCATGCCTTCCCTGGACCGGAAACAAGCTTCCTAGGACCGGTTTCTGGCATTTCAGCCGTCTTCAGCCAGGCTTGCTTGAATCCAGTGGCAAAGTGAGCAAGGGACTCACGTCTGAGCATACCCTGCCAAGTTATGGCGAACAAAGCGGTACGAAAGGGGGTGGTGATGGACAGAGCATCAGAACCAATTAAACACTCAAACCCAGTCAACAGATCTGGGTTTGATCCATCACCATTCTTTAGCCCACTCTGCCACCCCAGTTCAGACATGGGCATATGCAAATCAGTCTGACTCTGTGCATCATGGGAACAGTCCAGCCCGAACTGCCAAGCCATGCCTTTCCTGGACCGGAAACAAGCTTCCTAGGACCGGTTTCTGGCATTTCAGCCGTCTTCAGCAAGGCTTGCTTGAATCCAGTGGCAAAGTGAGCAAGGGACTCATGTCTGAGCACACCCTGCCAACTTATGGCGAACAAAGCGGTACAAAAGGGGGTGGTGATGGACGGAGCTTTAGAACCAATCAAACACTCACACCCAGTAAACAGATCTGGGTTTGATCCATCACCGTTCTTTAGCCCACTCTGCCACCCCAGTTCAAATATGACCATATGCAAATCAGTCTGACCCTGTGCATCATGGGAACAGTCCAGCCCGAACTGCCAAGCCATGCCTTCCCTTGACCGGAAACAAGCTTCCTAGGACCGGTTTCTGGCATTTCAGCCGTCTTCAGCCAGGCTTGCTTGAATCCAATGGAAAAGTGAGCAAGGGACTCACGTATGAGCATACCCTGCCAACTTATGACGAACAAAGCGGTACAAAAGGGGGTGGTGATGGACAGAGCATCAGAACCAATCAAACACTCACACCCAGTCAACAGATCAGGGTTTGATCCATCACCGTTCTTTAGCCCACTCTGCCACCCCAGTTCAGACATGGCCATTTGCAAATCAGTCTGACCCTGTGCATCATGGGAACAGTCCATCCCGAACTGCCAAGCCATGCCTTCCCTGGACCGTAAACAAGCTTCCTAGGACCGGTTTCTGGCATTTCAGCCGTCTTCAGCCAGGCTTGCTTGAATCCAGTGGCAAAGTGAGCAAGGGACTCACGTCTGAGCGTACCCTGCCAACTTATGGCGAACAGAGCGGTATAAAAGGGGGTGGTGATGGACGGAGCATCAGAACCAATCAAACACTCACACCCAGTCAACAGATCTGGGTTTGATCCATCACCGTTCTTTAGCCCACTCTGCCACCCCATTTCAGACATGGCCATATGCAAATCAGTCTGACCCTGTGCATCATGGGAACAGTCCAGCCCGAACGGCCAAGCCATGCCTTCCCTGGACCGGAAACAAGCTTCCTAGGACCGGTTTCTGGCATTTCAGCCATCTTCAGCCAGGCTTGCTTGAATCCAGTGGCAAAGTGAGCAAGGGACTCACGTCTGAGTATACCCTGCCAACTTATGGCGAACAAAGCGGTACAAAATGGGGTGGTGATGGACGGAGCATCAGAACCAATCAAACACTCACACCCAGTCAACAGATCTGGGTTTGATCAATCACCATTCTTTAGCCCACTCTGCCACCCCAGTTCAGACATGGCCATATGCAAATCAGTCTGACCCTGTGCATCATGGGAACAGTCCAGCCCGAACTGCCAAGTCATGCCTTCCCTGGACCGGAAACAAGCTTCCTAGGACCGGTTTCTGACATTTTAGCCGTCTTCAGCCAGGCTTGCTTGAATCCAGTGGCAAAGTGAGCAAGGGACTCACGTCTGAGCATACCCTGCCAACTTATGGCGAACAAAGCGGTACAAAAGGGGGTGGTGATGGACGGAGCATCAGAATCAATCAAACACTCACACCCAGTCAACAGATCTGGGTTTGATCCATCACCGTTCTTTAGCCCATTCTGTCACCCCAGTTCAGACATGGCCATATGCAAATCAGTCTGACCCTGTGCATCATGGGAGCAGTCCAGCCCGAACTGCCAAGCCATGCCTTCCCTGGAACGGAAACAAGCTCCCTAGGACCGGTTTCTGGCATTGCAGCCGTCTTCAGCCAGGCTTGCTTAAATCCAGGGTCAAAGTGAGCAAGGGACTCACATTTGAGCATACCCTGCCAACTTATGGCGAACAAAGCGGTACAAAAGGGGGTGGTTATGGACAGAGCATCAGAACCAATCAAACACTCACACCCAGTCAACAGATCTGGGTTTGATCCATCACCGTTCTTTAGCCCACTCTGCCACCCCAGTTCAGACATGGCCATATGCAGATCAGTCTGACCCTGTGCATCATGGGAACAGTCCAGCCCAAACTGCCAAGCCATGCCTTCCCTGGAACGGAAACAAGCTTCCTAGAACCGGTTTCTGGGATTTCAGCCGTCTTCAGCCAGGCTTCCTGGAATCCACTGGCAAAGTGAGCAAGAGACTCATGTCTGAGCATACCCTGCCAACTTATGGCAAACAAAGCTTTACAAAAGGGGGTGGTGATGGACGGAGCATCAGAACCAATCAAACACTCGCACCCAGTTAACAGATCTGGGTTTGATCCATCACCGTTCTTTAGCCCACTCTGCCACCCCAGTTCAGACATGGCCATATGCAAATCAGTCTGACC
This sequence comes from Triturus cristatus, assembly GCF_964204655.1. Classification (NCBI taxonomy): domain Eukaryota; kingdom Metazoa; phylum Chordata; class Amphibia; order Caudata; family Salamandridae; genus Triturus; species Triturus cristatus. The sequence goes on from NC_140590.1 coordinate 1,206,720,409, forward strand.
CTGTGCATCATGGGAACAGTCCAGCCTGAACTGCCAAGGCATGCCTTCCCTGGACCGGAAAAAAGCTTCCTAGGACCGGTTTCTGGCATTTCAGTTGTCTTCAGCCAGGCTTGCTTGAATCCAGTGGCAAAGTGAGCAAGGGACTCACGTCTGAGCATATCCTGCCAACTTATGGCGAACAAAGCGGTACAAAAGGGGGTGGTGATGGACGCAACATCAGAGCCAATCAAACACTCACACCCAGTCAACAGATCTGGGTTTGATCCATCACCGTTCTTTAGCCCACTCTGCCACCCCATTTCAGACATGGCCATATGCAAATCAGTCTGACCCTGTGCATCATGGGAACAGTCCAGCCCGAACGGCCAAGCCATGCCTTCCCTGGACCGGAAACAAGCTTCCTAGGACCGGTTTCTGGCATTTCAGCCATCTTCAGCCAGGCTTGCTTGAATCCAGTGGCAAAGTGAGCAAGGGACTCACGTCTGAGTATACCCTGCCAACTTATGGCGAACAAAGCGGTACAAAATGGGGTGGTGATGGACGGAGCATCAGAACCAATCAAACACTCACACCCAGTCAACAGATCTGGGTTTGATCCATCACCGTTCTTTAGCCCACTCTGCCACCCCAGTTCAGACATGGCCATTTGCAAATCAGTCTGACCCTGTGCATCATGGGAACAGTCCAGCCCGAACTGCCAAGCCATGCCTTCCCTGGACCGGAAACAAGCTTCCTAGGACCGGTTTCTGGCATTTCAGCCGTCTTCAGCCAGGCTTGTTGAATCCAGTGGCAAAGTGAGCAAGGGACTCACGTCTGAGCATACCCTGCCAAGTTATGGCGAACAAAGCGGTACGAAAGGGGGTGGTGATGGACGGAGCATCAGAACCAATTAAACACTCAAACCCAGTCAACAGATCTGGGTTTGATCCATCACCGTTCTTTAGCCCACTCTGCCACCCCAGTTCAGACATGGGCTTATGCAAATCAGTCTGACTCTGTGCATCATGGGAACAGTCCAGCCCGAACTGCCAAGCCATGCCTTTCCTGGACCGGAAACAAGCTTCCTAGGACCGGTTTCTGGCATTTCAGCCGTCTTCAGCAAGGCTTGCTTGAATCCAGTGGCAAAGTGAGCAAGGGACTCATGTCTGAGCACACCCTGCCAACTTATGGCGAACAAAGCGGTACAAAAGGGGGTGGTGATGGACGGAGCTTTAGAACCAATCAAACACTCACACCCAGTAAACAGATCTGGGTTTGATCCATCACCGTTCTTTAGCCCACTCTGCCACCCCAGTTCAGATATGACCATATGCAAATCAGTCTGACCCTGTGCATCATGGGAACAGTCCAGCCCGAACTGCCAAGCCATGCCTTCCCTTGACCGGAAACAAGCTTCCTAGGAGCGGTTTCTGGCATTTCAGCCGTCTTCAGCCAGGCTTGCTTGAATCCAATGGCAAAGTGAGCAAGGGACTCACGTCTGAGCATACCCTGCCAACTTATGACGAACAAAGCGGTACAAAAGGGGGTGGTGATGGACAGAGCATCAGAACCAATCAAACACTCACACCCAGTCAACAGATCAGGGTTTGATCCATCACCGTTCTTTAGCCCACTCTGCCACCCCAGTTCAGACATGGCCATTTGCAAATCAGTCTGACCCTGTGCATCATGGGAACAGTCCATCCCGAACTGCCAAGCCATGCCTTCCCTGGACCGGAAACAAGCTTCCTAGGACCGGTTTCTGGCATTTCAGCCGTCTTCAGCCAGGCTTGCTTGAATCCAGTGGCAAAGTGAGCAAGGGACTCACGTCTGAGCGTACCCTGCCAACTTATGGCGAACAGAGCGGTATAAAAGGGGGTGGTGATGGACGGAGCATCAGAACCAATCAAACACTCACACCCAGTCAACAGATCTGGGTTTGATCCATCACCGTTCTTTAGCCCACTCTGCCACCCCAGTTCAGACATGGCCATTTGCAAATCAGTCTGACCCTGTGCATCATGGGAACAGTCCAGCCCGAACTGCCAAGCCATGCCTTCCCTGGACCGGAAACAAGCTTCCTAGTACCGGTTTCTGGGATTTCAGCTGTATTTAGCCAGGCTTGCTTGAATCCAGTGGCAAAGTGAGCAAGGGACTCACGTCTGAGCGTACCCTGCCAACTTATGGCTAACAAAGCGGTACAAAAGGGGGTGGTGATGGACGGAGCATCAGAACCAATCAAACACTCACACCCAGTCAACAGATCTGGGTTTGATCCATCACCGTTCTTTAGCCCACTCTGCCACCCCAGGTCAGACATGGCCATATGCAAATCAGTCTGACCCTGTGCCTCATGGGAACAGTCCAGCCCAAACTGCCAAGCCATGCCTTCCCTGGACCGGAAACAAGCTTCCTAGTACCGGTTTCTGGGATTTCAGCCGTATTCAGCCAGGCTTGCTTGAATCCAGTGGCAAAGTGAGCGAGGGACTCACGTCTGAGCGTACCCTGCCAACTTATGGCTGACAAAGCGGTACAAAAGGGGGTGGTGATGGACGGAGCATCAGAACCAATCAAACACTCACACCCAGTCAACAGATCTGGGTTTGATCCATCACCGTTCTTTAGCCCACTCTGCCACCCCAGGTCAGACATGGCCATATGCAAATCAGTCTGACCCTGTGCCTCATGGGAACAGTCCAGCCCAAACTGTCAAGCCATGCCTTCCCTGGACCGGAAACAAGCTTCCTAGGACCGGTTTCTGGTATTTCAGCCGTCTTCAGCCAGGCTTTCTTAAATCCAGTGGCAAAGTGAGCAAGGTACTCACGTCTGAGCATACCCTGCCAAGTTATGGCGAACAAAGCGGTACAAATGGGGGTGGTGATGGACGGAGCATCAGAACCAATCAAACACTCACACCCAGTCAACAGATCTGGGTTTGATCAATCACCATTCTTTAGCCCACTCTGCCACCCCAGTTCAGACATGGCCATATGCAAATCAGTCTGACCCTGTGCATCATGGGAACAGTCCAGCCCGAACTGCCAAGTCATGCCTTCCCTGGACCGGAAACAAGCTTCCTAGGACCGGTTTCTGACATTTTAGCCGTCTTCAGCCAGGCTTGCTTGAATCCAGTGGCAAAGTGAGCAAGGGACTCACGTCTGAGCATACCCTGCCAACTTATGGCGAACAAAGCGGTACAAAAGGGGGTGGTGATGGACGGAGCATCAGAACCAATCAAACACTCACACCCAGTCAACAGATCTGGGTTTGATCCATCACCGTTCTTTAGCCCAATCTGCCACCCCAGTTCAGACATGGCCATATGCAAATCATTCTGACCCTGTGCATCATGGGAACAGTCCAGCCCAAACTGTCAAGCCATGCCTTCCCTGGACCGGAAACAAGCTTCCTAGGACCGGTTTCTGGCATTTCAGCCGTCTTCAGCCAGGCTTGCTTGAATCCAGTGGCAAAGTGAGCAAGGGACTCACGTCTGAGCGTACCCTGCCAACTTATGGCGAACAGAGCGGTATAAAAGGGGGTGGTGATGGACGGAGCATCAGAACCAATCAAACACTCACACCCAGTCAACAGATCTGGGTTTGATCCATCACCGTTCTTTAGCCCACTCTGCCACCCCAGTTCAGACATGGCCATTTGCAAATCAGTCTGACCCTGTGCATCATGGGAACAGTCCAGCCCGAACTGCCAAGCCATGCCTTCCCTGGACCGGAAACAAGCTTCCTAGTACCGGTTTCTGGGATTTCAGCTGTATTTAGCCAGGCTTGCTTGAATCCAGTGGCAAAGTGAGCAAGGGACTCACGTCTGAGCGTACCCTGCCAACTTATGGCTAACAAAGCGGTACAAAAGGGGGTGGTGATGGACGGAGCATCAGAACCAATCAAACACTCACACCCAGTCAACAGATCTGGGTTTGATCCATCACCGTTCTTTAGCCCACTCTGCCACCCCAGGTCAGACATGGCCATATGCAAATCAGTCTGACCCTGTGCCTCATGGGAACAGTCCAGCCCAAACTGCCAAGCCATGCCTTCCCTGGACTGGAAACAAGCTTCCTAGTACCGGTTTCTGGGATTTCAGCCGTATTCAGCCAGGCTTGCTTGAATCCAGTGGCAAAGTGAGCGAGGGACTCACGTCTGAGCGTACCCTGCCAACTTATGGCTGACAAAGCGGTACAAAAGGGGGTGGTGATGGACGGAGCATCAGAACCAATCAAACACTCACACCCAGTCAACAGATCTGGGTTTGATCCATCACCGTTCTTTAGCCCACTCTGCCACCCCAGGTCAGACATGGCCATATGCAAATCAGTCTGACCCTGTGCCTCATGGGAACAGTCCAGCCCAAACTGTCAAGCCATGCCTTCCCTGGACCGGAAACAAGCTTCCTAGGACCGGTTTCTGGTATTTCAGCCGTCTTCAGCCAGGCTTTCTTAAATCCAGTGGCAAAGTGAGCAAGGTACTCATGTCTGAGCATACCCTGCCAAGTTATGGCGAACAAAGCGGTACAAATGGGGGTGGTGATGGACGGAGCATCAGAACCAATCAAACACTCACACCCAGTCAACAGATCTGGGTTTGATCAATCACCATTCTTTAGCCCACTCTGCCACCCCAGTTCAGACATGGCCATATGCAAATCAGTCTGACCCTGTGCATCATGGGAACAGTCCAGCCCGAACTGCCAAGTCATGCCTTCCCTGGACCGGAAACAAGCTTCCTAGGACCGGTTTCTGACATTTTAGCCGTCTTCAGCCAGGCTTGCTTGAATCCAGTGGCAAAGTGAGCAAGGGACTCACGTCTGAGCATACCCTGCCAACTTATGGCGAACAAAGCGGTACAAAAGGGGGTGGTGATGGACGGAGCATCAGAACCAATCAAACACTCACACCCAGTCAACAGATCTGGGTTTGATCCATCACCGTTCTTTAGCCCAATCTGCCACCCCAGTTCAGACATGGCCATATGCAAATCATTCTGACCCTGTGCATCATGGGAACAGTCCAGCCCGAACTGCCAAGCCATGCCTTCCCTGGACCGGAAACAAGCTTTCTAGGACCGGTTTCTGGCATTTCAGCCGTCTTTAGCCAGGCTTGCTTGAATCCAGTGGCAAAGTGAGCAAGGGACTCACGTCTGAGCATACCCTGCCAACTTATGGCGAACAAAGCGGTACAAAAGGGGGTGGTGATGGACGCAGCATCAGAGCCAATCAAACACTCACACCCAGTCAACAGATCTGGCTTTTATCCATCACCGTTCTTTAGCCCACTCTGCCACCCCATTTCAGACATGGCCATATGCAAATCAGTCTGACCCTGTGCATCATGGGAATAGTCCAGCCCGAACGGCCAAGCCATGCCTTCCCTGGACCGGAAACAAGCTTCCTAGGACCGGTTTCTGGCATTTCAGCCATCTTCAGCCAGGCTTGCTTGAATCCAGTGGCAAAGTGAGCAAGGGACTCACGTCTGAGCATACCCTGCCAAGTTATGGCGAACAAAGCGGTACGAAAGGGGGTGGTGATGGACGGAGCATCAGAACCAATTAAACACTCAAACCCAGTCAACAGATCTGGGTTTGATCCATCACCGTTGTTGAGCCCACTCTGCCACCCCAGTTCAGACATGGGCATATGCAAATCAGTCTGACTCTGTGCATCGTGGGAACAGTCCAGCCCGAACTGCCAAGCCATGCCTTCCCTGGACCGGAAACAAGCTTCCTAGGACCGGTTTCTGGCATTTCAGCCGTCTTCAGCAAGGCTTGCTTGAATCCAGTGGCAAAGTGAGCAAGGGACTCACGTCTGAGCACACCCTGCCAACTTATGGCGAACAAAGCGGTACAAAAGGGGGTGGTGATGGACGGAGCTTTAGAACCAATCAAACACTCACACCCAGTAAACAGATCTGGGTTTGATCCATCACCGTTCTTTAGCCCACTCTGCCACCCCAGTTCAGACATGACCATATGCAAATCAGTCTGACCCTGTGCATCATGGGAACATTCCAGCCCGAACTGCCAAGCCATGCCTTCCCTTGACCGGAAACAAGCTTCCTAGGAGCGGTTTCTGGCATTTCAGCCGTCTTCAGCCAGGCTTGCTTGAATCCAATGGCAAAGTGAGCAAGGGACTCACGTCTGAGCATAACATGCCAACTTATGATGAACAAAACGGTACAAAAGGGGGTGGTGATGGACAGAGCATCAGAACCAATCAAACACTCACACCCAGTCAACAGATCAGGGTTTGATCCATCACCGTTCTTTAGCCCACTCTGCCACCCCAGTTCAGACATGGCCATTTGCAAATCAGTCTGACCCTGTGCATCATGGGAACAGTCCATCCCGAACTGCCAAGCCATGCCTTCCCTGGACCGGAAACAAGCTTCATAGGACCAGTTTCTGGCATTTCAGCCGTCTTCAGCCAGGCTTGCTTGAATCCAGTGGCAAAGTGAGCAAGGGACTCACGTCTGAGCGTACCCTGCCAACTTATGGCGAACAAAGCGGTACAAAAGGGGGTGGTGATGGACGGCGCATCAGAACCAATCAAACACTCACACCCAGTCAACAGATCTGGGTTTGATCCATCACCGTTCTTTAGCCCACTCTGCCACCCCAGTTCAGACATGGCCATATGCAAATCAGTCTGACCATGTGCATCATGGGAACAGTCCAGCCCGAACTGCCAAGCCATGCCTTCCCTGGACCGGAAACAAGCTTCCTAGTACCGGTTTCTGGGATTTCAGCCGTATTCAGCCAGGCTTGCTTGAATCCAGTGGCAAAGTGAGCAAGGGACTCACGTCTGAGCGTACCCTGCCAACTTATGGCTAACAAAGCGGTACAAAAGGGGGTGGTGATGGACGGAGCATCAGAACCATTCAAACACTCACACCCAGTCAACAGATCTGGGTTTGATCCATCACCGTTCTTTAGCCCACTCTGCCACCCCAGGTCAGACATGGCCATATGCAAATCAGTCTGACCCTGTGCATCATGGGAACAGTCCAGACCGAACTGCCAAGCCATTCCTTCCCTGGACCGGAAACAAGCTTCCTAGGACCGCTTTCTGGCATTGCAGCCGTCTTCAGCCAGGCTTGCTTGAATCCAGTGGCAAAGTGAGCAAGGGACTCACGTCTGAGCATACCCTGCCAACTTATGTGAACAAAGCAGTAAAAAAGGGGGTGGTGATGGACGGAGCATCAGAACCAATCAAACACTCACACCCAGTCAACAGATCTGGGTTTGATCCATCACCGTTCTATAGCCCACTCTGCCACCCCAGTTCAGACATGGCCATATGCAAATCATTCTGACCCTGTGCATCATGGGAACAGTCCAGCCCGAACTGCCAAGCCATGCCTTCCCTGGACCGGAAACAAGCTTCCTAGGACCGGTTTCTTACATTGCAGCCGTCTTCAGCCAGGCTTGCTTGAATCCAGTGGCAAAGTGAACAAGGGACTCACGTCTGAGCATACCCTGCCAACTTATGGTGCACAAAGCGGTACAAAAGGGGGTGGTGATTGACGGAGCATCAAAACCAATCAAACACTCACACCCAGTCAACAGATCTGGGTTTGATCCATCACCGTTCTTTAGCCCATTCTGTCACCCCAGTTCAGACATGGCCATATGCAAATCAGTCTGACCCTGTGCATCATGGGAACAGTCCAGCCCGAACTGCCAAGCCATGCCTTCCCTGGAACGGAAACAAGCTCCCTAGGACCGGTTTATGGCATTGCAGCCGTCTTCAGCCAGGCTTGCTTGAATCCAGTGGCAAAGTGAGCAAGGGACTCACGTCTGAGCATACCCTGCCAACTTATGGCGAACAAAGCGGTACAAAAGGGGGTGGCGATGAACAGAGCATCAGAACCAATCAAACACTCACACCCAGTCAACAGATCTGGGTTTGATCCATCACTGTTCTTTAGCCCACTCTGCCACCCCAGTTCAGACATGGCCATATGCCAATCAGTCTGACCCTGTGTATCATGGGAACAGTCCAGCCCAAACTGCCAAGCCATGCCTTCCCTGGAACGGAAACAAGCTTCCTAGAACCGGTTTCTGGGATTTCAGCCGACTTCAGCCAGGCTTCCTGGAATCCAGTGGCAAAGTGAGCAAGGGACTCATGTCTGAGCATACCCTGCCAACTTATGGCAAACAAAGCGGTACAAAAGGGGGTGGTGATGGACGGAGCATCAGAACCAATCAAACACTCGCACCCAGTTAACAGATCTGGGTTTGATCCATCACCGTTCTTTAGCCCACTCTGCCACCCCAGTTCAGACATGGCCATATGCAAATCAGTCTGACCCTGTGCATCATGGGAACAGTCCAGCCTGAACTGCCAAGGCATGCCTTCCCTGGACCGGAAAAAAGCTTCCTAGGACCGGTTTCTGGCATTTCAGTCGTCTTCAGCCAGGCTTGCTTGAATCCAGTGACAAAGTGAGCAAGGGACTCACGTCTGAGCATATCCTGCCAACTTATGGCGAACAAAGCGGTACAAAAGGGGGTGGTGATGGACGCAGCATCAGAGCCAATCAAACACTCACACCCAATCAACAGATCTGGGTTTGATCCATCACCGTTCTTTAGCCCACTCTGCCACCCCATTTCAGACATGGCCATATGCAAATCAGTCTGACCCTGTGCATCATGGGAACAGTCCAGCCCGAACGGCCAAGCCATGCCTTCCCTGGACCGGAAACAAGCTTCCTAGGACCGGTTTCTGGCATTTCAGCCATCTTCAGCCAGGCTTGCTTGAATCCAGTGGCAAAGTGAGCAAGGGACTCACGTCTGAGTATACCCTGCCAACTTATGGCGAACAAAGCGGTACAAAAGGGGGTGGTGATGGACGGAGCATCAGAACCAATCAAACACTCACACCCAGTCAACAGATCTGGGTTTGATCCATCACCGTTCTTTAGCCCACTCTGCCACCCCAGTTCAGACATGGCCATTTGCAAATCAGTCTGACCCTGTGCATCATGGGAACAGTCCAGCCCGAACTGCCAAGCCATGCCTTCCCTGGACCGGAAACAAGCTTTCTAGGACCGGTTTCTGGCATTTCAGCCGTCTTCAGCCAGGCTTGCTTGAAACCAGTGGCAAAGTGAGCAAGGGACTCACGTCTGAGCATACCCTGCCAAGTTATGGCGAACAAAGCGGTACGAAAGGGGGTGGTGATGGACGGAGCATCAGAACCAATTAAACACTCAAACCCAGTCAACAGATCTGGGTTTGATCCATCACCGTTCTTTAGCCCACTCTGCCACCCCAGTTCAGACATGGGCATATGCAAATCAGTCTGACTCTGTGCATCATGGGAACAGTCCAGCCCGAAATGCCAAGCCATGCCTTCCCTGGACCGGAAACAAGCTTCCTAGGACCGGTTTCTGGCATTTCACCCATCTTCAGCCAGGCTTGCTTGAATCCAGTGGGAAAACGGCCCCCGAAGTTCCCACGGCCCAGGAGGAAGCAGACCCTGAGGGGGATGCTCTGGAGCCTACCGGGGAACAGATTGCCGAACTGGGGGACCTGCCTGAGCTGACCCATTGGCAGAAAGAAGGAGGCCCCTCCAGGGAGGAATTCTGCAGGGAGCAGAAAGAATGCCCTTCTCTCGTGGGTATGCGGCAGCAGGCTGCAGACCAGGCCAATGGTGTTCAGGCCAAAACACACTACGTGTACTGGGAGAGTGACCTCCTGTATTCAGAGTCTAAGGCTGCTGAACCTGGGTCAGCCCGTGTGCTGGTGGTACCCCAGAAGTTCAGAACCTTCCTACTGGGGCTGGCTCATGATGTGCCTTTAGCAGGACATTTGGGGATGGACAAGACCTATGACAGGCTTGTCACCCACTTTTACTGGCCCCAAATGCACAAGAATTCAGATTCCTACTGCAGAACCTGTCAGACTTGCCAGGCAAGTGGTAAGAGCGGGGGGAAGCACAAGGCTCCTCTGCAACCCTTCCCCGTGGTCGGTACGCCATTCCAGCGAGTGGGTATTGATATTGTCGGGCCTCTGGACCCCAAGACAGCCCTGGGCAACAGGTTCATCCTGGTCTTGGTGGACCATGCCACCCGGTACCCTGAAGCCATCCCTCTGAGGACAGTGACGGCCCCCGTGGTGGGACGAGCACTGATGGGAATTTTCTCCCGAGTGGGATTCCCTCTAGAGGTGGTGAGCGACAGGGGGACCGATTTCATATCCACATATATGAAATCCCTGTGGAAGGAGTGTGGGGTAACTTACAAGTTCACCACTCCTTACCACCCCCAAGGAAATGGGTTGGTTGAGAGATTCAACCGAACCCTCAAAGGCATGATCATGGGCCTAGACGGTCCAATGAGGCGTAAGTGGGACGTCCTCTTGCCATGCCTGCTCTTTGCTTACCGAGAGGTGCCACAGAAGTCTCTAGGGTTCAGCCCCTTTGAGCTTCTGTATGGTCACCCGGTAAGAGTTTCCAGATAGGTTCTCCCTGGTTCCTGGTGTCACAGATTGGTGCGTCCATGATGTGGACACAGGAGACAGCTTACCTGTGAAGCACAAGGCTTACAGGGTAACTGACAGGGTCAGAGCTTGCATCAAGGAGGAGGTCTCCAAAATGCTTGTGTTAGGGGTGGTTGAGTCCTCCAGCAGTCCTTGGTCCAGCCCCGTGGTCTTGGTCCCCAAAGCTGCTGCGCCGGGAGCCACACCTGAACTCCGGTTCTGTGTGGACTACAGAGGACTCAATTCAGTAACTAAGACTGACGCGCACCCCATCCACAGAGCTGATGAGCTCATTGATCGTCTGGGGGCTGCCCGGTTCCTCAGCACGTTTGATTTAACGTCTGGGTACTGGCAGATCGCCTTGACCGATGGGGCCAAAGAGAGGTCAGCATTCTCTACACCAGATGGGCACTTCCAGTTCCGGGTCATGCCATTTGGAATGAAGAATGCCCCTGCCACCTTTCAGAGGTTGGTCAACCAGGTACTGGTTGGGCTGGATGAGTTCAGTGCCGCCTACCTGGATGACATCGCAGTGTTCAGTGCCACCTGGCCCGAACACCTGCGCCACCTCTGGGAAGTGTTGATGGCTCTGCGCCGAGCAGGCCTCACGATCAAGGCAAGCAAGTGCCAGATCGGGCAGGGTTCCGTGGTGTACTTGGGACACCAAGTGGGGAGTGGCAAGGTGGCACCCTTGCAACCCAAAATTGAGACCCTCCTGGCTTGGGAACCCCCCAAGACACAGACCGCAGTGAGGGCCTTCCTGGGGCTCACTGGGTACTACAGGAGGTTTGTCAAGGGCTATGGAACGATTGTTGCCCCTTTGACAGAGCTGTCTTCCAAGAAGCAGCCCAGGAAAGTGATCTGGACTGACACCTGTCAGAAAGCTTTTGACACCCTGAAGACTGCCATGTGCAGGGCGCCCGTGCTGTTGGCCCCTGACTTCTCCAAGGAATTCCTAGTGCAGACAGACACTTCAGAGCATGGTGTAGGGGCTGTTCTCTCACAGATGACTGAGGAGGGCTGGGACCAACCCGTAGCCTTCATCAGTAGGAGGTTACTTCCACGGGAAAGTAGGTGGAGTGCAATTGAGCGAGAAGCATTTGCTGTGGTCTGGGCGCTGAAGAAGCTAAGACCCTACTTGTTTGGGTCTCACTTCCGGGTTCAGACGGACCACAGGCCCCTCAGATGGTTGATGCAAATGAGGGGTGAGAACTCAAAGCTGTTGAGGTGGTCCATCGCCCTACAGGGTATGGACTTTATGGTGGAACACCGTCCTGGTACAGATCACGCCAACGCTGACGGTCTGTCCAGGTATTTCCGCCTTAGTGACGAGGAACCCCCTGGGCAAGGATAGTTCTCCCCACATTTCAGCTGGAGGGGACACGTGTTAGACCTGGCACCTTGGCGTGAGTTTCCCTTCCACTTTTTGATGGTGTGCCTCTATTGTTTTGCTGGTGTTGTCCGCTCAGGGCGCCGCGCCACGGCTAATCCGTGACCGCAGCGCAAGTGCTCCCTAGATAAAGTGTTCATAATTGATATACATGATTGGTTTATTGGATTCCCTGTCAGTCCCCAGTAAAGTGCACCCGGAGTGCCAGGGCCTGTGAATGCCAATGCCGCTAGTGGGCTGCAGCGCTGGTTGCGCCACCCACAACAGCGGCCATGTAAAGTGTGTCCTGGGTCTGCCACTGCAGACCCCGCGTGCGGTCCCGTACTGTCCCGCCGGCTGGGCAAGTGCCCACACTTGCCAGCCTCCAGAACCTTCCCTTAGCCTCATGTTAGTCACCCCTATGGTAGGCCCGCGGGCAGGGTGCATTGTAGGTGTAAGGTAGGACAAGCCCTGGTTGTGTGGCCTGTCCTAGTAGTGAATTACCGCCATATTCGTGGTTCACTATTGCAAGGCTACCTGTTCCCATTAGGCCAGATGAGCTGCTGGAATTATTACACCTTATAATCCCAGCAGGCTCAGGGAACACGGTAGAGAGATATGTTTCGTATGCCTGAACTCGGAATGATAAAATACTTCTTGTAGCCAAGTTTATTTTACTATCCTGGGTTTGTAAATACGACTTTTAGAAAGTCAGTATTTACTCGCTTAATCATTTCAGCCGCCTCTGCTGTGCGTGTATCTGACTGTCTGGGCTATGTGAGTGACAGGGCTGGGGGATGACAGGTAGCGAATGGCAGGAGAACACCTTGGTGGGAGGTGGGGGTGCCCCTTGGACTCTGAATAGGGCAGTGCTCCACCACCACAATGCTGGCTCTGCCCCCTGGGGAGCGACTGATGACTCAGCCTGCACCTGGCCCAGGACGGGCGAAGCGCTGTCCACAAGGTGCTACTGAAGGTACTTGTCCCCTGAATGCCGGCTCCACCTCCTGTGGAGCGGCTGATGTGCCTGCCCCTCGCAGTGAAAGCAGAAATCAGAGTACCCCCAACAAAGTGCTCAGGACTGAGAACGGTTATGCGAAGGCCCCCCTGGCCTGGAAGAACAAAAGAAATGTGGTATAAAAGTAGGAGCCCTGCTCCTTGCAAATCAGAATCCTGTTTACCACAAAGAACCTCTGCCTGACTTGGAGGAGAAGAAGACGCTGGAAGGACTGGCCTGCTGCTTGCCTTGCTGAGAAAGGAGAGGAAAAGACTTGCTGAAAGGACTTTGCTGCTTTTTGCTTGAACATTCTCCAAGGGCTTGATCTGAGCTTGCCCCCTGTACTGAACCCCAGGACCAGTGGGTTCTCTGTGCTTTTGCTCGTCCTCCAATTCGAGCCGTGTGTGCATCCCGCTGGAAAGAGACTGCGCCCCTCATCGCCCCCTCCTAGGGCCGAGACACTCAGGAGCTTGCCTGCCTTAACCCCGTGAGAGCCCCGCTCCGTCTGGAGCCGCTCTCTGTCCCCGGGCTGGGTTGCCTGCGCCCCTGTCACCGCCTGCCACTGGAGTGCGCTGAAAGCGCTGTCACCCCTCCCGCCGGAATCCGTCCGACGATCGTGATCCTCGCCAGGTCACCAGCAGCACTGACCGTGCCCTGTGCCCCCGCTTCGCTATCCTCGGAACCCCTCAGGCCGCGCCGCCCCCGCTGTGGAGACCCCCCCCAGCACCGCCGTGCTAAGGGTCGCTGGCCGCACCTGCCTACCTGCCCACACCCGCTGACTCAGGACCCAAGAACACTTCCCAAAGCTGAGCGTCGCACCGACCCATGCCGACTCTCCACACGATGTTGCTAAAGGAGTTCCAGTATCGGGCTTGGGGCCCGCACCACCTTATTTCCCCGTAAATCCTCACCGCACCGCACGCCCGTCTCACCTCCCGCTGCCCCGGAGCCGCCAGGGGGAGCTGTGCACGGTGCAGGCGCGCCCACGACAGATGCGTGAGCCGCGGTAAGCCTGAAGTAAGTCAAGACTGGAATCCCCCAAGGAACATTGGTAAAAGACTAAAGAAGCACCCGCTTAAGGAACCGTTTGCCTGCTTTATAATCTGTTGGCATAGAAACAACGTTACTAGTCTTGTGATAAGTCTGCGTATTGAGATAACAATTTTTATATAAAGAAGCGTATTTTCACATACCTAAGCCTGGTGTCCGTTTCTGGGGGGATTGATGTATTTACTGTGTGTGTGATTATAAGTGCTTAACCAACAACGCCTGAAGAATCGCCTTGGCTGCTCACGCCACGCACCTAGAGGGTGAGCAAGGGTCATTCCAAAAGGGGTTATCCTTTATCCTGACGTGGAGGAGAGGGTCCCTGCTTGACACAAGGACATCCTTGCGCCAATCAGAGATCCCCGAGTCTAACAGCATGCTCAGACGTGAGTCCCTTGCTCACTTTGCCACTGGATTCAAGCAAGCCTGGCTGAAGACGGCTGAAATGCCAGAAACCGGTCCTAGGAAGCTTGTTTCCGGTCCAGGGAAGGCGGGGCTTTGCAGTTCGGGCTGGACTGTTCCCATGATGCACAGGGTCAGACTGATTTGCATATGGCCATGTCTGAACTGGGGTGGCAGAGTGGGCTAAAGAACGGTGATGGATCAAACCCAGATCTGTTGACTGGATGTAAGTGTTTGATTGGTTCTGATGCTCCGTCCATCACCACCCCCTTTTGTACCGCTTTGTTCGCCATAAGTTGGCAGGGTATGCTCAGACGTGAGTCCCTTGCTCACTTTGCCACTGGATTCAAGCAAGCCTTGCTAAAGACGGCTGAAATGCCAATAACCGGTCCTAGGAAGCTTGTTTCCGGTCCAGGGAAGGCATGGCTTGGCAGTTCAGGCTGGACTGTTCCCATGATGCACAGGGTCAGACTGATTTGCATATGGCCATGTCTGAACTGGGGTGGCAGAGTGGGCTAAAGAACGGTGATGGATCAAACCCAGATCTGTTGACTGGGTGTGAGTGTTTGATTGGTTCTGATGCTCCGTCCATCACCACCCCCTTTTGTACCGCTTTGTTAGCCATAAGTTGGCAGGGTATGCTCAGACGTGGGTCCCTTGTTCACTTTGCAACTGGATTGAAGCAAGCCTGACTGAAGACGGCTGAAATACCAGAAACCTGTCCTAGGAAGGTTGTTTCCGGTCCAGGGAAGGCATGGCTTGGCAGTTCGGGCTGGACTGTTCCCATGATGCACAGGGTCAGACTGATTTGCATATGGCCATGTCTGAACAGGGGGGGCAGAGTGGGCTAAAGAATGGTGATGGATAAAACCCAGATCTGTTGACTGGGTGTGAGTGTTTGATTGGTTCTGATGCTCCGTCCATCACCACCCCCTTTTGTCCCGCTTTGTTCGCCATAATTTGGCAGGGTACGCTCAGACGTGAGTCCCTTGCTCACTTTGCCACTGGATTCAAGCAAGCCTGGCTGAAGACGGCTGAAATGCCAGATACCGGTCCTAGGAAGCCTGTTTCTGGTCCAGGGAAGGCATGGCTTGGCAGTTTGGGTTGGACTGTTCCCATGATGCACAGGGTCAGACTGATTTGCATATGGTCATGTCTGAACTGGGGTGGCAGAGTGGGCTAAAGAACGGTGATGGATCAAACCCAGATCTGTTGACTGGGTGTGAGTGTTTGATTGGTTCTGATGCTCCGTCTATCACCACCCCCTTTTGTACCGCTTTGTTCGCCATAAGTTGGCAGGGTATGCTCAGACGTGAGTCCCTTGCTCACTTTGCACTGGATTCAAGCAAGCCTAGCTGAAGACGGCTGAAATGCCAGAAACCGGTCCTAGGAAGCTTGTTTCTGGTCCAGGGAAGGCATGGCTTGGCAGCTCAGGCTGGACTGTTCCCATGATGCACAGGGTCAGACTGATTTGCATATGGCTATGTCTGAACTGGGGTGGCAGAGTGGGCTAAAGAACGGGGATGGATCAAACCCAGATCTGTTGACTGGGTGTGAGTGTTTGATTGGTTCTGATGCTCGGTCCATTACCACCCCCTTTTGTACCGCTTTGTTCGCCATAAGTTGGCAGGGTAAGCTCAGACGTGAGTCTCTTGCTCACTTTGCCACTGGATTCAAGCAAGCCTGGCTGAAGACGGCTGAAATGCCAGAAACCAGTCCTAGGAAGCTTGTTTCCGGTCTAGGGAAGGCATGGCTTGGCAGTTCGGGCTGGACTGTTCCCATGATGCACGGGGTCAGACTGATTTGCATATGGCCATGTCTGAACTGGGGTGGCAGAGTGGGCTAAAGAACGGTGATGGATCAAACCAAGATCTGTTGACTGGGTGTGAGTGTTTGATTGGTTCTGATGCTCCGTCCATCACCACCCCCTTTTGTACAGCTTTGTTTGCCCTATGTTGGCAGGGTATGCTCAGACGTGAGTCCCTTGCTCACTTTGCCACTGGATTCAAGCAAGCCTGGCTGAAGACGGCTGAAATGACAGAAACCGGTACTAGGAAGCTTGTTTCCAGTCCAGGAAAGGCATGGCTTGGCAGTTCGGGCTGGACAGTTAACATGATGCACAGGGTCAGACTGATTTGCATATGGCCATGTCTGAACTGGGGTGGCAGAGTGGGCTAAAGTACGGTGATGGATCAAACCCAGATCTGTTGACTGGGTGTGAGTGTTTGATTGGTTCTGATGCTCCGTCCAGCACCACCCCCTTTTGTACCGCTTTGTTCACCATAAGTTGGCAGGGTATGCTCAAACGTGAGTCCCTTGCTCACTTTGCCACTGGATTCAAGCAAGCCTGGCTGAAGACGGCTGAAATGCCAGAATCTGGTCCTAGGAAGCTTGTTTTCGGTCCAGGGAAGGCATGGCTTGGCAGTTCGGGCTGGACTGTTCCCAGGAGGCACAGGGTCAGACTGATTTGCATATGGCCATGTCTGAACTGGTGTGGCAGAGTGGGCTAAAGAACGGTGATGGATCAAATCCAGATATGTTGACTGGGTGTGAGTGTCTGATTGGTTCTGATGCTCCGTCCATCACCACCCCCTTTTGTACCGCTTTGTTCGCCATAAGTTGGCAGGGTATGCTCAGACGTGAGTCCCTTGCTCACTTTGCCACTGGATTCAAGCAAGCCTTGCTAAAGATGGCTGAAATGCCAATAACCGGTCCTAGGAAGCTTGTTTCCGGTCCAGGGAAGGCATGGCTTGGCAGTACAGGCTGGACTGTTCCCATGATGCACAGGGTCAGACTGATTTGCATATGGCCATGTCTGAACTGGGGTGGCAGAGTGGGCTAAAGAACGGTGATGGATCAAACCCAGATCTGTTGACTGGGTGTGAGTGTTTGATTGGTTCTGATGCTCCGTCCATCACCACCCCCTTTTGTACCGCTTTTTAGCCATAAGTTGGCAGGGTATGCTCAGACATGAGTCCCTTGTTCACTTTGCCACTGGATTCAAGCAAGCCTGGCTGAAGACGGCTGAAATGCCAGAAACCGGTCCTAGGAAACTTGTTTCCGGTCCAGGGAAGGCATGGCTTGGCAGTTCGGGCTGGACTGTACCCATGATGCACAGGGTCAGACTGATTTGCATATGGCCATGTCTGAACTGGGGTGGCAGAGTGGGCTAAAGAACGATGATGGATCAAACCCAGATCTGTTGACTGGGTGTAAGTGTTTGATTGGTTCTGATGCTCCGTCCATCACCACCCCCTTTTGTACCGCTTTGTTCGCCATAAGTTGGCAGGGTATGCTCAGACGTGAGTCCCTTGCTCACTTTGCCACTGGATTCAAGCAAGCCTTGCTAAAGACGGCTGAAATGCCAATAACCGGTCCTAGGAAGCTTGTTTCCGGTCCAGGGAAGGCATGGCTTGGCAGTTCAGGCTGGACTGTTCCCATGATGCACAGGGTCAGACTGATTTGCATATGGCCATGTCTGAACTGGGGTGGCAGAGTGGGCTAAAGAACGGTGATGGATCAAACCCAGATCTGTTGACTGGGTGTAAGTGTTTGATTGGTTCTGATGCTCCGTCCATCACCACCCCCTTTTGTACCGCTTTGTTAGCCATAAGTTGGCAGGGTATGCTCAGACGTGGGTCCCTTGTTCACTTTGCAACTGGATTGAAGCAAGCCTGACTGAAGACGGCTGAAATACCAGAAACCTGTCCTAGGAAGGTTGTTTCCGGTCCAGGGAAGGCATGGCTTGGCAGTTCGGGCTGGACTGTTCCCATGATGCACAGGGTCAGACTGATTTGCATATGGCCATGTCTGAACAGGGGGGGCAGAGTGGGCTAAAGAATGGTGATGGATAAAACCCAGATCTGTTGACTGGGTGTGAGTGTTTGATTGGTTCTGATGCTCCGTCCATCACCACCCCCTTTTGTCCCGCTTTGTTCGCCATAATTTGGCAGGGTACGCTCAGACGTGAGTCCCTTGCTCACTTTGCCACTGGATTCAAGCAAGCCTGGCTGAAGACGGCTGAAATGCCAGATACCGGTCCTAGGAAGCCTGTTTCTGGTCCAGGGAAGGCATGGCTTGGCAGTTTGGGTTGGACTGTTCCCATGATGCACAGGGTCAGACTGATTTGCATATGGCCATGTCTGAACTGGGGTGGCAGAGTGGGCTAAAGAACGGTGATGGATCAAACCCAGATCTGTTGACTGGGTGTGAGTGTTTGATTGGTTCTGATGCTCCGTCTATCACCACCCCCTTTTGTACCGCTTTGTTTGCCATAAGTTGGCAGGGTATGCTCAGACGTGACGTGAGTCCCTTGCTCACTTTGCCACTGGATTCAAGCAAGCCTAGTTGAAGACAGCTGAAATGCCAGAAACCGGTCTGTTGGACCCGGCCTCGTAACATGGCTCTACTGGTCCCCACACCACCTAACCTGGTGCCGGCGGCCCCAATCCCCCGGCCTCACCAAGCCTTTCCACCAGAACACACGCACTCAACCCGGACACCCTCGTCCATGGCCTCTCTCCTTTCGGCCACCCCGGGCCCGCGTGCCCACTTCATGCACCAAGATGGCCGCCCGGCCCCAGCGCGACCCGGGCCTAGAGGCGCCACTCCGGCTGGAGGACATCACGCTTCCAGGGGTTGAGAGAGGGATGAGCAGTTTCTATCGCACCTCTGAACTCCCCTGGGACGATGGGTTTCGATCGGCCCTCTGGCCTCCCTGAAGGCTGACTCCACTCCTGCTGGGTGTCTGGGACTCCTCCCGACCCGGCCCTGAAAGGATCAAAAGACAATGGCAGGAAACCCCCGACAAGCGACCCCCAGGTGACAAGACCCCTGCCTGCACAGACTCCGGACATCAAAGAGGGGTCGACCTATAACCAGGGGTGCTCTGGGACTGTCCGGCAGATTCGATGCTGGAACAACGAGAGCCTGCTGACGCGGTCGCGGCTCCTGGAACTTAGAACTACCTGAGCCCTGCTGAGTGACTCGCGGCTCCCCGAAGGTCGTAAGACCTCCGAACTTGTACCTGAGCCCTGCTGAGTGACTCGCGGCTCCCTGAAGATCGTAAGACCTCCGAACTTGTACCTGAGCCCTGCAGAGTGACTCGCGGCTCCCCGAAGATCGTAAGACCTCCAAACTTGTACCTGAGCCCTGCTGAGTGACTCGCGGCTCCCTGAAGATCGTAAGACCTCCGAACTTGTACCTGAGCCCGCTGAGTGACTCGCGGCTTCCACAGACTCCACTGGTCCCGCCGGACCCCACGACAACCAGCCTACCCCCCAGCTCGAGGATTGTGAGCTGTGCGCTGGGTACAACCTTACCTTGAACTTTGGTGCCAAAGACTGTCCCGCTACCCCCTATCCCTTCCGAGACTCATTGAGCCCGCGCTCTCCTTGTACATATTTGCAGTGCTAACCTATTTGATAAAGATTGGTTCCTGAGAACGCACGGTGTGTTGTTTCTGTGTCGTGTGGTGCCCGAAGTACGATCCTCGATACGAGACTTCTCCTCCTGAGGAGTCTCCCGCCAGTGCCCGGCTACGATACTTGAGGGTGGGTCTCAGGGTAGTCAGGACTCCCTTCCCGGGCTCCTCTGAGGTCGCCGTCTAACACGGTCCTAGGAAGCTTGTTTCAGGTCCAGGGACGGCATGGCTTGGCAGTTCGGGCTGGAGTGTTCCCATGATGCACAGGGTCAGACTGATTTGCATATGGCCATGTCTGAACTGGGGTGGCAGAGTGGGCTAAAGAACGGTGATGGATCAAACCCAGATCTGTTGACTGGGTGTGAGTGTTTGATTGGTTCTGATGCTCTGTCCATCACAATCCCCTTTTGTACCGCTTTGTTCGCCATAAGTTGGCAGGGTATTCTCAGACGTGAGTCCCTTGCTCACTTTGCCACTGGATTCAAGCAAGCCTGGCTGAAAAACGGCTGAAATGCCAGAAACCGGTCCTAGGAAGCTTGCTTCCGGTCCAGGGAAGGCATGGCTTGGCAGTTCAAGCTGGACTGTTCCCATGATGCACAGGGTCAGACTGATTTGCATATGGCCATGTCTGAACTGGGGTGGCAGAGTGGGCTAAAGAACAGTGATGGATCAAACCCAGATCTGTTGACTGGCTGTGAGTGTTTGATTGATTCTGATGCTCCGTCCATCATCACCCCCTTTTGTACCGCTATTTTCGCCATAAGTTGGCAGGGTATGCTCAGACGTGAGTCCCTTGCTTACTTTGCGACTGGATTCAAACAAGCCTGGCTGAAGACGGCTGAAATTCCAGAAACCGGTCCTAGGAAGGTGGTTTCCGGTCCAGGGAAGGCATGGCTTGGCAGTTCGGGCTGGACTGTTCCCATGATGCACAGGGTCAGACTGATTTGCATATGGCCATTTCTGAACAGGGGGGGCAGAGTGGGCTAAAGAATGGTGATGGATAAAACCCAGATCTGTTGACTGGGTGTGGTGTTTGATTGGTTCTGATGCTCCGTCCATCACCACCCCCTTTTGTCCCGCTTTGTTCGCCATAAGTTGGCAGGGTACGCTCAGACGTGAGTCCCTTGCTCACTTTGCCACTGGATTCAAGCAAGCCTGGCTGAAGACGGCTGAAATGCCGGAATCCGGTCCTAGGAAGCCTGTTTCTGGTCCAGGGAAGGCATGGCTTGGCAGTTTGGGCTGGACTGTTCCCATGATGCACAGGGTCAGACTGATTTGCATATGGCTATGTCTGAACTGGGGTGGCAGAGTGGGCTAAAGAACGGTGATGGATCAAACCCAGATCTGTTGACTGGGTGTGAGTGTTTGATTGGTTCTGAAGCTCCGTCTATCACCACCCCTTTTTGTACCGCTTTGTTCGCCATAAGTTGGCAGGGTATGCTAAGACGTGAGTCCCTTGCTCACTTTGCCACTGGATTCAAGCAAGCCTGGCTGAAGACGGCTGAAATGCCAGAAACCGATCCTAGGAAGCTTGTTTCTGGTCCAGGGAAGGCATGGCTTGGCAGTTCAGGCTGGACTGTTCCCATGATGCACAGGGTCAGACTGATTTGCATATGGCTATGTCTGAACTGGGGTGGCAGAGTGGGCTAAAGAACGGTGATAGATCAAACCCAGATCTGTTGACTGGGTGTGATTGTTTGATTGGTTCTGATGCTCGGTCCATTACCACCCCCTTTTGTACAGCTTTGTTCGCCCTATTTTGGCAGGGTATGCTCAGACGTGAGTCCCTTGCTTACTTTGCCACTGGATTCAAGCAATCCTGGCTGAAGACGGCTGAAATGCCAGAAACCGATACTAGGAAGCTTGTTTCCAGTCCAGGGAAAGCATGGCTTGGCAGTTCGGGCTGGACTGTTAACATGATGCACAGGGTCAGACTGATTTGCATATGGCCATGTCTGAACTGGGGTGGCAGAGTGGGCTAAAGTACAGTGATGGATCAAACCCAGATCTGTTGACTGGGTGTCAGTGTTTGATTGGTTCTGATGCTCCGTCCAGCACCACCCCCTTTTGTACCGCTTTGTTCGCCATAAGTTGGCAGGGTATGCTCAGACGTGAGTCCCTTGCTCACTTTGCCACTGGATTCAAGCAAGCCTGGCTGAAGACGGCTGAAATGCCAGAAACCGGTCCTAGGAAGCTTGTTTCAGAACCAGGGAAGGCATGGCTTGGCATTTCAGGCTGGACTGTTCCCATGATGCACAGGGTCAGACTGATTTGCATATGGCCATGTCTGAACTGGGGTGGCAGAGTGGGCTAAAGAACGGTGATGGATCAAACCCAGATCTGTTGACTGGGTGTGAGTGTTAGATTGGTTCTGATGCTCCGTCCATCACCACCCCCTTTTGTACCGCTTTGTTCGCCATAAGTTGGCAGGGTGTGCTCAGACGTGAGTCCCTTGCTCACTTTGCCACTGGATTCAAGCAAGCCTGGCTAAAGACGGCTGAAATGCCAGAAACCGGTCCTAGAAAGCTTGTTTCCGGTCAAGGGAAGGCATGGCTTGGCAGTTTGGGCTGGACTGTTCCCATGAGGCACAGGGTCAGACTGATTTGCATATGGCCATGTCTGAACTGGGGTGGCAGAGTGGGCTAAAGAACGGTGATGGATCAAACCCAGATCTGTTGACTGGGTGTGAGTGTTTGATTGGTTCTGATGCTCCGTCCATCACCACCCCCTTTCGTACCGCTTTGTTCGCCATAAGTTGGCAGGGTATGCTCAGACGTGAGTCCCTTGCTCACTTTGCGACTGGATTCAAGCAAGCCTGGCTGAAGACGGCTGAAATGCCAGAAACCGGTCCTAGGAAGCTTGTTTTTGGTCCAGGGAAGGCATGGCTTGGCAGTTCGGGCTGGACTGTTCGAACGAGGCACAGGGTCAGACTGATTTGCATATGGCCATGTCTGAACTGGTGTGGCAGAGTGGGCTAAAGAACGGTGATGGATCAAATCCAGATCTGTTGTCTGGGTGTGAGTGTCTGATTGGTTCTGATGCTCCGTCCATCACCACCCCCTTTTGTACCGCTTTGTTCGCCATAAGTTGGCAGGGTATGCTCAGACGTGAGTCCCTTGCTCACTTTGCCACTGGATTCAAGCAAGCCTGGCTGAAGACGGCTGAAATGCCAGAAACTGGTCCTAGAAAGCTTGTTTCCGGTCCAGGGAAGGCGTGGCTTGGCAGTTCGGGCTGGACTGTTCCCATGATGCACAGGGTCAGACTGATTTGCATATGGCCATGTCTGAACTGGGGTGGCAGAGTGGGCTAAAGAACGGTGATGGATCAAACCCAGATCTGTTGACTGGATGTAAGTGTTTGATTGGTTCTGATGCTCCGTCCATCACCACCCCCTTTTGTACCGCTTTGTTCGCCATAAGTTGGCATGGTATGCTCAGACGTGAGTCCCTTGCTCACTTTGCCACTGGATTCAAGCAAGCCTTGCTAAAGATGGCTGAAATGCCATTAACCGGTCCTAGGAAGCTTGTTTCTGGTCCAGGGAAGGCATGGCTTGGCAGTTCAGGCTGGACTGTTCCCATGATGCACAGGGTCAGACTGATTTGCATATGGCTATGTCTGAACTGGGGTGGCAGAGTGGGCTAAAGAAGGGTGATAGATCAAACCCAGATCTGTTGACTGGGTGTGATTGTTTGATTGGTTCTGATGCTCGGTCCATTACCACTCCCTTTTGTACAGCTTTGTTCGCCCTATGTTGGCAGGGTATGCTCAGACGTGAGTCCCTTGCTCACTTTGCCACTGGATTCAAGCAAGCCTGGCTGAAGACGGCTGAAATGCCAGAAACCGGTACTAGGAAGCTTGTTTCCGGTCCAGGGAAGGCATGGCTTGGCAGTTCGGGCTGGACTGTTAACATGATGCACAGGGTCAGACTGATTTGCATATGGCCATGTCTGAACTGGGGTGGCAGAGTGGGCTAAAGTACAGTGATGGATCAAACCCAGATCTGTTGACTGGGTGTGAGTGTTTGATTGGTTCTGATGCTCCGTCCAGCACCACCCCGTTTTGTACCGCTTTGTTCGCCATAAGTTGTCAGCGTATGCTCAGACGTGAGTCCCTTGCTCACTTTTCCACTGGATTCAAGCAAGCCTGGCTGAAGACGATAGAAATGCCAGGCACCGGTCCTAGGAAGCTTGTTTCAGAACCAGGGAAGGCATGGCTTGGCAGTTCAGGCTGGACTGTTCCCATGATGCACAGGGTCAGACTGATTTGCATATGGCCATGTCTGAACTGGGGTGGCAGAGTGGGCTAAAGAACGGTGATGGATTAAACCCAGATCTGTTGACTGGGTGTGAGTGTTAGATTGGTTCTGATGCTCCGTCCATCACCACCCCCTTTTGTACCGCTTTGTTCGCCATAAGTTGGCAGGGTGTGCTCAGACGTGAGTCCCTTGCTCACTTTGCCACTGGATTCAAGCAAGCCTGGCTAAAGACGGCTGAAATGCCAGAAACCGGTCCTAGAAAGCTTGTTTCCGGTCAAGGGAAGGCATGGCTTGGCAGTTTGGGCTGGACTGTTCCCATGAGGCACAGGGTCAGACTGATTTGCATGTGGCCATGTCTGAACTGGGGTGGCAGAGTGGGCTAAAGAACGGTGATGGATCAAACCCAGATCTGTTGACTGGGTGTGAGTGTTTGATTGGTTCTGATGCTCCGTCCATCACCACCCCCTTTTGTACCGCTTTGTTCGCCATAAGTTGGCAGGGTATGCTCAGACGTGAGTCCCTTGCTCACTTTGCGACTGGATTCAAGCAAGCCTGGCTGAAGACGGCTGAAATGCCAGAAACCGGTCCTAGGAAGCTTGTTTTCGGTCCAGGGAAGGCATGGCTTGGCAGTTCGGGCTGGACTGTTCGAACGAGGCACAGGGTCAGACTGATTTGCATATGGCCATGTCTGAACTGGTGTGGCAGAGTGGGCTAAAGAACAGTGATGGATCAAATCCAGATCTGTTGTCTGGGTGTGAATGTCTGATTGGTTCTGATGCTCCGTCCATCACCACCCCCTTTTGTACCGCTTTGTTCGCCATAAGTTGGCAGGGTATGCTCAGACGTGAGTCCCTTGCTCACTTTGCCACTGGATTCAAGCAATCCTGGCTGAAGACGGCTGAAATGCCAGAAACCGGTCCTAGAAAGCTTGTTTCCGGTCCAGGGAAGGCGTGGCTTGGCAGTTCGGGCTGGACTGTTCCCATGATGCACAGGGTCAGACTGATTTGCATATGGCCATGTCTGAACTGGGGTGGCAGAGTGGGCTAAAGAACGGTGATGGATCAAACCCAGATCTGTTGACTGGATGTAAGTGTTTGATTGGTTCTGATGCTCCGTCCATCACCACCCCCTTTTGTACCGCTTTGTTCGCCATAAGTTGGCATGGTATGCTCAGACGTGAGTCCCTTGCTCACTTTGCCACTGGATTCAAGCAAGCCTTGCTAAAGATGGCTGAAATGCCATTAACCGGTCCTAGGAAGCTTGTTTCTGGTCCAGGGAAGGCATGTCTTGGCAGTTCAGGCTGGACTGTTCCCATGATGCACAGGGTCAGACTGATTTGCATATGGCTATGTCTGAACTGGGGTGGCAGAGTGGGCTAAAGAAGGGTGATAGATCAAACCCAGATCTGTTGACTGGGTGTGATTGTTTGATTGGTTCTGATGCTCGGTCCATTACCACTCCCTTTTGTACAGCTTTGTTCGCCCTATGTTGGCAGGGTATGCTCAGACGTGAGTCCCTTGCTCACTTTGCCACTGGATTCAAGTAAGCCTGGCTGAAGACGGCTGAAATGCCAGAAACCGGTACTAGGAAGCTTGTTTCCGGTCCAGGGAAGGCATGGCTTGGCAGTTCGGGCTGGACTGTTAACATGATGCACAGGGTCAGACTGATTTGCATATGGCCATGTCTGAACTGGGGTGGCAGAGTGGGCTAAAGTACAGTGATGGATCAAACCCAGATCTGTTGACTGGGTGTGAGTGTTTGATTGGTTCTGATGCTCCGTCCAGCACCACCCCGTTTTGTACCGCTTTGTTCGCCATAAGTTGTCAGCGTATGCTCAGACGTGAGTCCCTTGCTCACTTTTCCACTGGATTCAAGCAAGCCTGGCTGAAGACGATAGAAATGCCAGGCACCGGTCCTAGGAAGCTTGTTTCAGAACCAGGGAAGGCATGGCTTGGCAGTTCAGGCTGGACTGTTCCCATGATGCACAGGGTCAGACTGATTTGCATATGGCCATGTCTGAACTGGGGTGGCAGAGTGGGCTAAAGAACGGTGATGGATTAAACCCAGATCTGTTGACTGGGTGTGAGTGTTAGATTGGTTCTGATGCTCCGTCCATCACCACCCCCTTTTGTACCGCTTTGTTCGCCATAAGTTGGCAGGGTTTGCTCAGACGTGAGTCCCTTGCTCACTTTGCCACTGGATTCAAGCAAGCCTGGCTAAAGACGGCTGAAATGCCAGAAACCGGTCCTAGAAAGCTTGTTTCCGGTCAAGGGAAGGCATGGCTTGGCAGTTTGGGCTGGACTGTTCCCATGAGGCACAGGGTCAGACTGATTTGCATGTGGCCATGTCTGAACTGGGGTGGCAGAGTGGGCTAAAGAACGATGATGGATCAAACCCAGATCTGTTGACTGGGTGTGAGTGTTTGATTGGTTCTGATGCTCCGTCCATCACCACCCCCTTTTGTACCGCTTTGTTCGCCATAAGTTGGCAGGGTATGCACAGACGTGAGTCCCTTGCTCACTTTGCCACTGGATTCAAGCAAGCCTGGTTGAAGACAGCTGAAATGCCAGAAACCGGTCCTAGGAAGCTTGTTTCAGAACCAGGGAAGGCATGGCTTGGCAGTTCAGGCTGGAGTGTTCCCATGATGCACAGGGTCAGACTGATTTGCATATGGCCATGTCTGAACTGGGGTGGCAGAGTGGGCTAAAGAAGGGTGATGGATCAAACCCAGATCTGTTGACTGGGTGTGAGTGTTTGATTGGTTCTGATGCTCCGTTCTTCACCATCCCTTTTTTTACCGCTTTGTTCGCCATAAGTTGGCAGGGTATGCTCAGACCTGAGTCCCTTGCTCACTTTGCCACTGGATTCAAGCAAGCCTGTCTGAAAACGGCTGAAATGCCAGAAACCGGTCCTAGGAATGTTGTTTCTGGTCCAGGGAAGGCATGGCTTGGCAGTTCAGGCTGGAGTGTTCCCATGATGCACAGGGTCAGACTGATTTGCATATGGCCATGTCTGAACTGGGGTGGCAGAGTGGGCTAAAGAAGGGTGATGGATCAAACCCAGATCTGTTGACTGGGTGTGAGTGTTTGATTGGTTCTGATCCTCCGTTCTTCACCATCCCCTTTTTTACAGCTTTGTTCGCCATAAGTTGGCAGGGTTTGCTCAGACCTGAGTCCCTTGCTCACTTTGCCACTGGATTCAAGCAAGCCTGTCTGAAAACGGCTGAAATGCCAGAAACCGGTCCTAGGAAGGTTGTTTCCGGTTCAGGGAAGGCATGGCTTGGCAGTTCGGGCTGGACTGTTCCCATGATGCACAGGGTCAGACTGATTTGCATATGGCCATGTCTGAACTGGGGTGGCAGAGTGGGCTAAAGAACAGTGATGGATCAAACCCAGATCTGTTGACTGGGTGTGAGTGTTTGATCCGTTCTGATGCTCCGTTCTTCACCATCCCCTTTTTTACCGCTTTGTTCGCCATAAGTTGGCAGGGTATGCTCAGACGTGAGTACCTTGCTTACTTTGCCACTGGATTCAAACAAGCCTGGCCGAAGACGGCTGAAATACCAGAAACCGGTCCTAGGAAGGTTGTTTCCGGTCCAGGGAAGGCATGGCTTGGCAGTTTGGGCTGGACTGTTTCCATGATGCACAGGGTCAGACTGATTTCCATATGGCTATGTCTGAACTCGGGTGGCAGAGTGGGCTAAAGAACGGTGATGGATCAAACCCAGATCTGTTGACTGGGTGTGAGTGTTTGATTGGTTCTGATGCTCGGTCCATTACCACCCCATTTTGTACCGCTTTGTTCGCCATAAGTTGGCAGGGTACGCTCAGACGTGAGTCTCTTGCTCACTTTGCCACTGGATTCAAGCAAGCCTGGCTGAAGACGGCTGAAATGCTAGAAACCGGTCCTAGGAAGCTTGTTTCCGGTCTAGGGAAGGCATGGCTTGGCAGTTCGGGCTGGACTGTTCCCATGATGCACAGGGTCAGACTGATTTGCATATGGCCATGTCTGAACTGGGGTGGCAGAGTGGGCTAAAGTACGGTGATTGATCAAACCCAGATCTGTTGACTGGGTGTGAGTGTTTGATTAGTGAGGAAATATGAATTTTTATGATCGATTGTGTCCCCTATCTTAGACCCCAATGGCTCCATGTACATACTACAAGTACATGTATGTTCCCTCCACTTCCAGCTATGAAGACGCAAATACGTATGCGTCCAACGTTAACATGTCCTCTTTCAGATCCACCATGAATGGATCGAATATTCCGTTCCTAAGTATGCCTTGCCACCGTCTTTATATGGTATACTTTTCACGTTTTTCAGTTCTGGCAAGATAGGCCCTGAATTCTGCCATCGAGCCTTTTCCTGCTTTCTGCCTCTGAATGCTCCAGCCTGGACCTGCATCTGTATCCATGACCTTTGTCTTACTTCCTGCGCGGCTAACGGCGCCTGGCCCGGCCTGTTGCCTGCCAAGACTGTATTCAGCCTTCAAGTTATCTGCTCCACTCCTCGAGAAATACATTCCTGTCTAGTAGTTTAGGTAAACATCCTTCCAGCTACAGAGCAAAGGGCCCGGCCTTACTGTCTCCGTGCAAGTAATTCATGGCTCCTGTTGCCATGGTAGGCCCATGCCCCCTCGCATCTCATGTAGACATGTAGACGCTTATACACGCACTAGTAGTCAGTATAGGATAGCCTCTGCCTGAGAGACCTTTCCTTCCAGATAATACAGTTCCTTAAACACAAGATATTAGATACGATTTGGGATTAGGTTGTTCTGACATCCCAGACTTCTGTCTCCTCATGTAGGGCTAAATGTCAAGTCCCCTTCACCCTCCAGTTACACGTCAAACACACGTCATGCTACTCCGCGCACATCTCTGCCAAGTATTTCTGCTGACTTTGCAGGATTCACTTATGGATCCACCCACCTGTGTCATCATCAGAATGACGTTTCTAGTACACGCCCTTATGCACGCCTATTGTAACGCCTTTTTTCATTACGTATGTGTATTCTTATCCCTCTTCTCAGCTGTAACGCCTTCTGCATATGTCTTCACTGTAATGCATTTACTATAAATATGACAACCTGTCAATAAACTAGCGCTCTATCCCTTCCCGAACCTTAGTGGTGACGGAATACGATTGCCTGGTTCGAACCAATTCCTTTGTAAGGAATAAACCCATTTTAAAACCTCAAATATCACGGATTCTGCCTCTTATTTTTACTGAGCTATTCTTATTGAATTTTACCGCATAAATTAAGTCTAGGTAATTAAATTTACCACATAATTGGCGCCCGAATAGGGACACCTCTCACACCCCACGCGCCGGAGGTGCGTTGCAGACCCGGTCTCCTGCCACAGCCGGACGGACAACTACGCGTACCCGCAGGATTTCCTGTATCTCCCTCAGGCCAACGGAGGTGACTGAGGCTGCGATCAACACCCAGACGAGGCGGTGAGGAGTGCGGAGGATCCCGACCAGAGCCTAGCTGAGAGAGCAAGATCCGAGGTATAAAGAGGCCCACCAGATTCCGAAGTTCCGAAGTAACTAAGTCACGAGTCGAGTCCAGCCCAGGTTGGTCTAGTCCAGACCAGACTTTCTGAGGCCTTCTGTTCCGTTCCGTGCTTCCCGGTGAGTACCGTTGCTGGGGACGCATCTAGACGTGCGCATTGGTTTGTGCCGGTCAAGACGGGTTTGGGTACACAGACCTGGTCTGCACTGTTTCAGCAGTGTATCTGTACTGTTTAGCAGTATATCTAGTATTATGCAGTTAACTAGTTCTATTCTAATTATTATTGTTCGTTCTAAAATGTTTTAATATGTTTTAAATGTCGTGGTATGAGTGATTGTTCGACCTTCATTATTGTGTTTATTGTATTAATTGTGCTCAAGTCCGACTAAGAACCAAGTAGCAAGGTTCAAGATGCCGTTATTCTCGAAATTAAGACAGATAAAAACTAGAAAAGGGATACTCGAGGAAGCCGTTCCCATTCCACCTAGGGACACTCCAGGGTACTTTATGTACCATAAGCATGGCCTAGATGCCATATTATATCTCGAATTGTGGGTAGACTACACCAAGGATTTAGTAGAGAAACAGAGATGGCCCGTTGTTGGGACATGGGATGCAGATTGCATCATGAGAGTAGAAGAAGCATTATGGAGAAAGAAAGCCAGACAGTCACAGAAAGATGCCATTGAATTATGGCGTAAAGAATCGCATAGACGCACAGAGAAAGCGCTCAGAAAGCAAGAGAAAAGTAGGGAGGATTCAGACAAAGCCCGAGAAAACGTATTGATTGAGGAAGGTATCCGAGTAAAAGCAGAACAAGTAGACAGGCAACGAAACACTCTTATGAGTGGTATGTATCCTCTTCTGGCCGAGGGTTTACCTAAGGCCACCCCGGAAGTACCGAAAGATCTGCCACCTCCATTGCGTCCGACTAAATTGCACCCCAAGACTGCAAAGGACATTTTCCTTTCTTCCTATTTAGATGATGTAGCCCCCGAATATGTTAATGCTCCGCCGCCACGCACACCGCCTGCTAATGGCACTCGACCCCGAGAAAATCTGTCCCCACTCCCGCAGCAACATACTCCTCCGTCCGTTCAAAACCTTCCGCCCGTTCCTTCACTTCTCCCTGCATCTATTCTTCCTACCTTACACCCAACGAATCCTTTTGGACCTAGCACCTCAGGAGGTGCGACAGGAAGTTTTCATACGCCGCCATCAGTGCGTCGATTGACTTATAGGGATTTAGCACACCAACGTACACCGCAAACAGCGAATTATGACATACTTAAAGAGCCTCTTACAGATTGTAGATATGATCCAGTACCAGGTAAAGACGACAGAATGATGCTATCATCAGTACGTCTACGACGAGTTGCGAACTATTTAATGATACTACCAGGAATGATTGATCATCTAGACAAAATATATCACTTTGTCCAAACAGGGCAAGGTCCTGAAAGTATTGGCGAGGCTATGGCATACCAGAAAGTGGACACGCAGAAACTGTTGTTACGCTTCTTCATAAACTGCCTGATAAGACACAGAGATAGGCCAGGTGTAGACGCGGAAGAAATGAGAGCCCTTAACAAATGGGGCCAGAATATAGCAGACGGAAAACATGATAAACAGAATAGTATAGAAAGTATGTACCGAAGGATCAGGAAAAAAGTAGAACAAATATGTGAAAAAGAACAGCCTGAAAGAGAAACAGATGCAGATAAAACCGAGTCCTCAGGGGATGAGGAACAATTAGAAATGACAACAGGACAATTACAATTACCAGCTAGAGAAACGATAGCTTATGTAGGTAAAGGAAGATCCTTCAATAATCCAATACGCCCGATACGTCCAGAAAGTAAGAGAAGTTTTCAAGCAGCCATGTCAAACCCAAAGACCCCTGAACACTTATTTCAGGCTACTGATAAAATACTTCAAGAACGAATGGGGTACCATGTACTCGATTCTATGGATGAACAAGAATTAGCCAGGTCAGCAGTACAATGGGCTGACAGTTCTGATAAATATAGTGATGATGCGCTAGCACATACGTTTTTGAATCTTTCACCAGACGAACAGCGATTAGCTGGTATATACATGATACAACATCTCCTCATATTATATAAAGGCCAACACTCCGATCCTGGTCCCCTACCTGATATACTGATAGAACTACTCATGAATAAATGGAGAGGTCTAGGTACAGATCTAATTAAAATAATTCTAGAACATCGACACAGATATAGTGCCTTTCTGTGTCCAGAACACGATCCAGCTCCCTCCATGGAAAGAAAGACGTATTACATAGACAGACAGAATCCCTTACGCGAAGTGCACCCAGTTAGAAACGATGATAATACTTTTAGACGCGTGTTCGTGTACACGCCTATAACTAAAATAGAACTATTGGAAATGAAAAAAGTAGTGCCCAGCCATGACAGAGATCCAGCAGGTTTTCACCGTGAAATAAAAGACATGTTACTCATGGGTGATTATACCTATCCTGACATTATGAAAATATTGAAAGCATTATTGCCTGCCGGTATTTACGAGAAACTCAAGGAAAAAGAGTGGGAGGTGGGAGAACAAAAGATTGATTGGACAGCATTAGAAAACGAAGAAAATACCCGAACTGCAGGCCTAGGGCTTGGAGATAAAACTAAAGCGTTACCAGGATTATTAGTACAAGTGTTGCCACGTTTATTAACTACGAAAAAGGAAGACTGGGGAGCAATCTCAGCTTGCAAACAGAAACCCGATGAAGACACTAGTGATTTTTATTCCCGATTTGAAAAATGTTTTGGTATTAATAGCGGCCTGAAAGCAAGTAGCGATTCATATCCACATCTTTTTGTAACAAAATTAGTCGAGAATTCCTTGCCCCAGGTTAAGAACAGAGTATTAAAGGTAGAGAGCTCTTGGCAAGCTAATACCCCGTCACAAATGTTACAAATGTTACAGTACCACCAGAATAGAATTAGAGAAGAACAAGAACACGAACAAAGACGTATGAAAGACACGAAAATGAAAATGCTCGTCGCCCAGTCAGCTCCAGCTGACAGTCATAAAAAGGGTGCGACACAGTTCAGTAATTCAGCAGTTCCTGTTAAAGGGACAAGCAACTATTGTAAACAGCCAGGTCATTATATAAACGATTGTGCAGTTCTGAAACATAATATCTCTACGGGTAAAACCAAGGAGAGACCACGTCCGCCCAGACAGGATCAGATCCAACAACAAGTTCCCCAGAATGTACAGCCTATGCAAGCTGCACAACAGACCGTAGCGGTCCCACAGTCGCAGCCTATTGCCGCAACACAGAACACGACACAACAGATGTACCAGTATGCACAAAATGACTATCCCGATTATCAGCGATACACATGAAACAGCCTAGAGAGGGAAGTCGGCTTACCCCTTATAGAGGTTCCCGTAGATCAAGAGGGTCCTTATGTACATAGTCAAGTATTAGGGAAGGACAGAAAGTTTTTAATTGATACAGGGGCAAGCAGAACAACTATAAGTCACGACGAGGTTCCAGGGGCACCCCTCTCAGGCTCACAAAATGTTTCCCTTGGATTTTCAGGACAGCCTATTGTAAATGAAGTATC
Organism: Triturus cristatus; assembly: GCF_964204655.1. Lineage (NCBI taxonomy): Eukaryota > Metazoa > Chordata > Amphibia > Caudata > Salamandridae > Triturus > Triturus cristatus. Next base: position 1,206,753,498 of record NC_140590.1, read on the forward strand.
GCAACCTCTGCCTCTTGCAGTTGGTCCATTGACACGGACTACAGATTTATTGCTTACAAAATCATGCCCAGAAAACTTGTTAGGTATAAAGACACTAAACGCTCTAGGAGCCGTAATATGTTGTTCCCCGGAGGGGGTACGATTATTTTTGCGTGACTTTAAAGGTCACTATGTATTTAGAGACATGGATCACAGGTTACAGAATGTCCCTGCACATTTATGGGCACAAGGCCCCACTGATGTAGGTTGTATGCATATTACACCATATCGGGTCACACTCAAAGCAGGAGTGGTATTACCACGAATCCGACAATACAAGTTACCTCCAGATGCTGTAGTGGCTTTGCTGCAAATCATTGACGAGCTCATTGCACAAGAAGTGGTTGTGGAAACCGACTCCAATGTGTGTAATTCTCCTATTATTCCAATTCTTAAACGAACTGATCCAAAAGCACCCCCAGTTTATCGATTAATTATTGATCTGCGCGAATTAAATAAATGCATTGTACCACAATACCCCGTGGTTCCAGATATCTCTTCATTATTGACAGCTATTGATTCAGAAGCAACGTTCTTTACTGTAATTGACCTCAAGAACGCCTTCTTTAGCGTCCCAATTGATCCAGAAAGCCAATATTTGTTTGGATTTAGTCTAAATGGATGAAGCTTCAAATTTGCACGCGCACCTCAAGGATTCACAGAAAGCCCCAGCATCTATAGCCAAGCACTGAAAAGACAACTTGACAGTATCCACATGCCTGTTAACACTACCCTGCTTCAGTATGTCGATGATCTGCTGATCACCGCCCGAAGCGAACCCGAATGTGAAAAAGCATCACTGACGGTTTTACATTTTCTGGCCGACAAGGGGCACAAGGTGTCCCCTTCGAAGCTGCAATTTTGTGTTCAGCAAGTTGTGTACCTTGGGCACTTGCTGTCCAAGGGGGGGAGACAGCTCACACCTGATCGCATCCAGTTAATTGTAAACATGCCACCACCCAAGACACAAAAGGAGGTGCGGGCCTTCATAGGTCTCACTTCGTACTGTAGACAATGGATTCCCCAATATGCATTTCTAGTAAAGCCACTCATTCAGTTGACAACCCAGGAGGCAGCGACTTCGACTGTCCTCCCTTGGACTCAGGCACATACACAAGCTTTTGAAGACTTAAAGAAAGCCTTATGCCAAGCACCTGTTTTAGCGACACCATGTTACAGTAAGCCTTTTACACTCTTTGTTACAGAACGCGAAGGTACTGCCTTGTCAGTACTCACTCAGGAACAAGCAGGTTCACACAAGCCGTGTGCTTACTTTTCTAGCACATTAGATCCAGTAGCTCAGGCTCTGCCTACATGCCTGAAATCAGTCGCAGCGACAGCTTTAGCAATCAGACAAAGCGATTTCATAGTATTAGGACATCAATTGACAGTGCAAGTTCCACATTCCGTGGAAGTTCTTTTAAACAGAACTCAGACTCAGCACTTGACTATAGCACGACTGACAGGTTACGAATTAACATTGTTTCAGCCACACATAGAAATCAGACGCTGTAGTACATTAAACCCTGCCACACTTTTGCCATTAAGTGGAACAGACCCATTGGCACATGATTGTATTGAAGTCATTACTATTACGACGAAACCCAGACAAGACTTGACAGACATTCCATTACCAGATCCAGACCTGACACTTTATGTGGATGGTTCGTGCATGAGAACAAGTACAGGAGAATTAGTGGCCGCTTACGCAGTCACGACAGACACCGAAGTTATTGAAACAAATTGTATTGACACATTGTCAGCTCAAGCAGCAGAGCTCATCGCTCTGACACAAGCCTGTATTCAAGCCAGAAATAAAAGAGTCAACATATACACAGATTCTCGTTATGCATTCGGAGTTGTACACGACTTCGGAGTCCTTTGGCGAGAGAGAGGTTATTTGACTTCTCACGGTGCCAACATTCAACACGGTCCCCTCATTCAAGCTCTGTTAGATGCAATACATCTGCCTACTTCGATATCTATCATGAAGTGCAAGGCTCATACAAAAGTCACCGATATCATTTCCCAGGGTAACGACCTAGCAGACCGAACAGCTAAGCAAACAGCACAGAATCGGATTCATGTAACTGACTTGACAAAGACAATAGTTCCGACACCGACACACTGCATGACAGTTAAGGATCCCGCCCTTGATGTAATTGACATACAGACACATGCTACACCAGAGGAAATCAAGAAATGGACTGAACTAGGGGGGATCCAAACAGATCAGGGATGGATGACGAAGGGAAAATCTACATGGTTTCTCCCCGACTCCATGGTTCAAGTTATCATTAACACAATACATAGTCCAGCACATCTAGGAGAGAAAGCTATGTTAGACAGTATTCAAAACATTTGGTTTAATAAACACTTACGAGCTGCAGCCAAACAGAAAGTCCGTACTTGTATGATTTGTTGTCAGTTCAACCCAGGTAAAGGCGTTCCTGTAGAGCAAGGTGGATTTCAACCTCCTGATCACCCTTTTGAAGTCCTCCAGATGGATTATATCCAGATGGAACGTTGTCGAGGATTCAAATATGTCCTCGTAGTTGTATGCGCTCTTTCCCGTTGGACAGAAGCATATCCAGTCTCAGATTACACTGCCCCGACCACTGCCAAGCAGTTGGTTCGTGAATTCTTCCCACGGTATGGTTTGCCCCGTATCGTGTACTCAGATAATGGCCAACCGTTCTCATCCGAGCTAATGAAACACATTTCACTCCTGTTAGGCTATCAATGGAAATTCCACTGTGTCCGGCATCCCGAGGCAGCAGGTCTCGTGGAACGTCATAACCAGACTCTGAAAATTCGACTCTCTAAAATCTGTAGAGAGAAAGGCGTCGACTGGATAGTAGCCTTACCAGTTGCACTATTTTACATGAGAATGATAGCACATTCTCGAACAGGGCTATCCCCGTACGAGGTGGTCTTCGGTAGGCCACCAAATATGTGGGGGATGCCTATACCTCGTAAAATCACTGATGTTGATTGTAATGTGCTGACAGATTACCTTGCTTCCTTGATGTCTGCACTACAATCTTGCCGTTCACAGGTAGCTGCAGCCTTTCCCGACAACACCGAGGTGAAGCCCCATGAAGTGGTTCCCGGAGATCTTGTCTTCATAAGAAATTTCGACAGGAGGAGCCCGCTGGAGCCTCGCTGGCAAACGCCGAAACTAGTACTCCTGACCACGAGGACAGCAGTGAAGGTCGAGGGTCGCAAGGGTTGGCTACACTCGAGCCACATCAAGAAATTTCATGGACTACCTTCTGATTTGAACTCTCAGCCCTGCCCCCCTCCACAGACTGATTCAAAACTCCCCCTGGTCGAGAACACTGCTTTTTTACCGCTTTGTTCGCCATAAGTTGGCAGGGTACGCTCAGACGTGAGTCTCTTGCTCACTTTGCCACTGGATTCAAGCAAGCCTGGCTGAAGACGGCTGAAATGCCAGAAACCGGTCCTAGGAAGCTTGTTTCCGGTCTAGGGAAGGCATGGCTTGGCAGTTCGGGCTGGACTGTTCCCATGATGCACAGGGTCAGACTGATTTGCATATGGCCATGTCTGAACTGGGGTGGCAGAGTGGGCTAAAGTACGGTGATTGATCAAACCCAGATCTGTTGACTGGGTGTGAGTGTTTGATTAGTTCTGATGCTCCGTCCAGCACCACCCCCTTTTGTACCGCTTTGTTCGCCATAAGTTGGCAGGGTATGCTCAGACGTGAGTCCCTTGCTCACTTTGCCACTGGATTCAAGCAAGCCTGGCTGAAGACGGCTGAAATGCCAGAAACCGGTCCTAGGAAGCTTGTTTCCGAACCAGGGAAGGCATGGGTTGGCAGTTCAGGCTGGACTGTTCCCATGATGCACAGGGTCAGACTGATCTGCATATGGCCATGTCTGAACTGGGGTGGCAGAGTGGGCTAAAGAACGGTGATGGATCAAACCCAGATCTGTTGACTGGGTGTGAGTGTTTGGTTCTGATGCTCCGTCCATCACCACCCCCTTTTGTACCGCTTTGCTCGCCATAAGTGGGCAGGTTATGCTCGGACGTGAGTCCCTTGCTCACTTTGCCACTGGATTCAAGCAAGCCTGGCTGAAGACGGCTGAAATGCCAGAAACCGGTCCTAGGAAGCTTGTTTACGGTCCAGGGAAGGCATGGCTTGGCAGTTCGGGCTGGACTGATTTGCATATGGCCATGTCTGAACTGGGGTGGCAGAGTGGGCTAAAGAATGGTGATGGATCAAACCCAGATCTGTTGACTGGGTGTGAGTGTTTGATTGGTTTTGATGCTCCATCCATCACCACCCCCTTTTGTACCGCTTTGTTCGCCATAAGTTGGCAGGGTATGCTCAGACGTGAGTCCCTTGCTCACTTTGCCACTGGATTCAAGCAAGCCTGGCTGAAGACGGCTGAAATGCCAGAAACCGGTCCTAGGAAGCTTGTTTCTGGTCCAGGGAAGGCATGGCTTGGCAGTTCAGGCTGGACTGTTCCCATGATGCACAGGGTCAGACTGATTTGCATATGGCTATGTCTGAACTGGGGTGGCAGAGTGGGCTAAAGAACGGTGATAGATCAAACCCAGATCTGTTGACTGGGTGTGATTGTTTGATTGGTTCTGATGCTCGGTCCATTACCACCCCCTTTTGTACAGCTTTGTTCGCCCTATGTTGGCAGGGTATGCTCAGACGTGAGTCCCTTGCTTACTTTGCCACTGGATTCAAGCAAGCCTGGCTGAAGACGGCTGAAATGCCAGAAACCGGTACTAGGAAGCTTGTTTCCGGTCCAGGGAAGGCATGGCTTGGCAGTTCAGGCTGGACTGTTCCCATGATGCACAGGGTCAGACTGATTTGCATATGGCCATGTCTGAACTGGGGTGGCAGAGTGGGCTAAAGTACGGTGATTGATCAAACCCAGATCTGTTGACTGGGTGTGAGTGTTTGATTAGTGAGGAAATATGAATTTTTATGATCGATTGTGTCCCCTATCTTAGACCCCAATGGCTCCATGTACATACTACAAGTACATGTATGTTCCCTCCACTTCCAGCTATGAAGACGCAAATACATATGCGTCCAACGTTAACATGTCCTCTTTCAGATCCACCATGAATGGATCGAATATTCCGTTCCTAAGTATGCCTTGCCACCGTCTTTATATGGTATACTTTTCACGTTTTTCAGTTCTGGCAAGATAGGCCCTGAATTCTGCCATCGAGCCTTTTCCTGCTTTCTGCCTCTGAATGCTCCAGCCTGGACCTGCATCTGTATCCATGACCTTTGTCTTACTTCCTGCGCGGCTAACAGTGCCTGGCCCGGCCTGTTGCCTGCCAAGACTGTATTCAGCCTTCAAGTTATCTGCTCCACTCCTCGAGAAATACATTCCTGTCTAGTAGTTTAGGTAAACATCCTTCCAGCTACAGAGCAAAGGGCCCGGCCTTACTGTCTCCGTGCAAGTAATTCATGGCTCCTGTTGCCATGGTAGGCCCATGCCCCCTCGCATCTCATGTAGACACGTAGACGCTTATACACGCACTAGTAGTCAGTATAGGATAGCCTCTGCCTGAGAGACCTTTCCTTCCAGATAATACAGTTCCTTAAACACAAGATATTAGATACGATTTGGGATTAGGTTGTTCTGACATCCCAGACTTCTGTCTCCTCATGTGGGGCTAAATGTCAAGTCCCCTTCACCCTCCAGTTACACGTCAAACACACGTCATGCTACTCCGCGCACATCTCTGCCAAGTATTTCTGCTGACTTTGCAGGATTCACTTATGGATCCACCCACCTGTGTCATCATCAGAATGACGTTTCTAGTACACGCCCTTATGCACGCCTATTGTAACGCCTTTTTTCATTACGTATGTGTATTCTTATCCCTCTTCTCAGCTGTAACGCCTTCTGCATATGTCTTCACTGTAATGCATTTACTATAAATATGACAACCTGTCAATAAACTAGCGCTCTATCCCTTCCCGAACCTTAGTGGTGACGGAATACGATTGCCTGGTTCGAACCAATTCCTTTGTAAGGAATAAACCCATTTTAAAACCTCAAATATCACGGATTCTGCCTCTTATTTTTACTGAGCTATTCTTATTGAATTTTACCGCATAAATTAAGTCTAGGTAATTAAATTTACCACATAATTGGCGCCCGAATAGGGACACCTCTCACACCCCACGCGCCGGAGGTGCGTTGCAGACCCGGTCTCCTGCCACAGCCGGACGGACAACTACGCGTACCCGCAGGATTTCCTGTATCTCCCTCAGGCCAACGGAGGTGACTAAGGCTGCGATCAACACCCAGACGAGGCGGTGAGGAGTGCGGAGGATCCCGACCAGAGCCTAGCTGAGAGAGCAAGATCCGAGGTATAAAGAGGCCCACCAGATTCCGAAGTTCCGAAGTAACTAAGTCACGAGTCGAGTCCAGTCCAGGTTGGTCTAGTCCAGACCAGACTTTCTGAGGCCTTCTGTTCCGTTCCGTGCTTCCCGGTGAGTACCGTTGCTGGGGACGCATCTAGACGTGCGCATTGGTTTGTGCCGGTCAAGACGGGTTTGGGTACACAGACCTGGTCTGCACTGTTTCAGCAGTGTATCTGTACTGTTTAGCAGTATATCTAGTATTATGCAGTTAACTAGTTCTATTCTAATTATTATTGTTCGTTCTAAAATGTTTTAATATGTTTTAAATGTCGTGGTATGAGTGATTGTTCGACCTTCAATATTGTGTTTATTGTATTAATTGTGCTCAAGTCCGAGTAAGAACCAAGTAGCAAGGTTCAAGATGCCGTTATTCTCGAAATTAAGACAGATAAAAACTAGAAAAGGGATACTCGAGGAAGCCGTTCCCATTCCACCTAGGGACACTCCAGGGTACTTTATGTACCATAAGCATGGCCTAGATGCCGTATTATATCTCGAATTGTGGGTAGACTACACCAAGGATTTAGTAGAGAAACAGAGATGGCCCGTTGTTGGGACATGGGATGCAGATTGCATCATGAGAGTAGAAGAAGCATTATGGAGAAAGAAAGCCAGACTGTCACAGAAAGATGCCATTGAATTATGGCGTAAAGAATCGCATAGACGCACAGAGAAAGCGCTCAGAAAGCAAGAGAAAAGTAGGGAGGATTCAGACAAAGCCCGAGAAAACGTATTGATTGAGGAAGGTATCCGAGTAAAATCAGAACAAGTAGACAGGCAACGAAACACTCTTATGAGTGGTATGTATCCTCTTCTGGCCGAGGGTTTACCTAAGGCCACCCCGGAAGTACCGAAAGATCTGCCACCTCCATTGCGTCCGACTAAATTGCACCCCAAGACTGCAAAGGACATTTTCCTTTCTTCCTATTTAGATGATGTAGCCCCCGAATATGTTAATGCTCCGCCGCCACGCACACCGCCTGCTAATGGCGCTCGACCCCGAGAAAATCTGTCCCCACTCCCGCAGCAACATACTCCTCCGTCCGTTCAAAACCTTCCGCCCGTTACTTCACTTCTCCCTGCATCTATTCTTCCTACCTTACACCCAAGAATCCTTTTGGACCTAGCACCTCAGGAGGTGCGACAGGAAGTTTTCATACGCCGCCATCAGTGCGTCGATTGACTTATAGGGATTTAGCACACCAACGTACACCGCAAACAGCGAATTATGACATACTTAAAGAGCCTCTTACAGATTGTAGATATGATCCAGTACCAGGTAAAGACGACAGAATGATTCTATCATCAGTACGTCTACGACGAGTTGCAAACTATTTAATGATACTACCAGGAATGATTGATCATCTAGACAAAATATATCACTTTGTCCAAACAGGGCAAGGTCCTGAAAGTATTGGCGAGGCCATGGCATACCAGAAAGTGGACACGCAGAAACTGTTGTTACGCTTCTTCATAAACTGCCTGATAAGACACAGAGATAGGCCAGGTGTAGACGCGGAAGAAATGAGAGCCCTTAACAAATGGGGCCAGAATATAGCAGACGGAAAACATGATAAACAGAATAGTATAGAAAGTATGTACCGAAGGATCAGGAAAAAAGTAGAACAAATATGTGAAAAAGAACAGCCTGAAAGAGAAACAGATGCAGATAAAACCGAGTCCTCAGGGGATGAGGAACAATTAGAAATGACAACAGGACAATTACAATTACCAGCTAGAGAAACGATAGCTTATGTAGGTAAAGGAAGATCCTTCAATAATCCAATACGCCCGATACGTCCAGAAAGTAAGAGAAGTTTTCAAGCAGCCATGTCAAACCCAAAGACCCCTGAACACTTATTTCAGGCTACTGATAAAATACTTCAAGAACGAATGGGGTACCATGTACTCGATTCTATGGATGAACAAGAATTAGCCAGGTCAGCAGTACAATGGGCTGACAGTTCTGATAAATATAGTGATGATGCGCTAGCACATACGTTTTTGAATCTTTCACCAGACGAACAGCGATTAGCTGGTATATACATGATACAACATCTCCTCATATTATATAAAGGCCAACACTCCGATCCTGGTCCCCTACCTGATATACTGATAGAACTACTCATGAATAAATGGAGAGGTCTAGGTACAGATCTAATTAAAATAATTCTAGAACATCGACACAGATATAGTGCCTTTCTGTGTCCAGAACACGATCCAGCTCCCTCCATGGAAAGAAAGACGTATTACATAGACAGACAGAATCCCTTACGAGAAGTGCACCCAGTTAGAAACGATGATAATACTTTTAGACGCGTGTTCGTGTACACGCCTATAACTAAAATAGAACTATTGGAAATGAAAAAAGTAGTGCCCAGCCATGACAGAGATCCAGCAGGTTTTCACCGTGAAATAAAAGACATGTTACTCATGGGTGATTATACCTATCCTGACATTATGAAAATATTGAAAGTATTATTGCCTGCCGGTATTTACGAGAAACTCAAGGAAAAAGAGTGGGAGGTGGGAGAACAAAAGATTGATTGGACAGCATTAGAAAACGAAGAAAATACCCGAACTGCAGGCCTAGGGCTTGGAGACAAAACTAAAGCGTTACCAGGATTATTAGTACAAGTGTTGCCACGTTTATTAACTACGAAAAAGGAAGACTGGGGAGCAATCTCAGCTTGCAAACAGAAACCCGATGAAGACACTAGTGATTTTTATTCCCGATTTGAAAAATGTTTTGGTATTAATAGCGGCCTGAAAGCAAGTAGCGATTCATATCCACATCTTTTTGTAACAAAATTAGTCGAGAATTCCTTGCCCCAGGTTAAGAACAGAGTATTAAAGGTAGAGAGCTCTTGGCAAGCTAATACCCCGTCACAAATGTTACAAATGTTACAGTACCACCAGAATAGAATTAGAGAAGAACAAGAACACGAACAAAGACGTATGAAAGACACGAAAATGAAAATGCTCGTCGCCCAGTCAGTTCCAGCTGACAGTCATAAAAAGGGTGCGACACAGTTCAGTAATTCAGCAGTTCCTGTTAAAGGGACATGCAACTATTGTAAACAGCCAGGTCATTATATAAACGATTGTGCAGTTCTGAAACATAATATCTCTATGGGTAAAACCAAGGAGAGACCACGTCCGCCCAGACAGGATCAGATCCAACAACAAGTTCCCCAGAATGTACAGCCTATGCAAGCTGCACAACAAACCGTAGCGGTCCCACAGTCGCAGCCTATTGCCGCAACACAGAACACGACACAACAGATGTACCAGTATGCACAAAATGACTATCCCGATTATCAGCGATACACATGAAACAGCCTAGAGAGGGAAGTCGGCTTACCCCTTATAGAGGTTCCCGTAGATCAAGAGGGTCCTTATGTACATAGTCAAGTATTAGGGAAGGACAGAAAGTTTTTAATTGATACAGGGGCAAGCAGAACAACTATAAGTCACGACGAGGTTCCAGGGGCACCCCTCTCAGGCTCACAAAATGTTTCCCTTGGATTTTCAGGACAGCCTATTGTAAATGAAATATCGCAACCTCTGCCTCTTGCAGTTGGTCCATTGACACGGACTACAGATTTATTGCTTACAAAATCATGCCCAGAAAACTTGTTAGGTATAAAGACACTAAAAGCTCTAGGAGCCGTAATATGTTGTTCCCCGGAGGGGGTACGATTATTTTTGCGTGACTTTAAAGGTCACTATGTATTTAGAGACATGGATCACAGGTTACAGAATGTCCCTGCACATTTATGGGCACAAGGCCCCACTGATGTAGGTTGTATGCATATTACACCATATCGGGTCACACTCAAAGCAGGAGTGGTATTACCACGAATCCGACAATACAAGTTACCTCCAGATGCTGTAGTGGCTTTGCTGCAAATCATTGACGAGCTCATTGCACAAGAAGTGGTTGTGGAAACCGACTCCAATGTGTGTAATTCTCCTATTATTCCAATTCTTAAACGAACTGATCCAAAAGCACCCCCAGTTTATCGATTGATTATTGATCTGCGCGAATTAAATAAATGCATTGTACCACAATACCCCGTGGTTCCAGATATCTCTTCATTATTGACAGCTATTGATTCAGAAGCAACGTTCTTTACTGTAATTGACCTCAAGAACGCCTTCTTTAGCGTCCCAATTGATCCAGAAAGCCAATATTTGTTTGTATTTAGTCTAAATGGACGAAGCTTCAAATTTGCACGCGCACCTCAAGGATTCACAGAAAGCCCCAGCATCTATAGCCAAGCACTGAAAAGACAACTTGACAGTATCCACATGCCTGTTAACACTACCCTGCTTCAGTATGTCGATGATCTGCTGATCACCGCCCGAAGCGAACCCGAATGTGAAAAAGCATCACTGACGGTTTTACATTTTCTGGCCGACAAGGGGCACAAGGTGTCCCCTTCGAAGCTGCAATTTTGTGTTCAGCAAGTTGTGTACCTTGGGCACTTGCTGTCCAAGGGGGGGAGACAGCTCACACCTGATCGCATCCAGTTAATTGTAAACATGCCACCACCCAAGACACAAAAGGAGGTGCGGGCCTTCATAGGTCTCACTTCGTACTGTAGACAATGGATTCCCCAATATGCATTTCTAGTAAAGCCACTCATTCAGTTGACAACCCAGGAGGCAGCGACTTCGACTGTCCTCCCTTGGACTCAGGCACATACACAAGCTTTTGAAGACTTAAAGAAAGCCTTATGCCAAGCACCTGTTTTAGCGACACCATGTTACAGTAAGCCTTTTACACTCTTTGTTACAGAACGCGAAGGTACTGCCTTGTCAGTACTCACTCAGGAACAAGCAGGTTCACACAAGCCGTGTGCTTACTTTTCTAGCACATTAGATCCAGTAGCTCAGGCTCTGCCTACATGCCTGAAATCAGTTGCAGCGACAGCTTTAGCAATCAGACAAAGCGATTCCATAGTATTAGGACATCAATTGACAGTGCAAGTTCCACATTCCGTGGAAGTTCTTTTAAACAGAACTCAGACTCAGCACTTGACTATAGCACGACTGACAGGTTACGAATTAACATTGTTTCAGCCACACATAGAAATCAGACGCTGTAGTACATTAAACCCTGCCACACTTTTGCCATTAAGTGGAACAGACCCATTGGCACATGATTGTATTGAAGTCATTACTATTACGACGAAACCCAGACAAGACTTGACAGACATTCCATTACCAGATCCAGACCTGACACTTTATGTGGATGGTTCGTGCATGAGAACAAGTACAGGAGAATTAGTGGCCGCTTACGCAGTCACGACAGACACCGAAGTTATTGAAACAAATTGTATTGACACATTGTCAGCTCAAGCAGCAGAGCTCATCGCTCTGACACAAGCCTGTATTCAAGCCAGAAATAAAAGAGTCAACATATACACAAATTCTCGTTATGCATTCGGAGTTGTACACGACTTCGGAGTCCTTTGGCGAGAGAGAGGTTATTTTACTTCTCACGGTGCCAACATTCAACACGGTCCCCTCATTCAAGCTCTGTTAGATGCAATACATCTGCCTACTTCGATATCTATCATGAAGTGCAAGGCTCATACAAAAGTCACCGATATCATTTCCCAGGGTAACGACCTAGCAGACCGAACAGCTAAGCAAACAGCACAGAATCGGATTCATGTAACTGACTTGACAAAGACAATAGTTCCGACACCGACACACTGCATGACAGTTAAGGATCCCGCCCTTGATGTAATTGACATACAGACACATGCTACACCAGAGGAAATCAAGAAATGGACTGAACTAGGGGGGATCCAAACAGATCAGGGATGGATGACGAAGGGAAAATCTACATGGTTTCTCCCCGACTCCATGGTTCAAGTTATCATTAACACAATACATAGTCCAGCACATCTAGGAGAGAAAGCTATGTTAGACAGTATTCAAAACATTTGGTTTAATAAACACTTACGAGCTGCAGCCAAACAGAAAGTCCGTACTTGTATGATTTGTTGTCAGTTCAACCCAGGTAAAGGCGTTCCTGTAGAGCAAGGTGGATTTCAACCTCCTGATCACCCTTTTGAAGTCCTCCAGATGGATTATATCCAGATGGAACGTTGTCGAGGATTCAAATATGTCCTCGTAGTTGTATGCGCTCTTTCCCGTTGGACAGAAGCATATCCAGTCTCAGATTACACTGCCCCGACCACTGCCAAGCAGTTGGTTCGTGAATTCTTCCCACGGTATGGTTTGCCCCGTATCGTGTACTCAGATAATGGCCAACCGTTCTCATCCGAGCTAATGAAACACATTTCACTCCTGTTAGGCTATCAATGGAAATTCCACTGTGTCCGGCATCCCGAGGCAGCAGGTCTCGTGGAACGTCATAACCAGACTCTGAAAATTCGACTCTCTAAAATCTGTAGAGAGAAAGGCGTCGACTGGATAGTAGCCTTACCAGTTGCACTATTTTACATGAGAATGATAGCACATTCTCAAACAGGGCTATCCCCGTACGAGGTGGTCTTCGGTAGGCCACCAAATATGTGGGGGACGCCTATACCTCGTAAAATCACTGATGTTGATTGTAATATGCTGACAGATTACCTTGCTTCCTTGATGTCTGCACTACAATCTTGCCGTTCACAGGTAGCTGCAGCCTTTCCCGACAACACCGAGGTGAAGCCCCATGAAGTGGTTCCCGGAGATCTTGTCTTCATAAGAAATTTCGACAGGAGGAGCCCGCTGGAGCCTCGCTGGCAAACGCCGAAACTAGTACTCCTGACCACGAGGACAGCAGTGAAGGTCGAGGGTCGCAAGGGTTGGCTACACTCGAGCCACATCAAGAAATTTCATGGACTACCTTCTGATTTGAACTCTCAGCCCTGCCCCCCTCCACAGACTGATTCAAAACTCCCCCTGGTCGAGAACACTGCTTTTTTACCGCTTTGTTCGCCATAAGTTGGCAGGGTACGCTCAGACGTGAGTCTCTTGCTCACTTTGCCACTGGATTCAAGCAAGCCTGGCTGAAGACGGCTGAAATGCCAGAAACCGGTCCTAGGAAGCTTGTTTCCGGTCTAGGGAAGGCATGGCTTGGCAGTTCGGGCTGGACTGTTCCCATGATGCACAGGGTCAGACTGATTTGCATATGGCCATGTCTGAACTGGGGTGGCAGAGTGGGCTAAAGAATGGTGATGGATCAAACCCAGATCTGTTGACTGGGTGTGAGTGTTTGATTGGTTTTGATGCTCCATCCATCACCACCCCCTTTTGTACCGCTTTGTTCGCCATAAGTTGGCAGGGTATGCTCAGACGTGAGTCCCTTGCTCACTTTGCCACTGGATTCAAGCAAGCCTGGCTGAAGACGGCTGAAATGCCAGAAACCGGTCCTAGGAAGCTTGTTTCTGGTCCAGGGAAGGCATGGCTTGGCAGTTCAGGCTGGACTGTTCCCATGATGCACAGGGTCAGACTGATTTGCATATGGCTATGTCTGAACTGGGGTGGCAGAGTGGGCTAAAGAACGGTGATAGATCAAACCCAGATCTGTTGACTGGGTGTGATTATTTGATTGGTTCTGATGCTCGGTCCATTACCACCCCCTTTTGTACAGCTTTGTTCGCCCTATGTTGGCAGGGTATGCTCAGACGTGAGTCCCTTGCTTACTTTGCCACTGGATTCAAGCAAGCCTGGCTGAAGACGGCTGAAATGCCAGAAACCGGTACTAGGAAGCTTGTTTCCGGTCCAGGGAAGGCATGGCTTGGCAGTTCAGGCTGGACTGTTCCCATGATGCACAGGGTCAGACTGATTTGCATATGGCCATGTCTGAACTGGGGTGGCAGAGTGGGCTAAAGAACGGTGATGGATCAAACACAGATCTGTTGACTGGGTGTGAGTGTTAGATTGGTTCTGATGCTCCGTCCATCACCACCCCCTTTTGTACCGCTTTGTTCGCCATAAGTTGGCAGGGTGTGCTCAGACGTGAGTCCCTTGCTCACTTTGCCACTGGATTCAAGCAAGCCTGGCTAAAGACGGCTGAAATGCCAGAAACCGGTCCTAGAAAGCTGGTTTCCGGTCAAGGGAAGGCATGGCTTGGCAGTTTGGGCTGGACTGTTCCCATGAGGCACAGGGTCAGACTGATTTGCATATGGCCATGTCTGAACTGGGGTGGCAGAGTGGGCTAAAGAACAGTGATGGATCAAACCCAGATCTGTTGACTGGGTGTGAGTGTTTGATTGGTTCTGATGCTCCGTCCATCACCACCCCCTTTTGTACCGCTTTGTTCGCCATAAGTTGGCAGGGTATGCTCAGACGTGAGTCCCTTGCTCACTTTGCGACTGGATTCAAGCAAGCCTGGCTGAAGACGGCTGAAATGCCAGAAACCGGTCCTAGAAAGCTTGTTTCCGGTCCAGGGAAGGTGTGGCTTGGCAGTTCGGGCTGGACTGTTCCCATGATGCACAGGGTCAGACTGATTTGCATATGGCCATGTCTGAACTGGGGTGGCAGAGTGGGCTAAAGAACGGTGATGGATCAAACCCAGATCTGTTGACTGGATGTAAGTGTTTGATTGGTTCTGATGCTCCGTCCATCACCACCCCCTTTTGTACTGCTTTGTTCGCCATAAGTTGGCAGGGTATGCGCAGACGTGAGTCCCTTGCTCACTTTGCCACTGGATTCAAGCAAGCCTTGCTAAAGATGGCTGAAATGCCAATAACCGGTCCTAGGAAGCTTGTTTCTGGTCCAGGGAAGGCATGGCTTGGCAGTTCAGGCTGGACTGTTCCCATGATGCACAGGGTCAGACTGATTTGCATATGGCTATGTCTGAACTGGGGTGGCAGAGTGGGCTAAAGAACGGTGATAGATCAAACCCAGATCTGTTGACTGGGTGTGATTGTTTGATTGGTTCTGATGCTCGGTCCATTACCACCCCCTTTTGTACAGCTTTGTTCGCCCTATGTTGGCAGGGTATGCTCAGACGTGAGTCCCTTGCTCACTTTGCCACTGGATTCAAGCAAGCCTGGCTGAAGACGGCTGAAATGCCAGAAACCGGTAATAGGAAGCTTGTTTCCGGTCCAGGGAAGGCATGGCTTGGCAGTTCGGGCTGGACTGTTAACATGATGCACAGGGTCAGACTGATTTGCATATGGCCATGTCTGAACTGGGGTGGCAGAGTGGGCTAAAGTACAGTGATGGATCAAACCCAGATCTGTTGACTGGGTGTGAGTGTTTGATTGGTTCTGATGCTCCGTCCAGCACCACCCCCTTTTGTACCGCTTTGTTCGCCTTAAGTTGGCAGGGTATGCTCAGACGTGAGTCCCTTGCTCACTTTGCCACTGGATTCAAGCAAGCCTGGCTGAAGACGGCTGAAATGCCAGAAACTGGTCCTAGGAAGCTTGTTTCAGAACCAGGGAAGGCATGGCTTGGCAGTTCAGGCTGGACTGTTCCCATGATGGACAGGGTCAGACTGATTTGCATATGGCCATGTCTGAACTGGGGTGGCAGAGTGGGCTAAAGAACGGTGATGGATTAAACCCAGATCTGTTGACTGGGTGTGAGTGTTTGATTGGTCCTGATGCTCCGTCCATCACCAACCCCTTTTGTACCGCTTTGTTCGCCATAAGTTGGCAGGGTATGCTCAGACGTGAGTCCCTTGCTCACTTTGCCACTGGATTCAAGCAAGCCTGGCTAAAGACGGCTGAAATGCCAGAAACCGGTCCTAGAAAGCTTGTTTCCGGTCAAGGGAAGGCATGGCTTGGCAGTTTGGGCTGGACTGTTCCCATGAGGCACAGGGTCAGACTGATTTGCATATGGCCATGTCTGAACTGGGGTGGCAGAGTGGGCTAAAGAACGGTGATGGATCAAACCCAGATCTGTTGACTGGGTGTGAGTGTTTGATTGGTTCTGATGCTCCGTCCATCACCAACCCCTTTTGTACCGCTTTGTTCGCCATAAGTTGGCAGGGTATGCTCAGACGTGAGTCCCTTGCTCACTTTGCGACTGGATTCAAGCAAGCCTGGCTGAAGACGGCTGAAATGCCAGAAACCGGTCCTAGGAAGCTTGTTTTCGGTCCAGGGAAGGCATGGCTTGGCAGTTCGGGCTGGACTGTTCGAACGAGGCACAGGGTCAGACTGATTTGCATATGGCCATGTCTGAACTGGTGTGGCAGAGTGGGCTAAAGAACTGTGATGGATCAAATCCAGATCTGTTGTCTGGGTGTGAGTGTCTGATTGGTTCTGATGCTCCGTCCATCACCACCCCCTTTTGTACCGCTTTGTTCGCCATAAGTTGGCAGGGTATGCTCAGACGTGAGTCCCTTGCTCACTTTGCCACTGGATTCAAGCAATCCTGGCTGAAGACGGCTGAAATGCCAGAAACCGGTTCTAGAAAGCTTGTTTCCGGTCCAGGGAAGGCGTGGCTTGGCAGTTCGGGCTGGACTGTTCTCATGATGCACAGGGTCAGACTGATTTGCATATGGCCATGTCTGAACTGGGGTGGCAGAGTGGGCTAAAGAACGGTGATGGATCAAACCCAGATCTGTTGACTGGATGTAAGTGTTTGATTGGTTCTGATGCTCCGTCCATCACCACCCCCTTTTGTACCGCTTTGTTCGCCATAAGTTGGCAGGGTGTGCTCAGACGTGAGTCCCTTGCTCACTTTGCCACTGGATTCAAGCAAGCCTGGCTAAAGACGGCTGAAATGCCAGAAACCGGTCCTAGAAAGCTGGTTTCCGGTCAAGGGAAGGCATGGCTTGGCAGTTTGGGCTGGACTGTTCCCATGAGGCACAGGGTCAGACTGATTTGCATATGGCCATGTCTGAACTGGGGTGGCAGAGTGGGCTAAAGAACAGTGATGGATCAAACCCAGATCTGTTGACTGGGTGTGAGTGTTTGATTGGTTCTGATGCTCCGTCCATCACCACCCCCTTTTGTACCGCTTTGTTCGCCATAAGTTGGCAGGGTATGCTCAGACGTGAGTCCCTTGCTCACTTTGCGACTGGATTCAAGCAAGCCTGGCTGAAGACGGCTGAAATGCCAGAAACCGGTCCTAGAAAGCTTGTTTCCGGTCCAGGGAAGGTGTGGCTTGGCAGTTCGGGCTGGACTGTTCCCATGATGCACAGGGTCAGACTGATTTGCATATGGCCATGTCTGAACTGGGGTGGCAGAGTGGGCTAAAGAACGGTGATGGATCAAACCCAGATCTGTTGACTGGATGTAAGTGTTTGATTGGTTCTGATGCTCCGTCCATCACCACCCCCTTTTGTACTGCTTTGTTCGCCATAAGTTGGCAGGGTATGCGCAGACGTGAGTCCCTTGCTCACTTTGCCACTGGATTCAAGCAAGCCTTGCTAAAGATGGCTGAAATGCCAATAACCGGTCCTAGGAAGCTTGTTTCTGGTCCAGGGAAGGCATGGCTTGGCAGTTCAGGCTGGACTGTTCCCATGATGCACAGGGTCAGACTGATTTGCATATGGCTATGTCTGAACTGGGGTGGCAGAGTGGGCTAAAGAACGGTGATAGATCAAACCCAGATCTGTTGACTGGGTGTGATTGTTTGATTGGTTCTGATGCTCGGTCCATTACCACCCCCTTTTGTACAGCTTTGTTCGCCCTATGTTGGCAGGGTATGCTCAGACGTGAGTCCCTTGCTCACTTTGCCACTGGATTCAAGCAAGCCTGGCTGAAGACGGCTGAAATGCCAGAAACCGGTAATAGGAAGCTTGTTTCCGGTCCAGGGAAGGCATGGCTTGGCAGTTCGGGCTGGACTGTTAACATGATGCACAGGGTCAGACTGATTTGCATATGGCCATGTCTGAACTGGGGTGGCAGAGTGGGCTAAAGTACAGTGATGGATCAAACCCAGATCTGTTGACTGGGTGTGAGTGTTTGATTGGTTCTGATGCTCCGTCCAGCACCACCCCCTTTTGTACCGCTTTGTTCGCCTTAAGTTGGCAGGGTATGCTCAGACGTGAGTCCCTTGCTCACTTTGCCACTGGATTCAAGCAAGCCTGGCTGAAGACGGCTGAAATGCCAGAAACTGGTCCTAGGAAGCTTGTTTCAGAACCAGGGAAGGCATGGCTTGGCAGTTCAGGCTGGACTGTTCCCATGATGGACAGGGTCAGACTGATTTGCATATGGCCATGTCTGAACTGGGGTGGCAGAGTGGGCTAAAGAACGGTGATGGATTAAACCCAGATCTGTTGACTGGGTGTGAGTGTTTGATTGGTCCTGATGCTCCGTCCATCACCAACCCCTTTTGTACCGCTTTGTTCGCCATAAGTTGGCAGGGTATGCTCAGACGTGAGTCCCTTGCTCACTTTGCCACTGGATTCAAGCAAGCCTGGCTAAAGACGGCTGAAATGCCAGAAACCGGTCCTAGAAAGCTTGTTTCCGGTCAAGGGAAGGCATGGCTTGGCAGTTTGGGCTGGACTGTTCCCATGAGGCACAGGGTCAGACTGATTTGCATATGGCCATGTCTGAACTGGGGTGGCAGAGTGGGCTAAAGAACGGTGATGGATCAAACCCAGATCTGTTGACTGGGTGTGAGTGTTTGATTGGTTCTGATGCTCCGTCCATCACCAACCCCTTTTGTACCGCTTTGTTCGCCATAAGTTGGCAGGGTATGCTCAGACGTGAGTCCCTTGCTCACTTTGCGACTGGATTCAAGCAAGCCTGGCTGAAGACGGCTGAAATGCCAGAAACCGGTCCTAGGAAGCTTGTTTTCGGTCCAGGGAAGGCATGGCTTGGCAGTTCGGGCTGGACTGTTCGAACGAGGCACAGGGTCAGACTGATTTGCATATGGCCATGTCTGAACTGGTGTGGCAGAGTGGGCTAAAGAACTGTGATGGATCAAATCCAGATCTGTTGTCTGGGTGTGAGTGTCTGATTGGTTCTGATGCTCCGTCCATCACCACCCCCTTTTGTACCGCTTTGTTCGCCATAAGTTGGCAGGGTATGCTCAGACGTGAGTCCCTTGCTCACTTTGCCACTGGATTCAAGCAATCCTGGCTGAAGACGGCTGAAATGCCAGAAACCGGTTCTAGAAAGCTTGTTTCCGGTCCAGGGAAGGCGTGGCTTGGCAGTTCGGGCTGGACTGTTCTCATGATGCACAGGGTCAGACTGATTTGCATATGGCCATGTCTGAACTGGGGTGGCAGAGTGGGCTAAAGAACGGTGATGGATCAAACCCAGATCTGTTGACTGGATGTAAGTGTTTGATTGGTTCTGATGCTCCGTCCATCACCACCCCCTTTTGTACCGCTTTGTTCGCCATAAGTTGGCAGGGTATGCTCAGGCGTGAGTCCCTTGCTCACTTTGCCACTGGATTCAAGCAAGCCTTGCTAAAGATGGCTGAAATGCCAATAACCGGTCCTAGGAAGCTTGTTTCCGGTCCAGGGAAGGCATGGCTTGGCAGTTCAGGCTGGACTGTTCCCATGATGCACAGGGTCAGACTGATTTGCATATGGCCATGTCTGAACTGGGGTGGCAGAGTGGGCTAAAGAACGGTGATGGATCAAACCCAGATCTGTTGACTGGGTGTGAGTGTTTGATTGGTTCTGATACTCCGTCCATCACCACCCCCTTTTGTACCGCTTTGTTAGCCATAAGTTGGCAGGGTATGCTCAGACGTGAGTCCCTTGTTCACTTTGCCACTGGATTCAAGCAAGCCTGGCTGAAGACGGCGGAAATGCCAGATACCGGTCCTAGGAAACTTGTTTCCGGTCCAGGGAAGGCATGGCTTGGCAGTTTGGGCTGGACTGTTCCCATGATGCACAGGATCAGACTGATTTGCATATGGCCATGTCTGAACTGGGGTGGCAGAGTGGGCTAAAGAACGATGATGGATCAAACCCAGATCTGTTGACTGGGTGTGAGTGTTTGATTGGTTCTGATGCTCCGTCCATCACCACCCCCTTTTGTACCGCTTTGTTCGCCATAAGTTGGCAGGGTATGCACAGACGTGAGTCCCTTGCTCACTTTGCCACTGGATTCAAGCAAGCCTGGTTGAAGACAGCTGAAATGCCAGAAACCGGTCCTAGGAAGCTTGTTTCTGGTCCAGGGAAGGCATGGCTTGGCAGTTCAGGCTGGAGTGTTCCCATGATGCACAGGGTCAGACTGATTTGCATATGGCCATGTCTGAACTGGGGTGGCAGAGTGCGCTAAAGAAGGGTGATGGATCAAACCCAGATCTGTTGACTGGGTGTGAGTGTTTGATTGGTTCTGATGCTCCGTTCTTCACCATCCCCTTTTTTACCGCTTTGTTCGCCATAAGTTGGCAGGGTATGCTCAGACCTGAGTCCCTTGCTCACTTTGCCACTGGATTCAAGCAAGCCTGTCTGAAAACGGCTGAAATGCCAGAAACCGGTCCTAGGAATGTTGTTTACGGTCCAGGGAAGGCATGGCTTGGCAGTTCGGGCTGGACTGTTCCCATGATGCACAGGGTCAGACTGATTTGCATATGGCCATGTCTGAACTGGGGTGGCAGAGTGGGCTAAAGAACAGTGATGGATCAAACCCAGATCTGTTGACTGGATGTAAGTGTTTGATTGGTTCTGATGCTCCGTCCATCACCACCCCCTTTTGTACCGCTTTGTTCGCCATAAGTTGGCAGGGTATGCTCAGGCGTGAGTCCCTTGCTCACTTTGCCACTGGATTCAAGCAAGCCTTGCTAAAGATGGCTGAAATGCTAATAACCGGTCCTAGGAAGCTTGTTTCCGGTCCAGGGAAGGCATGGCTTGGCAGTTCAGGCTGGACTGTTCCCATGATGCACAGGGTCAGACTGATTTGCATATGGCCATGTCTGAACTGGGGTGGCAGAGTGGGCTAAAGAACGGTGATGGATCAAACCCAGATCTGTTGACTGGGTGTGAGTGTTTGATTGGTTCTGATGCTCCGTCCATCACCACCCCCTTTTGTACCGCTTTGTTAGCCATAAGTTGGCAGGGTATGCTCAGACGTGAGTCCCTTGTTCACTTTGCCACTGGATTCAAGCAAGCCTGGCTGAAGACGGCTGAAATGCCAGAAACCGGTCCTAGGAAACTTGTTTCCGGTCCAGGGAAGGCATGGCTTGGCAGTTTGGGCTGGACTGTTCCCATGATGCACAGGGTCAGACTGATTTGCATATGGCCATGTCTGAACTGGGGTGGCAGAGTGGGCTAAAGAACGGTGATGGATCAAACCCAGATCTGTTGACTGGGTGTGAGTGTTTGATTGGTTCTGATGCTCCGTCCATCACCACCCCCTTTTGTACCGCTTTGTTCGCCATAAGTTGGCAGGGTATGCACAGACGTGAGTCCCTTGCTCACTTTGCCACTGGATTCAAGCAAGCCTGGTTGAAGACAGCTGAAATGCCAGAAACCGGTCCTAGGAAGCTTGTTTCTGGTCCAGGGAAGGCATGGCTTGGCAGTTCAGGCTGGAGTGTTCCCATGATGCACAGGGTCAGACTGATTTGCATATGGCCATGTCTGAACTGGGGTGGCAGAGTGGGCTAAAGAAGGGTGATGGATCAAACCCAGATCTGTTGACTGGGTGTGAGTGTTTGATTGGTTCTGATGCTCCGTTCTTCACCATCCCCTTTTTTACCGCTTTGTTCGCCATAAGTTGGCAGGGTATGCTCAGACCTGAGTCCCTTGCTCACTTTGCCACTGGATTCAAGCAAGCCTGTCTGAAAACTGCTGAAATGCCAGAAACCGGTCCTAGGAATGTTGTTTCCGGTCCAGGGAAGGCATGGCTTGGCAGTTTGGGCTGGACTGTTCCCATGATGCACAGGGTCAGACTGATTTGCATATGGCCATGTCTGAACAGGGGGGGCAGAGTGGGCTAAAGAATGGTGATGGATAAAACCCAGATCTGTTGACTGGGTGTGAGTGTTTGATTGGTTCTGATGCTCCGTCCATCACCACCCCCTTTTGTCCCGATTTGTTTGCCATAAGTTGGCAGGGTACGCTCAGACGTGAGTCCCTTGCTCACTTTGCCACTGGATTCAAGCAATCCTGGCTGAAGACGGCTGTAATGCCAGAAACCGGTCCTAGGAAGCTTGTTTCCGAACCAGGGAAGGCATGGGTTGGCAGTTCAGGCTGGACTGTTCCCATGATGCACAGGGTCAGACTGATTTGCATATGGCCATGTCTGAACTGGGGTGGCAGAGTGGGCTAAAGAACGGTGATGGATCAAACCCAGATCTGTTGACTGGGTGTGAGTGTTTGATTGGTTCTGATGCTCCGTCCATCACCACCCCCGTTTGTACCGCTTTGTTCACCATAAGTTGGCAGGGTATGCTCAGAAGTGAGTCCCTTGCTCACTTTGCCACTGGATTCAAGCAAGCCTGGCTGAAGACGGCTGAAATGCCAGAAACCGGTCCTAGGAAGCTTGATTCCGGTCCAGGGAAGGCATGGTTTGGCAGTTCGTGCTGGACTGTTCCCATGATGCACAGGGTCAGACTGATTTGCATATGGCCATGTCTGAACTGGGGTGGCAGAGTGGGCTAAAGAACGGTGATGGATCAAACCAAGATCTGTTGACTGGGTGTGAGTGTTTGGTTCTGATGCTCCGTCCATCACCACCCCCTTTTGTACCGCTTTGCTCGCCATAAGTGGGCAGGGTATGCTCGGACCTAAGTCCCTTGCTCACTTTGCCACTGGATTCAAGCAAGCCTGGCTGAAGACGGCTGAAATGCCAGAAACCGGTCCTAGGAAGCTTGTTTCCGGTCCAGGGAAGGCATGGCTTGGCAGTTCGGGCTGGACTGATTTGCATATGGCCATGTCTCAACTGGGGTGGCAGAGTGGGCTAAAGAATGGTGATGGATCAAACCCAGATCTGTTGACTGGGTGTGAGTGTTTGATTGGTTTTGATGCTCCATCCATCACCACCCCCTTTTGTACCGCTTTGTTCGCCATAAGTTGGCAGGGTATGCTCAGACATGAGTCCCTTGCTCACTTTGCCACTGGATTCAAGCAAGCCTGGCTGAAGACGGCTGAAATGCCAGAAACCGGCCCTAGGAAGCTTGTTTCTGGTCCAGGGAAGGCATGGCTTGGCAGTTCAGGCTGGACTGTTCCCATGATGCACAGGGTCAGACTGATTTGCATATGGCTATGTCTGAACTGGGGTGGCAGAGTGGGCTAAAGAACGGTGATAGATCAAACCCAGATCTGTTGACTGGGTGTGATTGTTTGATTGGTTCTGATGCTCGGTCCATTACCACCCCCTTTTGTACAGCTTTGTTCGCCCTATGTTGGCAGGGTATGCTCAGACGTGAGTCCCTTGCTTACTTTGCCACTGGATTCAAGCAAGCCTGGCTGAAGACGGCTGAAATGCCAGAAACCGGTACTAGGAAGCTTGTTTCCGGTCCAGGGAAGGCATGGCTTGTCAGTTCAGGCTGGACTGTTCCCATGATGCACAGGGTCAGACTGATTTGCATATGGCCATGTCTGAACTGGGGTGGCAGAGTGGGCTAAAGAACGGTGATGGATCAAACCCAGATCTGTTGACTGGGTGTGAGTGTTAGATTGGTTCTGATGCTCCGTCCATCACCACCCCCTTTTGTACCGCTTTGTTCGCCATAAGTTGGCAGGGTGTGCTCAGACGTGAGTCCCTTGCTCACTTTGCCACTGGATTCAAGCAAGCCTGGCTAAAGACGGCTGAAATGCCAGAAACCGGTCCTAGAAAGCTTGTTTCCGATCAAGGGAAGGCATGGCTTGGCAGTTTGGGCTGGACTGTTCCCATGAGGCACAGGGTCAGACAGATTTGCATATGGCCATGTCTGAACTGGGGTGGCAGAGTGGGCTAAAGAAGGGTGATGGATCAAACCCAGATCTGTTGACTGGGTGTGAGTGTTTGATTGGTTCTGATGCTCCGTCCATCACCACCCCCTTTTGTACCGCTTTGTTAGCCATAAGTTGGCAGGGTATGCTCAGACGTGAGTCCCTTGTTCACTTTGCCACTGGATTCAAGCAAGCCTGGCTGAAGACGGCTGAAATGCCAGAAACCGGTCCTAGGAAACTTGTTTCCGGTCCAGTGAAGGCATGGCTTGGCAGTTTGGGCTGGACTGTTCCCATGATGCACAGGGTTAGACTGATTTGCATATGGCCATGTCTGAACTGGGGTGGCAGAGTGGGCTAAAGAACGATGATGGATCAAACCCAGATCTGTTGACTGGGTGTGAGTGTTTGATTGGCTCTGATGCTCCGTCCATCTCCACCCCCTTTTGTACCGCTTTGTTCGCCATAAGTTGGCAGGGTATGCACAGACGTGAGTCCCTTGCTCACTTTGCCACTGGATTCAAGCAAGCCTGGTTGAAGACAGCTGAAATGCCAGAAACCGGTCCTAGGAAGCTTGTTTCTGGTCCAGGGAAGGCATGGCTTGGCAGTTCAGGCTGGAGTGTTCCCATGATGCACAGGGTCAGACTGATTTGCATATGGCCATGTCTGAACTGGGGTGGCAGAGTGGGCTAAAGAAGGGTGATGGATCAAACCCAGATCTGTTGACTGGGTGTGAGTGTTTGATTGGTTCTGATGCTCCGTTCTTCACCATCCCCTTTTTTACCGCTTTGTTCGCCATAAGTTGGCAGGGTATGCTCAGACCTGAGTCCCTTGCTCACTTTGCCACTGGATTCAAGCAAGCCTGTCTGAAAACGGCTGAAATGCCAGAAACCGGTCCTAGGAATGTTGTTTCCGGTCCAGGGAAGGCATGGCTTGGCAGTTCGGGCTGGACTGTTCCCATGATGCACAGGGTCAGACTGATTTGCATATGGCCATGTCTGAACTGGGGTGGCAGAGTGGGCTAAAGAACAGTGATGGATCAAACCCAGATCTGTTGACTGGGTGTGAGTGTTTGATTGGTTCTGATGCTCCGTTCTTCACCATCCCCTTTTTTACCGCTTTGTTCGCCATAAGTTGGCAGGGTATGCTCAGACCTGAGTCCCTTGCTCACTTTGCCACTGGATTCAAGCAAGCCTGTCTGAAAACGGCTGAAATGCCAGAAACCGGTCCTAGGAATGTTGTTTCTGGTCCAGGGAAGGCATGGCTTGGCAGTTCGGGCTGGACTGTTCCCATGATGCACAGGGTCAGACTGATTTGCATATGGCCATGTCTGAACTGGGGTGGCAGAGTGGGCTAAAGAACAGTGATGGATCAAACCCAGATCTGTTGACTGGATGTAAGTGTTTGATTGGTTCTGATGCTCCGTCCATCACCACCCCCTTTTGTACCGCTTTGTTCACCATAAGTTGGCAGGGTATGCTCAGGCGTGAGTCCCTTGCTCACTTTGCCACTGGATTCAAGCAAGCCTTGCTAAAGATGGCTGAAATGCCAATAACCGGTCCTAGGAAGCTTGTTTCCGGTCCAGGGAAGGCATGGCTTGGCAGTTCAGGCTGGACTGTTCCCATGATGCACAGGGTCAGACTGATTTGCATATGGCCATGTCTGAACTGGGGTGGCAGAGTGGGCTAAAGAACGGTGATGGATCAAACCCAGATCTGTTGACTGGGTGTGAGTGTTTGATTGGTTCTGATGCTCCGTCCATCACCACCCCCTTTTGTACCGCTTTGTTAGCCATAAGTTGGCAGGGTATGCTCAGACATGAGTCCTTTGTTCACTTTGCCACTGGATTCAAGCAAGCCTGGCTGAAGACGGCTGAAATGCCAGAAACCGGTCCTAGGAAACTTGTTTCCGGTCCAGGGAAGGCATGGCTTTGCAGTTTGGGCTGGACTGTTCCCATGATGCACAGGGTCAGACTGATTTGCATATGGCCATGTCTGAACTGGGGTGGCAGAGTGGGCTAAAGAACGATGATGGATCAAACCCAGATCTGTTGACTGGGTGTGAGTGTTTGATTGGTTCTGATGCTCCGTCCATCACCACCCCCTTTTGTACCGCTTTGTTCGCCATAAGTTGGCAGGGTATGCACAGACGTGAGTCCCTTGCTCACTTTGCCACTGGATTCAAGCAAGCCTGGTTGAAGACAGCTGAAATGCCAGAAACCGGTCCTAGGAAGCTTGTTTCTGGTCCAGGGAAGGCATGGCTTGGCAGTTCAGGCTGGAGTGTTCCCATGATGCACAGGGTCAGACTGATTTGCATATGGCCATGTCTGAACTGGGGTGGCAGAGTGGGCTAAAGAAGGGTGATGGATCAAACCCAGATCTGTTGACTGGGTGTGAGTGTTTGATTGGTTCTGATGCTCCGTTCTTCACCATCCCTTTTTTTACCGCTTTGTTCGCCATAAGTTGGCAGGGTATGCTCAGACCTGAGTCCCTTGCTCACTTTGCCACTGGATTCAAGCAAGCCTGTCTGAAAACGGCTGAAATGCCAGAAACCGGTCCTAGGAATGTTGTTTCCGGTCCAGGGAAGGCATGGCTTGGCAGTTCGGGCTGGACTGTTCCCATGATGCACAGGGTCAGACTGATTTGCATATGGCCATGTCTGAACTGGGGTGGCAGAGTGGGCTAAAGAACAGTGATGGATCAAACCCAGATCTGTTGACTGGGTGTGAGTGTTTGATCCGTTCTGATGCTCCGTTCTTCACCATCCCCTTTTTTACCACTTTGTTCGCCATAAGTTGGCAGGGTATGCTCAGACGTGAGTCCCTTGCTTACTTTGCCACTGGATTAAAACAAGCCTGGCTGAAGACGGCTGAAATACCAGAAACCGGTCCTAGGAAGATTGTTTCCGGTCCAGGGAAGGCATGGCTTGGCAGTTTGGGCTGGACTGTTCCCATGATGCACAGGGTCAGACTGATTTGCATATGGCCATGTCTGAACAGGGGGGGCAGAGTGGGCTAAAGAATGGTGATGGATAAAACCCAGATCTGTTGACTGGGTGTGAGTGTTTGATTGGTTCTGATGCTCCGTCCATCACCACCCCCTTTTGTCCCGATTTGTTTGCCATAAGTTGGCAGGGTACGCTCAGACGTGAGTCCCTTGCTCACTTTGCCACTGGATTCAAGCAATCCTGGCTGAAGACGGCTGTAATGCCAGAAACCGGTCCTAGGAAGCTTGTTTCCGAACCAGGGAAGGCATGGGTTGGCAGTTCAGGCTGGACTGTTCCCATGATGCACAGGGTCAGACTGATTTGCATATGGCCATGTCTGAACTGGGGTGGCAGAGTGGGCTAAAGAACGGTGATGGATCAAACCCAGATCTGTTGACTGGGTGTGAGTGTTTGATTGGTTCTGATGCTCCGTCCATCACCACCCCCGTTTGTACCGCTTTGTTCACCATAAGTTGGCAGGGTATGCTCAGAAGTGAGTCCCTTGCTCACTTTGCCACTGGATTCAAGCAAGCCTGGCTGAAGACGGCTGAAATGCCAGAAACCGGTCCTAGGAAGCTTGTTTCCGGTCCAGGGAAGGCATGGTTTGGCAGTTCGTGCTGGACTGTTCCCATGATGCACAGGGTCAGACTGATTTGCATATGGCCATGTCTGAACTGGGGTGGCAGAGTGGGCTAAAGAACGGTGATGGATCAAACCAAGATCTGTTGACTGGGTGTGAGTGTTTGGTTCTGATGCTCCGTCCATCACCACCCCCTTTTGTACCGCTTTGCTCGCCATAAGTGGGCAGGGTATGCTCGGACGTAAGTCCCTTGCTCACTTTGCCACTGGATTCAAGCAAGCCTGGCTGAAGACGGCTGAAATGCCAGAAACCGGTCCTAGGAAGCTTGTTTCCGGTCCAGGGAAGGCATGGCTTGGCAGTTCGGGCTGGACTGATTTGCATATGGCCATGTCTCAACTGGGGTGGCAGAGTGGGCTAAAGAATGGTGATGGATCAAACCCAGATCTGTTGACTGGGTGTGAGTGTTTGATTGGTTTTGATGCTCCATCCATCACCACCCCCTTTTGTACCGCTTTGTTCGCCATAAGTTGGCAGGGTATGCTCAGACGTGAGTCCCTTGCTCACTTTGCCACTGGATTCAAGCAAGCCTGGCTGAAGACGGCTGAAATGCCAGAAACCGGTCCTAGGAAGCTTGTTTCTGGTCCAGGGAAGGCATGGGTCTGCAGTTCAGGCTGGACTGTTCCCATGATGCACAGGGTCAGACTGATTTGCATATGGCTATGTCTGAACTGGGGTGGCAGAGTGGGCTAAAGAACGGTGATAGATCAAACCCAGATCTGTTGACTTGGTGTGATTGTTTGATTGGTTCTGATGCTCCATCCATCACCACCCCCTTTTGTACCGCTTTGTTCGCCATAAGTTGGCAGGGTGTGCTCAGACGTGAGTCCCTTGCTCACTTTGCCACTGGATTCAAGCAAGCCTGGCTAAAGACGGCTGAAATGCCAGAAACCGGTCCTAGAAAGCTTGTTTCCGGTCAGGGGAAGGCATGGCTTGGCAGTTTGGGCTGGACTGTTCCCATGAGGCACAGGGTCAGACTGATTTGCATATGGCCATGTCTGAACTGGGGTGGCAGAGTGGGCTAAAGAACGGTGATGGATCAAACCCAGATCTGTTGACTGGGTGTGAGTGTTTGATTGGTTCTGATGCTCCGTCCATCACCACCCCCTTTTGTACCGCTTTGTTCGCCATAAGTTGGCAGGGTATGCTCAGACGTGAGTCCCTTGCTCACTTTGCCACTGGATTCAAGCAAGCCTGGCTGAAGACGGCTGTAATGCCAGAAACCGGTCCTAGGAAGCTTGTTTTCGGTCCAGGGAAGGCATGGCTTGGCAGTTCGGGCTGGACTGTTCGAACGAGGCACAGGGTCAGACTGATTTTCATATGGCCATGTCTGAACTGGTGTGGCAGAGTGGGCTAAAGAACGGTGATGGATCAAATCCAGATCTGTTGTCTGGGTGTGAGTGTCTGATTGGTTCTGATGCTCCGTCCATCACCACCCCCTTTTGTACCGCTTTGTTCGCCATAAGTTGGCAGGGTATGCGCAGACGTGAGTCCCTTGCTCACTTTGCCACTGGATTCAAGCAAGCCTGGCTGAAGACATCTGAAATGCCAGAAACCGGTCCTAGGAAGCTTGTTTCCTGTCCAGGGAAGGCATGGCTTGGCAGTTCGGGCTGGACTGTTCCCATGATGCACAGGGTCAGACTGATTTGCATATGGCCATGTCTGAACTGGGGTGGCAGAGTGGTCTAAAGAACGGTGATGGATCAAACCCAGATCTATTGACTGGGTGTGAGTGTTTGATTGGTTCTGATGCTCCGTCCATCACCACCCCCGTTTGTACCGCTTTGTTCACCATAAGTTGGCAGGGTATGCTCAGAAGTGAGTCCCTTGCTCACTTTGCCACTGGATTCAAGCAAGCCTGGCTGAAGACAGCTGAAATGCCAGAAACCGGTCCTAGGAAGCTTGTTTCTGGTCCAGGGAAGGCATGGCTTGGCAGTTCGGGCTGGACTGTTCCCATAATGCACAGGGTCAGACTGATTTGCATATGGCCATGTCTGAACTGGGGTGGCAGAGTGGGCTAAAGAACGGTGATGGATCAAACCTAGATCTGTTGACTGGGTCTGAGTGTTTGATTAGTTCTGATGCTCTGTCCATCACCACCCCCTTTTGTACCGCTTTGTTCGCCATAATTTGGCAGGGTATGCTCAGACGTGAGTCCCTTGCTCACTTTGCCACTGGATTCAAGCAAGCCTAGTTGAAGACAGCTGAAATGCCAGAAACCGGTCCTAGGAAGCTTGTTTCTGGTCCTGGGAAGGCATGGCTTGGCAGTTCGGGCTGGAGTGTTCCCATGATGCACAGGGTCAGACTGATTTGCATATGGCCATGTCTAACCTGGGGTGGCAGAGTGGGCTAAAGAACGGTGATGGATCAAACCCAGATCTGTTGACTGGGTGTGAGTGTTTGGTTCTGATGTTCCGTCCATCACCACCCCCTTTTGTACCGCTTTGTTCGCCATAAGTTGGCAGGGTATGCTCAGACGTAAGTCCCTTGCTCACTTTGCCACTGGATTCAAGCAAGCCTGGCTGAAGACGGCTGAAATGCCAGAAACCGGTCCTAGGAAGCTTGTTTCTGGTCCAGGGAAGGCATGGCTTGGCAGTTCAGGCTGGACTGATTTGCATATGGCCATGTATGAACTGGGGTGGCAGAGTGGGCTAAAGAACAGTGATGGATCAAACCCAGATCTGTTGACTGGGTGTGAGTGTTTGATTGGTTCTGATGCTCCGTCCATCACCACCCCCTTTTGTACCGCTTTGTTTGCCATAAGTTGGCAGGGTATGCTCAGACGTGAGTCCCTTGCTCACTTTGCCACTGGATTCAAGCAAGCCTGGCTGAAGACGGCTTAAATGCCAGAAACCTGTCCTAGGAAGCTTGTTTCCGGTCCAGAGAAAACATTGCTTGGCAGTTCGGGATAGACTGTTCCCATGAGGCACAGGGTCAGACTGATTTGCATATGGCTATGTCTGAACTGGGGTGGCAGAGTGGGCTAAAGAACGGTGATGGATCAAACCCAGATCTGTTGACTGGGTGTGAGTGTTTGATTGGTTCTGATGCTCTGTCCATCACCACCCCCTTTTGTACCGCTTTGTTCGCCATAAGTTGGCAGAGTATGCTCAGACGTGAGTCCCTTGCTCACTTTGCCACTGGATTCAAGCAAGCCTGGCTGAAATGCCAGAAGCCGGTCCTAGGAAGCATGTTTCCGGTCCAGGGAAGGCATGGCTTGGCAGTTCGGGCTGGACTGTTCCCATGATGCACAGGGTCAGACTGATTTGCATCTGGCCATGTCTGAACTGGGGTGGCAGAGTGGGGTAAAGAACGGTGATGGATCAAATCCAGATCTGTTGACTGGGTGTGAGTGTTTGATTGGTTCTGATGCTCCGTCCATCACCACCCATTTTTGTACCGCTTTGTTCACCATAAGTTGGCAGGGTATGCTCAGACATGAGTCCCTTGCTCACTTTGCCATTGGATTCAAGCAAGCCTGGCTGAAGACGGCTGAAATGCCAGAAACCGGTCCTAGGAAGCTTGTTTCCGGTCCAGGGAAGGCATGGCTTGGCAGTTCGGGCTGGACTGTTCCCATGATGCACAGGGTCAGACTGATTTGCATATTGCCATGTCTGAACTGGGGTGGCAGAGTGGGCTAAAGAACGGTGATGGATCAAACCCAGATCTGTTGACTGGGTGTGAGTGTTTGATTGGTTCTGAAGCTCCGTCCATCACCACCCCCTTTTGGACTGCTTTGTTCGCCATAAGTTGTCAGAGTATGCTCAGACGTGAGTCCCTTGCTCACTTTGCCACTGGATTCAAACAAGCCTGGCTAAAGACGGCTGAAATGCCAAAAACCAATTCTAGGAAGCTTGTTTCCGGTCCAGGGAAGGCATGGCTTGGCAGTTCGGGCTGGACTGTTCCCATGATGCACAGGGTCAGACTGATTTGCATATGGCCATGTCTGAACTGGGGTGGCAGAGTGGGCTAAAGAACGGTGATGGATCAAACCTAGATCTGTTGACTGGGTGTGAGTGTTTGATTAGTTCTGATGCTCCGTCCATCACCACCCCCTTTTGTACTGCTTTGTTCGCCATAAGTTGGCAGGGTATGCTCAGACGTGAGTCCCTTGCTCACTTTGCCACTGGATTCAAGCAAGCCTAGTTGAAGACAGCTGAAATGCCAGAAACCGGTCCTAGGAAGCTTGTTTCTGGTCCTGGGAAGGCATGGCTGGGCAGATCGGGCTGGAGTGTTCCCATGATGCACAGGGTCAGACTGATTTGCATATGGCCATGTCTGAACTGGGGTGGCAGAGTGGGCTAAAGAACGGTGATGGATCAAACCCAGATCTGTTGACTGGGTGTGAGTATTTGGTTCTGATGTTCCGTCCATCACCACCCCCTTTTGTACCGCTTTGTTCGCCATAAGTTGGCAGGGTATGCTCAGACGTAAGTCCCTTGCTCACTTTGCCACTGGATTCAAGCAAGCCTGGCTGAAGACGGCTGAAATGCCAGAAACCGGTCCTAGGAAGCTTGTTTCTGGTCCAGGGAAGGCATGGCTTGGCAGTTCGGGCTGGACTGATTTGCATATGGCCATGTCTGAACTGGGGTGGCAGAGTGGGCTAAAGAACAGTGATGGAATAAACCCAGATCTGTTGACTGGGTGTGAGTGTTTGATTGGTTCTGATGCTCCGTCGATCACCACCCCCTTTTGTACCGCTTTGTTCGCCATAAGTTGGCAGGGTATGCTCAGACGTGAGTCCCTTGCTCACTTTGCCACTGGATTCAAGCAAGCCTGGCTGAAGACGGCTTAAATGCCAGAAACCTGTCCTAGGAAGCTTGTTTCCGGTCCAGAGAAAACATTGCTTGGCAGTTCGGGCTGGACTGTTCCCATGAGGCACAGGGTCAGACTGATTTGCATATGGCTATGTCTGAACTGGGGTGGCAGAGTGGGCTAAAGAACGGTGATGGATCAAACCCAGATCTGTTGACTGGGTGTGAGTGTTTGATTGGTTCTGATGCTCTGTCCATCACCACCCCCTTTTGTACCGCTTTGTTCGTCATAAGTTGGCAGGGTATGCTCAGACGTGAGTCCCTTGCTCACTTTGCCACTGGATTCAAGCAAGCCTGGCTGAAATGCCAGAAACCGGTCCTAGGAAGCTTGTTTCCGGTCCAGGGAAGGCAAGGCTTGGCAGTTCGGGCTGGACTGTTCCCATGATGCACAGGGTCAGACTGATTTGCATCTGGCCATGTCTGAACTGGGGTGGCAGAGTGGGCTAAAGAACGGTGATGGATCAAACCCAGATCTGTTGACTGGGTGTGAGTGTTTGATTGGTTCTGATGCTCCGTCCATCACCACCCCCTTTTGTACCGCTTTGTTCGCCATAAGTTGGCAGGGTATGCTCAGACTTGAGTACCTTGCTCACTTTGCCACTGGTTTCAAGCAAGCCTGGCTGAAGACGGCTGAAATGCCAGAAACCGGTCCTAGGAAGCTTGTTTCCGGTCCAGGGAAGGCATGGCTTGGCAGTTCGGGCTGGACTGTTCCCATGATGCACAGGGTCAGACTGATTTGCATATGGCCATGTCTGAACTGGGGTGGCAGAGTGGGCTAAAGAACGGTGATGGATCAAACCCAGATCTGTTGACTGGGTGTGAGTGTTTGATTGGTTCTGATGCTCCGTCCATCACCACCCCTTTTTGAACCGCTTTGTTCACCATAATTTGGCAGGGTATGCTCAGACGTGAGTCCCTTGCTCACTTTGCCATTGGATTTAAGCAAGCCTGGCTGAAGACGGCTGAAATGCCAGAAACCGGTCCTAGGAAGCTTGGTTCCGGTCCAGGGAAGGCATGGCTTGGCAGTTCGGGCTGGACTGTTCCCATGATGCACAGGGTCAGACTGATTTGCATATTGCCATGTCTGAACTGGGGTGGCAGAGTGGGCTAAAGAACGGTGATGGATCAAACCCAGATCTGTTGACTGGGTGTGAGTGTTTGATTGGTTCTGAATCTCCGTCCATCACCACCCCCTTTTGTACTGCTTTGTTCGCCATAAGTTGTCAGAGTATGCTCAGACGTGAGTCCCTTGCTCACTTTGCCACTGGATTCAAGCAAGCCTGGCTGAAGACGGCTGAAATGCCAGAAACCAATTCTAGGAAGCTTGTTTCCGGTCCAGGGAAGGCATGGCTTGGCAGTTCGGGCTGGACTGTTCCCATGATGCACAGGGTCAGACTGATTTGCATATGGCCATGTCTGAACTGGGGTGGCAGAGTGGGCTAAAGAACGGTGATGGATCAAACCCAGATCTGTTGACTGGGTGTGAGTGTTTGATTGGTTCTGAAGCTCTGTCCATCACCACCCCCTTTTGTACTGCTTTGTTCGCCATAAGTTGTCAGGGTATGCTCAGACGTGAGTCCCTTGCTCACTTTGCCACTGGATTCAAGCAAACCTGGCTGAAGACGGCTGAAATGCCAGAAACCGGTCCTAGGAAGCTTGTTTCCGGTCCAGGGAAGGCATGGCTTGGCAGTTCGGGCTGGACTGTTCCCATGATGCACAGGGTCAGACTGATTTGCATATGGCCATGTCTGAACTGGGGTGGCAGGGTGGGCTAAAGAACGGTGATGGATCAAACCTAGATCTGTTGACTGGGTGTGAGTGTTTGATTAGTTCTGATGCTCCGTCCATCACCACCCCCTTTTGTACCGCTTTGTTCACCATAAGTTGGCAGGGTATGCTCAGACGTGAGTCCCTTGCTCACTTTGCCACTGGATTCAAGCAAGCCTAGTTGAAGACAGCTGAAATGCCAGAAACCGGTCCTAGGAAGCTTGTTTCTGGTCCTGGGAAGGCATGGCTTGGCAGTTCGGGCTGGAGTGTTCCCATGATGCACAGGGTCAGACTGATTTGCATATGGCCATGTCTGAACTGGGGTGGCAGAGTGGGCTAAAGAACGGTGATGGATCACACCCAGATCTGTTGACTGGGTGTGAGTGTTTGGTTCTGATGTTCCGTCCATTACCACCCCCTTTTGTACCGCTTTGTTCGCCATAAGTTGGCAGGGTGTGCTCAGACGTGAGTCCCTTGCTCACTTTGCCACTGGATTCAAGCAAGACTGGCTGAACACGGTTGAAATGCCAGAAACCGGTCCTAGGAAGCTTGTTTCCGGTCCAGGGAAGGCATGGCTTGGCAATTCGGGCTGGACTGTTCCCATCATGCACAGGGTCAGACTGATTTGCATATGGCCATGTCTGAACTGGGGTGGCAGAGTGGGCTAAAGAACGGTGATGGATCAAACCCAGATCTGTTGACTGGGTGTGAGTGTTTGATTGGTTCTGATGCTCCGTCCATCACCACCCCTTTTTGTACCGCTTTGTTCACCATAAGTTGGCAGGGTATGCTCAGACGTGAGTCCCTTGCTCACTTTGCCATTGGATTCAAGCAAGCCTGGCTGAAGACGGCTGAAATGCCAGAAACCGTTCCTAGGAAGCTTGTTTCCGGTCCAGGGAAGGAATGGATTGGCAGTTCGGGCTGGACTGTTCCCATGATGCACAGGGTCAGACTGATTTGCATATTGCCATGTCTGACCTGGGGTGGCAGAGTGGGCTAAAGAACGGTGATGGATCAAACCCAGATCTGTTGACTGGGTGTGAGTGTTTGATTGGTTCTGAAGCTCCGTCCATCACCACCCCCTTTTGTACTGCTTTGTTCGCCATAAGTTGTCAGGGTATGCTCAGACGTGAGTCCCTTGCTCACTTTGCCACTGGATTCAAGCAAGCCTGGCTGAAGACGTCTGAAATGCCAGAAACCGGTCCTAGGAAGCTTGTTTCCTGTCCAGGGAAGGCATGGCTTGGCAGTTCGGGCTGGACTGTTCCCATGATGCACAGGGTCAGACTGATTTGCATATGGCCATGTCTGAACTGGGGTGGCAGAGTGGTCTAAAGAACGGTGATGGATCAAACCCAGATCTGTTGACTGGGTGTGAGTGTTTGATTGGTTCTGATGCTCCGTCCATCACCACCCCCGTTTGTACCGCTTTGTTCACCATAAGTTGGCAGGGTATGCTCAGAAGTGAGTCCCTTGCTCACTTTGCCACTGGATTCAAGCAAGCCTGGCTGAAGACAGCTGAAATGCCAGAAACCGGTCCTAGGAAGCTTGTTTCTGGTCCAGGGAAGGCATGGCTTGGCAGTTCGGGCTGGACTGTTCCCATAATGCACAGGGTCAGACTGATTTGCATATGGCCATGTCTGAACTGGGGTGGCAGAGTGGGCTAAAGAACGGTGATGGATCAAACCTAGATCTGTTGACTGGGTGTGAGTGTTTGATTAGTTCTGATGCTCCGTCCATCACCACCCCCTTTTGTACCGCTTTGTTCGCCATAAGTTGGCAGGGTATGCTCAGACGTGAGTCCCTTGCTCACTTTGCCACTGGATTCAAGCAAGCCTAGTTGAAGACAGCTGAAATGCCAGAAACCGGTCCTAGGAAGCTTGTTTCTGGTCCTGGGAAGGCATGGCTTGGCAGTTCGGGCTGGAGTGTTCCCATGATGCACAGGGTCAGACTGATTTGCATATGGCCATGTCTAACCTCGGGTGGCAGAGTGGGCTAAAGAACGGTGATGGATCAAACCCAGATCTGTTGACTGGGTGTGAGTGTTTGGTTCTGATGTTCCGTCCATCACCACCCCCTTTTGTACCGCTTTGTTCGCCATAAGTTGGCAGGGTATGCTCAGACGTAAGTGCCTTGCTCACTTTGCCACTGGATTCAAGCAAGCCTGGCTGAAGACGGCTGAAATGCCAGAAACCGGTCCTAGGAAGCTTGTTTCTGGTCCAGGGAAGGCATGGCTTGGCAGTTCGGGCTGGACTGATTTGCATATGGCCATGTCTGAACTGGGGTGGCAGAGTGGGCTAAAGAACAGTGATGGATCAAACCCAGATCTGTTGACTGGGTGTGAGTGTTTGATTGGTTCTGATGCTCCGTCCATCACCACCCCCTTTTGTACCGCTTTGTTTGCCATAAGTTGGCAGGGTATGCTCAGACGTGAGTCCCTTGCTCACTTTGCCACTGGATTCAAGCAAGCCTGGCTGAAGACGGCTTAAATGCCAGAAACCTGTCCTAGGAAGCTTGTTTCCGGTCCAGAGAAAATATTGCTTGGCAGTTCGGGCTAGACTGTTCCCATGAGGCACAGGGTCAGACTGATTTGCATATGGCTATGTCTGAACTGGGGTGGCAGAGTGGGCTAAAGAACGGTGATGGATCAAACCCAGATCTGTTGACTGGGTGTGAGTGTTTGATTGGTTCTGATGCTCTGTCCATCACCACCCCCTTTTGTACCGCTTTGTTCGCCATAAGTTGGCAGAGTATGCTCAGACGTGAGTCCCTTGCTCACTTTGCCACTGGATTCAAGCAAGCCTGGCTGAAATGCCAGAAGCCGGTCCTAGGAAGCTTGTTTCCGGTCCAGGGAAGGCATGGCTTGGCAGTTCGGGCTGGACTGTTCCCATGATGCACAGGGTCAGACTGATTTGCATCTGGCCATGTCTGAACTGGGGTGGCAGAGTGGGCTAAAGAACGGTGATGGATCAAACCCAGATCTGTTGACTGGGTGTGAGTGTTTGATTGGTTCTGATGCTCCGTCCATCACCACCCATTTTTGTACCGCTTTGTTCGCCATAAGTTGGCAGGGTATGCTCAGACGTGAGTCCCTTGCTCACTTTGCCACTGGATTCAAGCAAGCCTGGCTGAAATGCCACAAACCGGTCCTAGGAAGCTTGTTTCCGGTCCAGGGAAGGCATGGCTTGGCAGTTCGGGCTGGACTGTTCCCATGATGCACAGGGTCAGACTGATTTGCATCTGGCCATGTCTGAACTGGGGTGGCAGAGTGGGCTAAAGAACGGTGATGGATCAAACCCAGATCTGTTGACTGGGTGTGAGTGTTTGATCGGTTCTGATGCTCCGTCCATCACCACCCCCTTTTGTACCGCTTTGTTCGCCATAAGTTGGCAGGGTATGCTCAGACGTGAGTCCCTTGCTCACTTTGCCACTGGATTCAAGCAAGCCTAGTTGAAGACAGCTGAAATGCCAGAAACCGGTCCTAGGAAGCTTGTTTCTGGTCCTGGGAAGGCATGGCTTGGCAGTTCGGGCTGGAGTGTTCCCATGATGCACAGGGTCAGACAGATTTGCATATGGCCATGTCTAACCTGGGGTGGCAGAGTGGGCGAAAGAACGGTGATGGATCAAACCCAGATCTGTTGACTGGGTGTGAGTGTTTGGTTCTGATGTTCCGTCCATCACCACCCCCTTTTGTACCGCTTTGTTCGCCATAAGTTGGCAGGGTATGCTCAGACGTAAGTCCCTTGCTCACTTTGCCACTGGATTCAAGCAAGCCTGGCTGAAGACGGCTGAAATGCCAGAAACCGGTCCTAGGAAGCTTGTTTCTGGTCCAGGGAAGGCATGGCTTGGCAGTTCGGGCTGGACTGATTTGCATATGGCCATGTCTGAACTGGGGTGGCAGAGTGGGCTAAAGAACAGTGATGGATCAAACCCAGATCTGTTGACTGGGTGTGAGTGTTTGATTGGTTCTGATGCTCCGTCCATCACCACCCCCTTTTGTACAGCTTTGTTTGCCATAAGTTGGCAGGGTATGCTCAGACGTGAGTCCCTTGCTCACTTTGCCACTGGATTCAAGCAAGCCTGGCTGAAGACGGCTTAAATGCCAGAAACCTGTCCTAGGAAGCTTGTTTCCGGTCCAGAGAAAACATTGCTTGGCAGTTCGGGCTAGACTGTTCCCATGAGGCACAGGGTCAGACTGATTTGCATATGGCTATGTCTGAACTGGGGTGGCAGAGTGGGCTAAAGAACGGTGATGGATCAAACCCAGATCTGTTGACTGGGTGTGAGTGTTTGATTGGTTCTGATGCTCTGTCCATCACCACCCCCTTTTGTACCGCTTTGTTCGCCATAAGTTGGCAGAGTATGCTCAGACGTGAGTCCCTTGCTCACTTTGCCACTGGATTCAAGCAAGCCTGGCTGAAATGCCAGAAGCCGGTCCTAGGAAGCTTGTTTCCGGTCCAGGGAAGGCATGGCTTGGCAGTTCGGGCTGGACTGTTCCCATGATGCACAGGGTCAGACTGATTTGCATCTGGCCATGTCTGAACTGGGGTGGCAGAGTGGGCTAAAGAACGGTGATGGATCAAACCCAGATCTGTTGACTGGGTGTGAGTGTT
This sequence comes from Triturus cristatus, assembly GCF_964204655.1. Classification (NCBI taxonomy): domain Eukaryota; kingdom Metazoa; phylum Chordata; class Amphibia; order Caudata; family Salamandridae; genus Triturus; species Triturus cristatus. The sequence continues at coordinate 1,206,792,535 of NC_140590.1, forward strand.
TGATTGGTTCTGATGCTCCGTCCATCACCACCCCCTTTTGTACCGCTTTGTTTGCCATAAGTTGGCAGGGTATGCTCAGACGTGAGTCCCTTGCTCACTTTGCCACTGGATTCAAGCAAGCCTGGCTGAAGACGGCTTAAATGCCAGAAACCTGTCCTAGGAAGCTTGTTTCTGGTCCAGAGAAAACATTGCTTGGCAGTTCGGGCTAGACTGTTCCCATGAGGCACAGGGTCAGACTGATTTGCATATGGCTATGTCTGAACTGGGGTGGCAGAGTGGGCTAAAGAACGGTGATGGATCAAACCCAGATCTGTTGACTGGGTGTGAGTGTTTGATTGGTTCTGATGCTCTGTCCATCACCACCCCCTTTTGTACCGCTTTGTTCGCCATAAGTTGGCAGAGTATGCTCAGACGTGAGTCCCTTGCTCACTTTGCCACTGGATTCAAGCAAGCCTGGCTGAAATGCCAGAAGCCGGTCCTAGGAAGCTTGTTTCCGGTCCAGGGAAGGCATGGCTTGGCAGTTCGGGCTGGACTGTTCCCATGATGCACAGGGTCAGACTGATTTGCATCTGGCCATGTCTGAACTGGGGTGGCAGAGTGGGCTAAAGAACGGTGATGGATCAAACCCAGATCTGTTGACTGGGTGTGAGTGTTTGATTGGTTCTGATGCTCCGTCCATCACCACCCATTTTTGTACCGCTTTGTTCGCCATAAGTTGGCAGGGTATGCTCAGACGTGAGTCCCTTGCTCACTTTGCCACTGGATTCAAGCAAGCCTGGCTGAAATGCCACAAACCGGTCCTAGGAAGCTTGTTTCCGGTCCAGGGAAGGCATGGCTTGGCAGTTCGGGCTGGACTGTTCCCATGATGCACAGGGTCAGACTGATTTGCATCTGGCCATGTCTGAACTGGGGTGGCAGAGTGGGCTAAAGAACGGTGATGGATCAAACCCAGATCTGTTGACTGGGTGTGAGTGTTTGATTGGTTCTGATGCTCCGTCCATCACCACCCCCTTTTGTACCGCTTTGTTCGCCATAAGTTGGCAGGGTATGCTCAGACGTGAGTCCCTTGCTCACTTTGCCACTGGATTCAAGCAAGCCTAGTTGAAGACAGCTGAAATGCCAGAAACCGGTCCTAGGAAGCTTGTTTCTGGTCCTGGGAAGGCATGGCTTGGCAGTTCGGGCTGGAGTGTTCCCATGATGCACAGGGTCAGACAGATTTGCATATGGCCATGTCTAACCTGGGGTGGCAGAGTGGGCGAAAGAACGGTGATGGATCAAACCCAGATCTGTTGACTGGGTGTGAGTGTTTGGTTCTGATGTTCCGTCCATCACCACCCCCTTTTGTACCGCTTTGTTCGCCATAAGTTGGCAGGGTATGCTCAGACGTAAGTCCCTTGCTAACTTTGCCACTGGATTCAAGCAAGCCTGGCTGAAGACGGCTGAAATGCCAGAAACCGGTCCTAGGAAGCTTGTTTCTGGTCCAGGGAAGGCATGGCTTGGCAGTTCGGGCTGGACTGATTTGCATATGGCCATGTCTGAACTGGGGTGGCAGAGTGGGCTAAAGAACAGTGATGGATCAAACCCAGATCTGTTGACTGGGTGTGAGTGTTTGATTGGTTCTGATGCTCCGTCCATCACCACCCCCTTTTGTACCGCTTTGTTTGCCATAAGTTGGCAGGGTATGCTCAGACGTGAGTCCCTTGCTCACTTTGCCACTGGATTCAAGCAAGCCTGGCTGAAGACGGCTTAAATGCCAGAAACCTGTCCTAGGAAGCTTGTTTCCGGTCCAGAGAAAACATTGCTTGGCAGTTCGGGCTAGACTGTTCCCATGAGGCACAGGGTCAGACTGATTTGCATATGGCTATGTCTGAACTGGGGTGGCAGAGTGGGCTAAAGAACGGTGATGGATCAAACCCAGATCTGTTGACTGGGTGTGAGTGTTTGATTGGTTCTGATGCTCTGTCCATCACCACCCCCTTTTGTACCGCTTTGTTCGCCATAAGTTGGCAGAGTATGCTCAGACGTGAGTCCCTTGCTCACTTTGCCACTGGATTCAAGCAAGCCTGGCTGAAATGCCAGAAGCCGGTCCTAGGAAGCTTGTTTCCGGTCCAGGGAAGGCATGGCTTGGCAGTTCGGGCTGGACTGTTCCCATGATGCACATGGTCAGACTGATTTGCATCTGGCCATGTCTGAACTGGGGTGGCAGAGTGGGCTAAAGAACGGTGATGGATCAAACCCAGATCTGTTGACTGGGTGTGAGTGTTTGATTGGTTCTGATGCTCCGTCCATCACCACCCATTTTTGTACCGCTTTGTTCACCATAAGTTGGCAGGGTATGCTCAGACGTGAGTCCCTTGCTCACTTTGCCATTGGATTCAAGCAAGCCTGGCTGAAGACGGCTGAAATGCCAGAAACCGGTCCTAGGAAGCTTGTTTCCGGTCCAGGGAAGGCATGGCTTGGCAGTTCGGGCTGGACTGTTCCCATGATGCACAGGGTCAGACTGATTTGCATATTGCCATGTCTGAACTGGGGTGGCAGAGTGGGCTAAAGAACGGTGATGGATCAAACCCAGATCTGTTGACTGGGTGTGAGTGTTTGATTGGTTCTGAAGCTCCGTCCATCACCACCCCCTTTTGTACTGCTTTGTTCGCCATAAGTTGTCAGAGTATGCTCAGACGTGAGTCCCTTGCTCACTTTGCCACTGGATTCAAGCAAGCCTGGCTGAAGACGGCTGAAATGCCAGAAACCAATTCTAGGAAGCTTGTTTCCGGTCCAGGGAAGGCATGGCTTGGCAGTTCGGGCTGGACTGTTCCCATGATGCACAGGGTCAGACTGATTTGCATATGGCCATGTCTGAACTGGGGTGGCAGAGTGGGCTAAAGAACGGTGATGGATCAAACCTAGATCTGTTGACTGGGTGTGAGTGTTTGATTAGTTCTGATGCTCCGTCCATCACCACCCCCTTTTGTACTGCTTTGTTCGTCATAAGTTGGCAGGGTATGCTCAGACGTGAGTCCCTTGCTCACTTTGCCACTGGATTCAAGCAAGCCTAGTTGAAGACAGCTGAAATGCCAGAAACCGGTCCTAGGAAGCTTGTTTCTGGTCCTGGGAAGGCATGGCTGGGCAGATCGGGCTGGAGTGTTCCCATGATGCACAGGGTCAGACTGATTTGCATATGGCCATGTCTGAACTGGGGTGGCAGAGTGGGCTAAAGAACGGTGATGGATCAAACCCAGATCTGTTGACTGGGTGTGAGTGTTTGGTTCTGATGTTCCGTCCATCACCACCCCCTTTTGTACCGCTTTGTTCGCCATAAGTTGGCAGGGTATGCTCAGACGTAAGTCCCTTGCTCACTTTGCCACTGGATTCAAGCAAGCCTGGCTGAAGACGGCTGAAATGCCAGAAACCGGTCCTAGGAAGCTTGTTTCTGGTCCAGGGAAGGCATGGCTTGGCAGTTCGGGCTGGACTGATTTGCATATGGCCATGTCTGAACTGGGGTGGCAGAGTGGGCTAAAGAACAGTGATGGAATAAACCCAGATCTGTTGACTGGGTGTGAGTGTTTGATTGGTTCTGATGCTCCGTCCATCACCACCCCCTTTTGTACCGCTTTGTTCGCCATAAGTTGGCAGGGTATGCTCAGACGTGAGTCCCTTGCTCACTTTGCCACTGGATTCAAGCAAGCCTGGCTGAAGACGGCTTAAATGCCAGAAACCTGTCCTACGAAGCTTGTTTCCGGTCCAGAGAAAACATTGCTTGGCAGTTCGGGCTGGACTGTTCCCATGAGGCACAGGGTCAGACTGATTTGCATATGGCTATGTCTGAACTGGGGTGGCAGAGTGGGCTAAAGAACGGTGATGGATCAAACCCAGATCTGTTGACTGGGTGTGAGTGTTTGATTGGTTCTGATGCTCTGTCCATCACCACCCCCTTTTGTACCGCTTTGTTCGTCATAAGTTGGCAGGGTATGCTCAGACGTGAGTCCCTTGCTCACTTTGCCACTGGATTCAAGCAAGCCTGGCTGAAATGCCAGAAACCGGTCCTAGGAAGCTTGTTTCCGGTCCAGGGAAGGCAAGGCTTGGCAGTTCGGGCTGGACTGTTCCCATGATGCACAGGGTCAGACTGATTTGCATCTGGCCATGTCTGAACTGGGGTGGCAGAGTGGGCTAAAGAACGGTGATGGATCAAACCCAGATCTGTTGACTGGGTTTGAGTGTTTGATTGGTTCTGATGCTCCGTCCATCACCACCCCCTTTTGTACCGCTTTGTTCGCCATAAGTTGGCAGGGTATGCTCAGACTTGAGTACCTTGCTCACTTTGCCACTGGTTTCAAGCAAGCCTGGCTGAAGACGGCTGAAATGCCAGAAACCGGTCCTAGGAAGCTTGTTTCCGGTCCAGGGAAGGCATGGCTTGGCAGTTTGGGCTGGACTGTTCCCATGATGCACAGGGTCAGACTGATTTGCATATGGCCATGTCTGAACTGGGGTGGCAGAGTGGGCTAAAGAACGGTGATGGATCAAACCCAGATCTGTTGACTGGGTGTGAGTGTTTGATTGGTTCTGATGCTCCGTCCATCACCACCCCTTTTTGTACCGCTTTGTTCACCATAATTTGGCAGGGTATGCTCAGACGTGAGTCCCTTGCTCACTTTGCCATTGGATTCAAGCAAGCCTGGCTGAAGACGGCTGAAATGCCAGAAACCGGTCCTAGGAAGCTTGGTTCCGGTCCAGGGAAGGCATGGCTTGGCAGTTCGGGCTGGACTGTTCCCATGATGCACAGGGTCAGACTGATTTGCATATTGCCATGTCTGAACTGGGGTGGCAGAGTGGGCTAAAGAACGGTGATGGATCAAACCCAGATCTGTTGACTGGGTGTGAGTGTTTGATTGGTTCTGAAGCTCCGTCCATCACCACCCCCTTTTGTACTGCTTTGTTCGCCATAAGTTGTCAGAGTATGCTCAGACGTGAGTCCCTTGCTCACTTTGCCACTGGATTCAAGCAAGCCTGGCTGAAGACAGCTGAAATGCCAGAAACCAATTCTAGGAAGCTTGTTTCCGGTCCAGGGAAGGCATGGCTTGGCAGTTCGGGCTGGACTGTTCCCATGATGCACAGGGTCAGACTGATTTGCATATGGCCATGTCTGAACTGGGGTGGCAGAGTGGGCTAAAGAACGGTGATGGATCAAACCTAGATCTGTTGACTGGGTGTGAGTGTTTGATTAGTTCTGATGCTCCGTCCATCACCACCCCCTTTTGTACCGCTTTGTTCGCCATAAGTTGGCAGGGTATGCTCAGACGTGAGTCCCTTGCTCACTTTGCCACTGGATTCAAGCAAGCCTAGTTGAAGACAGCTGAAATGCCAGAAACCGGTCCTAGGAAGCTTGTTTCTGGTCCTGGGAAGGCATGGCTGGGCAGTTCGGGCTGGAGTGTTCCCATGATGCACAGGGTCAGACTGATTTGCATATGGCCATGTCTGAACTGGGGTGGCAGAGTGGGAAAAAGAACGGTGATGGATCAAACCCAGATCTGTTGACTGGGTGTGAGTGTTTGGTTCTGATGTTCCGTCCATCACCACCCCCTTTTGTACCGCTTTGTTCGCCATAAGTTGGCAGGGTATGCTCAGACGTAAGTCCCTTGCTCACTTTGCCACTGGATTCAAGCAAGCCTGGCTGAAGACGGCTGAAATGCCAGAAACCGGTCCTAGGAAGCTTGTTTCTGGTCCAGGGAAGGCATGGCTTGGCAGTTCGGGCTGGACTGATTTGCATATGGCCATGTCTGAACTGGGGTGGCAGAGTGGGCTAAAGAACAGTGATGGAATAAACCCAGATCTGTTGACTGGGTGTGAGTGTTTGATTGGTTCTGATGCTCCGTCCATCACCACCCCCTTTTGTACCGCTTTGTTCGCCATAAGTTGGCAGGGTATGCTCAGACGTGAGTCCCTTGCTCACTTTGCCACTGGATTCAAGCAAGCCTGGCTGAAGACGGCTTAAATGCCAGAAACCTGTCCTAGGAAGCTTGTTACAGGTCCAGAGAAAACATTGCTTGGCAGTTCGGGCTGGACTGTTCCCATGAGGCACAGGGTCAGACTGATTTGCATATGGCTATGTCTGAACTGGGGTGGCAGAGTGGGCTAAAGAACGGTGATGGATCAAACCCAGATCTGTTGACTGGGTGTGAGTGTTTGATTGGTTCTGATGCTCTGTCCATCACCACCCCCTTTTGTACCGCTTTGTTCGTCATAAGTTGGCAGGGTATGCTCAGACGTGAGTCCCTTGCTCACTTTGCCACTGGATTCAAGCAAGCCTGGCTGAAATGCCAGAAACCAGTCCTAGGAAGCTTGTTTCCGGTCCAGGGAAGGCAAGGCTTGGCAGTTCGGGCTGGACTGTTCCCATGATGCACAGGGTCAGACTGATTTGCATCTGGCCATGTCTGAACTGGGGTGGCAGAGTGGGCTAAAGAACGGTGATGGATCAAACCCAGATCTGTTGACTGGGTGTGAGTGTTTGATTGGTTCTGATGCTCTGTCCATCACCACCCCCTTTTGTACCGCTTTGTTCGCCATAAGTTGGCAGAGTATGCTCAGACGTGAGTCCCTTGCTCACTTTGCCACTGGATTCAAGCAAGCCTGGCTGAAATGCCAGAAGCCGGTCCTAGGAAGCTTGTTTCCGGTCCAGGGAAGGCATGGCTTGGCAGTTCGGGCTGGACTGTTCCCATGATGCACAGGGTCAGACTGATTTGCATCTGGCCATGTCTGAACTGGGGTGGCAGAGTGGGCTAAAGAACGGTGATGGATCAAACCCAGATCTGTTGACTAAGTGTGAGTGTTTGATTGGTTCTGATGCTCCGTCCATCACCACCCATTTTTGTACCGCTTTGTTCGCCATAAGTTGGCAGGGTATGCTCAGACGTGAGTCCCTTGCTCACTTTGCCACTGGATTCAAGCAAGCCTGGCTGAAATGCCACAAACCGGTCCTAGGAAGCTTGTTTCCGGTCCAGGGAAGGCATGGCTTGGCAGTTCGGGCTGGACTGTTCCCATGATGCACAGGGTCAGACTGATTTGCATCTGGCCATGTCTGAACTGGGGTGGCAGAGTGGGCTAAAGAACGGTGATGGATCAAACCCAGATCTGTTGACTGGGTGTGAGTGTTTGATTGGTTCTGATGCTCCGTCCATCACCACCCCCTTTTGTACCGCTTTGTTCGCCATAAGTTGGCAGGGTATGCTCAGACGTGAGTCCCTTGCTCACTTTGCCACTGGATTCAAGCAAGCCTAGTTGAAGACAGCTGAAATGCCAGAAACCGGTCCTAGGAAGCTTGTTTCTGGTCCTGGGAAGGCATGGCTTGGCAGTTCGGGCTGGAGTGTTCCCATGATTCACAGGGTCAGACAGATTTGCATATGGCCATGTCTAACCTGGGGTGGCAGAGTGGGCGAAAGAACGGTGATGGATCAAACCCAGATCTGTTGACTGGGTGTGAGTGTTTGGTTCTGATGTTCCGTCCATCACCACCCCCTTTTGTACCGCTTTGTTCGCCATAAGTTGGCAGGGTATGCTCAGACGTAAGTCCCTTGCTCACTTTGCCACTGGATTCAAGCAAGCCTGGCTGAAGACGGCTGAAATGCCAGAAACCGGTCCTAGGAAGCTTGTTTCTGGTCCAGGGAAGGCATGGCTTGGCAGTTCGGGCTGGACTGATTTGCATATGGCCATGTCTGAACTGGGGTGGCAGAGTGGGCTAAAGAACAGTGATGGATCAAACCCAGATCTGTTGACTGGGTGTGAGTGTTTGATTGGTTCTGATGCTCCGTCCATCACCACCCCCTTTTGTACCGCTTTGTTTGCCATAAGTTGGCAGGGTATGCTCAGACGTGAGTCCCTTGCTCACTTTGCCACTGGATTCAAGCAAGCCTGGCTGAAGACGGCTTAAATGCCAGAAACCTGTCCTAGGAAGCTTGTTTCCGGTCCAGAGAAAACATTGCTTGGCAGTTCGGGCTAGACTGTTCCCATGAGGCACAGGGTCAGACTGATTTGCATATGGCTATGTCTGAACTGGGGTGGCAGAGTGGGCTAAAGAACGGTGATGGATCAAACCCAGATCTGTTGACTGGGTGTGAGTGTTTGATTGGTTCTGATGCTCTGTCCATCACCACCCCCTTTTGTACCGCTTTGTTCGCCATAAGTTGGCAGAGTATGCTCAGACGTGAGTCCCTTGCTCACTTTGCCACTGGATTCAAGCAAGCCTGGCTGAAATGCCAGAAGCCGGTCCTAGGAAGCTTGTTTCCGGTCCAGGGAAGGCATGGCTTGGCAGTTCGGGCTGGACTGTTCCCATGATGCACAGGGTCAGACTGATTTGCATCTGGCCATGTCTGAACTGGGGTGGCAGAGTGGGCTAAAGAACGGTGATGGATCAAACCCAGATCTGTTGACTGGGTGTGAGTGTTTGATTGGTTCTGATGCTCCGTCCATCACCACCCATTTTTGTACCGCTTTGTTCACCATAAGTTGGCAGGGTATGCTCAGACGTGAGTCCCTTGCTCACTTTGCCACTGGATTCAAGCAAGCCTGGCTGAAGACGGCTGAAATGCCAGAAACCGGTCCTAGGAAGCTTGTTTCCGGTCCGGGGAAGGCATGGCTTGGCAGTTCGGGCTGGACTGTTCCCATGATGCACAGGGTCAGACTGATTTGCATATTGCCATGTCTGAACTGGGGTGGCAGAGTGGGCTAAAGAACGGTGATGGATCAAACCCAGATCTGTTGACTGGGTGTGAGTGTTTGATTGGTTCTGAAGCTCCGTCCATCACCACCCCCTTTTGTACTGCTTTGTTCGCCATAAGTTGTCAGAGTATGCTCAGACGTGAGTCCCTTGCTCACTTTGCCACTGGATTCAAGCAAGCCTGGCTGAAGACGGCTGAAATGCCAGAAACCAATTCTAGGAAGCTTGTTTCCGGTCCAGGGAAGGCATGGCTTGGCAGTTCGGGCTGGACTGTTCCCATGATGCACAGGGTCAGACTGATTTGCATACGGCCATGTCTGAACTGGGGTGGCAGAGTGGGCTAAAGAACGGTGATGGATCAAACCTAGATCTGTTGACTGGGTGTGAGTGTTTGATTAGTTCTGATGCTCCGTCCATCACCACCCCCTTTTGTACTGCTTTGTTCGTCATAAGTTGGCAGGGTATGCTCAGACGTGAGTCCCTTGCTCACTTTGCCACTGGATTCAAGCAAGCCTAGTTGAAGACAGCTGAAATGCCAGAAACCGGTCCTAGGAAGCTTGTTTCTGGTCCTGGGAAGGCATGGCTGGGCAGATCGGGCTGGAGTGTTCCCATGATGCACAGGGTCAGACTGATTTGCATATGGCCATGTCTGAACTGGGGTGGCAGAGTGGGCTAAAGAACGGTGATGGATCAAACCCAGATCTGTTGACTGGGTGTGAGTGTTTGGTTCTGATGTTCCGTCCATCACCACCCCCTTTTGTACCGCTTTGTTCGCCATAAGTTGGCAGGGTATGCTCAGACGTAAGTCCCTTGCTCACTTTGCCACTGGATTCAAGCAAGCCTGGCTGAAGACGGCTGAAATGCCAGAAACCGGTTCTAGGAAGCTTGTTTCTGGTCCAGGGAAGGCATGGCTTGGCAGTTCGGGCTGGACTGATTTGCATATGGCCATGTCTGAACTGGGGTGGCAGAGTGGGCTAAAGAACAGTGATGGAATAAACCCAGATCTGTTGACTGGGTGTGAGTGTTTGATTGGTTCTGATGCTCCGTCCATCACCACCCCCTTTTATACCGCTTTGTTCGCCATAAGTTGGCAGGGTATGCTCAGACGTGAGTCCCTTGCTCACTTTGCCACTGGATTCAAGCAAGCCTGGCTGAAGACGGCTTAAATGCCAGAAACCTGTCCTACGAAGCTTGTTTCCGGTCCAGAGAAAACATTGCTTGGCAGTTCGGGCTGGACTGTTCCCATGAGGCACAGGGTCAGACTGATTTGCATATGGCTATGTCTGAACTGGGGTGGCAGAGTGGGCTAAAGAACGGTGATGGATCAAACCCAGATCTGTTGACTGGGTGTGAGTGTTTGATTGGTTCTGATGCTCTGTCCATCACCACCCCCTTTTGTACCGCTTTGTTCGTCATAAGTTGGCAGGGTATGCTCAGGCGTGAGTCCCTTGCTCACTTTGCCACTGGATTCAAGCAAGCCTGGCTGAAATGCCAGAAACCGGTCCTAGGAAGCTTGTTTCCGGTCCAGGGAAGGCAAGGCTTGGCAGTTCGGGCTGGACTGTTCCCATGATGCACAGGGTCAGACTGATTTGCATCTGGCCATGTCTGAACTGGGGTGGCAGAGTGGGCTAAAGAACGGTGATGGATCAAACCCAGATCTGTTGACTGGGTGTGAGTGTTTGATTGGTTCTGATGCTCCGTCCATCACCACCCCCTTTTGTACCGCTTTGTTCGCCATAAGTTGGCAGGGTATGCTCAGACTTGAGTACCTTGCTCACTTTGCCACTGGTTTCAAGCAAGCCTGGCTGAAGACGGCTGAAATGCCAGAAACCGGTCCTAGGAAGCTTGTTTCCGGTCCAGGGAAGGCATGGCTTGGCAGTTCGGGCTGGACTGTTCCCATGATGCACAGGGTCAGACTGATTTGCATATGGCCATGTCTGAACTGGGGTGGCAGAGTGGGCTAAAGAACGGTGATGGATCAATCCCAGATCTGTTGACTGGGTGTGAGTGTTTGATTGGTTCTGATGCTCCGTCCATCACCACCCCTTTTTGTACCGCTTTGTTCACCATAATTTGGCAGGGTATGCTCAGACGTGAGTCCCTTGCTCACTTTGCCATTGGATTCAAGCAAGCCTGGCTGAAGACGGCTGAAATGCCAGAAACCGGTCCTAGGAAGCTTGGTTCCGGTCCAGGGAAGGCATGGCTTGGCAGTTCGGGCTGGACTGTTCCCATGATGCACAGGGTCAGACTGATTTGCATATTGCCAAGTCTGAACTGGGGTGGCAGAGTGGGCTAAAGAACGGTGATGGATCAAACCCAGATCTGTTGACTGGGTGTGAGTGTTTGATTGGTTCTGAAGCTCCGTCCATCACCACCCCCTTTTGTACTGCTTTGTTCGCCATAAGTTGTCAGAGTATGCTCAGACGTGAGTCCCTTGCTCACTTTGCCACTGGATTCAAGCAAGCCTGGCTGAAGACGGCTGAAATGCCAGAAACCAATTCTAGGAAGCTTGTTTCCGGTCGAGGGAAGGCATGGCTTGGCAGTTCGGGCTGGACTGTTCCCATGATGCACAGGGTCAGACTGATTTGCATATGGCCATGTCTGAACTGGGGTGGCAGAGTGGGCTAAAGAACGGTGATGGATCAAACCTAGATCTGTTGACTGGGTGTGAGTGTTTGATTAGTTCTGATGCTCCGTCCATCACCACCCCCTTTTGTACCGCTTTGTTCGCCATAAGTTGGCAGGGTATGCTCAGACGTGAGTCCCTTGCTCACTTTGCCACTGGATTCAAGCAAGCCTAGTTGAAGACAGCTGAAATGCCAGAAACCGGTCCTAGGAAGCTTGTTTCTGGTCCTGGGAAGGCATGGCTGGGCAGTTCGGGCTGGAGTGTTCCCATGATGCACAGGGTCAGACTGATTTGCATATGGCCATGTCTGAACTGGGGTGGCAGAGTGGGCTAAAGAACGGTGATGGATCAAACCCAGATCTGTTGACTGGGTGTGAGTGTTTGGTTCTGATGTTCCGTCCATCACCACCCCCTTTTGTACCGCTTTGTTCGCCATAAGTTGGCAGGGTATGCTCAGACGTAAGTCCCTTGCTCACTTTGCCACTGGATTCAAGCAAGCCTGGCTGAAGACGGCTGAAATGCCAGAAACCGGTCCTAGGAAGCTTGTTTCTGGTCCAGGGAAGGCATGGCTTGGCAGTTCGGGCTGGACTGATTTGCATATGGCCATGTCTGAACTGGGGTGGCAGAGTGGGCTAAAGAACAGTGATGGAATAAACCCAGATCTGTTGACTGGGTGTGAGTGTTTGATTGGTTCTGATGCTCCGTCCATCACCACCCCCTTTTGTACCACTTTGTTCGCCATAAGTTGGCAGGGTATGCTCAGACGTGAGTCCCTTGCTCACTTTGCCACTGGATTCAAGCAAGCCTGGCTGAAGACGGCTTAAATGCCAGAAACCTGTCCTAGGAAGCTTGTTACAGGTCCAGAGAAAACATTGCTTGGCAGTTCGGGCTGGACTGTTCCCATGAGGCACAGGGTCAGACTGATTTGCATATGGCTATGTCTGAACTGGGGTGGCAGAGTGGGCTAAAGAACGGTGATGGATCAAACCCAGATCTGTTGACTGGGTGTGAGTGTTTGATTGGTTCTGATGCTCTGTCCATCACCACCCCCTTTTGTACCGCTTTGTTCGTCATAAGTTGGCAGGGTATGCTCAGACGTGAGTCCCTTGCTCACTTTGCCACTGGATTCAAGCAAGCCTGGCTGAAATGCCAGAAACCGGTCCTAGGAAGCTTGTTTCCGGTCCAGGGAAGGCAAGGCTTGGCAGTTCGGGCTGGACTGTTCCCATGATGCACAGGGTCAGACTGATTTGCATCTGGCCATGTCTGAACTGGGGTGGCAGAGTGGGCTAAAGAACGGTGATGGATCAAACCCAGATCTGTTGACTGGGTGTGAGTGTTTGATTGGTTCTGATGCTCCGTCCATCACCACCCCCTTTTGTACCGCTTTGTTCGCCATAAGTTGGCAGGGTATGCTCAGACTTGAGTACCTTGCTCACTTTGCCACTGGTTTCAAGCAAGCCTGGCTGAAGACGACTGAAAAGCCAGAAACCGTTCCTAGGAAGCTTGTTTCCGGTCCAGGGAAGGCATGGCTTGGCAGTTCGGGCTGGACTGTTCCCATGATGCACAGGGTCAGACTGATTTGCATATGGCCATGTCTGAACTGGGGTGGCAGAGTGGGCTAAAGAACGGTGATGGATCAAACCCAGATCTGTTGACTGGGTGTGAGTGTTTGATTGGTTCTGATGCTCCGTCCGTCACCACCCCTTTTTCTACCGCTTTGTTCACCATAATTTGGCGGGGTATGCTCAGACGTGAGTCCCTTGCTCACTTTGCCATTGGATTCAAGCAAGCCTGGCTGAAGACGGCTGAAATGCCAGAAACCGGTCCTAGGAAGCTTGTTTCCGGTCCAGGGAAGGCATGGCTTGGCAGTTCGGGCTGGACTGTTCCCATGATGCACAGGGTCAGACTGATTTGCATATTGCCATGTCTGAACTGGGGTGGCAGAGTGGACTAAAGAACGGTGATGGATCAAACCCAGATCTGTTGACTGGGTGTGAGTGTTTGATTGGTTCTGATGCTCCGTCCATCACCACCCCCTTTTGTACCGCTTTGTTCGTCATAAGTTGGCAGAGTATGCTCAGACGTGAGTCCCTTGCTCACTTTGCCATTGGATTCAAGCAAGCCTGGCTGAAGACGGCTGAAATGCCAGAAACCGGTCCTAGGAAGCTTGTTTCCGGTCCAGGAAAGGCATGGCTTGGCAGTTCGGGCTGGACTGTTCCCATGATGCACAGGGTCAGACTGATTTGCATTTGGCATTGTCTGAACTGGGGTGGCAGAGTGGGCTAAAGAACGGTGATGGATCAAACCCAGATCTGTTGACTGGGTGTGAGTGTTTGGTTCTGATGTTCCGTCCATCACCACCCCCTTTTGTACCGCTTTGTTCGCCATAAGTTGGCAGGGTGTGCTCAGACGTGAGTCCCTTGCTCACTTTGCCACTGGATTCAAGCAAGCCTAACTGAACACGGTTGAAATGCCAGAAACCGGTCCTAGGAAGCTTGTTTCCGGTCCAGGGAAGGCATGGCTTGGCAGTTCGGGCTGGACTGTTCCCATCATGCACAGGGTCAGACTGATTTGCATATGGCCATGTCTGAACTGGGGTGGCAGAGTGGGCTAAAGAACGGTGATGGATCAAACCCAGATCTGTTGACTGGGTGTGAGTGTTTGATTTTTCTGATGCTCCGTATATCACCACCCCTTTTTGTACCGCTTTGTTCACCATAAGTTGGCAGGGTATGCTCAGACGTGAGTCCCTTGCTCACTTTGCCATTGGATTCAAGCAAGCCTGGCTGAAGACGGCTGAAATGCCAGAAACCGGTCCTAGGAAGCTTGTTTCCGGTCCAGGGAAGGAATGGCTTGGCAGTTCGGGCTGGACTGTTCCCATGATGCACAGGGTCAGACTGATTTGCATATTGCCATGTCTGAACTGGGGTGGCAGAGTGGGCTAAAGAACGGTGATGGATCAAACCCAGATCTGTTGACTGGGTGTGAGTGTTTGATTGGTTCTGAAGCTCCGTCCATCACCACCCCCTTTTGTACTGCTTTGTTCGCCATAAGTTGTCAGGGTATGCTCAGACGTGAGTCCTTGCTCACTTTGCCACTGGATTCAAGCAAGCCTGGCTGAAGAAGGCTGAAATGCCAGAAACCGGTCCTAGGAAGCTTGTTTCCTGTCCAGGGAAGGCATGGCTTGGCAGTTCGGGCTGGACTGTTCCCATGATGCACAGGGTCAGACTGATTTGCATATGGCCATGTCTGAACTGGGGTGGCAGAGTGGTCTAAAGAACGGTGATGGATCAAACCCAGATCTGTTGACTGGGTGTGAGTGTTTGATTGGTTCTGATGCTCCGTCCATCACTACCCCCGTTTGTACCGCTTTGTTCACCATAAGTTGGCAGGGTATGCTCAGAAGTGAGTCCCTTGCTCACTTTGCCACTGGATTCAAGCAAGCCTGGCTGATGACGGCTGAAATGCCAGAAACCGGTCCTAGGAAGCTTGTTTCCGGTCCAGGGAAGGCATGGCTTGGCAGTTCGGGCTGGAGAGTTCCCATGATGCACAGGGTCAGACTGATTTGCATATGGCCATGTCTGAACTGGGGTGGCAGAGTGGGCTAAAGAACGGTGATGGATCAAACCCAAATCTGTTGAATGGGTGTGAGTGTTTGGTTCTGATGTTCCGTCCATCACCACCCCCTTTTGTACCGCTTTGTTCGCCATAAGTTGGCAGGGTATGCTCAGACGTAAGTCCCTTGCTCACTTTGCCACTGGATTCAAGCAAGCCTGGCTGAAGACGGCTGAAATGCCAGAAACCGGTCCTAGGAAGCTTGTTTCTGGTCCAGGGAAGGCATGGCTTGGCAGTTCGGGCTGGACTGATTTGCATATGGCCATGTCTGAACTGGGGTGGCAGAGTGGGCTAAAGAACAGTGATGGATCAAACCCAGATCTGTTGACTGGGTGTGAGTGTTTGATTGGTTCTGATGCTCCGTCCATCACCACCCCCTTTTGTACCGCTTTGTTTGCCATACGTTGGCAGGGTATGCTCAGACGTGAGTCCCTTGCTCACTTTGCCACTGGATTCAAGCAAGCCTGGCTGAAGACGGCTGAAATGCCAGAAACCGGTCCTAGGAAGCTTGTTTCGGGTCAAGGGAAGGCATGGCTTGGCAGTTCGGGCTGGACCGTTCCCATGATGCACAGGGTCAGACTGATTTGCATATGGCTATGTCTGAACTGGGGTGGCTGAGTGGGCTAAAGAATGGTGATGGATCAAACCTAGATCTGTTGACTGGGTGTGAGTGTTTGATTAGTTCTGATGCTCCGTCCATCACCACCCCCTTTTGTACCGCTTTGTTCGCCATAAGTTGGCAGGGTATGCTCAGGCGTGAGTCCCTTGCTCGCTTTGCCACTGGATTCGAGCAAGCCTAGTTGAAGACAGCTGAAATGCCAGAAACCGGTCCTAGGAAGCTTGTTTCTTTTCCTGGGAAGGCATGGCTTGGCAGTTCGGGCTGGAGTGTTCCCATGATGCACAGGGTCAGACTGATTTGCATATGGCCATGTCTGAACTGGGGTGGCAGAGTGGGCTAAAGAACGGTGATGGATCAAACCCAGATCTGTTGACTGGGTGTGAGTGTTTGGTTCTGATGTTCCGTCCATCACCACCCCCTTTTGTACCGCTTTGTTCGCCATAAGTTGGCAGGGTGTGCTCAGACGTGAGTCCCTTGCTCACTTTGCCACTGGATTCAAGCAAGCCTGGCTGAACACGGTTGAAATGCCAGAAACCGGTCCTAGGAAGCTTGTTTCCGGTCCAGGGAAGGCATGGCTTGGCAGTTCGGGCTGGACTGTTCCCATCATGCACAGGGTCAGACTGATTTGCATATGGCCATGTCTGAACTGGGGTGGCAGAGTGGGCTAAAGAACGGTGATAGATCAAACCCAGATCTGTTGACTGGGTGTGAGTGTTTGATTTTTCTGATGTTCCGTCCATCACCACCCCTTTTTGTACCGCTTTGTTCACCATAAGTTGGCAGGGTATGCTCAGACGTGAGTCCCTTGCTCACTTTGCCATTGGATTCAAGCAAGCCTGGCTGAAGACGGCTGAAATGCCAGAAACCGGTCCTAGGAAGCTTGTTTCCGGTCCAGGGAAGGAATGGCTTGGCAGTTCGGGCTGGACTGTTCCCATGATGCACAGGGTCAGACTGATTTGCATATTGCCATGTCTGAACTGGGGTGGTAGAGTGGGCTAAAGAACGGTGATGGATCAAACCCAGATCTGTTGACTGGGTGTGAGTGTTTGATTGGTTCTGAAGCTCCGTCCATCACCACCCCCTTTTGTACTGCTTTGTTCGCCATAAGTTGTCAGGGTATGCTCAGACGTGAGTCCTTGCTCACTTTGCCACTGGATTCAAGCAAGCCTGGCTGAAGACGGCTGAAATGCCAGAAACCGGTCCTAGGAAGCTTGTTTCCTGTCCAGGGAAGGCATGGCTTGGCAGTTCGGGCTGGACTGTTCCCATGATGCACAGGGTCAGACTGATTTGCATATGGCCATGTCTGAACTGGGGTGGCAGAGTGGTCTAAAGAACGGTGATGGATCAAACCCAGATCTGTTGACTGGGTGTGAGTGTTTGATTGGTTCTGATGCTCCGTCCATCACCACCCCCGTTTGTACCGCTTTGTTCACCATAAGTTGGCAGGGTATGCTCAGAAGTGAGTCCCTTGCTCACTTTGCCACTAGATTCAAGCAAGCCTGGCTGATGACGGCTGAAATGCCAGAAACTGGTCCTAGGAAGCTTGTTTCCGGTCCAGGGAAGGCATGGCTTGGCAGTTCGGGCTGGACTGTTCCCATGATGCACAGGGTCAGACTGATTTGCATATGGCCATGTCTGAACTGGGGTGGCAGAGTGGGCTAAAGAACGGTGATGGATCAAACCTAGATCTGTTGACTGGGTGTGAGTGTTTGATTAGTTCTGATGCTCCGTCCATCACCACCCCCTTTTGTACCGCTTTGTTTGCCATAAGTTGGCAGGGTATGCTCAGACGTGAGTCCCTTGCTCACTTTGCCACTGGATTCAAGCAAGCCTAGTTGAAGACAGCTGAAATGCCAGAAACCGGTCCTAGGAAGCTTGTTTCTGGTTCTGGGAAGGCATGGCTTGGCAGTTCGGGCTGGAGAGTTCCCATGATGCACAGGGTCAGACTGATTTGCATATGGCCATGTCTGAACTGGGGTGGCAGAGTGGGCTAAAGAACGGTGATGGATCAAACCCAGATCTGTTGACTGGGTGTGAGTGTTTGGTTCTGATGTTCCGTCCATCACCACCCCCTTTTGTACCGCTTTGTTCGCCATAAGTTGGCAGGGTATGCTCAGACGTAAGTCCCTTGCTCACTTTGCCACTGGATTCAAGCAAGCCTGGCTGAAGACGGATGAAATGCCAGAAACCGGTCCTAGGAAGCTTGTTTCTGGTCCAGGGAAGGCATGGCTTGGCAGTTCGGGCTGGACTGCTTTGCATATGGCCATGTCTGAACTGGGGTGGCAGAGTGGGCTAAAGAACAGTGATGGATCAAACCCAGATCTGTTGACTGGGTGTGAGTGTTTGATTGGTTCTGATGCTCCGTCCATCACCACCCCCTTTTGTACCGCTTTGTTTGCCATAAGTTGGCAGGGTATGCTCAGACGTGAGTCCCTTGCTCACTTTGCCACTGGATTCAAGCAAGCCTGGCTGAAGACGGCTGAAATGCCAGAAACCGGTCCTAGAAAGCTTGTTTCCGGTCCAGGGAAGGCATGGCTTGGCAGTTCGGGCTGGACCGTTCCCATGATGCACAGGGTCAGACTGATTTGCATATGGCTATGTCTGAACTGGGGTGGCAGAGTGGGCTAAAGAACGGTGATGGATCAAACCCAGATCTGTTGACTGGGTGTGAGTGTTTGATTCGTTCTGATGCTCTGTCCATCACCACCCCCTTTTGTACCGCTTTGTTTGCCATAAGTTGGCAGGGTATGCTCAGACGTGAGTCCCTTGCTCACTTTGCCACTGGATTCAAGCAAGCCTCCCTGAAATGCCAGAAACCGGTCCTAGGAAGCGTGTTTCCGGTCCAGGGAAGGCATGGCTTGGCAGTTCGGGCTGGACTGTTCCCATGATGCACAGGGTCAGACTGATTTGCATCTGGCCATGTCTGAACTGGGGTGGCAGAGTGGGCTAAAGAACGGTGATGGATCAAACCCAGATCTGTTGACTGGGTGTGAGTGTTTGGTTCTGATGTTCCGTCCATCACCACCCCCTTTTGTACCGCTTTGTTCGCCATAAGTTGGCAGGGTGTGCTCAGACGTGAGTCCCTTGCTCACTTTGCCACTGGATTCAAGCAAGCCTGGCTGAACACGGTTGAAATGCCAGAAACCGGTCCTAGGAAGCTTGTTTCCGGTCCAGGGAAGGCATGGCTTGGCAGTTCGGGCTGGACTGTTCCCATCATACACAGGGTCAGACTAATTTGCATATGGCCATGTCTGAACTGGGGTGGCAGAGTGGGCTAAAGAACGGTGATGGATCAAACCCAGATCAGTTGACTGGGTGTGAGTGTTTGATTTTTCTGATGCTCCGTCCATCACCACCCCTTTTTGTACCGCTTTGTTCACCATAAGTTGGCAGGGTATGCTCAGACGTGAGTCCCTTGCTCACTTTGCCATTGGATTCAAGCAAGCCTGGCTGAAGACGGCTGAAATGCCAGAAAACGGTCCTAGGAAGCTTGTTTCCGGTCCAGGGAAGGAATGGCTTGGCAGTTCGGGCTGGACTGTTCCCATGATGCACAGGGTCAGACTGATTTGCATATTGCCATGTCTGAACTGGGGTGGCAGAGTGGGCTAAAGAACGGTGATGGATCAAACCCAGATCTGTTGACTGGGTGTGAGTGTTTGATTGGTTCTGAAGCTCCGTCCATCACCACCCCCTTTTGTACTGCTTATTTCGCCATAAGTTGTCAGGGTATGCTCAGACGTGAGTCCTTGCTCACTTTGCCACTGGATTCAAGCAAGCCTGGCTGAAGACGGCTGAAATGCCAGAAACCGGTCCTAGGAAGCTTGTTTCC
Organism: Triturus cristatus; assembly: GCF_964204655.1. Taxonomy (NCBI): domain Eukaryota; kingdom Metazoa; phylum Chordata; class Amphibia; order Caudata; family Salamandridae; genus Triturus; species Triturus cristatus. The sequence goes on from NC_140590.1 coordinate 1,206,811,928, forward strand.
TGTCCAGGGAAGGCATGGCTTGGCAGTTCGGGCTGGACTGTTCCCATGATGCACAGGGTCAGACTGATTTGCATATGGCCATGTCTGAACTGGGGTGGCAGAGTGGTCTAAAGAACGGTGATGGATCAAACCCAGATCTGTTGACTGGGTGTGAGTGTTTGATTGGTTCTGATGCTCCGTCCATCACCACCCCCGTTTGTACCGCTTTGTTCACCATAAGTTGGCAGGGTATGCTCAGAAGTGAGTCCCTTGCTCACTTTGCCACTGGATTCAAGCAAGCCTGGCTGAAGACGGCTGAAATGCCAGAAACCGGTCCTAGGAAGCTTGTTTCCTGTCCAGGGAAGGCATGGCTTGGCAGTTCGGGCTGGACTGTTCCCATGATGCACAGGGTCAGACTGATTTGCATATGGCCATGTCTGAACTGGGGTGGCAGAGTGGTCTAAAGAACGGTGATGGATCAAACCCAGATCTGTTGACTGGGTGTGAGTGTTTGATTAGTTCTGATGCTCCGTCCATCACCACCCCCTTTTGTACCGCTTTGTTCGCCATAAGTTGGCAGGGTATGCTCAGACGTGAGTCCCTTGCTCACTTTGCCACTGGATTCAAGCAAGCCTAGTTGAAGACAGCTGAAATGCCAGAAACCGGTCCTAGGAAGCTTGTTTCTGGTTCTGGGAAGGCATGGCTTGGCAGTGCGGGCTGGAGAGTTCCCATGATGCACAGGGTCAGACTGATTTGCATATGGCCATGTCTGAACTGGGGTGGCAGAGTGGGCTAAAGAACGGTGATGGATCAAACCCAGATCTGTTGACTGGGTGTGAGTGTTTGGTTCTGATGTTACGTCCATCACCACCCCCTTATGTACCGCTTTGTTCGCCATAAGTTGGCAGGGTATGCTCAGACGTAAGTCCCTTGCTCACTTTGCCACTGGATTCAAGCAAGCCTGGCTGAAGACGGATGAAATGCCAGAAACCGGTCCTAGGAAGCTTGTTTCTGGTCCAGGGAAGGCATGGCTTGGCAGTTCGGGCTGGACTGATTTGCATATGGCCATGTCTGAACTGGGGTGGCAGAGTGGGCTAAAGAACAGTGATGGATCAAACCCAGATCTGTTGACTGGGTGTGAGTGTTTGATTGGTTCTGATGCTCCGTCCATCACCACCCCCTTTTGTACCGCTTTGTTTGCCATAAGTTGGCAGGGTATGCTCAGACGTGAGTCCCTTGCTCACTTTGCCACTGGATTCAAGCAAGCCTGGCTGAAGACGGCTGAAATGCCAGAAACCGGTCCTAGGAAGCTTGTTTCCGGTCCAGGGAAGGCGTGGCTTGGCAGTTCGGGCTGGACCGTTCCCATGATGCACAGGGTCAGACTGATTTGCATATGGCTATGTCTGAACTGGGGTGGCAGAGTGGGCTAAAGAACGGTGATGGATCAAACCCAGATCTGTTGACTGGGTGTGAGTGTTTGATTGGTTCTGATGCTCTGTCCATCACCACCCCCTTTTGTACCGCTTTGTTTGCCATAAGTTGGCAGGGTATGCTCAGACGTGAGTCCCTTGCTCACTTTGCCACTGGATTCAAGCAAGCCTGGCTGAAATGCCAGAAACCGGTCCTAGGAAGCGTGTTTCCGGTCCAGGGAAGGCATGGCTTGGCAGTTCGGGCAGGACTGTTCCCATGATGCACAGGGTCAGACTGATTTGCATGTGGCCATGTCTGAACTGGGGTGGCAGAGTGGGCTAAAGAACGGTGATGGATCAAACCCAGATCTGTTGACTGGGTGTGAGTGTTTGGTTCTGATGTTCCGTCCATCACCACCCCCTTTTGTACCGCTTTGTTCGCCATAAGTTGGCAGGGTGTGCTCAGACGTGAGTCCCTTGCTCACTTTGCCACTGGATTCAAGCAAGCCTGGCTGAACACGGTTGAAATGCCAGAAACCGGTCCTAGGAAGCTTGTTTCCGGTCCAGGGAAGGCATGGCTTGGCAGTTCGGGCTGGACTGTTCCCATCATGCACAGGGTCAGACTGATTTGCATATGGCCATGTCTGAACTGGGGTGGCAGAGTGGGCTAAAGAACGGTGATGGATCAAACCCAGATCTGTTGACTGGGTGTGAGTGTTTGATTTTTCTGATGCTCCGTCCATCACCACCCCTTTTTGTACCGCTTTGTTCACCATAAGTTGGCAGGGTATGCTCAGACGTGAGTCCCTTGCTCACTTTGCCATTGGATTCAAGCAAGCCTGGCTGAAGACGGCTGAAATGCCAGAAACCGGTCCTAGGAAGCTTGTTTCCGGTCCAGGGAAGGAATGGCTTGGCAGTTCGGGCTGGACTGTTCCCATGATGCACAGGGTCAGACTGATTTGCATATTGCCATGTCTGAACTGGGGTGGCAGAGTGGGCTAAAGAACGGTGATGGATCAAACCCAGATCTGTTGACTGGGTGTGAGTGTTTGATTGGTTCTGAAGCTCCGTCCATCACCACCCCCTTTTGTACTGCTTTGCTCGCCATAAGTTGTCAGGGTATGCTCAGACGTGAGTCCTTGCTCACTTTGCCACTGGATTCAAGCAAGCCTGGCTGAAGACGGCTGAAATGCCAGAAACCGGTCCTAGGAAGCTTGTTTCCTGTCCAGGGAAGGCATGGCTTGGCAGTTCGGGCTGGACTGTTCCCATGATGCACAGGGTCAGACTGATTTGCATATGGCCATGTCTGAACTGGGGTGGCAGAGTGGTCTAAAGAACGGTGATGGATCAAACCCAGATCTGTTGACTGGGTGTGAGTGTTTGATTGGTTCTGATGCTCCGTCCATCACTACCCCCGTTTGTACCGCTTTGTTCACCATAAGTTGGCAGGGTATGCTCAGAAGTGAGACCCTTGCTCACTTTGCCACTGGATTCAAGCAAGCCTGGCTGATGACGGCTGAAATGCCAGAAACCGGTCCTAGGAAGCTTGTTTCCAGTCCAGGGAAGGCATGGCTTGGCAGTTCGGGCTGGACTGTTCCCATGATGCACAGGGTCAGACTGATTTGCATATGGCCATGTCTGAACTGGGGTGGCAGAGTGGGCTAAAGAACGGTGATGGATCAAACCTAGATCTGTTGACTGGGTGTGAGTGTTTGATTAGTTCTGATGCTCCGTCCATCACCACCCCCTTTTGTACCGCTTTGTTCGCCATAAGTTGGCAGGGTATGCTCAGACGTGAGTCCCTTGCTCACTTTGCCACTGGATTCAAGCAAGCCTAGTTGAAGACAGCTGAAATGCCAGAAACCGGTCCTAGGAAGCTTGTTTCTGGTCCTGCGAAGGCATGGCTTGGCAGTTCGGGCTGGAGAATTCCCATGATGCACAGGGTCAGACTGATTTGCATATGGCCATGTCTGAACTGGGGTGGCAGAGTGGGCTAAAGAACGGTGATGGATCAAACCCAGATCTGTTGACTTGGTGTGAATGTTTGGTTCTGATGTTCCGTCCATCACCACCCCCTTTTGTACCGCTTTGTTCGCCATAAGTTGGCAGGGTATGCTCAGACGTAAGTCCCTTGCTCACTTTGCCACTGGATTCAAGCAAGCCTGGCTGAAGACGGCTGAAATGCCAGAAACCGGTCCTAGGAAGCTTGTTTCTGGTCCAGGGAAGGCATGGCTTGGCAGTTCGGGCTGGACTGATTTGCATATGGCCATGTCTGAACTGGGGTGGCAGAGTGGGCTAAAGAACAGTGATGGATCAAACCCAGATCTGTTGACTGGGTGTGAGTGTTTGATTGGTTCTGATGCTCCGTCCATCACCACCCCCTTTTGTACCGCTTTGTTTGCCATACGTTGGCGGGGTATGCTCAGACGTGAGTCCCTTGCTCACTTTGCCACTGGATTCAAGCAAGCCTGGCTGAAGACGGCTGAAATGCCAGAAACCGGTCCTAGGAAGCTTGTTTCGGGTCAAGGGAAGGCATGGCTTGGCAGTTCGGGCTGGACCGTTCCCATGATGCACAGGGTCAGACTGATTTGCATATGGCTATGTCTGAACTGGGGTGGCAGAGTGGGCTAAAGAACGGTGATGGATCAAACCCAGATCTGTTGACTGGGTGTGAGTGTTTGATTGGTTCTGATGCTCTGTCCATCACCACCCCCTTTTGTACCGCTTTGTTTGCCATAAGTTGGCAGGGTATGCTCAGACGTGAGTCCCTTGCTCACTTTGCCACTGGATTCAAGCAAGCCTGGCTGAAATGCCAGAAACCGGTCCTAGGAAGCGTGTTTCCGGTCCAGGGAAGGCATGGCTTGGCAGTTCGGGCTGGACTGTTCCCATGATGCTCAGGGTCAGACTGATTTGCATCTGGCCATGTCTGAACTGGGGTGGCAGAGTGGGCTAAAGAACGGTGATGGATCAAACCCAGATCTGTTGACTGGGTGTGAGTGTTTGGTTCTGATGTTCCGTCCATCACCACCCCCTTTTGTACCGCTTTGTTCGCCATAAGTTGGCAGGGTGTGCTCAGACGTGAGTCCCTTTCTCACTTTGCCACTGGATTCAAGCAAGCCTGGCTGAACACGGTTGAAATGCCAGAAACCGGTCCTAGGAAGCTTGTTTCCGGTCCAGGGAAGGCATGGCTTGGCAGTTCGGGCTGGACTGTTCCCATCATGCACAGGGTCAGACTGATTTGCATATGGCCATGTCTGAACTGGGGTGGCAGAGTGAGCTAAAGAACGGTGATGGATCAAACCCAGATCTGTTGACTGGGTGTGAGTGTTTGATTTTTCTGATGCTCCGTCCATCACCACCCCTTTTTGTACCGCTTTGTTCACCATAAGTTGGCAGGGTATGCTCAGACGTGAGTCCCTTGCTCACTTTGCCATTGGATTCAAGCAAGCCTGGCTGAAGACGGCTGAAATGCCAGAAACCGGTCCTAGGAAGCTTGTTTCCGGTCCAGGGAAGGAATGGCTTGGCAGTTCGGGCTGGACTGTTCCCATGATGCACAGGGTCAGACTGATTTGCATATTGCCATGTCTGAACTGGGGTGGCAGAGTGGGCTAAAGAACGGTGATGGATCAAACCCAGATCTGTTGACTGGGTGTGAGTGTTTGATTGGTTCTGAAGCTCCGTCCATCACCACCCCCTTTTGTACTGCTTTGTTCGCCATAAGTTGTCAGGGTATGCTCAGACGTGAGTCCTTGCTCACTTTGCCACTGGATTCAAGCAAGCCTGGCTGAAGATGGCTGAAATGCCAGAAACCGGTCCTAGGAAGCTTGTTTCCTGTCCAGGGAAGGCATGGCTTGGCAGTTCGGGCTGGACTGTTCCCATGATGCACAGGGTCAGACTGATTTGCATATGGCCATGTCTGAACTGGGGTGGCAGAGTGGTCTAAAGAACGGTGATGGATAAAACCCAGATCTGTTGACTGGGTGTGAGTGTTTGATTGGTTCTGATGCTCCGTCCATCACCACCCCCGTTTGTACCGCTTTGTTCACCATAAGTTGGCAGGGTATGCTCAGAAGTGAGTCCCTTGCTCACTTTGCCACTGGATTCAAGCAAGCCTGGCTGATGATGGCTGAAATGCCAGAAACCGGCCCTAGGAAGCTTGTTTCCGGTCCAGGGAAGGCATGGCTTGGCAGTTCGGGCTGGACCGTTCCCATGATGCACAGGGTCAGACTGATTTGCATATGGCTATGTCTGAACTGGGTTGGCAGAGTGGGCTAAAGAACGGTGATGGATAAAACCCAGATCTGTTGACTGGGTGTGAGTGTTTGATTGGTTCTGATGCTCCGTCCATCACCACCCCCTTTTGTACCGTTTTGTTTGCCATAAGTTGGCAGGGTATGCTCAGACGTGAGTCCCTTGCTCACTTTGCCACTGGATTCAAGCAAGCCTGGCTGAAGACGGCTGAAATGCCAGAAACCGGTCCTAGGAAGCTTGTTTCGGGTCAAGGGAAGGCATGGCTTGGCAGTTCGGGCTGGACCGTTCCCATGATGCACAGGGTCAGACTGATTTGCATATGGCTATGTCTGAACTGGGGTGGCAGAGTGGGCTAAAGAACGGTGATGGATCAAACCCAGATCTGTTGACTGGGTGTGAGTGTTTGATTGGTTCTGATGCTCTGTCCATCACCACCCCCTTTTGTACCGCTTTGTTTGCCATAAGTTGGCAGGGTATGCTCAGACGTGAGTCCCTTGCTCACTTTGCCACTGGATTCAAGCAAGCCTGGCTGAAATGCCAGAAACCGGTCCTAGGAAGCGTGTTTCCGGTCCAGGGAAGGCATGGCTTGGCAGTTCGGGCTGGACTGTTCCCATGATGCTCAGGGTCAGACTGATTTGCATCTGGCCATGTCTGAACTGGGGTGGCAGAGTGGGCTAAAGAACGGTGATGGATCAAACCCAGATCTGTTGACTGGGTGTGAGTGTTTGGTTCTGATGTTCCGTCCATCACCACCCCCTTTTGTACCGCTTTGTTCGCCATAAGTTGGCAGGGTGTGCTCAGACGTGAGTCCCTTGCTCACTTTGCCACTGGATTCAAGCAAGCCTGGCTGAACACGGTTGAAATGCCAGAAACCGGTCCTAGGAAGCTTGTTTCCGGTCCAGGGAAGGCATGGCTTGGCAGTTCGGGCTGGACTGTTCCCATCATGCACAGGGTCAGACTGATTTGCATATGGCCATGTCTGAACTGGGGTGGCAGAGTGGGCTAAAGAACGGTGATGGATCAAACCCAGATCTGTTGACTGGGTGTGAGTGTTTGATTTTTCTGATGCTCCGTCCATCACCACCCCTTTTTGTACCGCTTTGTTCACCATAAGTTGGCAGGGTATGCTCAGACGTGAGTCCCTTGCTCACTTTGCCATTGGATTCAAGCAAGCCTGGCTGAAGACGGCTGAAATGCCAGAAACCGGTCCTAGGAAGCTTGTTTCCGGTCCAGGGAAGGAATGGCTTGGCAGTTCGGGCTGGACTGTTCCCATGATGCACAGGGTCAGACTGATTTGCATATTGCCATGTCTGAACTGGGGTGGCAGAGTGGGCTAAAGAACGGTGATGGATCAAACCCAGATCTGTTGACTGGGTGTGAGTGTTTGATTGGTTCTGAAGCTCCGTCCATCACCACCCCCTTTTGTACTGCTTTGTTCGCCATACGTTGTCAGGGTATGCTCAGATGTGAGTCCTTGCTCACTTTGCCACTGGATTCAAGCAAGCCTGGCTGAAGATGGCTGAAATGCCAGAAACCGGTCCTAGGAAGCTTGTTTCCTGTCCAGGGAAGGCATGGCTTGGCAGTTCGGGCTGGACTGTTCCCATGATGCAAAGGGTCAGACTGATTTGCATATGGCCATGTCTGAACTGGGGTGGCAGAGTGGTCTAAAGAACGGTGATGGATCAAACCCAGATCTGTTGACTGGGTGTGAGTGTTTGATTGGTTCTGATGCTCCGTCCATCACCACCCCCGTTTGTACCGCTTTGTTCACCATAAGTTGGCAGGGTATGCTCAGAAGTGAGTCCCTTGCTCACTTTGCCACTGGATTCAAGCAAGCCTGGCTGATGATGGCTGAAATGCCAGAAACCGGTCCTAGGAAGCTTGTTTCCGGTCCAGGGCAGGCATGGCTTGGCAGTTCGGGCTGGACTGTTCCCATGATGCACAGGGTCAGACTGATTTGCATATGGCCATGTCTGAACTGGGGTGGCAGAGTGGGCTAAAGAACGGTGATGGATCAAACCTAGATCTGTTGACTGGGTGTGAGTGTTTGATTAGTTCTGATGCTCCGTCCATCACCACCCCCTTTTGTACCGCTTTGTTCGCCATAAGTTGGCAGGGTATGCTCAGACGTGAGTCCCTTGCTCACTTTGCCACTGGATTCAAGCAAGCCTAGTTGAAGACAGCTGAAATGCCAGAAACCGGTCCTAGGAAGCTTGTTTCTGGTCCTGGGAAGGCATGGCTTGGCAATTCGGGCTGGAGAGTTCCCATGATGCACAGGGTCAGACTGATTTGCATATGGCCATGTCTGAACTGGGGTGGCAGAGTGGGCTAAAGAACGGTGATGGATCAAACCCAGATCTGTTGACTGGGTGTGAGTGTTTGGTTCTGATGTTCCGTCCATCACCACCCCCTTTTGTACCGCTTTGTTCGCCATAAGTTGGCAGGGTATGCTCAGACGTAAGTCCCTTGCTCACTTTGCCACTGGATTCAAGCAAGCCTGGCTGAAGACGGCTGAAATGCCAGAAACCGGTCCTATGAAGCTTGTTTCTGGTCCAGGGAAGGCATGGCTTGGCAGTTCGGGCTGGACTGATTTGCATATGGCCATGTCTGAACTGGGGTGGCAGAGTGGGCTAAAGAACAGTGATGGATCAAACCCAGATCTGTTGACTGGGTGTGAGTGTTTGATTGGTTCTGATGCTCCGTCCATCACCACCCCCTTTTGTACCGCTTTGTTTGCCATAAGTTGGCAGGGTATGCTCAGACGTGAGTCCCTTGCTCACTTTGCCACTGGATTCAAGCAAGCCTGGCTGAAGACGGCTGAAATGCCAGAAACCGGTCCTAGGAAGCTTGTTTCCGGTCCAGGGAAGGCATGGCTTGGCAGTTCGGGCTGGACCGTTCCCATGATGCACAGGGTCAGACTGATTTGCATATGGCTATGTCAGAACTGGGGTGGCAGAGTGGGCTAAAGAACGGTGATGGATCAAACCCAGATCTGTTGACTGGGTGTGAGTGTTTGATTGGTTCTGATGCTCTGTCCATCACCACCCCCTTTTGTACCGCTTTGTTTGCCATAAGTTGGCAGGGTATGCTCAGACGTGAGTCCCTTCCTCACTTTGCCACTGGATTCAAGCAAGCCTAGTTGAAGACAGCTGAAATGCCAGAAACCGGTCCTAGGAAGCTTGTTTCTGGTCCTGGGAAGGCATGGCTTGGCAGTTCGGGCTGGAGAGTTCCCATGATGCACAGGGTCAGACTGATTTGCATATGGCCATGTCTGAACTGGGGTGGCAGAGTGGGCTAAAGAACGGTGATGGATCAAACCCAGATCTGTTGACTGGGTGTGAGTGTTTGGTTCTGATGTTCCGTCCATCACCACCCCCTTTTGTACCGCTTTGTTCGCCATAAGTTGGCAGGGTATGCTCAGACGTAAGTCCCTTGCTCACTTTGCCACTGGATTCAAGCAAGCCTGGCTGAAGACGGCTGAAATGCCAGAAACCGGTCCTATGAAGCTTGTTTCTGGTCCAGGGAAGGCATGGCTTGGCAGTTCGGGCTGGACTGATTTGCATATGGCCATGTCTGAACTGGGGTGGCAGAGTGGGCTAAAGAACAGTGATGGATCAAACCCAGATCTGTTGACTGGGTGTGAGTGTTTGATTGGTTCTGATGCTCCGTCCATCACCACCCCCTTTTGTACCGCTTTGTTTGCCATAAGTTGGCAGGGTATGCTCAGACGTGAGTCCCTTGCTCACTTTGCCACTGGATTCAAGCAAGCCTGGCTGAAGACGGCTGAAATGCCAGAAACCGGTCCTAGGAAGCTTGTTTCCGGTCCAGGGAAGGCATGGCTTGGCAGTTCGGGCTGGACTGTTCCCATGATGCACAGGGTCAGACTGATTTGCATATTGCCATGTCTGAACTGGGGTGGCAGAGTGGGCTAAAGAACGGTGATGGATCAAACCCAGATCTGTTGACTGGGTGTGAGTGTTTGATTGGTTCTGAATCTCCGTCCATCACCACCCCCTTTTGTACTGCTTTGTTCGCCATAAGTTGTCAGGGTATGCTCAGACGTGAGTCCCTTGCTCACTTTGCCATTGGATTCAAGCAAGCCTGGCTGAAGACGGCTGAAATGACAGAAACCGGTCCTAGGAAGCTTGTTTCCGGTCCAGGGAAGGAATGGCTTGGCAGTTCGGGCTGGACTGTTCCCATGATGCACAGGGTCAGACTGATTTGCATATTGCCATGTCTGAACTGGGGTGGCAGAGTGGGCTAAAGAACGGTGATGGATCAAACCCAGATCTGTTGACTGGGTGTGAGTGTTTGATTGGTTCTGAAGCTCCGTCCATCACCACCCCCTTTTGTACTGCTTTGTTCGCCATAAGTTGTCAGGGTATGCTCAGACGTGAGTCCTTGCTCACTTTGCCACTGGATTCAAGCAAGCCTGGCTGAAGATGGCTGAAATGCCAGAAACCGGTCCTAGGAAGCTTGTTTCCTGTCCAGGGAAGGCATGGCTTGGCAGTTCGGGCTGGACTGTTCCCATGATGCACAGGGTCAGACTGATTTGCATATGGCCATGTCTGAACTGGGGTGGCAGAGTGGTCTAAAGAACGGTGATGGATCAAACCCAGATCTGTTGACTGGGTGTGAGTGTTTGATTGGTTCTGATGTTCCGTCCATCACCACCCCCGTTTGTACCGCTTTGTTCACCATAAGTTGGCAGGGTATGCTCAGAAGTGAGTCCCTTGCTCACTTTGCCACTGGATTCAAGCAAGCCTGGCTGATGATGGCTGAAATGCCAGAAACCGGTCCTAGGAAGCTTGTTTCCGGTCCAGGGAAGGCATGGCTTGGCAGTTCGGGCTGGACTGTTCCCATGATGCACAGGGTCAGACTGATTTGCATATGGCCATGTCTGAACTGGGGTGGCAGAGTGGGCTAAAGAACGGTGATGGATCAAACCTAGATCTGTTGACTGGGTGTGAGTGTTTGATTAGTTCTGATGCTCCGTCCATCACCACCCCCTTTTGTACCGCTTTGTTCGCCATAAGTTGGCAGGGTATGCTCAGACGTGAGTCCCTTGCTCACTTTGCCACTGGATTCAAGCAAGCCTAGTTGAAGACAGCTGAAATGCCAGAAACCGGTCCTAGGAAGCTTGTTTCTGGTCCTGGGAAGGCATGGCTTGGCAGTTCGGGCTGGAGAGTTCCCATGATGCACAGGGTCAGACTGATTTGCATATGGCCATGTCTGAACTGGGGTGGCAGAGTGGGCTAAAGAACGGTGATGGATCAAACCCAGATCTGTTGACTGGGTGTGAGTGTTTGGTTCTGATGTTCCGTCCATCACCACCCCCTTTTGTACCGCTTTGTTCGCCATAAGTTGGCAGGGTATGCTCAGACGTAAGTCCCTTGCTCACTTTGCCACTGGATTCAAGCAAGCCTGGCTGAAGACGGCTGAAATGCCAGAAACCGGTCCTATGAAGCTTGTTTCTGGTCCAGGGAAGGCATGGCTTGGCAGTTCGGGCTGGACTGATTTGCATATGGCCATGTCTGAACTGGGGTGGCAGAGTGGGCTAAAGAACAGTGATGGATCAAACCCAGATCTGTTGACTGGGTGTGAGTGTTTGATTGGTTCTGATGCTCCGTCCATCACCACCCCCTTTTGTACTGCTTTGTTTGCCATAAGTTGGCAGGGTATGCTCAGACGTGAGTCCCTTGCTCACTTTGCCACTGGATTCAAGCAAGCCTGGCTGAAGACGGCTGAAATGCCAGAAACCGGTCCTAGGAAGCTTGTTTCCGGTCCAGGGAAGGCATGGCTTGGCAGTTCGGGCTGGACCGTTCCCATGATGCACAGGGTCAGACTGATTTGCATATGGCTATGTCAGAACTGGGGTGGCAGAGTGGGCTAAAGAACGGTGATGGATCAAACCCAGATCTGTTGACTGGGTGTGAGTGTTTGATTGGTTCTGAGGCTCTGTCCATCACCACCCCCTTTTGTACCGCTTTGTTTGCCATAAGTTGGCAGGGTATGCTCAGACGTGAGTCCCTTCCTCACTTTGCCACTGGATTCAAGCAAGCCTGGCTGAAATGCCAGAAACCGGTCCTAAGAAGCATGTTTCCGGTCCAGGGAAGGCATGGCTTGGCAGTTCGGGCTGGACTGTTCCCATGATGCACAGGGTCAGACTGATTTGCATATTGCCATGTCTGAACTGGGGTGGCAGAGTGGGCTAAAGAACGGTGATGGATCAAACCCAGATCTGTTGACTGGGTGTGAGTGTTTGATTGGTTCTGAATCTCCGTCCATCACCACCCCCTTTTGTACTGCTTTGTTCGCCATAAGTTGTTAGGGTATGCTCAGACGTGAGTCCCTTGCTCACTTTGCCACTGGATTCAAGCAAGCCTGGCTGAAGACGGCTGAAATGCCAGAAACCGGTCCTAGGAAGCTTGTTTCCTGTCCAGGGAAGGCATGGCTTGGCAGTTCGGGCTGGACTGTTCCCATGATGCACAGGGTCAGACTGATTTGCATATGGCCATGTCTGAACTGGGGTGGCAGAGTGGGCTAAAGAACGGTGATGGATCAAACCCAGATCTGTTGACTGGGTGTGAGTGTTTGATTGGTTCTGATGCTCCGTCCATCACCACCCCCTTTTGTACCGCTTTGTTCACCATAAGTTGGCAGGGTATGCTCAGACGTGAGTCCCTTGCTCACTTTGCCACTGGATTTAAGCAAGCCTGGCTGAAGACGGCTTAAATGCCAGAAACCTGTCCTAGGAAGCTTGTTTCCGGTCCAGAGAAAACATTGCTTGGCAGTTCGGGCTGGACTGTTCCCATGAGGCACAGGGTCAGACTGATTTGCATATGGCTATGTCTGAACTGGGGTGGCAGAGTGGGCTAAAAAACGGTGATGGATCAAACCCAGATCTGTTGACTGGGTGTGAGTGTTTGATTGGTTCTGATGCTCTGTCCATCACCACCCCCTTTTGTACCGCTTTGTTCGCCATAAGTTGGCAGGGTATGCTCAGAAGTGAGTCCCTTGCTCACTTTGCCACTGGATTCAAGCAAGCCTGGCTGAAATGCCAGAAACAGGTCCTAAGAAGCTTGTTTCCGGTCCAGGAAAGGCATGGCTTGGCAGTTCGGGCCGGACTGTTCCCATGATGCACAGGGTCAGACTGATTTGCATCTGGCCATGACTGAACTGGGGTGGCAGAGTGGGCTAAAGAACGGTGATGGATCAAACCCAGATCTGTTGACTGGGTGTGAGTGTTTGATTGGTTCTGATGCTCCGTCCATCACCACCCCCTTTTGTACCGCTTTGTTCGCCATAAGTTGGCAGGGTATGCTCAGACTTGAGTCCCTTGCTCACTTTGCCACTGGTTTCAAGCAAGCCTGGCTGAAGATGGCTGAAATGCCAGAAACCAGTCCTAGGAAGCTTGTTTCCGGTCCAGGGAAGGCATGGCTTGGCAGTTCGGGCTGGACTGTTCCCATGATGCACAGGGTCAGACTGATTTGCATATGGCCATGTCTGAACCAGGGTGGCAGAGTGGGCTAAAGAACGGTGATGGATCAAACCCAGATCTGTTGACTGGGTGTGAGTGTTTGATTGGTTCTGATGCTACGTCCATCACCACCCCCTTTTGTACCGCTTTGTTCGCCATAAGTTGGCAGGGTGTGCTCAGACGTGAGTCCCTTGCTCACTTTGCCACTGGATTCAAGCAAGCCTGGCTGAAGACGGCTGAAATGCCAGAAACCGGTCCTAGGAAGCTTGTTTCCAGTCCAGGGAAGGCATGGCTTGGCAGTTCGTGCTGGACTGTTCCCATCATCCACAGGGTCAGACTGATTTGCATATGGCCATGTCTGAACTGGGGTGGCAGAGTGGGCTAAAGAACGGTGATGGATCAAACCCAGATCTGTTGACTGGGTGTGAGTGTTTGATTGGTTCTGATGCTCCGTCCATCACCACCCCTTTTTGTACCTCTTTGTTCACCATAAGTTGGCAGGGTATGCTCAGACGTGAGTCCCTTGCTCACTTTGAAATTGGATTCAAGCAAGCCTGGCTGAAGACGGCTGAAATGCCAGAAACCGGTCCTAGGAAGCTTGTTTCCGGTCCAGGGAAGGCATGGCTTGGCAGTTCGGGCTGGACTGTTCCCATGATGCACAGGGTCAGACTGATTTGCATATTGCCATGTCTGAACTGGGGTGGCAGAGTGGGCTAAAGAACGGTGATGGATCAAACCCAGATCTGTTGGCTGGGTGTGAGTGTTTGATTGGTTCTGATGCTCCGTCCATCACCACCCCCTTTTGTACCGCTTTGTTCGTCATAAGTTGGCAGGGTATGCTCAGACGTGAGTCCCTTGCTCACTTTGCCACTGGTTTCAAGCAAGCCTGCCTGAAGACGGCTGAAATGCCAGAAACCGGTCCTAGGAAGCTTGTTTCCGGTCCAGGAAAGGCATGGCTTGGCAGTTCGGGCTGGACTGTTCCCATGATGCACAGGGTCAGACTGATTTGCATTTGGCATTGTCTGAACTGAGGCGGCAGAGTGGGCTAAAGAACAGTGATGGATCTAACCCAGATCTGTTGACTGGGTGTGAGTGTTTGATTGGTTCTGATGCTACGTCCATCACCACCCCCTTTTGTACCACTTTGTTCGCCATAAGTTGGCAGGGTGTGCTCAGACGTGAGTCCCTTGCTCACTTTGCCACTGGATTCAAGCAAGCCTGGCTGAAGACGGCTGAAATGCCAGAAACCGGTCCTAGGAAGCTTGTTTCCGGTCCAGGGAAGGCATGGCTTGGCAGTTCAGGCTGGACTGTTCCCATCATGCACAGGGTCAGACTGATTTGCATATGGCCATGTCTGAACTGGGGTGGCAGAGTGGGCTAAAGAACGGTGATGGATCAAACCCAGATGTGTTGACTGGTTGTGAGTGTTTGATTGGTTCTGATGATCCGTCCATCACCACCCCTTTTTGTACCGCTTTGTTCACCATAAGTTGGCAGGGTATGCTCAGACGTGAGTCCCTTGCTCACTTTGCCATTGGATTCAAGCAAGCCTGGCTGAAGACGGCTGAAATGCCAGAAACCGGTCCTAGGAAGCTTGTTTCCGGTCCAGGGAAGGAATGGCTTGGCAGTTTGGGCTGGACTGTTCCCATGATGCACAGGGTCAGACTGATTTGCATATTGCCATGTCTGAACTGGGGTGGCAGAGTGGGCTAAAGAACGGTGATGGATCAAACCCAGATCTGTTGACTGGGTGTGAGTGTTTGATTGGTTCTGATGCTCCGTCCATCACCACCCCATTTTGTACTGCTTTGTTCGCCATAAGTTGTCAGGGTATGCTCAGACGTGAGTCCCTTGCTCACTTTGCCACTGGATTCAAGCAATCCTGGCTGAAGACGGCTGAAATGCCAGAAACCGGTCCTAGGAAGCTTGTTTCCTGTCCAGGGAAGGCATGGCTTGGCAGTTCGGGCTGGACTGTTCCCATGATGCACAGGGTCAGACTGATTTGCATATGGCCATGTCTGAACTGGGGTGGCAGAGTGGTCTAAAGAACGGTGATGGATCAAACCCAGAACTGTTGACTGGGTGTGAGTGTTTGATTGGTTCTGATGCTCCGTCCATCACCACCCCTGTTTGTACCGCTTTGTTCACCATAAGTTGGCAGGGTATGCTCAGAAGTGAGTCCCTTGCTCACTTTGCCACTGGATTCAAGCAAGCCTGGCTGAAGACGGCTGAAATGCCAGAACCCGGTCCTAGGAAGCTTGTTTCCGGTCCAGGGAAGGCATGGCTTGGCAGTTCGGGCTGGACTGTTCCCATGATGCACAGGGTCAGACTGATTTGCATATGGCCATGTCTGAACTGGGGTGGCAGAGTGGGCTAAAGAACGGTGATCGATCAAACCAAGATCTGTTGACTGGGTGTGAGTGTTTGGTTCTGATGCTCTGTCCATCACCACCCCCTTTTGTACCGCTTTGTTCGCCATAAGTGGGCAGGGTATGCTCAGACGTAAGTCCCTTGCTCACTTTGCCACTGGATTCAAGCAAGCCTGGCTGAAGACGGCTGAAATGCCAGAAACCGGTCCTAGGAAGCTTGTTTCCGGTCCAGGGAAGGCATGGCTTGGCAGTTCGGGCTGGACTCATTTGCATATGGCCATGTCTGAACTGGGGTGGCAGAGTAGGCTAAAGAATGGTGATGGATCAAACCCAGATCTGTTGACTGGTTGTGAGTGTTTGATTGGTTCTGATGATCCGTCCATCACCACCCCTTTTTGTACCGCTTTGTTCACCATAAGTTGGCAGGGTATGCTCAGACGTGAGTCCCTTGCTCACTTTGCCATTGGATTCAAGCAAGCCTGGCTGAAGACGGCTGAAATGCCAGAAACCGGTCCTAGGAAGCTTGTTTCCGGTCCAGGGAAGGAATGGCTTGGCAGTTCGGGCTGGACTGTTCCCATGATGCACAGGGTCAGACTGATTTGCATATTGCCATGTCTGAACTGGGGTGGCAGAGTGGGCTAAAGAACGGTGATGGATCAAACCCAGATCTGTTGACTGGGTGTGAGTGTTTGATTGGTTCTGATGCTCCGTCCATCACCACCCCCTTTTGTACTGCTTTGTTCGCCATAAGTTGTCAGGGTATGCTCAGACGTGAGTCCCTTGCTCACTTTGCCACTGGATTCAAGCAAGCCTGGCTGAAGACCGCTGAAATGCCAGAAACCAGTCCTAGGAAGCTTGTTTCCTGTCCAGGGAAGGCATGGCTTGGCAGTTCGGGCTGGACTGTTCCCATGATGCACAGGGTCAGACTGATTTGCATATGGCCATGTCTGAACTGGGGTGGCAGAGTGGTCTAAAGAACGGTGATGGATCAAACCAAGATCTGTTGACTGGGTGTGAGTGTTTGGTTCTGATGCTCCGTCCATCACCACCCCCTTTTGTACCGCTTTGTTCGCCATAAGTGGGCAGGGTATGCTCAGACGTAAGTCCCTTGCTCACTTTGCCACTGGATTCAAGCAAGCCTGGCTGAAGACGGCTGAAATGCCAGAAACCGGTCCTAGGAAGCTTGTTTCCGGTCCAGGGAAGGCATGGCTTGGCAGTTCGGGCTGGACTGATTTGCATATGGCCATGTCTGAACTGGGGTAGCAGAGTGGGCTAAAGAATGGTGATGGATCAAGCCCAGATCTGTTGACTGGGTGTGAGTGTTTGATTGGTTTTGATGCTCCAACCATCACCACCCCCTTTTGTACCGCTTTGTTCGCCATAAGTTGGCAGGGTATGCTCAGACGTGAGTCCCTTGCTCACTTTGCCACTGGATTCAAGCAAGCCTGGCTGAAGATGGCTGAAATGCCAGAGACCGGTCCTAGGAAGCTTGTTTCCGGTCCAGGGAAGGCATGGCTTGGCAGTTCGGGCTGGACTGTTCCTATCATGCACAGGGTCAGACTGATTTGAATATGGCCATGTCTCAACTGGGGTGGCAGAGTGGGCTAAAGAACGGTGATGGATCAAACCCAGATCTGTTTACTGGGTGTGAGTGTTTGATTGGTTCTGATGCTACGTCCATAACCACCCCCTTTTGTACCGCTTTGTTAGCCATAAGTTGGCAGGGTATGCTCAGACGTGAGTCCCTTGCTCACTTTGCCACTGGATTCAAGCAAGCCTGGCTGAAGACGGCTGAAATGCCAGAAACTGGTCCTAGGAAGCTTGTTTCCGGTCCAGGGAAGGCATGGCTTGGCAGTTCGGGCTGGACTGTTCCCATGATGCACAGGGTCAGACTGATTTGCATATGGCCATGTCTGAACTGGGGTGGCAGAGTGGGCTAAAGAACGGTGATGGATCAAACCCAGATCTGTTGACTGGGTGTAAGTGTTTGATTGGTTCTGATGCTCCGTCCATCACCACCCCCTTTTGTACCGCTTTGTTCACCATAAGTTGGCAGGGTATGCTCAGACGTGAGTCCCTTGCTCACATTGCCACTGGATTCAAGCAAGCCTGGCTGAAGACGGCTGAAATGCCAGAAACCGGTCCTAGGAAGCTTGTTTCCGGTCCAGGGAAGGCATGGCTTGGCAGTTTGGGCTGGACTGTTCCCATGATGCATAGGGTCAGACTGATTTGCATATGGCCATGTCTGAACTGGGGTGGCAGAGTGGGCTAAAGAACGGTGATGGATCAAACCCAGATCTGTTGACTAGGTGTGAGTGTTTGGTTCTGATGTTCCGTCCATAACCACCCCCTTTTGTACCGCTTTGTTAGCCATAAGTTGGCAGGGTATGCTCATACGTGAGTCCCTTGCTCACTTTGCCACTGGATTCAAGCAAGCCTGGCTGAAGACGGCTGAAATGCCAGAAACCGGTCCTAGGAAGCTTGTTTCCGGTCCAGGGAAGGCATTGCTTGGCAGTTCGGGCTGGACTGATTTGCATATGGCCATGTCTGAACTGGGGTGGCAGAGTGGGCTAAAGAACGGTGATGGATCAAACCCAGATCTGTTGACTGGGTGTGAGTGTTTGATTGGTTCTGATGCTCCGTCCATCACCACCCCCTTTTGTACCGCTTTGTTCGCCATAAGTTGGCAGGGTATGCTCAGACGTGAGTCCCTTGCTCACTTTGCCACTGGATTCAAGCAAACCTGGCTGAAGACGGCTTAAATGCCAGAAACCTGTCCTAGGAAGCTTGTTTCCGGTCCAGAGAAAACATTGCTTTGCAGTTCGGGCTGGACTGTTCCCATGAGGCACAGGGTCAGACTGATTTGCATATGGCTATGTCTGAACTGGGGTGGCAGAGTGGGCTAAAGAACGGTGATGGATCAAAAACCCAGATCTGTTGACTGGGTGTGAGTGTTTGATTGGTTCTGATGCTCTGTCCATCTCCAGCCCCTTTTGTACCGCTTTGTTCGCCATAAGTTGGCAGGGTATGCTCAGACATGAGTCCCTTGCTCACTTTGCCACTGGATTCAAGCAAGCCTGGCTGACATGCCAGAAACAGGGCCTAGGAAGCTTGTTTCCGGTCCAGGGAAGGCATGGCTTGGCAGTTCGGGCTAGACTGTTCCCATGAGGCACAGGGTCAGACTGATTTGCATCTGGCCATGTCTGAACTGGGGTGGCAGAGTGGGCTAAAGAACGGTGATGGATCAAACCCAGATCTGTTGACTGGGTGTGAGTGTTTGATTGGTTCTGATGCTCCGTCCATCACCACCCCCTTTTGTACCGCTTTGTTCGCCATAAGTTGGCAGGGTATGCTCAGACTTGAGTCCCTTGCTCACTTTGCCACTGGTTTCAAGCAAGCCTGGCTGAAGACGGCTGAAATGCCAGAAACAGGTCCTAGGAAGCTTGTTTCCGGTCCAGGGAAGGCATGGCTTGGCAGTTCGGGCTGGACTGTTCCCATGATGCACAGGGTCAGACTGATTTGCATATGGCCATGTCTGAACTGGGGTGGCAGAGTGGGCTAAAGAACGGTGATGGATCAAACCCAGATCTGTTGACTGGGTGTGAGTGTTTGATTGGTTCTGATGCTACTTCCATCACCACCCCCTTTTGTACCGCTTTTTTCGCCATAAGTTGGCAGGGTGTGCTAAGACGTGAGTCCCTTGCTCACTTTGCCACTGGATTCAAGCAAGCCTGGCTGAAGACAGCTGAAATGCCAGAAACCAGTCCTAGGAAGCTTGTTTCCGGTCCAGGGAAGGCATGGCTTGGCAGTTCGGGCTGGACTGTTCCCATCATCCACAGGGTCAGACTGATTTGCATATGGCCATGTCTGAACTGGGATGGCAGAGTGGGCTAAAGAACGGTGATGGATCAAACCCAGATCTGTTGACTGGGTGTGAGTGTTTGATTGGTTCTGATGCTCCGTCCATCACCACCCCTTTTTGTACAGCTTTGTTCACCATAAGTTGGCAGGGTATGCTCAGACGTGAGTCCCTTGCTCACTTTGCCATTGGATTCATGCAAGCCTGGCTGAAGACGGCTGAAATGCCAGAAACCGGTCCTAGGAAGCTTGTTTCCGGTCCAGGGAAGGCATGGCTTGGCAGTTCGGGCTGGACTGTTCCCATGATGCACAGGGTCAGACTGATTTGCATATTGCCATGTCTGAACTGGGGTGGCAGAGTGGGCTAAAGAACGGTGATGGATCAAACCCAGATCTGTTGACTGGGTTTGAGTGTTTGATTGTTTCTGATACTCCGTCCTTCACCACCCCCTTTTGTACCGCTTTGTTCGCCATAAGTTGGCAGGGTATGCTCAGACGTGAGTCCCTTGCTCACTTTGCCACTGGTTTCAAGCAAGCCTGCCTGAAGACGGCTGAAATGCCAGAAACCGGTCCTAGGAAGCATGTTTCCGGTCCAGGAAAGGCATGGCTTGGCAGTTCGGGCTGGACTGTTCCCATGATGCACAAGGTCAGACTGATTTGCATTTGGCATTGTCTGAACTGGGGTGGCAGAGTGGGCTAAAGAACGGTGATGGATCTAACCCAGATCTGTTGACTGGGTGTGAGTGTTTGATTGGTTCTGATGCTACGTCCATTGCCACCCCCTTTTGTACCGCTTTGTTCGCCATAAGTTGGCAGGGTGTGCTCAGACGTGAGTCCCTTGCTCACTTTGCCACTGGATTCAAGCAAGCCTGGCTGAACACGGCTGAAATGCCAGAGACCGGTCCTAGGAAGCTTGTCTCCGGTCCAGGGAAGGCATGGCTTGGCAGTTCGGGCTGGACTGTTCCCATCATGCACAGGGTCAGACTGATTTGCATATGGCCATGTCTGAACTGGGGTGGCAGAGTGGGCTAAAGAACGGTGATGGTTCAAACCCAGATCTGTTGACTGGGTGTGAGTGTTTAATTGGTTCTGATGCTCCGTCCATCACCACCCCTTTTTGTACTGCTTTGTTCACCATAAGTTGGCAGGGTATGCTCAGACGTGAGTCCCTTGCTCACTTTGCCACTGGATTCAAGCAATCCTGGCTGAAGACGGCTGAAATGCCAGAAACCGGTCCTAGGAAGCTTGTTTCCTGTCCAGGGAAGGCATGGCTTGGCAGTTCGGGCTGGACTGTTCCCATGATGCACAGGGTCAGACTGATTTGCATATGGCCATGTCTGAACTGGGGTGGCAGAGTGGTCTAAAGAACGGTGATGGATCAAACCCAGAACTGTTGACTGGGTGTGAGTGTTTGATTGGTTCTGATGCTCCGTCCATCACCACCCCTGTTTGTACCGCTTTGTTCACCATAAGTTGGCAGGGTATGCTCAGAAGTGAGTCCCTTGCTCACTTTGCCACTGGATTCAAGCAAGCCTGGCTGAAGACGGCTGAAATGCCAGAACCCGGTCCTAGGAAGCTTGTTTCCGGTCCAGGGAAGGCATGGCTTGGCAGTTCGGGCTGGACTGTTCCCATGACGCACAGGGTCAGACTGATTTGCATATGGCCATGTCTGAACTGGGGTGGCAGAGTGGGCTAAAGAACGGTGATCGATCAAACCAAGATCTGTTGACTGGGTGTGAGTGTTTGGTTCTGATGCTCTGTCCATCACCACCCCCTTTTGTACCGCTTTGTTCGCCATAAGTGGGCAGGGTATGCTCAGACGTAAGTCCCTTGCTCACTTTGCCACTGGATTCAAGCAAGCCTGGCTGAAGACGGCTGAAATGCCAGAAACCGGTCCTAGGAAGCTTGTTTCCGGTCCAGGGAAGGCATGGCTTGGCAGTTCGGGCTGGACTCATTTGCATATGGCCATGTCTGAACTGGGGTGGCAGAGTAGGCTAAAGAATGGTGATGGATCAAACCCAGATCTGTTGACTGGTTGTGAGTGTTTGATTGGTTCTGATGATCCGTCCATCACCACCCCTTTTTGTACCGCTTTGTTCACCATAAGTTGGCAGGGTATGCTCAGACGTGAGTCCCTTGCTCACTTTGCCATTGGATTCAAGCAAGCCTGGCTGAAGACGGCTGAAATGCCAGAAACCGGTCCTAGGAAGCTTGTTTCCGGTCCAGGGAAGGAATGGCTTGGCAGTTCGGGCTGGACTGTTCCCATGATGCACAGGGTCAGACTGATTTGCATATTGCCATGTCTGAACTGGGGTGGCAGAGTGGGCTAAAGAACGGTGATGGATCAAACCCAGATCTGTTGACTGGGTGTGAGTGTTTGATTGGTTCTGATGCTCCGTCCATCACCACCCCCTTTTGTACTGCTTTGTTCGCCATAAGTTGTCAGGGTATGCTCAGACGTGAGTCCCTTGCTCACTTTGCCACTGGATTCAAGCAAGCCTGGCTGAAGACCGCTGAAATGCCAGAAACCAGTCCTAGGAAGCTTGTTTCCTGTCCAGGGAAGGCATGGCTTGGCAGTTCGGGCTGGACTGTTCCCATGATGCACAGGGTCAGACTGATTTGCATATGGCCATGTCTGAACTGGGGTGGCAGAGTGGTCTAAAGAACGGTGATGGATCAAACCATGATCTGTTGATTGGGTGTGAGTGTTTGGTTCTGATGCTCCGTCCATCACCACCCCCTTTTGTACCGCTTTGTTCGCCATAAGTGGGCAGGGTATGCTCAGACGTAAGTCCCTTGCTCACTTTGCCACTGGATTCAAGCAAGCCTGGCTGAAGACGGCTGAAATGCCAGAAACCGGTCCTAGGAAGCTTGTTTCCGGTCCAGGGAAGGCATGGCTTGGCAGTTCGGGCTGGACTGATTTGCATATGGCCATGTCTGAACTGGGGTGGCAGAGTGGGCTAAAGAATGGTGATGGATCAAGCCCAGATCTGTTGACTGGGTGTGAGTGTTTGATTGGTTTTGATGCTCCATCCATCACCACCCCCTTTTGTACCACTTTGTTCGCCATAAGTTGGCAGGGTATGCTCAGACGTGAGTCCCTTGCTCACTTTGCCACTGGATTCAAGCAAGCCTGGCTGAAGATGGCTGAAATGCCAGAGACCGGTCCTAGGAAGCTTGTTTCCGGTCCAGGGAAGGCATGGCTTGGCAGTTCGGGCTGGACTGTTCCTATCATGCACAGGGTCAGACTGATTTGAATATGGCCATGTCTCAACTGGGGTGGCAGAGTGGGCTAAAGAACGGTGATGGATCAAACCCAGATCTGTTTACTGGGTGTGAGTGTTTGATTGGTTCTGATGCTACGTCCATAACCACCCCCTTTTGTACCGCTTTGTTAGCCATAAGTTGGCAGGGTATGCTCAGACGTGAGTCCCTTGCTCACTTTGCCACTGGATTCAAGCAAGCCTGGCTGAAGACGGCTGAAATGCCAGAAACTGGTCCTAGGAAGCTTGTTTCCGGTCCAGGGAAGGCATGGCTTGGCAGTTCGGGCTGGACTGTTCCCATGATGCACAGGGTCAGACTGATTTGCATATGGCCATGTCTGAACTGGGGTGGCAGAGTGGGCTAAAGAACGGTGATGGATCAAACCCAGATCTGTTGACTGGGTGTAAGTGTTTGATTGGTTCTGATGCTCCGTCCATCACCACCCCCTTTTGTACCGCTTTGTTCACCATAAGTTGGCAGGGTATGCTCAGACGTGAGTCCCTTGCTCACATTGCCACTGGATTCAAGCAAGCCTGGCTGAAGACGGCTGAAATGCCAGAAACCGGTCCTAGGAAGCTTGTTTCCGGTCCAGGGAAGGCATGGCTTGGCAGTTTGGGCTGGACTGTTCCCATGATGCATAGGGTCAGACTGATTTGCATATGGCCATGTCTGAACTGGGGTGGCAGAGTGGGCTAAAGAACGGTGATGGATCAAACCCAGATCTGTTGACTAGGTGTGAGTGTTTGGTTCTGATGTTCCGTCCATAACCACCCCCTTTTGTACCGCTTTGTTAGCCATAAGTTGGCAGGGTATGCTCATACGTGAGTCCCTTGCTCACTTTGCCACTGGATTCAAGCAAGCCTGGCTGAAGACGGCTGAAATGCCAGAAACCGGTCCTAGGAAGCTTGTTTCCGGTCCAGGGAAGGCATTGCTTGGCAGTTCGGGCTGGACTGATTTGCATATGGCCATGTCTGAACTGGGGTGGCAGAGTGGGCTAAAGAACGGTGATGGATCAAACCCAGATCTGTTGACTGGGTGTGAGTGTTTGATTGGTTCTGATGCTCCGTCCATCACCACCCCCTTTTGTACCGCTTTGTTCGCCATAAGTTGGCAGGGTATGCTCAGACGTGAGTCCCTTGCTCACTTTGCCACTGGATTCAAGCAAGCCTGGCTGAAGACGGCTTAAATGCCAGAAACCTGTCCTAGGAAGCTTGTTTCCGGTCCAGAGAAAACATTGCTTTGCAGTTCGGGCTGGACTGTTCCCATGAGGCACAGGGTCAGACTGATTTGCATATGGCTATGTCTGAACTGGGGTGGCAGAGTGGGCTAAAGAACGGTGATGGATCAAAAACCCAGATCTGTTGACTGGGTGTGAGTGTTTGATTGGTTCTGATGCTCTGTCCATCTCCAGCCCCTTTTGTACCGCTTTGTTCGCCATAAGTTGGCAGGGTATGCTCAGACATGAGTCCCTTGCTCACTTTGCCACTGGATTCAAGCAAGCCTGGCTGACATGCCAGAAACAGGGCCTAGGAAGCTTGTTTCCGGTCCAGGGAAGGCATGGCTTGGCAGTTCGGGCTAGACTGTTCCCATGAGGCACAGGGTCAGACTGATTTGCATCTGGCCATGTCTGAACTGGGGTGGCAGAGTGGGCTAAAGAACGGTGATGGATCAAACCCAGATCTGTTGACTGGGTGTGAGTGTTTGATTGGTTCTGATGCTCCGTCCATCACCACCCCCTTTTGTACCGCTTTGTTCGCCATAAGTTGGCAGGGTATGCTCAGACTTGAGTCCCTTGCTCACTTTGCCACTGGTTTCAAGCAAGCCTGGCTGAAGACGGCTGAAATGCCAGAAACAGGTCCTAGGAAGCTTGTTTCCGGTCCAGGGAAGGCATGGCTTGGCAGTTCGGGCTGGACTGTTCCCATGATGCACAGGGTCAGACTGATTTGCATATGGCCATGTCTGAACTGGGGTGGCAGAGTGGGCTAAAGAACGGTGATGGATCAAACCCAGATCTGTTGACTGGGTGTAAGTGTTTGATTGGTTCTGATGCTCCGTCCATCACCACCCCCTTTTGTACCGCTTTGTTCACCATAAGTTGGCAGGGTATGCTCAGACGTGAGTCCCTTGCTCACATTGCCACTGGATTCAAGCAAGCCTGGCTGAAGACGGCTGAAATGCCAGAAACCGGTCCTAGGAAGCTTGTTTCCGGTCCAGGGAAGGCATGGCTTGGCAGTTTGGGCTGGACTGTTCCCATGATGCATAGGGTCAGACTGATTTGCATATGGCCATGTCTGAACTGGGGTGGCAGAGTGGGCTAAAGAACGGTGATGGATCAAACCCAGATCTGTTGACTAGGTGTGAGTGTTTGGTTCTGATGTTCCGTCCATAACCACCCCCTTTTGTACCGCTTTGTTAGCCATAAGTTGGCAGGGTATGCTCATACGTGAGTCCCTTGCTCACTTTGCCACTGGATTCAAGCAAGCCTGGCTGAAGACGGCTGAAATGCCAGAAACCGGTCCTAGGAAGCTTGTTTCCGGTCCAGGGAAGGCATTGCTTGGCAGTTCGGGCTGGACTGATTTGCATATGGCCATGTCTGAACTGGGGTGGCAGAGTGGGCTAAAGAACGGTGATGGATCAAACCCAGATCTGTTGACTGGGTGTGAGTGTTTGATTGGTTCTGATGCTCCGTCCATCACCACCCCCTTTTGTACCGCTTTGTTCGCCATAAGTTGGCAGGGTATGCTCAGACGTGAGTCCCTTGCTCACTTTGCCACTGGATTCAAGCAAGCCTGGCTGAAGACGGCTTAAATGCCAGAAACCTGTCCTAGGAAGCTTGTTTCCGGTCCAGAGAAAACATTGCTTTGCAGTTCGGGCTGGACTGTTCCCATGAGGCACAGGGTCAGACTGATTTGCATATGGCTATGTCTGAACTGGGGTGGCAGAGTGGGCTAAAGAACGGTGATGGATCAAAAACCCAGATCTGTTGACTGGGTGTGAGTGTTTGATTGGTTCTGATGCTCTGTCCATCTCCAGCCCCTTTTGTACCGCTTTGTTCGCCATAAGTTGGCAGGGTATGCTCAGACATGAGTCCCTTGCTCACTTTGCCACTGGATTCAAGCAAGCCTGGCTGACATGCCAGAAACAGGGCCTAGGAAGCTTGTTTCCGGTCCAGGGAAGGCATGGCTTGGCAGTTCGGGCTAGACTGTTCCCATGAGGCACAGGGTCAGACTGATTTGCATCTGGCCATGTCTGAACTGGGGTGGCAGAGTGGGCTAAAGAACGGTGATGGATCAAACCCAGATCTGTTGACTGGGTGTGAGTGTTTGATTGGTTCTGATGCTCCGTCCATCACCACCCCCTTTTGTACCGCTTTGTTCGCCATAAGTTGGCAGGGTATGCTCAGACTTGAGTCCCTTGCTCACTTTGCCACTGGTTTCAAGCAAGCCTGGCTGAAGACGGCTGAAATGCCAGAAACAGGTCCTAGGAAGCTTGTTTCCGGTCCAGGGAAGGCATGGCTTGGCAGTTCGGGCTGGACTGTTCCCATGATGCACAGGGTCAGACTGATTTGCATATGGCCATGTCTGAACTGGGGTGGCAGAGTGGGCTAAAGAACGGTGATGGATCAAACCCAGATCTGTTGACTGGGTGTGAGTGTTTGATTGGTTCTGATGCTACTTCCATCACCACCCCCTTTTGTACCGCTTTTTTCGCCATAAGTTGGCAGGGTGTGCTAAGACGTGAGTCCCTTGCTCACTTTGCCACTGGATTCAAGCAAGCCTGGCTGAAGACAGCTGAAATGCCAGAAACCAGTCCTAGGAAGCTTGTTTCCGGTCCAGGGAAGGCATGGCTTGGCAGTTCGGGCTGGACTGTTCCCATCATCCACAGGGTCAGACTGATTTGCATATGGCCATGTCTGAACTGGGATGGCAGAGTGGGCTAAAGAACGGTGATGGATCAAACCCAGATCTGTTGACTGGGTGTTATGTTTGATTGGTTCTGATGCTCCGTCCATCACCACCCCTTTTTGTACAGCTTTGTTCACCATAAGTTGGCAGGGTATGCTCAGACGTGAGTCCCTTGCTCACTTTGCCATTGGATTCATGCAAGCCTGGCTGAAGACGGCTGAAATGCCAGAAACCGGTCCTAGGAAGCTTGTTTCCGGTCCAGGGAAGGCATGGCTTGGCAGTTCGGGCTGGACTGTTCCCATGATGCACAGGGTCAGACTGATTTGCATATTGCCATGTCTGAACTGGGGTGGCAGAGTGGGCTAAAGAACGGTGATGGATCAAACCCAGATCTGTTGACTGGGTTTGAGTGTTTGATTGTTTCTGATACTCCGTCCTTCACCACCCCCTTTTGTACCGCTTTGTTCGCCATAAGTTGGCAGGGTATGCTCAGACGTGAGTCCCTTGCTCACTTTGCCACTGGTTTCAAGCAAGCCTGCCTGAAGACGGCTGAAATGCCAGAAACCGGTCCTAGGAAGCATGTTTCCGGTCCAGGAAAGGCATGGCTTGGCAGTTCGGGCTGGACTGTTCCCATGATGCACAAGGTCAGACTGATTTGCATTTGGCATTGTCTGAACTGGGGTGGCAGAGTGGGCTAAAGAACGGTGATGGATCTAACCCAGATCTGTTGACTGGGTGTGAGTGTTTGATTGGTTCTGATGCTACGTCCATTGCCACCCCCTTTTGTACCGCTTTGTTCGCCATAAGTTGGCAGGGTGTGCTCAGACGTGAGTCCCTTGCTCACTTTGCCACTGGATTCAAGCAAGCCTGGCTGAACACGGCTGAAATGCCAGAGACCGGTCCTAGGAAGCTTGTCTCCGGTCCAGGGAAGGCATGGCTTGGCAGTTCGGGCTGGACTGTTCCCATCATGCACAGGGTCAGACTGATTTGCATATGGCCATGTCTGAACTGGGGTGGCAGAGTGGGCTAAAGAACGGTGATGGTTCAAACCCAGATCTGTTGACTGGGTGTGAGTGTTTAATTGGTTCTGATGCTCCGTCCATCACCACCCCTTTTTGTACTGCTTTGTTCACCATAAGTTGGCAGGGTATGCTCAGACGTGAGTCCCTTGCTCACTTTGCCATTGGATTCAAGCAAGCCTGGCTGAAGACGGCTGAAATGCCAGAAACCGGTCCTAGGAAGCTTGTTTCCGGTCCAGGGAAGGAATGGCTTGGCAGTTCGGGCTGGACTGTTCCCATGATGCACAGGGTCAGACTGATTTGCATATGGCCATGTCTGAACTGGGGTGGCAGAGTGGGCTATAGAACGGTGATGGATCAAACCCAGATCTGTTGACTGGGTTTGAGTGTTTGATTGTTTCTGATACTCCGTCCTTCACCACCCCCTTTTGTACCGCTTTGTTCGCCATAAGTTGGCAGGGTATGCTCAGACGTGAGTCCCTTGCTCACTTTGCCACTGGTTTCAAGCAAGCCTGCCTGAAGACGGCTGAAATGCCAGAAACCGGTCCTAGGAAGCATGTTTCCGGTCCAGGAAAGGCATGGCTTGGCAGTTCGGGCTGGACTGTTCCCATGATGCACAAGGTCAGACTGATTTGCATTTGGCATTGTCTGAACTGGGGTGGCAGAGTGGGCTAAAGAACGGTGATGGATCAAACCCAGATCTGTTGACTGGGTGTGAGTGTTTGATTGGTTCTGATGCTCCGTCCATCACCACCCCCTTTTGTACTGCTTTGTTCGCCATAAGTTGTCAGGGTATGCTCAGACGTGAGCCCCTTGCTCACTTTGCCACTGGATTCAAGCAAGCCTGGCTGAAGACGGCTGAAATGCCAGAAACCGGTCCTAGGAAGCTTGTTTCCTGTCCAGGGAAGGCATGGCTTGGCAGTTCGGGCTGGACTGTTCCCATGATGCACAGGGTCAGACTGATTTGCATATGGCCATGTCTGAACTGGGGTGGCAGAGTGGTGTAAAGAACGGTGATGGATCAAACCCAGAACTGTTCACTGGGTGTGAGTGTTTGATTGATTCTGATGCTCCGTCCATCACCACCCCCGTTTGTACCGCTTTGTTCACCATAAGTTGGCAGGGTATGCTCAGAAGTGAGTCCCTTGCTCACTTTGCCACTGGTTTCAAGCAAGCCTGGCTGAAGACAGCTGAAATGCCAGAAACCGGTCCTAGGAAGCTTGTTTCCGGTCCAGGGAAGGCATTGCTTGGCAGTTCGGGCTGGACTGATTTGCATATGGCCATGTCTGAACTGGGGTGGCAGAGTGGGCTAAAGAACGGTGATGGATCAAACCCAGATCTGTTGACTGGGTGTGAGTGTTTGATTGGTTCTGATGCTCCGTCCATCCCCACCCCCTTTTGTACCGCTTTGTTCGCCATAAGTTGGCAGGGTATGCTCAGACGTGAGTCCCTTGCTCACTTTGCCACTGGATTCAAGCAAGCCTGGCTGAAGACGGCTTAAATGCCAGAAACCTGTCCTAGGAAGCTTGTTTCCGGTCCAGAGAAAACATTGCTTTGCAGTTCGGGCTGGACTGTTCCCATGAGGCACAGGGTCAGACTGATTTGCATATGGCTATGTCTGAACTGGGGTGGCAGAGTGGGCTAAAGAACGGTGATGGATCAAAAACCCAGATCTGTTGACTGGGTGTGAGTGTTTGATTGGTTCTGATGCTCTGTCCATCTCCAGCCCCTTTTGTACCGCTTTGTTCGCCATAAGTTGGCAGGGTATGCTCAGACATGAGTCCCTTGCTCACTTTGCCACTGGATTCAAGCAAGCCTGGCTGACATGCCAGAAACAGGGCCTAGGAAGCTTGTTTCCGGTCCAGGGAAGGCATGGCTTGGCAGTTCGGGCTAGACTGTTCCCATGAGGCACAGGGTCAGACTGATTTGCATCTGGCCATGTCTGAACTGGGGTGGCAGAGTGGGCTAAAGAACGGTGATGGATCAAACCCAGATCTGTTGACTGGGTGTGAGTGTTTGATTGGTTCTGATGCTCCGTCCATCACCACCCCCTTTTGTACCGCTTTGTTCGCCATAAGTTGGCAGGGTATGCTCAGACTTGAGTCCCTTGCTCACTTTGCCACTGGTTTCAAGCAAGCCTGGCTGAAGACGGCTGAAATGCCAGAAACAGGTCCTAGGAAGCTTGTTTCCGGTCCAGGGAAGGCATGGCTTGGCAGTTCGGGCTGGACTGTTCCCATGATGCACAGGGTCAGACTGATTTGCATATGGCCATGTCTGAACTGGGGTGGCAGAGTGGGCTAAAGAACGGTGATGGATCAAACCCAGATCTGTTGACTGGGTGTGAGTGTTTGATTGGTTCTGATGCTACTTCCATCACCACTCCCTTTTGTACCGCTTTTTTCGCCATAAGTTGGCAGGGTGTGCTAAGACGTGAGTCCCTTGCTCACTTTGCCACTGGATTCAAGCAAGCCTGGCTGAAGACAGCTGAAATGCCAGAAACCAGTCCTAGGAAGCTTGTTTCCGGTCCAGGGAAGGCATGGCTTGGCAGTTCGGGCTGGACTGTTCCCATCATCCACAGGGTCAGACTGATTTGCATATGGCCATGTCTGAACTGGGATGGCAGAGTGGGCTAAAGAACGGTGATGGATCAAACCCAGATCTGTTGACTGGGTGTGAGTGTTTGATTGGTTCTGATGCTCCGTCCATCACCACCCTTTTTTGTACAGCTTTGTTCACCATAAGTTGGCAGGGTATGCTCAGACGTGAGTCCCTTGCTCACTTTGCCATTGGATTCATGCAAGCCTGGCTGAAGACGGCTGAAATGCCAGAAACCGGTCCTAGGAAGCTTGTTTCCGGTCCAGGGAAGGCATGGCTTGGCAGTTCGGGCTGGACTGTTCCCATGATGCACAGGGTCAGACTGATTTGCATATTGCCATGTCTGAACTGGGGTGGCAGAGTGGGCTAAAGAACGGTGATGGATCAAACCCAGATCTGTTGACTGGGTTTGAGTGTTTGATTGTTTCTGATACTCCGTCCTTCACCACCCCCTTTTGTACCGCTTTGTTCGCCATAAGTTGGCAGGGTATGCTCAGACGTGAGTCCCTTGCTCACTTTGCCACTGGTTTCAAGCAAGCCTGCCTGAAGACGGCTGAAATGCCAGAAACCGGTCCTAGGAAGCATGTTTCCGGTCCAGGAAAGGCATGGCTTGGCAGTTCGGGCTGGACTGTTCCCATGATGCACAAGGTCAGACTGATTTGCATTTGGCATTGTCTGAACTGGGGTGGCAGAGTGGGCTAAAGAACGGTGATGGATCTAACCCAGATCTGTTGACTGGGTGTGAGTGTTTGATTGGTTCTGATGCTACGTCCATTGCCACCCCCTTTTGTACCGCTTTGTTCGCCATAAGTTGGCAGGGTGTGCTCAGACGTGAGTCCCTTGCTCACTTTGCCACTGGATTCAAGCAAGCCTGGCTGAACACGGTTGAAATGCCAGAAACCGGTCCTAGGAAGCTTGTTTCCGGTCCAGGGAAGGCATGGCTTGGCAGTTCGGGCTGGACTGTTCCCATCATGCACAGGGTCAGACTGATTTGCATATGGCCATGTCTGAACTGGGGTGGCAGAGTGGGCTAAAGAACGGTGATAGATCAAACCCAGATCTGTTGACTGGGTGTGAGTGTTTGATTTTTCTGATGTTCCGTCCATCACCACCCCTTTTTGTACCGCTTTGTTCACCATAAGTTGGCAGGGTATGCTCAGACGTGAGTCCCTTGCTCACTTTGCCATTGGATTCAAGCAAGCCTGGCTGAAGACGGCTGAAATGCCAGAAACCGGTCCTAGGAAGCTTGTTTCCGGTCCAGGGAAGGAATGGCTTGGCAGTTCGGGCTGGACTGTTCCCATGATGCACAGGGTCAGACTGATTTGCATATTGCCATGTCTGAACTGGGGTGGTAGAGTGGGCTAAAGAACGGTGATGGATCAAACCCAGATCTGTTGACTGGGTGTGAGTGTTTGATTGGTTCTGAAGCTCCGTCCATCACCACCCCCTTTTGTACTGCTTTGTTCGCCATAAGTTGTCAGGGTATGCTCAGACGTGAGTCCTTGCTCACTTTGCCACTGGATTCAAGCAAGCCTGGCTGAAGACGGCTGAAATGCCAGAAACCGGTCCTAGGAAGCTTGTTTCCTGTCCAGGGAAGGCATGGCTTGGCAGTTCGGGCTGGACTGTTCCCATGATGCACAGGGTCAGACTGATTTGCATATGGCCATGTCTGAACTGGGGTGGCAGAGTGGTCTAAAGAACGGTGATGGATCAAACCCAGATCTGTTGACTGGGTGTGAGTGTTTGATTGGTTCTGATGCTCCGTCCATCACCACCCCCGTTTGTACCGCTTTGTTCACCATAAGTTGGCAGGGTATGCTCAGAAGTGAGTCCCTTGCTCACTTTGCCACTAGATTCAAGCAAGCCTGGCTGATGACGGCTGAAATGCCAGAAACTGGTCCTAGGAAGCTTGTTTCCGGTCCAGGGAAGGCATGGCTTGGCAGTTCGGGCTGGACTGTTCCCATGATGCACAGGGTCAGACTGATTTGCATATGGCCATGTCTGAACTGGGGTGGCAGAGTGGGCTAAAGAACGGTGATGGATCAAACCTAGATCTGTTGACTGGGTGTGAGTGTTTGATTAGTTCTGATGCTCCGTCCATCACCACCCCCTTTTGTACCGCTTTGTTTGCCATAAGTTGGCAGGGTATGCTCAGACGTGAGTCCCTTGCTCACTTTGCCACTGGATTCAAGCAAGCCTAGTTGAAGACAGCTGAAATGCCAGAAACCGGTCCTAGGAAGCTTGTTTCTGGTTCTGGGAAGGCATGGCTTGGCAGTTCGGGCTGGAGAGTTCCCATGATGCACAGGGTCAGACTGATTTGCATATGGCCATGTCTGAACTGGGGTGGCAGAGTGGGCTAAAGAACGGTGATGGATCAAACCCAGATCTGTTGACTGGGTGTGAGTGTTTGGTTCTGATGTTCCGTCCATCACCACCCCCTTTTGTACCGCTTTGTTCGCCATAAGTTGGCAGGGTATGCTCAGACGTAAGTCCCTTGCTCACTTTGCCACTGGATTCAAGCAAGCCTGGCTGAAGACGGATGAAATGCCAGAAACCGGTCCTAGGAAGCTTGTTTCTGGTCCAGGGAAGGCATGGCTTGGCAGTTCGGGCTGGACTGCTTTGCATATGGCCATGTCTGAACTGGGGTGGCAGAGTGGGCTAAAGAACAGTGATGGATCAAACCCAGATCTGTTGACTGGGTGTGAGTGTTTGATTGGTTCTGATGCTCCGTCCATCACCACCCCCTTTTGTACCGCTTTGTTTGCCATAAGTTGGCAGGGTATGCTCAGACGTGAGTCCCTTGCTCACTTTGCCACTGGATTCAAGCAAGCCTGGCTGAAGACGGCTGAAATGCCAGAAACCGGTCCTAGAAAGCTTGTTTCCGGTCCAGGGAAGGCATGGCTTGGCAGTTCGGGCTGGACCGTTCCCATGATGCACAGGGTCAGACTGATTTGCATATGGCTATGTCTGAACTGGGGTGGCAGAGTGGGCTAAAGAACGGTGATGGATCAAACCCAGATCTGTTGACTGGGTGTGAGTGTTTGATTCGTTCTGATGCTCTGTCCATCACCACCCCCTTTTGTACCGCTTTGTTTGCCATAAGTTGGCAGGGTATGCTCAGACGTGAGTCCCTTGCTCACTTTGCCACTGGATTCAAGCAAGCCTGGCTGAAATGCCAGAAACCGGTCCTAGGAAGCGTGTTTCCGGTCCAGGGAAGGCATGGCTTGGCAGTTCGGGCTGGACTGTTCCCATGATGCACAGGGTCAGACTGATTTGCATCTGGCCATGTCTGAACTGGGGTGGCAGAGTGGGCTAAAGAACGGTGATGGATCAAACCCAGATCTGTTGACTGGGTGTGAGTGTTTGGTTCTGATGTTCCGTCCATCACCACCCCCTTTTGTACCGCTTTGTTCGCCATAAGTTGGCAGGGTGTGCTCAGACGTGAGTCCCTTGCTCACTTTGCCACTGGATTCAAGCAAGCCTGGCTGAACACGGTTGAAATGCCAGAAACCGGTCCTAGGAAGCTTGTTTCCGGTCCAGGGAAGGCATGGCTTGGCAGTTCGGGCTGGACTGTTCCCATCATACACAGGGTCAGACTGATTTGCATATGGCCATGTCTGAACTGGGGTGGCAGAGTGGGCTAAAGAACGGTGATGGATCAAACCCAGATCAGTTCACTGGGTGTGAGTGTTTGATTTTTCTGATGCTCCGTCCATCACCACCCCTTTTTGTACCGCTTTGTTCACCATAAGTTGGCAGGGTATGCTCAGACGTGAGTCCCTTGCTCACTTTGCCATTGGATTCAAGCAAGCCTGGCTGAAGACGGCTGAAATGCCAGAAAACGGTCCTAGGAAGCTTGTTTCCGGTCCAGGGAAGGAATGGCTTGGCAGTTCGGGCTGGACTGTTCCCATGATGCACAGGGTCAGACTGATTTGCATATTGCCATGTCTGAACTGGGGTGGCAGAGTGGGCTAAAGAACGGTGATGGATCAAACCCAGATCTGTTGACTGGGTGTGAGTGTTTGATTGGTTCTGAAGCTCCGTCCATCACCACCCCCTTTTGTACTGCTTATTTCGCCATAAGTTGTCAGGGTATGCTCAGACGTGAGTCCTTGCTCACTTTGCCACTGGATTCAAGCAAGCCTGGCTGAAGACGGCTGAAATGCCAGAAACCGGTCCTAGGAAGCTTGTTTCCTGTCCAGGGAAGGCATGGCTTGGCAGTTCGGGCTGGACTGTTCCCATGATGCACAGGGTCAGACTGATTTGCATATGGCCATGTCTGAACTGGGGTGGCAGAGTGGTCTAAAGAACGGTGATGGATCAAACCCAGATCTGTTGACTGGGTGTGAGTGTTTGATTGGTTCTGATGCTCCGTCCATCACCACCCCCGTTTGTACCGCTTTGTTCACCATAAGTTGGCAGGGTATGCTCAGAAGTGAGTCCCTTGCTCACTTTGCCACTGGATTCAAGCAAGCCTGGCTGATGACGGCTGAAATGCCAGAAACCGGTCCTAGGAAGCTTGTTTCCGGTCCAGGGAAGGCATGGCTTGGCAGTTCGGGCTGGACTGTTCCCATGATGCACAGGGTCACACTGATTTGCATATGGCCATGTCTGAACTGGGGTGGCAGAGTGGGCTAAAGAACGGTGATGGATCAAACCTAGATCTGTTGACTGGGTGTGAGTGTTTGATTAGTTCTGATGCTCCGTCCATCACCACCCCCTTTTGTACCGCTTTGTTCGCCATAAGTTGGCAGGGTATGCTCAGACGTGAGTCCCTTGCTCACTTTGCCACTGGATTCAAGCAAGCCTAGTTGAAGACAGCTGAAATGCCAGAAACCGGTCCTAGGAAGCTTGTTTCTGGTTCTGGGAAGGCATGGCTTGGCAGTGCGGGCTGGAGAGTTCCCATGATGCACAGGGTCAGACTGATTTGCATATGGCCATGTCTGAACTGGGGTGGCAGAGTGGGCTAAAGAACGGTGATGGATCAAACCCAGATCTGTTGACTGGGTGTGAGTGTTTGGTTCTGATGTTACGTCCATCACCACCCCCTTATGTACCGCTTTGTTCGCCATAAGTTGGCAGGGTATGCTCAGACGTAAGTCCCTTGCTCACTTTGCCACTGGATTCAAGCAAGCCTGGCTGAAGACGGATGAAATGCCAGAAACCGGTCCTAGGAAGCTTGTTTCTGGTCCAGGGAAGGCATGGCTTGGCAGTTCGGGCTGGACTGATTTGCATATGGCCATGTCTGAACTGGGGTGGCAGAGTGGGCTAAAGAACAGTGATGGATCAAACCCAGATCTGTTGACTGGGTGTGAGTGTTTGATTGGTTCTGATGCTCCGTCCATCACCACCCCCTTTTGTACCGCTTTGTTTGCCATAAGTTGGCAGGGTATGCTCAGACGTGAGTCCCTTGCTCACTTTGCCACTGGATTCAAGCAAGCCTGGCTGAAGACGGCTGAAATGCCAGAAACCGGTCCTAGGAAGCTTGTTTCCGGTCCAGGGAAGGCGTGGCTTGGCAGTTCGGGCTGGACCGTTCCCATGATGCACAGGGTCAGACTGATTTGCATATGGCTATGTCTGAACTGGGGTGGCAGAGTGGGCTAAAGAACGGTGATGGATCAAACCCAGATCTGTTGACTGGGTGTGAGTGTTTGATTGGTTCTGATGCTCTGTCCATCACCACCCCCTTTTGTACCGCTTTGTTTGCCATAAGTTGGCAGGGTATGCTCAGACGTGAGTCCCTTGCTCACTTTGCCACTGGATTCAAGCAAGCCTGGCTGAAATGCCAGAAACCGGTCCTAGGAAGCGTGTTTCCGGTCCAGGGAAGGCATGGCTTGGCAGTTCGGGCAGGACTGTTCCCATGATGCACAGGGTCAGACTGATTTGCATGTGGCCATGTCTGAACTGGGGTGGCAGAGTGGGCTAAAGAACGGTGATGGATCAAACCCAGATCTGTTGACTGGGTGTGAGTGTTTGGTTCTGATGTTCCGTCCATCACCACCCCCTTTTGTACCGCTTTGTTCGCCATAAGTTGGCAGGGTGTGCTCAGACGTGAGTCCCTTGCTCACTTTGCCACTGGATTCAAGCAAGCCTGGCTGAACACGGTTGAAATGCCAGAAACCGGTCCTAGGAAGCTTGTTTCCGGTCCAGGGAAGGCATGGCTTGGCAGTTCGGGCTGGACTGTTCCCATCATGCACAGGGTCAGACTGATTTGCATATGGCCATGTCTGAACTGGGGTGGCAGAGTGGGCTAAAGAACGGTGATGGATCAAACCCAGATCTGTTGACTGGGTGTGAGTGTTTGATTTTTCTGATGCTCCGTCCATCACCACCCCTTTTTGTACCGCTTTGTTCACCATAAGTTGGCAGGGTATGCTCAGACGTGAGTCCCTTGCTCACTTTGCCATTGGATTCAAGCAAGCCTGGCTGAAGACGGCTGAAATGCCAGAAACCGGTCCTAGGAAGCTTGTTTCCGGTCCAGGGAAGGAATGGCTTGGCAGTTCGGGCTGGACTGTTCCCATGATGCACAGGGTCAGACTGATTTGCATATTGCCATGTCTGAACTGGGGTGGCAGAGTGGGCTAAAGAACGGTGATGGATCAAACCCAGATCTGTTGACTGGGTGTGAGTGTTTGATTGGTTCTGAAGCTCCGTCCATCACCACCCCCTTTTGTACTGCTTTGCTCGCCATAAGTTGTCAGGGTATGCTCAGACGTGAGTCCTTGCTCACTTTGCCACTGGATTCAAGCAAGCCTGGCTGAAGACGGCTGAAATGCCAGAAACCGGTCCTAGGAAGCTTGTTTCCTGTCCAGGGAAGGCATGGCTTGGCAGTTCGGGCTGGACTGTTCCCATGATGCACAGGGTCAGACTGATTTGCATATGGCCATGTCTGAACTGGGGTGGCAGAGTGGTCTAAAGAACGGTGATGGATCAAACCCAGATCTGTTGACTGGGTGTGAGTGTTTGATTGGTTCTGATGCTCCGTCCATCACTACCCCCGTTTGTACCGCTTTGTTCACCATAAGTTGGCAGGGTATGCTCAGAAGTGAGACCCTTGCTCACTTTGCCACTGGATTCAAGCAAGCCTGGCTGATGACGGCTGAAATGCCAGAAACCGGTCCTAGGAAGCTTGTTTCCAGTCCAGGGAAGGCATGGCTTGGCAGTTCGGGCTGGACTGTTCCCATGATGCACAGGGTCAGACTGATTTGCATATGGCCATGTCTGAACTGGGGTGGCAGAGTGGGCTAAAGAACGGTGATGGATCAAACCTAGATCTGTTGACTGGGTGTGAGTGTTTGATTAGTTCTGATGCTCCGTCCATCACCACCCCCTTTTGTACCGCTTTGTTCGCCATAAGTTGGCAGGGTATGCTCAGACGTGAGTCCCTTGCTCACTTTGCCACTGGATTCAAGCAAGCCTAGTTGAAGACAGCTGAAATGCCAGAAACCGGTCCTAGGAAGCTTGTTTCTGGTCCTGCGAAGGCATGGCTTGGCAGTTCGGGCTGGAGAGTTCCCATGATGCACAGGGTCAGACTGATTTGCATATGGCCATGTCTGAACTGGGGTGGCAGAGTGGGCTAAAGAACGGTGATGGATCAAACCCAGATCTGTTGACTGGGTGTGAATGTTTGGTTCTGATGTTCCGTCCATCACCACCCCCTTTTGTACCGCTTTGTTCGCCATAAGTTGGCAGGGTATGCTCAGACGTAAGTCCCTTGCTCACTTTGCCACTGGATTCAAGCAAGCCTGGCTGAAGACGGCTGAAATGCCAGAAACCGGTCCTAGGAAGCTTGTTTCTGGTCCAGGGAAGGCATGGCTTGGCAGTTCGGGCTGGACTGATTTGCATATGGCCATGTCTGAACTGGGGTGGCAGAGTGGGCTAAAGAACAGTGATGGATCAAACCCAGATCTGTTGACTGGGTGTGAGTGTTTGATTGGTTCTGATGCTCCGTCCATCACCACCCCCTTTTGTACCGCTTTGTTTGCCATACGTTGGCGGGGTATGCTCAGACGTGAGTCCCTTGCTCACTTTGCCACTGGATTCAAGCAAGCCTGGCTGAAGACGGCTGAAATGCCAGAAACCGGTCCTAGGAAGCTTGTTTCGGGTCAAGGGAAGGCATGGCTTGGCAGTTCGGGCTGGACCGTTCCCATGATGCACAGGGTCAGACTGATTTGCATATGGCTATGTCTGAACTGGGGTGGCAGAGTGGGCTAAAGAACGGTGATGGATCAAACCCAGATCTGTTGACTGGGTGTGAGTGTTTGATTGGTTCTGATGCTCTGTCCATCACCACCCCCTTTTGTACCGCTTTGTTTGCCATAAGTTGGCAGGGTATGCTCAGACGTGAGTCCCTTGCTCACTTTGCCACTGGATTCAAGCAAGCCTGGCTGAAATGCCAGAAACCGGTCCTAGGAAGCGTGTTTCCGGTCCAGGGAAGGCATGGCTTGGCAGTTCGGGCTGGACTGTTCCCATGATGCTCAGGGTCAGACTGATTTGCATCTGGCCATGTCTGAACTGGGGTGGCAGAGTGGGCTAAAGAACGGTGATGGATCAAACCCAGATCTGTTGACTGGGTGTGAGTGTTTGGTTCTGATGTTCCGTCCATCACCACCCCCTTTTGTACCGCTTTGTTCGCCATAAGTTGGCAGGGTGTGCTCAGACGTGAGTCCCTTGCTCACTTTGCCACTGGATTCAAGCAAGCCGGGCTGAACACGGTTGAAATGCCAGAAACCGGTCCTAGGAAGCTTGTTTCCGGTCCAGGGAAGGCATGGCTTGGCAGTTCGGGCTGGACTGTTCCCATCATGCACAGGGTCAGACTGATTTGCATATGGCCATGTCTGAACTGGGGTGGCAGAGTGGGCTAAAGAACGGTGATGGATCAAACCCAGATCTGTTGACTGGGTGTGAGTGTTTGATTTTTCTGATGCTCCGTCCATCACCACCCCTTTTTGTACCGCTTTGTTCACCATAAGTTGGCAGGGTATGCTCAGACGTGAGTCCCTTGCTCACTTTGCCATTGGATTCAAGCAAGCCTGGCTGAAGACGGCTGAAATGCCAGAAACCGGTCCTAGGAAGCTTGTTTCCGGTCCAGGGAAGGAATGGCTTGGCAGTTCGGGCTGGACTGTTCCCATGATGCACAGGGTCAGACTGATTTGCATATTGCCATGTCTGAACTGGGGTGGCAGAGTGGGCTAAAGAACGGTGATGGATCAAACCCAGATCTGTTGACTGGGTGTGAGTGTTTGATTGGTTCTGAAGCTCCGTCCATCACCACCCCCTTTTGTACTGCTTTGTTCGCCATAAGTTGTCAGGGTATGCTCAGACGTGAGTCCTTGCTCACTTTGCCACTGGATTCAAGCAAGCCTGGCTGAAGATGGCTGAAATGCCAGAAACCGGTCCTAGGAAGCTTGTTTCCTGTCCAGGGAAGGCATGGCTTGGCAGTTC
The DNA here is from genome assembly GCF_964204655.1 of Triturus cristatus. Lineage (NCBI taxonomy): Eukaryota > Metazoa > Chordata > Amphibia > Caudata > Salamandridae > Triturus > Triturus cristatus. The sequence goes on from NC_140590.1 coordinate 1,206,851,501, forward strand.
GGGCTGGACTGTTCCCATGATGCACAGGGTCAGACTGATTTGCATATGGCCATGTCTGAACTGGGGTGGCAGAGTGGTCTAAAGAACGGTGATGGATAAAACCCAGATCTGTTGACTGGGTGTGAGTGTTTGATTGGTTCTGATGCTCCGTCCATCACCACCCCCGTTTGTACCGCTTTGTTCACCATAAGTTGGCAGGGTATGCTCAGAAGTGAGTCCCTTGCTCACTTTGCCACTGGATTCAAGCAAGCCTGGCTGATGATGGCTGAAATGCCAGAAACCGGCCCTAGGAAGCTTGTTTCCGGTCCAGGGAAGGCATGGCTTGGCAGTTCGGGCTGGACCGTTCCCATGATGCACAGGGTCAGACTGATTTGCATATGGCTATGTCTGAACTGGGTTGGCAGAGTGGGCTAAAGAACGGTGATGGATAAAACCCAGATCTGTTGAGTGGGTGTGAGTGTTTGATTGGTTCTGATGCTCCGTCCATCACCACCCCCTTTTGTACCGTTTTGTTTGCCATAAGTTGGCAGGGTATGCTCAGACGTGAGTCCCTTGCTCACTTTGCCACTGGATTCAAGCAAGCCTGGCTGAAGACGGCTGAAATGCCAGAAACCGGTCCTAGGAAGCTTGTTTCGGGTCAAGGGAAGGCATGGCTTGGCAGTTCGGGCTGGACCGTTCCCATGATGCACAGGGTCAGACTGATTTGCATATGGCTATGTCTGAACTGGGGTGGCAGAGTGGGCTAAAGAACGGTGATGGATCAAACCCAGATCTGTTGACTGGGTGTGAGTGTTTGATTGGTTCTGATGCTCTGTCCATCACCACCCCCTTTTGTACCGCTTTGTTTGCCATAAGTTGGCAGGGTATGCTCAGACGTGAGTCCCTTGCTCACTTTGCCACTGGATTCAAGCAAGCCTGGCTGAAATGCCAGAAACCGGTCCTAGGAAGCGTGTTTCCGGTCCAGGGAAGGCATGGCTTGGCAGTTCGGGCTGGACTGTTCCCATGATGCTCAGGGTCAGACTGATTTGCATCTGGCCATGTCTGAACTGGGGTGGCAGAGTGGGCTAAAGAACGGTGATGGATCAAACCCAGATCTGTTGACTGGGTGTGAGTGTTTGGTTCTGATGTTCCGTCCATCACCACCCCCTTTTGTACCGCTTTGTTCGCCATAAGTTGGCAGGGTGTGCTCAGACGTGAGTCCCTTGCTCACTTTGCCACTGGATTCAAGCAAGCCTGGCTGAACACGGTTGAAATGCCAGAAACCGGTCCTAGGAAGCTTGTTTCCGGTCCAGGGAAGGCATGGCTTGGCAGTTCGGGCTGGACTGTTCCCATCATGCACAGGGTCAGACTGATTTGCATATGGCCATGTCTGAACTGGGGTGGCAGAGTGGGCTAAAGAACGGTGATGGATCAAACCCAGATCTGTTGACTGGGTGTGAGTGTTTGATTTTTCTGATGCTCCGTCCATCACCACCCCTTTTTGTACCGCTTTGTTCACCATAAGTTGGCAGGGTATGCTCAGACGTGAGTCCCTTGCTCACTTTGCCATTGGATTCAAGCAAGCCTGGCTGAAGACGGCTGAAATGCCAGAAACCGGTCCTAGGAAGCTTGTTTCCGGTCCAGGGAAGGAATGGCTTGGCAGTTCGGGCTGGACTGTTCCCATGATGCACAGGGTCAGACTGATTTGCATATTGCCATGTCTGAACTGGGGTGGCAGAGTGGGCTAAAGAACGGTGATGGATCAAACCCAGATCTGTTGACTGGGTGTGAGTGTTTGATTGGTTCTGAAGCTCCGTCCATCACCACCCCCTTTTGTACTGCTTTGTTCGCCATACGTTGTCAGGGTATGCTCAGACGTGAGTCCTTGCTCACTTTGCCACTGGATTCAAGCAAGCCTGGCTGAAGATGGCTGAAATGCCAGAAACCGGTCCTAGGAAGCTTGTTTCCTGTCCAGGGAAGGCATGGCTTGGCAGTTCGGGCTGGACTGTTCCCATGATGCACAGGGTCAGACTGATTTGCATATGGCCATGTCTGAACTGGGGTGGCAGAGTGGTCTAAAGAACGGTGATGGATCAAACCCAGATCTGTTGACTGGGTGTGAGTGTTTGATTGGTTCTGATGCTCCGTCCATCACCACCCCCGTTTGTACCGCTTTGTTCACCATAAGTTGGCAGGGTATGCTCAGAAGTGAGTCCCTTGCTCACTTTGCCACTGGATTCAAGCAAGCCTGGCTGATGATGGCTGAAATGCCAGAAACCGGTCCTAGGAAGCTTGTTTCCGGTCCAGGGAAGGCATGGCTTGGCAGTTCGGGCTGGACTGTTCCCATGATGCACAGGGTCAGACTGATTTGCATATGGCCATGTCTGAACTGGGGTGGCAGAGTGGGCTAAAGAACGGTGATGGATCAAACCTAGATCTGTTGACTGGGTGTGAGTGTTTGATTAGTTCTGATGCTCCGTCCATCACCACCCCCTTTTGTACCGCTTTGTTCGCCATAAGTTGGCAGGGTATGCTCAGACGTGAGTCCCTTGCTCACTTTGCCACTGGATTCAAGCAAGCCTAGTTGAAGACAGCTGAAATGCCAGAAACCGGTCCTAGGAAGCTTGTTTCTGGTCCTGGGAAGGCATGGCTTGGCAATTCGGGCTGGAGAGTTCCCATGATGCACAGGGTCAGACTGATTTGCATATGGCCATGTCTGAACTGGGGTGGCAGAGTGGGCTAAAGAACGGTGATGGATCAAACCCAGATCTGTTGACTGGGTGTGAGTGTTTGGTTCTGATGTTCCGTCCATCACCACCCCCTTTTGTACCGCTTTGTTCGCCATAAGTTGGCAGGGTATGCTCAGACGTAAGTCCCTTGCTCACTTTGCCACTGGATTCAAGCAAGCCTGGCTGAAGACGGCTGAAATGCCAGAAACCGGTCCTATGAAGCTTGTTTCTGGTCCAGGGAAGGCATGGCTTGGCAGTTCGGGCTGGACTGATTTGCATATGGCCATGTCTGAACTGGGGTGGCAGAGTGGGCTAAAGAACAGTGATGGATCAAACCCAGATCTGTTGACTGGGTGTGAGTGTTTGATTGGTTCTGATGCTCCGTCCATCACCACCCCCTTTTGTACCGCTTTGTTTGCCATAAGTTGGCAGGGTATGCTCAGACGTGAGTCCCTTGCTCACTTTGCCACTGGATTCAAGCAAGCCTGGCTGAAGACGGCTGAAATGCCAGAAACCGGTCCTAGGAAGCTTGTTTCCGGTCCAGGGAAGGCATGGCTTGGCAGTTCGGGCTGGACCGTTCCCATGATGCACAGGGTCAGACTGATTTGCATATGGCTATGTCAGAACTGGGGTGGCAGAGTGGGCTAAAGAACGGTGATGGATCAAACCCAGATCTGTTGACTGGGTGTGAGTGTTTGATTGGTTCTGATGCTCTGTCCATCACCACCCCCTTTTGTACCGCTTTGTTTGCCATAAGTTGGCAGGGTATGCTCAGACGTGAGTCCCTTCCTCACTTTGCCACTGGATTCAAGCAAGCCTAGTTGAAGACAGCTGAAATGCCAGAAACCGGTCCTAGGAAGCTTGTTTCTGGTCCTGGGAAGGCATGGCTTGGCAGTTCGGGCTGGAGAGTTCCCATGATGCACAGGGTCAGACTGATTTGCATATGGCCATGTCTGAACTGGGGTGGCAGAGTGGGCTAAAGAACGGTGATGGATCAAACCCAGATCTGTTGACTGGGTGTGAGTGTTTGGTTCTGATGTTCCGTCCATCACCACCCCCTTTTGTACCGCTTTGTTCGCCATAAGTTGGCAGGGTATGCTCAGACGTAAGTCCCTTGCTCACTTTGCCACTGGATTCAAGCAAGCCTGGCTGAAGACGGCTGAAATGCCAGAAACCGGTCCTAGGAAGCTTGTTTCCGGTCCAGGGAAGGCATGGCTTGGCAGTTCGGGCTGGACTGTTCCCATGATGCACAGGGTCAGACTGATTTGCATATTGCCATGTCTGAACTGGGGTGGCAGAGTGGGCTAAAGAACGGTGATGGATCAAACCCAGATCTGTTGACTGGGTGTGAGTGTTTGATTGGTTCTGAATCTCCGTCCATCACCACCCCCTTTTGTACTGCTTTGTTCGCCATAAGTTGTCAGGGTATGCTCAGACGTGAGTCCCTTGCTCACTTTGCCATTGGATTCAAGCAAGCCTGGCTGAAGACGGCTGAAATGACAGAAACCGGTCCTAGGAAGCTTGTTTCCGGTCCAGGGAAGGAATGGCTTGGCAGTTCGGGCTGGACTGTTCCCATGATGCACAGGGTCAGACTGATTTGCATATTGCCATGTCTGAACTGGGGTGGCAGAGTGGGCTAAAGAACGGTGATGGATCAAACCCAGATCTGTTGACTGGGTGTGAGTGTTTGATTGGTTCTGAAGCTCCGTCCATCACCACCCCCTTTTGTACTGCTTTGTTCGCCATAAGTTGTCAGGGTATGCTCAGACGTGAGTCCTTGCTCACTTTGCCACTGGATTCAAGCAAGCCTGGCTGAAGATGGCTGAAATGCCAGAAACCGGTCCTAGGAAGCTTGTTTCCTGTCCAGGGAAGGCATGGCTTGGCAGTTCGGGCTGGACTGTTCCCATGATGCACAGGGTCAGACTGATTTGCATATGGCCATGTCTGAACTGGGGTGGCAGAGTGGTCTAAAGAACGGTGATGGATCAAACCCAGATCTGTTGACTGGGTGTGAGTGTTTGATTGGTTCTGATGCTCCGTCCATCACCACCCCCGTTTGTACCGCTTTGTTCACCATAAGTTGGCAGGGTATGCTCAGAAGTGAGTCCCTTGCTCACTTTGCCACTGGATTCAAGCAAGCCTGGCTGATGATGGCTGAAATGCCAGAAACCGGTCCTAGAAAGCTTGTTTCCGGTCCAGGGAAGGCATGGCTTGGCAGTTCGGGCTGGACTGTTCCCATGATGCACAGGGTCAGACTGATTTGCATATGGCCATGTCTGAACTGGGGTGGCAGAGTGGGCTAAAGAACGGTGATGGATCAAACCTAGATCTGTTGACTGGGTGTGAGTGTTTGATTAGTTCTGATGCTCCGTCCATCACCACCCCCTTTTGTACCGCTTTGTTCGCCATAAGTTGGCAGGGTATGCTCAGACGTGAGTCCCTTGCTCACTTTGCCACTGGATTCAAGCAAGCCTAGTTGAAGACAGCTGAAATGCCAGAAACCGGTCCTAGGAAGCTTGTTTCTGGTCCTGGGAAGGCATGGCTTGGCAGTTCGGGCTGGAGAGTTCCCATGATGCACAGGGTCAGACTGATTTGCATATGGCCATGTCTGAACTGGGGTGGCAGAGTGGGCTAAAGAACGGTGATGGATCAAACCCAGATCTGTTGACTGGGTGTGAGTGTTTGGTTCTGATGTTCCGTCCATCACCACCCCCTTTTGTACCGCTTTGTTCGCCATAAGTTGGCAGGGTATGCTCAGACGTAAGTCCCTTGCTCACTTTGCCACTGGATTCAAGCAAGCCTGGCTGAAGACGGCTGAAATGCCAGAAACCGGTCCTATGAAGCTTGTTTCTGGTCCAGGGAAGGCATGGCTTGGCAGTTCGGGCTGGACTGATTTGCATATGGCCATGTCTGAACTGGGGTGGCAGAGTGGGCTAAAGAACAGTGATGGATCAAACCCAGATCTGTTGACTGGGTGTGAGTGTTTGATTGGTTCTGATGCTCCGTCCATCACCACCCCCTTTTGTACTGCTTTGTTTGCCATAAGTTGGCAGGGTATGCTCAGACGTGAGTCCCTTGCTCACTTTGCCACTGGATTCAAGCAAGCCTGGCTGAAGACGGCTGAAATGCCAGAAACCGGTCCTAGGAAGCTTGTTTCCGGTCCAGGGAAGGCATGGCTTGGCAGTTCGGGCTGGACCGTTCCCATGATGCACAGGGTCAGACTGATTTGCATATGGCTATGTCAGAACTGGGGTGGCAGAGTGGGCTAAAGAACGGTGATGGATCAAACCCAGATCTGTTGACTGGGTGTGAGTGTTTGATTGGTTCTGAGGCTCTGTCCATCACCACCCCCTTTTGTACCGCTTTGTTTGCCATAAGTTGGCAGGGTATGCTCAGACGTGAGTCCCTTCCTCACTTTGCCACTGGATTCAAGCAAGCCTGGCTGAAATGCCAGAAACCGGTCCTAAGAAGCATGTTTCCGGTCCAGGGAAGGCATGGCTTGGCAGTTCGGGCTGGACTGTTCCCATGATGCACAGGGTCAGACTGATTTGCATATTGCCATGTCTGAACTGGGGTGGCAGAGTGGGCTAAAGAACGGTGATGGATCAAACCCAGATCTGTTGACTGGGTGTGAGTGTTTGATTGGTTCTGAATCTCCGTCCATCACCACCCCCTTTTGTACTGCTTTGTTCGCCATAAGTTGTCAGGGTATGCTCAGACGTGAGTCCCTTGCTCACTTTGCCATTGGATTCAAGCAAGCCTGGCTGAAGACGGCTGAAATGCCAGAAACCGGTCCTAGGAAGCTTGTTTCCGGTCCAGGGAAGTAATGGCTTGGCAGTTCTGGCTGGACTGTTCCCATGATGCACAGGGTCAGACTGATTTGCATATTGCCATGTCTGAACTGGGGTGGCAGAGTGGGCTAAAGAACGGTGATGGATCAAACCCAGATCTGTTGACTGGGTGTGAGTGTTTGATTGGTTCTGAATCTCCGTCCATCACCACCCCCTTTTGTACTGCTTTGTTCGCCATAAGTTGTTAGGGTATGCTCAGACGTGAGTCCCTTGCTCACTTTGCCACTGGATTCAAGCAAGCCTGGCTGAAGACGGCTGAAATGCCAAAAACCGGTCCTAGGAAGCTTGTTTCCTGTCCAGGGAAGGCATGGCTTGGCAGTTCGGGCTGGACTGTTCCCATGATGCACAGGGTCAGACTGATTTGCATATGGCCATGTCTGAACTGGGGTGGCAGAGTGGGCTAAAGAACGGTGATGGATCAAACCCAGATCTGTTGACTGGGTGTGAGTGTTTGATTGGTTCTGATGCTCCGTCCATCACCACCCCCTTTTGTACCGCTTTGTTCACCATAAGTTGGCAGGGTATGCTCAGACGTGAGTTCCTTGCTCACTTTGCCACTGGATTTAAGCAAGCCTGGCTGAAGACGGCTTAAATGCCAGAAACCTGTCCTAGGAAGCTTGTTTCCGGTCCAGAGAAAACATTGCTTGGCAGTTCGGGCTGGACTGTTCCCATGAGGCACAGGGTCAGACTGATTTGCATATGGCTATGTCTGAACTGGGGTGGCAGAGTGGGCTAAAAAACGGTGATGGATCAAACCCAGATCTGTTGACTGGGTGTGAGTGTTTGATTGGTTCTGATGCTCTGTCCATCACCACCCCCTTTTGTACCGCTTTGTTCGCCATAAGTTGGCAGGGTATGCTCAGAAGTGAGTCCCTTGCTCACTTTGCCACTGGATTCAAGCAAGCCTGGCTGAAATGCCAGAAACAGGTCCTAAGAAGCTTGTTTCCGGTCCAGGGAAGGCATGGCTTGGCAGTTCGGGCCGGACTGTTCCCATGATGCACAGGGTCAGACTGATTTGCATCTGGCCATGACTGAACTGGGGTGGCAGAGTGGGCTAAAGAACGGTGATGGATCAAACCCAGATCTGTTGACTGGGTGTGAGTGTTTGATTGGTTCTGATGCTCCGTCCATCACCACCCCCTTTTGTACCGCTTTGTTCGCCATAAGTTGGCAGGGTATGCTCAGACTTGAGTCCCTTGCTCACTTTGCCACTGGTTTCAAGCAAGCCTGGCTGAAGATGGCTGAAATGCCAGAAACCAGTCCTAGGAAGCTTGTTTCCGGTCCAGGGAAGGCATGGCTTGGCAGTTCGGGCTGGACTGTTCCCATGATGCACAGGGTCAGACTGATTTGCATATGGCCATGTCTGAACTGGGGTGGCAGAGTGGGCTAAAGAACGGTGATGGATCAAACCCAGATCTGTTGACTGGGTGTGAGTGTTTGATTGGTTCTGATGCTACGTCCATCACCACCCCCTTTTGTACCGCTTTGTTCGCCATAAGTTGGCAGGGTGTGCTCAGACGTGAGTCCCTTGCTCACTTTGCCACTGGATTCAAGCAAGCCTGGCTGAAGACGGCTGAAATGCCAGAAACCGGTCCTAGGAAGCTTGTTTCCAGTCCAGGGAAGGCATGGCTTGGCAGTTCGTGCTGGACTGTTCCCATCATCCACAGGGTCAGACTGATTTGCATATGGCCATGTCTGAACTGGGGTGGCAGAGTGGGCTAAAGAACGGTGATGGATCAAACCCAGATCTGTTGACTGGGTGTGAGTGTTTGATTGGTTCTGATGCTCCGTCCATCACCACCCCTTTTTGTACCTCTTTGTTCACCATAAGTTGGCAGGGTATGCTCAGACGTGAGTCCCTTGCTCACTTTGAAATTGGATTCAAGCAAGCCTGGCTGAAGACGGCTGAAATGCCAGAAACCGGTCCTAGGAAGCTTGTTTCCGGTCCAGGGAAGGCATGGCTTGGCAGTTCGGGCTGGACTGTTCCCATGATGCACAGGGTCAGACTGATTTGCATATTGCCATGTCTGAACTGGGGTGGCAGAGTGGGCTAAAGAACGGTGATGGATCAAACCCAGATCTGTTGGCTGGGTGTGAGTGTTTGATTGGTTCTGATGCTCCGTCCATCACCACCCCCTTTTGTACCGCTTTGTTCGTCATAAGTTGGCAGGGTATGCTCAGACGTGAGTCCCTTGCTCACTTTGCCACTGGTTTCAAGCAAGCCTGCCTGAAGACGGCTGAAATGCCAGAAACCGGTCCTAGGAAGCTTGTTTCCGGTCCAGGAAAGGCATGGCTTGGCAGTTCGGGCTGGACTGTTCCCATGATGCACAGGGTCAGACTGATTTGCATTTGGCATTGTCTGAACTGAGGCGGCAGAGTGGGCTAAAGAACAGTGATGGATCTAACCCAGATCTGTTGACTGGGTGTGAGTGTTTGATTGGTTCTGATGCTACGTCCATCACCACCCCCTTTTGTACCACTTTGTTCGCCATAAGTTGGCAGGGTGTGCTCAGACGTGAGTCCCTTGCTCACTTTGCCACTGGATTCAAGCAAGCCTGGCTGAAGACGGCTGAAATGCCAGAAACCGGTCCTAGGAAGCTTGTTTCCGGTCCAGGGAAGGCATGGCTTGGCAGTTCAGGCTGGACTGTTCCCATCATGCACAGGGTCAGACTGATTTGCATATGGCCATGTCTGAACTGGGGTGGCAGAGTGGGCTAAAGAACGGTGATGGATCAAACCCAGATGTGTTGACTGGTTGTGAGTGTTTGATTGGTTCTGATGATCCGTCCATCACCACCCCTTTTTGTACCGCTTTGTTCACCATAAGTTGGCAGGGTATGCTCAGACGTGAGTCCCTTGCTCACTTTGCCATTGGATTCAAGCAAGCCTGGCTGAAGACGGCTGAAATGCCAGAAACCGGTCCTAGGAAGCTTGTTTCCGGTCCAGGGAAGGAATGGCTTGGCAGTTTGGGCTGGACTGTTCCCATGATGCACAGGGTCAGACTGATTTGCATATTGCCATGTCTGAACTGGGGTGGCAGAGTGGGCTAAAGAACGGTGATGGATCAAACCCAGATCTGTTGACTGGGTGTGAGTGTTTGATTGGTTCTGATGCTCCGTCCATCACCACCCCATTTTGTACTGCTTTGTTCGCCATAAGTTGTCAGGGTATGCTCAGACGTGAGTCCCTTGCTCACTTTGCCACTGGATTCAAGCAATCCTGGCTGAAGACGGCTGAAATGCCAGAAACCGGTCCTAGGAAGCTTGTTTCCTGTCCAGGGAAGGCATGGCTTGGCAGTTCGGGCTGGACTGTTCCCATGATGCACAGGGTCAGACTGATTTGCATATGGCCATGTCTGAACTGGGGTGGCAGAGTGGTCTAAAGAACGGTGATGGATCAAACCCAGAACTGTTGACTGGGTGTGAGTGTTTGATTGGTTCTGATGCTCCGTCCATCACCACCCCTGTTTGTACCGCTTTGTTCACCATAAGTTGGCAGGGTATGCTCAGAAGTGAGTCCCTTGCTCACTTTGCCACTGGATTCAAGCAAGCCTGGCTGAAGACGGCTGAAATGCCAGAACCCGGTCCTAGGAAGCTTGTTTCCGGTCCAGGGAAGGCATGGCTTGGCAGTTCGGGCTGGACTGTTCCCATGATGCACAGGGTCAGACTGATTTGCATATGGCCATGTCTGAACTGGGGTGGCAGAGTGGGCTAAAGAACGGTGATCGATCAAACCAAGATCTGTTGACTGGGTGTGAGTGTTTGGTTCTGATGCTCTGTCCATCACCACCCCCTTTTGTACCGCTTTGTTCGCCATAAGTGGGCAGGGTATGCTCAGACGTAAGTCCCTTGCTCACTTTGCCACTGGATTCAAGCAAGCCTGGCTGAAGACGGCTGAAATGCCAGAAACCGGTCCTAGGAAGCTTGTTTCCGGTCCAGGGAAGGCATGGCTTGGCAGTTCGGGCTGGACTCATTTGCATATGGCCATGTCTGAACTGGGGTGGCAGAGTAGGCTAAAGAATGGTGATGGATCAAACCCAGATCTGTTGACTGGTTGTGAGTGTTTGATTGGTTCTGATGATCCGTCCATCACCACCCCTTTTTGTACCGCTTTGTTCACCATAAGTTGGCAGGGTATGCTCAGACGTGAGTCCCTTGCTCACTTTGCCATTGGATTCAAGCAAGCCTGGCTGAAGACGGCTGAAATGCCAGAAACCGGTCCTAGGAAGCTTGTTTCCGGTCCAGGGAAGGCATGGCTTGGCAGTTCGGGCTGGACTGATTTGCATATGGCCATGTCTGAACTGGGGTGGCAGAGTGGGCTAAAGAATGGTGATGGATCAAGCCCAGATCTGTTGACTGGGTGTGAGTGTTTGATTGGTTTTGATGCTCCATCCATCACCACCCCCTTTTGTACCGCTTTGTTCGCCATAAGTTGGCAGGGTATGCTCAGACGTGAGTCCCTTGCTCACTTTGCCACTGGATTCAAGCAAGCCTGCCTGAAGATGGCTGAAATGCCAGAGACCGGTCCTAGGAAGCTTGTTTCCGGTCCAGGGAAGGCATGGCTTGGCAGTTCGGGCTGGACTGTTCCTATCATGCACAGGGTCAGACTGATTTGAATATGGCCATGTCTCAACTGGGGTGGCAGAGTGGGCTAAAGAACGGTGATGGATCAAACCCAGATCTGTTTACTGGGTGTGAGTGTTTGATTGGTTCTGATGCTACGTCCATAACCACCCCCTTTTGTACCGCTTTGTTAGCCATAAGTTGGCAGGGTATGCTCAGACGTGAGTCCCTTGCTCACTTTGCCACTGGATTCAAGCAAGCCTGGCTGAAGACGGCTGAAATGCCAGAAACTGGTCCTAGGAAGCTTGTTTCCGGTCCAGGGAAGGCATGGCTTGGCAGTTCGGGCTGGACTCTTCCCATGATGCACAGGGTCAGACTGATTTGCATATGGCCATGTCTGAACTGGGGTGGCAGAGTGGGCTAAAGAACGGTGATGGATCAAACCCAGATCTGTTGACTGGGTGTAAGTGTTTGATTGGTTCTGATGCTCCGTCCATCACCACCCCCTTTTGTACCGCTTTGTTCACCATAAGTTGGCAGGGTATGCTCAGACGTGAGTCCCTTGCTCACATTGCCACTGGATTCAAGCAAGCCTGGCTGAAGACGGCTGAAATGCCAGAAACCGGTCCTAGGAAGCTTGTTTCCGGTCCAGGGAAGGAATGGCTTGGCAGTTCGGGCTGGACTGTTCCCATGATGCACAGGGTCAGACTGATTTGCATATTGCCATGTCTGAACTGGGGTGGCAGAGTGGGCTAAAGAACGGTGATGGATCAAACCCAGATCTGTTGACTGGGTGTGAGTGTTTGATTGGTTCTGATGCTCCGTCCATCACCACCCCCTTTTGTACTGCTTTGTTCGCCATAAGTTGTCAGGGTATGCTCAGACGTGAGTCCCTTGCTCACTTTGCCACTGGATTCAAGCAAGCCTGGCTGAAGACCGCTGAAATGCCAGAAACCAGTCCTAGGAAGCTTGTTTCCTGTCCAGGGAAGGCATGGCTTGGCAGTTCGGGCTGGACTGTTCCCATGATGCACAGGGTCAGACTGATTTGCATATGGCCATGTCTGAACTGGGGTGGCAGAGTGGTCTAAAGAACGGTGATGGATCAAACCAAGATCTGTTGACTGGGTGTGAGTGTTTGGTTCTGATGCTCCGTCCATCACCACCCCCTTTTGTACCGCTTTGTTCGCCATAAGTGGGCAGGGTATGCTCAGACGTAAGTCCCTTGCTCACTTTGCCACTGGATTCAAGCAAGCCTGGCTGAAGACGGCTGAAATGCCAGAAACCGGTCCTAGGAAGCTTGTTTCCGGTCCAGGGAAGGCATGGCTTGGCAGTTCGGGCTGGACTGATTTGCATATGGCCATGTCTGAACTGGGGTGGCAGAGTGGGCTAAAGAATGGTGATGGATCAAGCCCAGATCTGTTGACTGGGTGTGAGTGTTTGATTGGTTTTGATGCTCCATCCATCACCACCCCCTTTTGTACCGCTTTGTTCGCCATAAGTTGGCAGGGTATGCTCAGACGTGAGTCCCTTGCTCACTTTGCCACTGGATTCAAGCAAGCCTGGCTGAAGATGGCTGAAATGCCAGAGACCGGTCCTAGGAAGCTTGTTTCCGGTCCAGGGAAGGCATGGCTTGGCAGTTCGGGCTGGACTGTTCCTATCATGCACAGGGTCAGACTGATTTGAATATGGCCATGTCTCAACTGGGGTGGCAGAGTGGGCTAAAGAACGGTGATGGATCAAACCCAGATCTGTTTACTGGGTGTGAGTGTTTGATTGGTTCTGATGCTACGTCCATAACCACCCCCTTTTGTACCGCTTTGTTAGCCATAAGTTGGCAGGGTATGCTCAGACGTGAGTCCCTTGCTCACTTTGCCACTGGATTCAAGCAAGCCTGGCTGAAGACGGCTGAAATGCCAGAAACTGGTCCTAGGAAGCTTGTTTCCGGTCCAGGGAAGGCATGGCTTGGCAGTTCGGGCTGGACTGTTCCCATGATGCACAGGGTCAGACTGATTTGCATATGGCCATGTCTGAACTGGGGTGGCAGAGTGGGCTAAAGAACGGTGATGGATCAAACCCAGATCTGTTGACTGGGTGTAAGTGTTTGATTGGTTCTGATGCTCCGTCCATCACCACCCCCTTTTGTACCGCTTTGTTCACCATAAGTTGGCAGGGTATGCTCAGACGTGAGTCCCTTGCTCACATTGCCACTGGATTCAAGCAAGCCTGGCTGAAGACGGCTGAAATGCCAGAAACCGGTCCTAGGAAGCTTGTTTCCGGTCCAGGGAAGGCATGGCTTGGCAGTTTGGGCTGGACTGTTCCCATGATGCATAGGGTCAGACTGATTTGCATATGGCCATGTCTGAACTGGGGTGGCAGAGTGGGCTAAAGAACGGTGATGGATCAAACCCAGATCTGTTGACTAGGTGTGAGTGTTTGGTTCTGATGTTCCGTCCATAACCACCCCCTTTTGTACCGCTTTGTTAGCCATAAGTTGGCAGGGTATGCTCATACGTGAGTCCCTTGCTCACTTTGCCACTGGATTCAAGCAAGCCTGGCTGAAGACGGCTGAAATGCCAGAAACCGGTCCTAGGAAGCTTGTTTCCGGTCCAGGGAAGGCATTGCTTGGCAGTTCGGGCTGGACTGATTTGCATATGGCCATGTCTGAACTGGGGTGGCAGAGTGGGCTAAAGAACGGTGATGGATCAAACCCAGATCTGTTGACTGGGTGTGAGTGTTTGATTGGTTCTGATGCTCCGTCCATCACCACCCCCTTTTGTACCGCTTTGTTCGCCATAAGTTGGCAGGGTATGCTCAGACGTGAGTCCCTTGCTCACTTTGCCACTGGATTCAAGCAAGCCTGGCTGAAGACGGCTTAAATGCCAGAAACCTGTCCTAGGAAGCTTGTTTCCGGTCCAGAGAAAACATTGCTTTGCAGTTCGGGCTGGACTGTTCCCATGAGGCACAGGGTCAGACTGATTTGCATATGGCTATGTCTGAACTGGGGTGGCAGAGTGGGCTAAAGAACGGTGATGGATCAAAAACCCAGATCTGTTGACTGGGTGTGAGTGTTTGATTGGTTCTGATGCTCTGTCCATCTCCAGCCCCTTTTGTACCGCTTTGTTCGCCATAAGTTGGCAGGGTATGCTCAGACATGAGTCCCTTGCTCACTTTGCCACTGGATTCAAGCAAGCCTGGCTGACATGCCAGAAACAGGGCCTAGGAAGCTTGTTTCCGGTCCAGGGAAGGCATGGCTTGGCAGTTCGGGCTAGACTGTTCCCATGAGGCACAGGGTCAGACTGATTTGCATCTGGCCATGTCTGAACTGGGGTGGCAGAGTGGGCTAAAGAACGGTGATGGATAAAACCCAGATCTGTTGACTGGGTGTGAGTGTTTGATTGGTTCTGATGCTACTTCCATCACCACCCCCTTTTGTACCGTTTTGTTTGCCATAAGTTGGCAGGGTGTGCTAAGACGTGAGTCCCTTGCTCACTTTGCCACTGGATTCAAGCAAGCCTGGCTGAAGACAGCTGAAATGCCAGAAACTGGTCCTAGGAAGCTTGTTTCCGGTCCAGGAAAGGCATGGCTTGGCAGTTCGGGCTGGACTGTTCCCATGATGCACAAGGTCAGACTGATTTGCATTTGGCATTGTCTGAACTGGGGTGGCAGAGTGGGCTAAAGAACGGTGATGGATCTAACCCAGATCTGTTGACTGGGTGTGAGTGTTTGATTGGTTCTGATGCTACGTCCATTGCCACCCCCTTTTGTACCGCTTTGTTCTCCATAAGATGGCAGGGTGTGCTCAGACGTGAGTCCCTTGCTCACTTTGCCACTGGATTCAAGCAAGCCTGGCTGAAGACGGCTGAAATGCCAGAAACCGGTCCTAGGAAGCTTGTTTCCGGTCCAGGGAAGGCATGGCTTGGCAGTTTGGGCTGGACTGTTCCCATGATGCATAGGGTCAGACTGATTTGCATATGGCCATGTCTAAACTGGGGTGGCAGAGTGGGCTAAAGAACGGTGATGGATCAAACCCAGATCTGTTGACTAGGTGTGAGTGTTTGGTTCTGATGTTCCGTCCATAACCACCCCCTTTTGTACCGCTTTGTTAGCCATAAGTTACCAGGGTATGCTCATACGTGAGTCCCTTGCTCACTTTGCCACTGGATTCAAGCAAGCCTGGCTGAAGACGGCTGAAATGCCAGAAACCGGTCCTAGGAAGCTTGTTTCCGGTCCAGGGAAGGCATTGCTTGGCAGTTCGGGCTGGACTGATTTGCATATGGCCATGTCTGAACTGGGGTGGCAGAGTGGGCTAAAGAACGGTGATGGATCAAACCCAGATCTGTTGACTGGGTGTGAGTGTTTGATTGGTTCTGATGCTCCGTCCATCACCACCCCCTTTTGTACCGCTTTGTTCGCCATAAGTTGGCAGGGTATGCTCAGACGTGAGTCCCTTGCTCACTTTGCCACTGGATTCAAGCAAGCCTGGCTGAAGACGGCTTAAATGCCAGAAACCTGTCCTAGGAAGCTTGTTTCCGGTCCAGAGAAAACATTGCTTTGCAGTTCGGGCTGGACTGTTCCCATGAGGCACAGGGTCAGACTGATTTGCATATGGCTATGTCTGAACTGGGGTGGCAGAGTGGGCTAAAGAACGGTGATGGATCAAAAACCCAGATCTGTTGACTGGGTGTGAGTGTTTGATTGGTTCTGATGCTCTGTCCATCTCCAGCCCCTTTTGTACCGCTTTGTTCGCCATAAGTTGGCAGGGTATGCTCAGACATGAGTCCCTTGCTCACTTTGCCACTGGATTCAAGCAAGCCTGGCTGACATGCCAGAAACAGGGTCTAGGAAGCTTGTTTCCGGTCCAGGGAAGGCATGGCTTGGCAGTTCGGGCTAGACTGTTCCCATGAGGCACAGGGTCAGACTGATTTGCATCTGGCCATGTCTGAACTGGGGTGGCAGAGTGGGCTAAAGAACGGTGATGGATCAAACCCAGATCTGTTGACTGGGTGTGAGTGTTTGATTGGTTCTGATGCTCCGTCCATCACCACCCCCTTTTGTACCGCTTTGTTCGCCATAAGTTGGCAGGGTATGCTCAGACTTGAGTCCCTTGCTCACTTTGCCACTGGTTTCAAGCAAGCCTGGCTGAAGACGGCTGAAATGCCAGAAACAGGTCCTAGGAAGCTTGTTTCCGGTCCAGGGAAGGCATGGCTTGGCAGTTCGGGCTGGACTGTTCCCATGATGCACAGGGTCAGACTGATTTGCATATGGCCATGTCTGAACTGGGGTGGCAGAGTGGGCTAAAGAACGGTGATGGATCAAACCCAGATCTGTTGACTGGGTGTGAGTGTTTGATTGGTTCTGATGCTACTTCCATCACCACCCCCTTTTGTACCGCTTTTTTCGCCATAAGTTGGCAGGGTGTGCTAAGACGTGAGTCCCTTGCTCACTTTGCCACTGGATTCAAGCAAGCCTGGCTGAAGACAGCTGAAATGCCAGAAACCAGTCCTAGGAAGCTTGTTTCCGGTCCAGGGAAGGCATGGCTTGGCAGTTCGGGCTGGACTGTTCCCATCATCCACAGGGTCAGACTGATTTGCATATGGCCATGTCTGAACTGGGATGGCAGAGTGGGCTAAAGAACGGTGATGGATCAAACCCAGATCTGTTGACTGGGTGTGAGTGTTTGATTGGTTCTGATGCTCCGTCCATCACCACCCCTTTTTGTACAGCTTTGTTCACCATAAGTTGGCAGGGTATGCTCAGACGTGAGTCCCTTGCTCACTTTGCCATTGGATTCATGCAAGCCTGGCTGAAGACGGCTGAAATGCCAGAAACCGGTCCTAGGAAGCTTGTTTCCGGTCCAGGGAAGGCATGGCTTGGCAGTTCGGGCTGGACTGTTCCCATGATGCACAGGGTCAGACTGATTTGCATATTGCCATGTCTGAACTGGGGTGGCAGAGTGGGCTAAAGAACGGTGATGGATCAAACCCAGATCTGTTGACTGGGTTTGAGTGTTTGATTGTTTCTGATACTCCGTCCTTCACCACCCCCTTTTGTACCGCTTTGTTCGCCATAAGTTGGCAGGGTATGCTCAGACGTGAGTCCCTTGCTCACTTTGCCACTGGTTTCAAGCAAGCCTGCCTGAAGACGGCTGAAATGCCAGAAACCGGTCCTAGGAAGCATGTTTCCGGTCCAGGAAAGGCATGGCTTGGCAGTTCGGGCTGGACTGTTCCCATGATGCACAAGGTCAGACTGATTTGCATTTGGCATTGTCTGAACTGGGGTGGCAGAGTGGGCTAAAGAACGGTGATGGATCTAACCCAGATCTGTTGACTGGGTGTGAGTGTTTGATTGGTTCTGATGCTACGTCCATTGCCACCCCCTTTTGTACCGCTTTGTTCGCCATAAGTTGGCAGGGTGTGCTCAGACGTGAGTCCCTTGCTCACTTTGCCACTGGATTCAAGCAAGCCTGGCTGAACACGGCTGAAATGCCAGAGACCGGTCCTAGGAAGCTTGTCTCCGGTCCAGGGAAGGCATGGCTTGGCAGTTCGGGCTGGACTGTTCCCATCATGCACAGGGTCAGACTGATTTGCATATGGCCATGTCTGAACTGGGGTGGCAGATTGGGCTAAAGAACGGTGATGGTTCAAACCCAGATCTGTTGACTGGGTGTGAGTGTTTAATTGGTTCTGATGCTCCGTCCATC
Source organism: Triturus cristatus (assembly GCF_964204655.1). Classification (NCBI taxonomy): domain Eukaryota; kingdom Metazoa; phylum Chordata; class Amphibia; order Caudata; family Salamandridae; genus Triturus; species Triturus cristatus. Next base: position 1,206,869,322 of record NC_140590.1, read on the forward strand.
ACCACCCCTTTTTGTACTGCTTTGTTCACCATAAGTTGGCAGGGTATGCTCAGACGTGAGTCCCTTGCTCACTTTGCCATTGGATTCAAGCAAGCCTGGCTGAAGACGGCTGAAATGCCAGAAACCGGTCCTAGGAAGCTTGTTTCCGGTCCAGGGAAGGAATGGCTTGGCAGTTCGGGCTGGACTGTTCCCATGATGCACAGGGTCAGACTGATTTGCATATGGCCATGTCTGAACTGGGGTGGCAGAGTGGGCTATAGAACGGTGATGGATCAAACCCAGATCTGTTGACTGGGTTTGAGTGTTTGATTGTTTCTGATACTCCGTCCTTCACCACCCCCTTTTGTACCGCTTTGTTCGCCATAAGTTGGCAGGGTATGCTCAGACGTGAGTCCCTTGCTCACTTTGCCACTGGTTTCAAGCAAGCCTGCCTGAAGACGGCTGAAATGCCAGAAACCGGTCCTAGGAAGCATGTTTCCGGTCCAGGAAAGGCATGGCTTGGCAGTTCGGGCTGGACTGTTCCCATGATGCACAAGGTCAGACTGATTTGCATTTGGCATTGTCTGAACTGGGGTGGCAGAGTGGGCTAAAGAACGGTGATGGATCAAACCCAGATCTGTTGACTGGGTGTGAGTGTTTGATTGGTTCTGATGCTCCGTCCATCACCACCCCCTTTTGTACTGCTTTGTTCGCCATAAGTTGTCAGGGTATGCTCAGACGTGAGCCCCTTGCTCACTTTGCCACTGGATTCAAGCAAGCCTGGCTGAAGACGGCTGAAATGCCAGAAACCGGTCCTAGGAAGCTTGTTTCCTGTCCAGGGAAGGCATGGCTTGGCAGTTCGGGCTGGACTGTTCCCATGATGCACAGGGTCAGACTGATTTGCATATGGCCATGTCTGAACTGGGGTGGCAGAGTGGTGTAAAGAACGGTGATGGATCAAACCCAGAACTGTTGACTGGGTGTGAGTGTTTGATTGATTCTGATGCTCCGTCCATCACCACCCCCGTTTGTACCGCTTTGTTCACCATAAGTTGGCAGGGTATGCTCAGAAGTGAGTCCCTTGCTCACTTTGCCACTGGTTTCAAGCAAGCCTGGCTGAAGACGGCTGAAATGCCAGAAACCGGTCCTAGGAAGCTTGTTTCCGGTCCAGGGAAGGCATTGCTTGGCAGTTCGGGCTGGACTGATTTGCATATGGCCATGTCTGAACTGGGGTGGCAGAGTGGGCTAAAGAACGGTGATGGATCAAACCCAGATCTGTTGACTGGGTGTGAGTGTTTGATTGGTTCTGATGCTCCGTCCATCACCACCCCCTTTTGTACCGCTTTGTTCGCCATAAGTTGGCAGGGTATGCTCAGACGTGAGTCCCTTGCTCACTTTGCCACTGGATTCAAGCAAGCCTGGCTGAAGACGGCTTAAATGCCAGAAACCTGTCCTAGGAAGCTTGTTTCCGGTCCAGAGAAAACATTGCTTTGCAGTTCGGGCTGGACTGTTCCCATGAGGCACAGGGTCAGACTGATTTGCATATGGCTATGTCTGAACTGGGGTGGCAGAGTGGGCTAAAGAACGGTGATGGATCAAAAACCCAGATCTGTTGACTGGGTGTGAGTGTTTGATTGGTTCTGATGCTCTGTCCATCTCCAGCCCCTTTTGTACCGCTTTGTTCGCCATAAGTTGGCAGGGTATGCTCAGACATGAGTCCCTTGCTCACTTTGCCACTGGATTCAAGCAAGCCTGGCTGACATGCCAGAAACAGGGCCTAGGAAGCTTGTTTCCGGTCCAGGGAAGGCATGGCTTGGCAGTTCGGGCTAGACTGTTCCCATGAGGCACAGGGTCAGACTGATTTGCATCTGGCCATGTCTGAACTGGGGTGGCAGAGTGGGCTAAAGAACGGTGATGGATCAAACCCAGATCTGTTGACTGGGTGTGAGTGTTTGATTGGTTCTGATGCTCCGTCCATCACCACCCCCTTTTGTACCGCTTTGTTCGCCATAAGTTGGCAGGGTATGCTCAGACTTGAGTCCCTTGCTCACTTTGCCACTGGTTTCAAGCAAGCCTGGCTGAAGACGGCTGAAATGCCAGAAACAGGTCCTAGGAAGCTTGTTTCCGGTCCAGGGAAGGCATGGCTTGGCAGTTCGGGCTGGACTGTTCCCATGATGCACAGGGTCAGACTGATTTGCATATGGCCATGTCTGAACTGGGGTGGCAGAGTGGGCTAAAGAACGGTGATGGATCAAACCCAGATCTGTTGACTGGGTGTGAGTGTTTGATTGGTTCTGATGCTACTTCCATCACCACTCCCTTTTGTACCGCTTTTTTCGCCATAAGTTGGCAGGGTGTGCTAAGACGTGAGTCCCTTGCTCACTTTGCCACTGGATTCAAGCAAGCCTGGCTGAAGACAGCTGAAATGCCAGAAACCAGTCCTAGGAAGCTTGTTTCCGGTCCAGGGAAGGCATGGCTTGGCAGTTCGGGCTGGACTGTTCCCATCATCCACAGGGTCAGACTGATTTGCATATGGCCATGTCTGAACTGGGATGGCAGAGTGGGCTAAAGAACGGTGATGGATCAAACCCAGATCTGTTGACTGGGTGTGAGTGTTTGATTGGTTCTGATGCTCCGTCCATCACCACCCCTTTTTGTACAGCTTTGTTCACCATAAGTTGGCAGGGTATGCTCAGACGTGAGTCCCTTGCTCACTTTGCCATTGGATTCATGCAAGCCTGGCTGAAGACGGCTGAAATGCCAGAAACCGGTCCTAGGAAGCTTGTTTCCGGTCCAGGGAAGGCATGGCTTGGCAGTTCGGGCTGGACTGTTCCCATGATGCACAGGGTCAGACTGATTTGCATATTGCCATGTCTGAACTGGGGTGGCAGAGTGGGCTAAAGAACGGTGATGGATCAAACCCAGATCTGTTGACTGGGTTTGAGTGTTTGATTGTTTCTGATACTCCGTCCTTCACCACCCCCTTTTGTACCGCTTTGTTCGCCATAAGTTGGCAGGGTATGCTCAGACGTGAGTCCCTTGCTCACTTTGCCACTGGTTTCAAGCAAGCCTGCCTGAAGACGGCTGAAATGCCAGAAACCGGTCCTAGGAAGCATGTTTCCGGTCCAGGAAAGGCATGGCTTGGCAGTTCGGGCTGGACTGTTCCCATGATGCACAAGGTCAGACTGATTTGCATTTGGCATTGTCTGAACTGGGGTGGCAGAGTGGGCTAAAGAACGGTGATGGATCTAACCCAGATCTGTTGACTGGGTGTGAGTGTTTGATTGGTTCTGATGCTACGTCCATTGCCACCCCCTTTTGTACCGCTTTGTTCGCCATAAGTTGGCAGGGTGTGCTCAGACGTGAGTCCCTTGCTCACTTTGCCACTGGATTCAAGCAAGCCTGGCTGAACACGGCTGAAATGCCAGAAACCGGTCCTAGGAAGCTTGTCTCTGGTCCAGGGAAGGCATGGCTTGGCAGTTCGGGCTGGACTGTTCCCATCATGCACAGGGTCAGACTGATTTGCATATGGCCATGTCTGAACTGGGGTGGCAGAGTGGGCTAAAGAACGGTGATGGTTCAAACCCAGATCTGTTGACTGGGTGTGAGTGTTTAATTGGTTCTGATGCTCCGTCCATCACCACCCCTTTTTGTACTGCTTTGTTCACCATAAGTTGGCAGGGTATGCTCAGACGTGAGTCCCTTGCTCACTTTGCCATTGGATTCAAGCAAGCCTGGCTGAAGACGGCTGAAATGCCAGAAACCGGTCCTAGGAAGCTTGTTTCCGGTCCAGGGAAGGAATGGCTTGGCAGTTCGGGCTGGACTGTTCCCATGATGCACAGGGTCAGACTGATTTGCATATGGCCATGTCTGAACTGGGGTGGCAGAGTGGGCTATAGAACGGTGATGGATCAAACCCAGATCTGTTGACTGGGTTTGAGTGTTTGATTGTTTCTGATACTCCGTCCTTCACCACCCCCTTTTGTACCGCTTTGTTCGCCATAAGTTGGCAGGGTATGCTCAGACGTGAGTCCCTTGCTCACTTTGCCACTGGTTTCAAGCAAGCCTGCCTGAAGACGGCTGAAATGCCAGAAACCGGTCCTAGGAAGCATGTTTCCGGTCCAGGAAAGGCATGGCTTGGCAGTTCGGGCTGGACTGTTCCCATGATGCACAAGGTCAGACTGATTTGCATTTGGCATTGTCTGAACTGGGGTGGCAGAGTGGGCTAAAGAACGGTGATGGATCAAACCCAGATCTGTTGACTGGGTGTGAGTGTTTGATTGGTTCTGATGCTCCGTCCATCACCACCCCCTTTTGTACTGCTTTGTTTGCCATAAGTTGTCAGGGTATGCTCAGACGTGAGCCCCTTGCTCACTTTGCCACTGGATTCAAGCAAGCCTGGCTGAAGACGGCTGAAATGCCAGAAACCGGTCCTAGGAAGCTTGTTTCCTGTCCAGGGAAGGCATGGCTTGGCAGTTCGGGCTGGACTGTTCCCATGATGCACAGGGTCAGACTGATTTGCATATGGCCATGTCTGAACTGGGGTGGCAGAGTGGTGTAAAGAACGGTGATGGATCAAACCCAGAACTGTTGACTGGGTGTGAGTGTTTGATTGATTCTGATGCTCCGTCCATCACCACCCCCGTTTGTACCGCTTTGTTCACCATAAGTTGGCAGGGTATGCTCAGAAGTGAGTCCCTTGCTCACTTTGCCACTGGATTCAAGCAAGCCTGGCTGAAGACGGCTGAAATGCCAGAAACCGGTCCTAGGAAGCTTGTTTCCGGTCCAGGGTAGGCATGGCTTGGCAGTTCGGGCTGGACTGTTCCCATGATGCACAGGGTCAGACTGATTTGCATATGGCCATGTCTGAACTGGGGTGGCAGAGTGGGCTAAAGAACGGTGATCGATCAAACCAAGATCTATTGACTGGGTGTGAGTGTTTGGTTCTTATGCTCTGTCCATCACCACCCCCTTTTGTACCGCTTTGTTCACCATAAGTGGGCAGGGTATGCTCAGACGTAAGTCCCTTGCTCACTTTGCCACTGGATTCAAGCAAGCCTGGCTGAAGACGGCTGAAATGCCAGAAACCGGTCCTAGGAAGCTTGTTTCCGGTCCAGGGAAGGCGTGGCTTGGCAGTTCGGGCTGGACTGATTTGCATATGGCCATGTCTGAACTGGGGTGGCAGAGTAGGCTAAAGAATGGTGATGGATCAAACCCAGATCTGTTGACTGGGTGTGAGTGTTTGATTGGTTTTGATGCTCCATCCATCACCACCCCCTTTTGTACCGCTTTGTTCGCCATAAGTTGGCAGGGTATGCTCAGACGTGAGTCCCTTGCTCACTTTGCCACTGGATTCAAGCAAGCCTGGCTGAAGACGGCTGAAATGCCAGAAACCGGTCCTAGGAAGCTTGTTTCCGGTCCAGGGAAGGCATGGCTTGGCAGTTCAGGCTGGACTGTTCCCATCATGCACAGGGTCAGACTGATTTGCATATGGCCATGTCTGAACTGGGGTGGCAGAGTGGGCTAAAGAACGGTGATGGATCAAACCCAGATCTGTTGACTGGTTGTGAGTGTTTGATTGGTTCTGATGATCCCTCCATCACCACCCCTTTTTGTACCGCTTTGTTCACCATAAGTTGGCAGGGTATGCTCAGACGTGAGTCCCTTGCTCACTTTGCCATTGGATTCAAGCAAGCCTGGCTGAAGACGGCTGAAATGCCAGAAACCGGTCCTAGGAAGCTTGTTTCCGGTCCAGGGAAGGAATGGCTTGGCAGTTTGGGCTGGACTGTTCCCATGATGCACAGGGTCAGACTGATTTGCATATTGCCATGTCTGAACTGGGGTGGCAGAGTGGGCTAAAGAACGGTGATGGATCAAACCCAGATCTGTTGACTGGGTGTGAGTGTTTGATTGGTTCTGATGCTCCGTCCATCACCACCCCATTTTGTACTGCTTTGTTCGCCATAAGTTGTCAGGGTATGCTCAGACGTGAGTCCCTTGCTCACTTTGCCACTGGATTCAAGCAAGCCTGGCTGAAGACGGCTGAAATGCCAGAAACCGGTCCTAGGAAGCTTGTTTCCTGTCCAGGGAAGGCATGGCTTGGCAGTTCGGGCTGGACTGTTCCCATGATGCACAGGGTCAGACTGATTTGCATATGGCCATGTCTGAACTGGGGTGGCAGAGTGGTCTAAAGAACGGTGATGGATCAAACCCAGAACTGTTGACTGGGTGTGAGTGTTTGATTGGTTCTGATGCTCCGTCCATCACCACCCCCGTTTGTACCGCTTTGTTCACCATAAGTTGGCAGGGTATGCTCAGAAGTGAGTCCCTTGCTCACTTTGCCACTGGATTCAAGCAAGCCTGGCTGAAGACGGCTGAAATGCCAGAACCCGGTCCTAGGAAGCTTGTTTCCGGTCCAGGGAAGGCATGGCTTGGCAGTTCGGGCTGGACTGTTCCCATGATGCACAGGGTCAGACTGATTTGCATATGGCCATGTCTGAACTGGGGTGGCAGAGTGGTCTAAAGAACGGTGATGGATCAAACCAAGATCTGTTGACTGGGTGTGAGTGTTTGGTTCTGATGCTCCGTCCATCACCACCCCCTTTTGTACCGCTTTGTTCGCCATAAGTGGGCAGGGTATGCTCAGACGTAAGTCCCTTGCTCACTTTGCCACTGGATTCAAGCAAGCCTGGCTGAAAACGGCTGAAATGCCAGAAACCGGTCCTAGGAAGCTTGTTTCCGGTCCAGGGAAGGCATGGCTTGGCAGTTCGGGCTGGACTGATTTGTATATGGCCATGTCTGAACTGGGGTGGCAGAGTGGGCTAAAGAATGGTGATGGATCAAGCCCAGATCTGTTGACTGGGTGTGAGTGTTTGATTGGTTTTGATGCTCCATCCATCACCACCCCCTTTTGTACCGCTTTGTTCGCCATAAGTTGGCAGGGTATGCTCAGACGTGAGTCCCTTGCTCACTTTGCCACTGGATTCAAGCAAGCCTGGCTGAAGTTGGCTGAAATGCCAGAGACCGGTCCTAGGAAGCTTGTTTCCGGTCCAGGGAAGGCATGGCTTGGCAGTTCGGGCTGGACTGTTCCTATCATGCACAGGGTCAGACTGATTTGAATATGGCCATGTCTCAACTGGGGTGGCAGAGTGGGCTAAAGAACGGTGATGGATCAAACCCAGATCTGTTTACTGGGTGTGAGTGTTTGATTGGTTCTGATGCTACGTCCATAACCACCCCCTTTTGTACCGCTTTGTTAGCCATAAGTTGGCAGGGTATGCTCAGACGTGAGTCCCTTGCTCACTTTGCCACTGGATTCAAGCAAGCCTGGCTGAAGACGGCTGAAATGCCAGAAACTGGTCCTAGGAAGCTTGTTTCCGGTCCAGGGAAGGCATGGCTTGGCAGTTCGGGCTGGACTGTTCCCATGATGCATAGGGTCAGACTGATTTGCATATGGCCATGTCTGAACTGGGGTGGCAGAGTGGGCTAAAGAACGGTGATGGATCAAACCCAGATCTGTTGACTGGGTGTAAGTGTTTGATTGGTTCTGATGCTCCGTCCATCACCACCCCCTTTTGTACCGCTTTGTTCACCATAAGTTGGCAGGGTATGCTCAGACGTGAGTCCCTTGCTCACATTGCCACTGGATTCAAGCAAGCCTGGCTGAAGACGGCTGAAATGCCAGAAACCGGTCCTAGGAAGCTTGTTTCCGGTCCAGGGAAGGCATGGCTTGGCAGTTTGGGCTGGACTGTTCCCATGATGCATAGGGTCAGACTGATTTGCATATGGCCATGTCTGAACTGGGGGGCAGAGTGGGCTAAAGAACGGTGATGGATCAAACCCAGATCTGTTGACTAGGTGTGAGTGTTTGGTTCTGATGTTCCGTCCATAACCACCCCCTTTTGTACCGCTTTGTTAGCCATAAGTTGGCAGGGTATGCTCATACGTGAGTCCCTTGCTCACTTTGCCACTGGATTCAAGCAAGCCTGGCTGAAGACGGCTGAAATGCCAGAAACCGGTCCTAGGAAGCTTGTTTCCGGTCCAGGGAAGGCATTGCTTGGCAGTTCGGGCTGGACTGATTTGCATATGGCTATGTCTGAACTGGGGTGGCAGAGTGGGCTAAAGAACGGTGATGGATCAAACCCAGATCTGTTGACTGGGTGTGAGTGTTTGATTGGTTCTGATGCTCCGTCCATCACCACCCCCTTTTGTACCGCTTTGTTCGCCATAAGTTGGCAGGGTATGCTCAGACGTGAGTCCCTTGCTCACTTTGCCACTGGATTCAAGCAAGCCTGGCTGAAGACGGCTTAAATGCCAGAAACCTGTCCTAGGAAGCTTGTTTCCGGTCCAGAGAAAACATTGCTTTGCAGTTCGGGCTGGACTGTTCCCATGAGGCACAGGGTCAGACTGATTTGCATATGGCTATGTCTCAACTGGGGTGGCAGAGTGGGCTAAAGAACGGTGATGGATCAAAAACCCAGATCTGTTGACTGGGTGTGAGTGTTTGATTGGTTCTGATGCTCTGTCCATCTCCAGCCCCTTTTGTACCGCTTTGTTCGCCATAAGTTGGCAGGGTATGCTCAGACATGAGTCCCTTGCTCACTTTGCCACTGGATTCAAGCAAGCCTGGCTGACATGCCAGAAACAGGGCCTAGGAAGCTTGTTTCCGGTCCAGGGAAGGCATGGCTTGGCAGTTCGGGCTAGACTGTTCCCATGAGGCACAGGGTCAGACTGATTTGCATCTGGCCATGTCTGAACTGGGGTGGCAGAGTGGGCTAAAGAACGGTGATGGATAAAACCCAGATCTGTTGACTGGGTGTGAGTGTTTGATTGGTTCTGATGCTCCGTCCATCACCACCCCCTTTTGTACCGCTTTGTTCGCCATAAGTTGGCAGGGTATGCTCAGACTTGAGTCCCTTGCTCACTTTGCCACTGGTTTCAAGCAAGCCTGGCTGAAGACGGCTGAAATGCCAGAAACCGGTCCTAGGAAGCTTGTTTCCGGTCCAGGGAAGGCATGGCTTGGCAGTTCGGGCTGGACTGTTCCCATGATGCACAGGGTCAGACTGATTTGCATATGGCCATGTCTGAACTGGGGTGGCAGAGTGGGCTAAAGAACGGTGATGGATCAAACCCAGATCTGTTGACTGGGTGTGAGTGTTTGATTGGTTCTGATGCTACTTCCATCACCACCCCCTTTTGTACCGCTTTTTTCGCCATAAGTTGGCAGGGTGTGCTAAGACGTGAGTCCCTTGCTCACTTTGCCACTGGATTCAAGCAAGCCTGGCTGAAGACAGCTGAAATGCCAGAAACCAGTCCTAGGAAGCTTGTTTCCGGTCCAGGGAAGGCATGGCTTGGCAGTTCGGGCTGGACTGTTCCCATCATCCACAGGGTCAGACTGATTTGCATATGGCCATGTCTGAACTGGGATGGCAGAGTGGGCTAAAGAACGGTGATGGATCAAACCCAGATCTGTTGACTGGGTTTGAGTGTTTGATTGTTTCTGATACTCCGTCCTTCACCACCCCCTTTTGTACCGCTTTGTTCGCCATAAGTTGGCAGGGTATGCTCAGACGTGAGTCCCTTGCTCACTTTGCCACTGGTTTCAAGCAAGCCTGCCTGAAGACGGCTGAAATGCCAGAAACCGGTCCTAGGAAGCATGTTTCCGGTCCAGGAAAGGCATGGCTTGGCAGTTCGGGCTGGACTGTTCCCATGATGCACAAGGTCAGACTGATTTGCATTTGGCATTGTCTGAACTGGGGTGGCAGAGTGGGCTAAAGAACGGTGATGGATCTAACCCAGATCTGTTGACTGGGTGTGAGTGTTTGATTGGTTCTGATGCTACGTCCATTGCCACCCCCTTTTGTACCGCTTTGTTCGCCATAAGTTGGCAGGGTGTGCTCAGACGTGAGTCCCTTGCTCACTTTGCCACTGGATTCAAGCAAGCCTGGCTGAAGACGGCTGAAATGCCAGAAACCGGTCCTAGGAAGCTTGTTTCCGGTCCAGGGAAGGCATGGCTTGGCAGTTTGGGCTGGACTGTTCCCATGATGCATAGGGTCAGACTGATTTGCATATGGCCATGTCTGAACTGGGGTGGCAGAGTGGGCTAAAGAACGGTGATGGATCAAACCCAGATCTGTTGACTAGGTGTGAGTGTTTGGTTCTGATGTTCCGTCCATAACCACCCCCTTTTGTACCGCTTTGTTAGCCATAAGTTGGCAGGGTATGCTCATACGTGAGTCCCTTGCTCACTTTGCCACTGGATTCAAGCAAGCCTGGCTGAAGACGGCTGAAATGCCAGAAACCGGTCCTAGGAAGCTTGTTTCCGGTCCAGGGAAGGCATTGCTTGGCAGTTCGGGCTGGACTGATTTGCATATGGCCATGTCTGAACTGGGGTGGCAGAGTGGGCTAAAGAACGGTGATGGATCAAACCCAGATCTGTTGACTGGGTGTGAGTGTTTGATTGGTTCTGATGCTCCGTCCATCACCACCCCCTTTTGTACCGCTTTGTTCGCCATAAGTTGGCAGGGTATGCTCAGACGTGAGTCCCTTGCTCACTTTGCCACTGGATTCAAGCAAGCCTGGCTGAAGACGGCTTAAATGCCAGAAACCTGTCCTAGGAAGCTTGTTTCCGGTCCAGAGAAAACATTGCTTTGCAGTTCGGGCTGGACTGTTCCCATGAGGCACAGGGTCAGACTGATTTGCATATGGCTATGTCTGAACTGGGGTGGCAGAGTGGGCTAAAGAACGGTGATGGATCAAAAACCCAGATCTGTTGACTGGGTGTGAGTGTTTGATTGGTTCTGATGCTCTGTCCATCTCCAGCCCCTTTTGTACCGCTTTGTTCGCCATAAGTTGGCAGGGTATGCTCAGACATGAGTCCCTTGCTCACTTTGCCACTGGATTCAAGCAAGCCTGGCTGACATGCCAGAAACAGGGCCTAGGAAGCTTGTTTCCGGTCTAGGGAAGGCATGGCTTGGCAGTTCGGGCTAGACTGTTCCCATGAGGCACAGGGTCAGACTGATTTGCATCTGGCCATGTCTGAACTGGGGTGGCAGAGTGGGCTAAAGAACGGTGATGGATCAAACCCAGATCTGTTGACTGGGTGTGAGTGTTTGATTGGTTCTGATGCTCCGTCCATCACCACCCCCTTTTGTACCGCTTTGTTCGCCATAAGTTGGCAGGGTATGCTCAGACTTGAGTCCCTTGCTCACTTTGCCACTGGTTTCAAGCAAGCCTGGCTGAAGACGGCTGAAATGCCAGAAACCGGTCCTAGGAAGCTTGTTTCCGGTCCAGGGAAGGCATGGCTTGGCAGTTCGGGCTGGACTGTTCCCATGATGCACAGGGTCAGACTGATTTGCATATGGCCATGTCTGAACTGGGGTGGCAGAGTGGGCTAAAGAACGGTGATGGATCAAACCCAGATCTGTTGACTGGGTGTGAGTGTTTGATTGGTTCTGATGCTACTTCCATCACCACCCCCTTTTGTACCGCTTTTTTCGCCATAAGTTGGCAGGGTGTGCTAAGACGTGAGTCCCTTGCTCACTTTGCCACTGGATTCAAGCAAGCCTGGCTGAAGACAGCTGAAATGCCAGAAACCAGTCCTAGGAAGCTTGTTTCCGGTCCAGGGAAGGCATGGCTTGGCAGTTCGGGCTGGACTGTTCCCATCATCCACAGGGTCAGACTGATTTGCATATGGCCATGTCTGAACTGGGATGGCAGAGTGGGCTAAAGAACGGTGATGGATCAAACCCAGATCTGTTGACTGGGTGTGAGTGTTTGATTGGTTCTGATGCTCCGTCCATCACCACCCCTTTTTGTACCGCTTTGTTCACCATAAGTTGGCAGGGTATGCTCAGACGTGAGTCCCTTGCTCACTTTGCCATTGGATTCATGCAAGCCTGGCTGAAGACGGCTGAAATGCCAGAAACCGGTCCTAGGAAGCTTGTTTCCGGTCCAGGGAAGGCATGGCTTGGCAGTTCGGGCTGGACTGTTCCCATGATGCACAGGGTCAGACTGATTTGCATATTGCAATGTCTGAACTGGGGTGGCAGAGTGGGCTAAAGAACGGTGATGGATCAAACCCAGATCTGTTGACTGGGTTTGAGTGTTTGATTGTTTCTGATACTCCGTCCTTCACCACCCCCTTTTGTACCGCTTTGTTCGCCATAAGTTGGCAGGGTATGCTCAGACGTGAGTCCCTTGCTAACTTTGCCACTGGTTTCAAGCAAGCCTGCCTGAAGACGGCTGAAATGCCAGAAACCGGTCCTAGGAAGCATGTTTCCGGTCCAGGAAAGGCATGGCTTGGCAGTTCGGGCTGGACTGTTCCCATGATGCACAAGGTCAGACTGATTTGCATTTGGCATTGTCTGAACTGGGGTGGCAGAGTGGGCTAAAGAACGGTGATGGATCTAACCCAGATCTGTTGACTGGGTGTGAGTGTTTGATTGGTTCTGATGCTACGTCCATTGCCACCCCCTTTTGTACCGCTTTGTTCGCCATAAGTTGGCAGGGTGTGCTCAGACGTGAGTCCCTTGCTCACTTTGCCACTGGATTCAAGCAAGCCTGGCTGAACACGGCTGAAATGCCAGAAACCGGTCCTAGGAAGCTTGTCTCCGGTCCAGGGAAGGCATGGCTTGGCAGTTCGGGCTGGACTGTTCCCATCATGCACAGGGTCAGACTGATTTGCATATGGCCATGTCTGAACTGGGGTGGCAGAGTGGGCTAAAGAACGGTGATGGTTCAAACCCAGATCTGTTGACTGGGTGTGAGTGTTTAATTGGTTCTGATGCTCCGTCCATCACCACCCCTTTTTGTACTGCTTTGTTCACCATAAGTTGGCAGGGTATGCTCAGACGTGAGTCCCTTGCTCACTTTGCCATTGGATTCAAGCAAGCCTGGCTGAAGACGGCTGAAATGCCAGAAACCGGTCCTAGGAAGCTTGTTTCCGGTCCAGGGAAGGAATGGCTTGGCAGTTCGGGCTGGACTGTTCCCATGATGCACAGGGTCAGACTGATTTGCATATGGCCATGTCTGAACTGGGGTGGCAGAGTGGGCTATAGAACGGTGATGGATCAAACCCAGATCTGTTGACTGGGTTTGAGTGTTTGATTGTTTCTGATACTCCGTCCTTCACCACCCCCTTTTGTACCGCTTTGTTCGCCATAAGTTGGCAGGGTATGCTCAGACGTGAGTCCCTTGCTCACTTTGCCACTGGTTTCAAGCAAGCCTGCCTGAAGACGGCTGAAATGCCAGAAACCGGTCCTAGGAAGCATGTTTCCGGTCCAGGAAAGGCATGGCTTGGCAGTTCGGGCTGGACTGTTCCCATGATGCACAAGGTCAGACTGATTTGCATTTGGCATTGTCTGAACTGGGGTGGCAGAGTGGGCTAAAGAACGGTGATGGATCAAACCCAGATCTGTTGACTGGGTGTGAGTGTTTGATTGGTTCTGATGCTCCGTCCATCACCACCCCCTTTTGTACTGCTTTGTTCGCCATAAGTTGTCAGGGTATGCTCAGACGTGAGCCCCTTGCTCACTTTGCCACTGGATTCAAGCAAGCCTGGCTGAAGACGGCTGAAATGCCAGAAACCGGTCCTAGGAAGCTTGTTTCCTGTCCAGGGAAGGCATGGCTTGGCAGTTCGGGCTGGACTGTTCCCATGATGCACAGGGTCAGACTGATTTGCATATGGCCATGTCTGAACTGGGGTGGCAGAGTGGTGTAAAGAACGGTGATGGATCAAACCCAGAACTGTGTACTGGGTGTGAGTGTTTGATTGATTCTGATGCTCCGTCCATCACCACCCCCGTTTGTACCGCTTTGTTCACCATAAGTTGGCAGGGTATGCTCAGAAGTGAGTCCCTTGCTCACTTTGCCACTGGATTCAAGCAAGCCTGGCTGAAGACGGCTGAAATGCCAGAAACCGGTCCTAGGAAGCTTGTTTCCGGTCCAGGGTAGGCATGGCTTGGCAGTTCGGGCTGGACTGTTCCCATGATGCACAGGGTCAGACTGATTTGCATATGGCCATGTCTGAACTGGGGTGGCAGAGTGGGCTAAAGAACGGTGATCGATCAAACCAAGATCTGTTGACTGGGTGTGAGTGTTTGGTTCTGATGCTCTGTCCATCACCACCCCCTTTTGTACCGCTTTGTTCGCCATAAGTGGGCAGGGTATGCTCAGACGTAAGTCCCTTGCTCACTTTGCCACTGGATTCAAGCAAGCCTGGCTGAAGACGGCTGAAATGCCAGAAACCGGTCCTAGGAAGCTTGTTTCCGGTCCAGGGAAGGCGTGGCTTGGCAGTTCGGGCTGGACTGATTTGCATATGGCCATGTCTGAACTGGGGTGGCAGAGTAGGCTAAAGAATGGTGATGGATCAAACCCAGATCTGTTGACTGGGTGTGAGTGTTTGATTGGTTTTGATGCTCCATCCATCACCACCCCCTTTTGTAGCGCTTTGTTCGCCATAAGTTGGCAGGGTATGCTCAGACGTGAGTCCCTTGCTCACTTTGCCACTGGATTCAAGCAAGCCTGGCTGAAGACGGCTGAAATGCCAGAAACCGGTCCTAGGAAGCTTGTTTCCGGTCCAGGGAAGGCATGGCTTGGCAGTTCAGGCTGGACTGTTCCCATCATGCACAGGGTCAGACTGATTTGCATATGGCCATGTCTGAACTGGGGTGGCAGAGTGGGCTAAAGAACGGTGATGGATCAAACCCAGATCTGTTGACTGGTTGTGAGTGTTTGATTGGTTCTGATGATCCGTCCATCACCACCCCTTTTTGTACCGCTTTGTTCACCATAAGTTGGCAGGGTATGCTCAGACGTGAGTCCCTTGCTCACTTTGCCACTGGATTCAAGCAAGCCTGGCTGAAGACGGCTGAAATGCCAGAAACCGGTCCTAGGAAGCTTGTTTCCGGTCCAGGGAAGGCATGGCTTGGCAGTTCAGGCTGGACTGTTCCCATCATGCACAGGGTCAGACTGATTTGCATATGGCCATGTCTGAACTGGGGTGGCAGAGTGGGCTAAAGAACGGTGATGGATCAAACCCAGATCTGTTGACTGGTTGTGAGTGTTTGATTGGTTCTGATGATCCGTCCATCACCACCCCTTTTTGTACCGCTTTGTTCACCATAAGTTGGCAGGGTATGCTCAGACGTGAGTCCCTTGCTCACTTTGCCATTGGATTCAAGCAAGCCTGGCTGAAGACGGCTGAAATGCCAGAAACCGGTCCTAGGAAGCTTGTTTCCGGTCCAGGGAAGGAATGGCTTGGCAGTTCGGGCTGGACTGTTCCCATGATGCACAGGGTCAGACTGATTTGCATATTGCCATGTCTGAACTGGGGTGGCAGAGTGGGCTAAAGAACGGTGATGGATCAAACCCAGATCTGTTGACTGGGTGTGAGTGTTTGATTGGTTCTGATGCTCCGTCCATCACCACCCCCTTTTGTACTGCTTTGTTCGCCATAAGTTGTCAGGGTATGCTCAGACGTGAGTCCCTTGCTCACTTTGCCACTGGATTCAAGCAAGCCTGGCTGAAGACGGCTGAAATGCCAGAAACCAGTCCTAGGAAGCTTGTTTCCTGTCCAGGGAAGGCATGGCTTGGCAGTTCGGGCTGGACTGTTCCCATGATGCACAGGGTCAGACTGATTTGCATATGGCCATGTCTGAACTGGGGTGGCAGAGTGGTCTAAAGAACGGTGATGGATCAAACCCAGAACTGTTGACTGGGTGTGAGTGTTTGATTGGTTCTGATGCTCCGTCCATCACCACCCCCGTTTGTACTGCTTTGTTCACCATAAGTTGGCAGGGTATGCTCAGAAGTGAGTCCCTTGCTCACTTTGCCACTGGATTCAAGCAAGCCTGGCTGAAGACGGCTGAAATGCCAGAAACCGGTCCTAGGAAGCTTGTTTCCGGTCCAGGGAAGGAATGGCTTGGCAGTTTGGGCTGGACTGTTCCCATGATGCACAGGGTCAGACTGATTTGCATATTGCCATGTCTGAACTGGGGTGGCAGAGTGGGCTAAAGAACGGTGATGGATCAAACCCAGATCTGTTGACTGGGTGTGAGTGTTTGATTGGTTCTGATGCTCCGTCCATCACCACCCCATTTTGTACTGCTTTGTTCGCCATAAGTTGTCAGGGTATGCTCAGACGTGAGTCCCTTGATCACTTTGCCACTGGATTCAAGCAAGCCTGGCTGAAGACGGCTGAAATGCCAGAAACCGGTCCTAGGAAGCTTGTTTCCTGTCCAGGGAAGGCATGGCTTGGCAGTTCGGGCTGGGCTGTTCCCATGATGCACAGGGTCAGACTGATTTGCATATGGCCATGTCTGAATTGGGGTGGCAGAGTGGTCTAAAGAACGGTGATGGATCAAACCCAGAACTGTTGACTGGGTGTGAGTGTTTGATTGGTTCTGATGCTCCGTCCATCACCACCCCCGTTTGTACCGCTTTGTTCACCATAAGTTGGCAGGGTATGCTCAGAAGTGAGTCCCTTGCTCACTTTGCCACTGGATTCAAGCAAGCCTGGCTGAAGACGGCTGAAATGCCAGAAACCGGTCCTAGGAAGCTTGTTTCCGGTCCAGGGAAGGCATGGCTTGGCAGTTCGGGCTGGACTGTTCCCATGATGCACAGGGTCAGACTGATTTGCATATGACCATGTCTGAACTGGGGTGGCAGAGTGGGCTAAAGAACGGTGATCGATCAAACCAAGATCTGTTGACTGGGTGTGAGTGTTTGGTTCTGATGCTCTGTCCATCACCACCCCCTTTTGTACCGCTTTGTTTGCCATAAGTGGGCAGGGTATGCTCAGACGTAAGTCCCTTGCTCACTTTGCCACTGGATTCAAGCAAGCCTGGCTGAAGACGGCTGAAATGCCAGAAACCGGTCCTAGGAAGCTTGTTTCCGGTCCAGGGAAGGCATGGCTTGGCAGTTCGGGCTGGACTGATTTGCATATGGCCATGTCTGAACTGGGGTGGCAGAGTAGGCTAAAGAATGGTGATGGATCAAACCCAGATCTGTTGACTGGGTGTGAGTGTTTGATTGGTTTTGATGCTCCATCCATCACCACCCCCTTTTGTACCGCTTTGTTCGCCATAAGTTGGCAGGCTATGCTCAGACGTGAGTCCCTTGCTCACTTTGCCACTGGATTCAAGCAAGCCTGGCTGAAGACGGCTGAAATGCCAGAAACCGGTCCTAGGAAGCTTGTTTCCGGTCCAGGGAAGGCATGGCTTGGCAGTTCAGGCTGGACTGTTCCCATCATGCACAGGGTCAGACTGATTTGCATATGGCCATGTCTGAACTGGGGTGGCAGAGTGGGCTAAAGAACGGTGATGGATCAAACCCAGATCTGTTGACTGGTTGTGAGTGTTTGATTGGTTCTGATGATCCGTCCATCACCACCCCTTTTTGTACCGCTTTGTTCACCATAAGTTGGCAGGGTATGCTCAGACGTGAGTCCCTTGCTCACTTTGCCATTGGATTCAAGCAAGCCTGGCTGAAGACGGCTGAAATGCCAGAAACCGGTCCTAGGCAGCTTGTTTCCGGTCCAGGGAAGGAATGGCTTGGCAGTTCGGGCTGGACTGTTCCCATGATGCACAGGGCTAGACTGATTTGCATATTGCCATGTCTGAACTGGGGTGGCAGAGTGGGCTAAAGAACGGTGATGGATCAAACCCAGATCTGTTGACTGAGTGTGAGTGTTTGATTGGTTCTGATGCTCCGTCCATCACCACCCCCTTTTGTACTGCTTTGTTCGCCATAAGTTGTCAGGGTATGCTCAGACGTGAGTCCCTTGCTCACTTTG
This sequence comes from Triturus cristatus, assembly GCF_964204655.1. Taxonomy (NCBI): domain Eukaryota; kingdom Metazoa; phylum Chordata; class Amphibia; order Caudata; family Salamandridae; genus Triturus; species Triturus cristatus. The sequence goes on from NC_140590.1 coordinate 1,206,887,095, forward strand.
CCACTGGATTCAAGCAAGCCTGGCTGAAGACGGCTGAAATGCCAGAAACCAGTCCTAGGAAGCTTGTTTCCTGTCCAGGGAAGGCATGGCTTGGCAGTTCGGGCTGGACTGTTCCCATGATGCACAGGGTCAGACTGATTTGCATATGGCCATGTCTGAACTGGGGTGGCAGAGTGGTCTAAAGAACGGTGAAGGATCAAACCCAGAACTGTTGACTGGGTGTGAGTGTTTGATTGGTTCTGATGCTCCGTCCATCACCACCCCCGTTTGTACTGCTTTGTTCACCATAAGTTGGCAGGGTATGCTCAGAAGTGAGTCCCTTGCTCACTTTGCCACTGGATTCAAGCAAGCCTGGCTGAAGACGGCTGAAATGCCAGAAACCGGTCCTAGGAAGCTTGTTTCCGGTCCAGGGAAGGCATGGCTTGGCAGTTCGGGCTGGACTGTTCCCATGATGCACAGGGTCAGACTGATTTGCATATGGCCATGTCTGAACTGGGGTGGCAGAGTTGGCTAAAGAACGGTGATCGATCAAACCAAGATCTGTTGACTGGGTGTGAGTGTTTGGTTCTGATGCTCTGTCCATCACCACCCCCTTTTGTACCGCTTTGTTCGCCATAAGTGGGCAGGGTATGCTCAGACGTAAGTCCCTTGCTCACTTTGCCACTGGATTCAAGCAAGCCTGGCTGAAGACGGCTGAAATGCCAGAAACCGGTCCTAGGAAGCTTGTTTCCGGTCCAGGGAAGGCATGGCTTGGCAGTTCGGGCTGGACTGATTTGCATATGGCCATGTCTGAACTGGGGTGGCAGAGTGGGCTAAAGAATGGTGATGGATCAAACCCAGATCTGTTGACTGGGTGTGAGTGTTTGATTGGTTTTGATGCTCCATCCATCACCACCCCCTTTTGTACCGCTTTGTTCGCCATAAGTTGGCAGGGTATGCTCAGACGTGAGTCCCTTGCTCACTTTGCCACTGGATTCAAGCAAGCCTGGCTGAAGACGGCTGAAATGCCAGAAACCGGTCCTAGGAAGCTTGTTTCCGGTCCAGGGAAGGCATGGCTTGGCAGTTCGGGCTGGACTGTTCCCATCATGCACAGGGTCAGACTGATTTGCATATGGCCATGTCTGAACTGGGGTGGCAGAGTGGGCTAAAGAACGGTAATGGATCAAACCCAGATCTGTTGACTGGTTGTGATTGTTTGATTGGTTCTGATGCTCCGTCCATCACCACCCCTTTTTGTACCGCTTTGTTCACCATAAGTTGGCAGGGTATGCTCAGACGTGAGTCCCTTGCTCACTTTGCCATTGGATTCAAGCAAGCCTGGCTGAAGACGGCTGAAATGCCAGAAACCGGTCCTAGGAAGCTTGTTTCCGGTCCAGGGAAGGAATGGCTTGGCAGTTCGGGCTGGACTGTTCCCATGATGCACAGGGTCAGACTGATTTGCATATTGTCATGTCTGAACTGGGGTGGCAGAGTGGGCTAAAGAACGGTGATGGATCAAACCCAGATCTGTTGACTGGGTGTGAGTGTTTGATTGGTTCTGATGCTCCGTCCATCACCACCCCCTTTTGTACTGCTTTGTTCGCCATAAGTTGTCAGGGTATGCTCAGACGTGAGTCCCTTGCTCACTTTGCCACTGGATTCAAGCAAGCCTGGCTGAAGACGGCTGAAATGCCAGAAACCAGTCCTAGGAAGCTTGTTTCCTGTCCAGGGAAGGCATGGCTTGGCAGTTCGGGCTGGACTGTTCCCATGATGCACAGGGTCAGACTGATTTGCATATGGCCATGTCTGAACTGGGGTGGCAGAGTGGTCTAAAGAACGGTGATGGATCAAACCCAGAACTGTTGACTGGGTGTGAGTGTTTGATTGGTTCTGATGCTCCGTCCATCACCACCCCCGTTTGTACTGCTTTGTTCACCATAAGTTGGCAGGGTATGCTCAGAAGTGAGTCCCTTGCTCACTTTGCCACTGGATTCAAGCAAGCCTGGCTGAAGACGGCTGAAATGCCAGAAACCGGTCCTAGGAAGCTTGTTTCCGGTCCAGGGAAGGCATGGCTTGGCAGTTCGGGCTGGACTGTTCCCATGATGCACAGGGTCAGACTGATTTGCATATGGCCATGTCTGAACTGGGGTGGCAGAGTGGGCTAAAGAACGGTGATCGATCAAACCAAGATCTGTTGACTGGGTGTGAGTGTTTGGTTCTGATGCTCTGTCCATCACCACCCCCTTTTGTACCGCTTTGTTCGCCATAAGTGGGCAGGGTATGCTCAGACGTAAGTCCCTTGCTCACTTTGCCACTGGATTCAAGCAAGCCTGGCTGAAGACGGCTGAAATGCCATAAACCGGTCCTAGGATGCTTGTTTCCGGTCCAGGGAAGGCATGGCTTGGCAGTTCGGGCTGGACTGATTTGCATATGGCCATGTCTGAACTGGGGTGGCAGAGTGGGCTAAAGAATGGTGATGGATCAAACCCAGATCTGTTGACTGGGTGTGAGTGTTGGATTGGTTTTGATGCTCCATCCATCACCACCCCCTTTTGTACCGCTTTGTTCGCCATAAGTTGGCAGGGTATGCTCAGACGTGAGTCCCTTGCTCACTTTGCCACTGGATTCAAGCAAGCCTGGCTGAAGACGGCTGAAATGCCAGAAACCGGTCCTAGGAAGCTTGTTTCCGGTCCAGGGAAGGCATGGCTTGGCAGTTCGGGCTGGACTGTTCCCATCATGCACAGGGTCAGACTGATTTGCATATGGCCATGTCTGAACTGGGGTGGCAGAGTGGGCTAAAGAACGGTGATGGATCAAACCCAGATCTGTTGACTGGTTGTGAGTGTTTGATTGGTTCTGATGCTCCGTCCATCACCACCCCTTTTTGTACCGCTTTGTTCACCATAAGTCGGCAGGGTATGCTCAGACGTGAGTCCCTTGCTCACTTTGCCATTGGATTCAAGCAAGCCTGGCTGAAGACGGCTGAAATGCCAGAAACCGGTCCTAGGAAGCTTGTTTCCGGTCCAGGGAAGGAATGGCTTGCCAGTTCGGGCTGGACTGTTCCCATGATGCACAGGGTCAGACTGATTTGCATATTGCCATGTCTGAACTGGGGTGGCAGAGTGGGCTAAAGAACGGTGATGGATGAAACCCAGATCTGTTGACTAGGTGTGAGTGTTTGGTTCTGATGTTCCGTCCATAACCACCCCCTTTTGTACCGCTTTGTTAGCCATAAGTTGCAGGGTATGCTCATACGTGAGTCCCTTGCTCACTTTGCCACTGGATTCAAGCAAGCCTGGCTGAAGACGGCTGAAATGCCAGAAACCGGTCCTAGGAAGCTTGTTTCCGGTCCAGGGAAGGCATTGCTTGGCAGTTCGGGCTGGACTGATTTGCATATGGCCATGTCTGAACTGGGGTGGCAGAGTGGGCTAAAGAACGGTGATGAATCAAACCCAGATCTGTTGACTGGGTGTGAGTGTTTGATTGGTTCTGATGCTCCGTCCATCACCACCCCCTTTTGTACCGCTTTGTTCGCCATAAGTTGGCAGGGTATGCTCAGACGTGAGTCCCTTGCTCACTTTGCCACTGGATTCAAGCAAGCCTGGCTAAAGACGGCTTAAATGCCAGAAACCTGTCCTAGGAAGCTTGTTTCCGGTCCAGAGAAAACATTGCTTTGCAGTTCGGGCTGGACTGTTCCCATGAGGCACAGGGTCAGACTGATTTGCATATGGCTATGTCTGAACTGGGGTGGCAGAGTGGGCTAAAGAACGGTGATGGATCAAAAACCCAGATCTGTTTTTGCTGTGAGTGTTTGATTGGTTCTGATGCTCTGTCCATCTCCAGCCCCTTTTGTACCGCTTTGTTCGCCATAAGTTGGCAGGGTATGCTCAGACATGAGTCCCTTGCTCACTTTGCCACTGGATTCAAGCAAGCCTGGCTGAAATGCCAGAAACAGGGCCTAGGAAGCTTGTTTCCGGTCCAGGGAAGGCATGGCTTGGCAGTTCGGGCTAGACTGTGCCCATGAGGCACAGGGTCAGACTGATTTGCATCTGGCCATGTCTGAACTGGGGTGGTAGAGTGGGCTAAAGAACGGTGATGGATCAAACCCAGATCTGTTGACTGGGTGTGAGTGTTTGATTGGTTCTGATGCTCCGTCCATCACCACCCCCTTTTGTACCGCTTTGTTTGCCATAAGTTGGCAGTGTATGCTCAGACTTGAGTCCCTTGCTCACTTTGCCACTGGTTTCAAGCAAGCCTGGCTGAAGACGGCTGAAATGCCAGAAACCGGTCCTAGGAAGCTTGTTTCCGGTCCAGGGAAGGCATGGCTTGGCAGTTCGGGCTGGACTGTTCCCATGATGCACAGGGTCAGACTGATTTGCATATGGCCATGTCTGAACTGGGGTGGCAGAGTGGGCTAAAGAACGGTGATGGATCAAACCCAGATCTGTTGACTGGGTGTGAGTGTTTGATTGGTTCTGATGCTACTTCCATCACCACCCCCTTTTGTACCGCTTTGTTCGCCATAAGTTGGCAGGGTGTGCTAAGACGTGAGTCCCTTGCTCACTTTGCCACTGGATTCAAGCAAGCCTGGCTGAAGACGGCTGAAATGCCAGAAACCAGTCCTAGGAAGCTTGTTTCCGGTCCAGGGAAGGCATGGCTTGGCAGTTCGGGCTGGACTGTTCCCATCATCCACAGGGTCAGACTGATTTGCATATGGCCATGTCTGAACTGGGATGGCAGAGTGGGCTAAAGAACGGTGATGGATCAAACCCAGATCTGTTGACTGGGTGTGAGTGTTTGATTGGTTCTGATGCTCCGTCCATCACCACCCCTTTTTGTACCGCTTTGTTCACCATAAGTTGGCAGGGTATGCTCAGACGTGAGTCCCTTGCTCACTTTGCCATTGGATTCATGCAAGCCTGGCTGAAGACGGCTGAAATGCCAGAAACCGGTCCTAGGAAGCTTGTTTCCGGTCCAGGGAAGGCATGGCTTGGCAGTTCGGGCTGGACTGTTCCCATGATTCACAGGGTCAGACTGATTTGCATATTGCCATGTCTGAACTGGGGTGGCAGAGTGGGCTAAAGAACGGTGATGGATCAAACCCAGATCTGTTGACTGGGTTTGAGTGTTTGATTGGTTCTGATACTCCGTCCTTCACCACCCCCTTTTGTACCGCTTTGTTCGCCATAAGTTGGCAGGGTATGCTCAGACGTGAGTCCCTTGCTCACTTTGCCACTGGTTTCAAGCAAGCCTGCCTGAAGACGGCTGAAATGCCAGAAACCGGTCCTAGGAAGCATGTTTCCGGTCCAGGAAAGGCATGGCTTGGCAGTTCGGGCTGGACTGTTCCCATGATGCACAAGGTCAGACTGATTTGCATTTGGCATTGTCTGAACTGGGGTGGCAGAGTGGGCTAAAGAACGGTGATGGATCTAACCCAGATCTGTTGACTGGGTGTGAGTGTTTGATTGGTTCTGATGCTACGTCCATTGCCACCCCCTTTTGTACCGCTTTGTTCGCCATAAGTTGGCAGGGTGTGCTCAGACGTGAGTCCCTTGCTCACTTTGCCACTGGATTCAAGCAAGCCTGGCTGAACACGGCTGAAATGCCAGAAACCGGTCCTAGGAAGCTTGTCTCCGGTCCAGGGAAGGCATGGCTTGGCAGTTCGGGCTGGACTGTTCCCATCATGCACAGGGTCAGACTGATTTGCATATGGCCATGTCTGAACTGGGGTGGCAGAGTGGGCTAAAGAACGGTGATGGTTCAAACCCAGATCTGTTGACTGGGTGTGAGTGTTTGATTGGTTCTGATGCTCCGTCCATCACCACCCCCTTTGTACCGCTTTGTTCGCCATAAGTTGGCAGGGTATGCTCAGACGTGAGTCCCTTGCTCACTTTGCCGCTGGATTCAAGCAAGCCTGGCTGAAGACGGCTGAAATGCCAGAAACCGATCCTAGGAATCTTGTTTCCGGTCCAGGGAAGGCATGGCTTGGCAGTTTGGGCTGGACTGTTCCAATGATGCACAGGGTCAGACTGATTTGCATATGGCCATGTCTGAACTGGGCTGGCAGAGTGGGCTAAAGAACGGTGCTGGATCAAACCCAGATCTGTTGACTGGGTGTGAGTGTTTGATTGGTTCTGATGCTCTGTCCATCACCACCCCCTTTTGTACCGCTTTGTTCACCATAAGTTGGCAGGGTATGCTCAGACGTGAGTCCCTTGCTCACTTTGCCACTGGATTCAAGAAAGCCTGGCTGAAGACGGCTGAAATGCCAGAAACCGGTCCTAGGAAGCTTGTTTCCGGTCCAGGGAAGGCATGGCTTGGCAGTTTGGGCTGGACTGTTCCCATGATGCACAGGGTCAGACTGATTTGTATATGGCCATGTCTGAACTGTGGTGGCAGAGTGGGCTAAAGAATGGTGATGGATCAAGCCCAGATCTGTTGACTGGGTGTGAGTGTTTGATTGGTTCTGATGCTCCGTCCATCACCATCCGGTTTTGTACCCGTTTTTAATGCGAGGCATTGCCCTAGATGTGCTACCAAAAACACAGCAGTTGGGCGATGTTTGTGTAGGCCAAAATATTGCCCGTTCTACAGAAGACCCATCACAGCTTAATTCTGGTTTTCATTTGGCTGAAGGAGTCTCCAACCCCCCCCCCCCCTCGTTTTAGCAGTTAGTAAGAAGGAATGATCACAGCTAAAATGCTAACGCAGGCGAACCATAAGTAGATAAAGGAGAGGTGAATATATGCCAGATTTTTAACATAAGCATTCGCCATGTAAATAGTTAGCATTTAGACTAATTCTGTTCAAGTATATCTTATGAGGGTATCCCAAAATTTAGTTTTGGACACAGCTGGTCTATAGTAGTGTGATTATGTGACATTTCAAGTTCATGCCAACCACAGAGCATCTGAATCACAAAGCTGTTTCCTATAGGTATGTGTAACTAACTCCTGGAAATGAAGAATTTAGGCAGACTTAAAGCTAATTTACTCACAAACGAATCTTTGTGAATTGGCTACAGAGTATTGTTAAGTGCACTAGAAGTGCAAACACCTAATGTTAATAATGTCAGACACAATTTGACATTGTTAAACATTGTTTTGACACAACCTCTGATAACTAACTTTTTGCTTTTATTCCAATAACAATATACTGTAGCAACAATAAATGTTTTCATGTATGCACAAGCAAATTGCAGTTTCACAGTTCTGTAAATCGATTGTGGTATCAGATGTATGAATACCTGGTTACAAAATACTGGTCACAAATCTGTTTTTCAACCAGTATAACATTTTAAGAACAGAACCAACATAGGCACTAATACACCTTTTCATAAAAATGTGAATCATACTGGCTTGGAACCCAACCTATCTTATTAACATTAATGAGGTAGGTCACAAAATGTGACTCACTATGATTGGAAGAAATCATAAGGATGGTAGCCTGCTGGGGTCGATAGACGACTTTGGGGCATATCAACAACAACCGGCGATAATTATCGCTGAGCGCACTTAGCGCTCGGATAATTATCGCCGGCTAGCGCCGATTTTTATCGCAGAGATAGCGTGCTATTAGCAACGCTTATCTCATCAGCGATAAAAATCCTAGCGCTAACTGGCTAACGTGAGATTATCGCTGGAAACCCAGCGATAATCTCACATTAGCTTGTTGATAGGGACTCAAAAACTTAGCCACGATATCCTCCTTTCATAGGATATCATGGCTAAGTCAGTCCTGAAGCAGGTGTTAGGAAAGTATCGATAACAGGTGTTATCGCTACTTTTCCTGACGCTATGCTTCATAGCGTGGGGCTTGATGATAGGAGAAATGTCGCTTAGCGACATTTCTCCTATCATGTCAGGTCAAGAACGCCCACTTTGCATCTCATTAGAGATGCAAAGCTGGGCGTTAGAAATCCCCACGATAAAGCAAGGTTTCACGCATTAGCGTGACCTTGCTAATATAGCGATAAAATTATCGCCGCTTTTCGGCCGAAAACGGCCGCCAAAGCGGCGATAATTTTTTATCGCCCCGTTGTAACTATGCCCCATAGTTTCCCAAAGATTTCAATCTGTTTTCCGTATATGAAATGGGACTGTGTTTAAAAAGCAAACTTTACTTTTTTGTTGGATTAAGAGTTCTCAGTGGTCCCCTTGACCACTCCTATTTTTCAACAAACTTTTTCTTAACATTCACAAAGGGAGAGGGGTTGCAAATGGCCATCCTCCCTTCTACAAATGAATTACCACCTTCTTTGAGGTGTTGGTAAAATATCAATGTTTTGAAATGATTTCAGTTGGAAAACATTGATACATGAGATTCAGTATTTGGAAGGAATGCCTACAACACACCCTTATAGATACTGAATTGGTATCAATTAGAAGTCAGAAGAAACTTTTCTGACTATTAAATATGATTATTACATAAGAAACTACACTTTAAGGGTTACAAATACAGAATTGAAGTGTTTGTGATTATTATAATGCTTTGTTGATCTGGTCCAGAGTTTTGTATTTGGGAAACCATTGTTCTCTTACCGTATAAAACTCTCTACCCCATTCAATGGCACTGCTGTTGATGATAAGCTTCTGGCCTTTTGGTGCATTAGCTTCATAGGTACCCACTTTCAGAAACCTGCTAGTGTCCTTCGAGGTCATCTGCCAATTGATAAAATCCATCATCGGTGGAGCATCTCCATTTTCATCAAAAAACACCTCTTTGCCAGCTGAGTTCTTTGCCCGGACATTCTTCAAGTAGTGCAGGAGCTGGAAAGAAAGGTTGACTCATCACTGTAGTTGTACAGCACAGCTGGATACTATGCATTAACTATCTCCATGCAAAAGTCACAGCAAGCGAATTATGTTTCAAAATCTATGTTGCCAAATAGTAACACCTACATTAACTATCTTCCTTGTGTATTAATCAATTAAACGGCTTGTCTGGGGACAAGTATGTCCCCTGAATAGTATATGGCCATGTTTTACTACCCCAAGTGCCCATCTGCATGTGAATCTGTTATCCTGACTTTTATATTGGCCCTACCGTCATTCTTAATTAGTGCATGCTAAGAGGCCTAGACCTGTCCCTGAAAATGTAAAGCGAGGGGATTCTGGGGGTCTTATGGTCCACTATTTAGCAGGCCTCCCCCTTCCTCTCAATCATCTCATAGGGCCCTTCCATCGATCTTGTAGAGCCCTGGACTCAATTGGCTTAATCACCCACACCTTCTGGCCAGGCTGAAACTCAACCATAGTGGCGTTCTGGTCATACCATTTCTTCATCATCTCCTGGCTAGCTTCTACTTTCTCAAGCCTTCTTCCAGAACTTCTGCATTTGGTTGTGAGTGCGAGCATGCAGAAAACCGCACCCTGAGTGGGATATGTGGGGGCTTGCTCCTACCCCTTCCCCAAACTGAGAGGTCCCTTCACAAGGTGACCATAGAGGATTTCAAAAGGGCTGAACCTCACTCCCTTCTGTGGTTCCCTTCCTGTATGCGAAGAGTGGAAAGTGAAAAAGGATGTCAAACTTCCACCACATGAATTCAGGTCAGCCCATAATCGTGCCCTTGAGTGTCTTGTTGAACCTTTCAACATTCCCATTGGTCTGTGGTGGTAAAATATAGAGAACTTGAATGTTACTCTACATTCCTTCCACATGGACTTCATGTTCACAGACATAAAATTGGTGCCCCTTTCAGTCACCACTTCCTTTGGGCAAACCTACCCTGGAAAAAATCTCCATCAGGGCCCTAGCCTCTGCAGGTGCAGTTATGGCCCCCGGAGGAATGGCCTCTGGGTGCTGTGTGGCATGGTCAACCAAAACCAGGGTAAACCTGTTGCCCAGGGCAGGTTTGCACTCCATGGGCCCAACAACGTTGATACCCACCCTCTCAAAGGAGGTACAACCAGCAGGCATGGGAGCCTTGAGTTTTTTCCCTGTCTTCCCATTGGCCTGTTGGGTGAGACAAGTCATACAGTAAGCATGTGTGGATGTTCTCATTGTGGGATAATAGAACTGGGTGACAAGCCTGGCAAAGGCCTTGTTCTTCCCCAGATGGCCCACAGGGGTATCTCGTGAGACACAGTAGGAAGGTCCTGGGGATTGGTGGACCACATGCCATGCCATGTACAGGCGCATTAGGCTCATTATGAAGGAGGTTGTTCACCCAGTAAATGAGGTGATCTCCAGAGGTGTCACCAGCTGCTTGAGCTTTGGCCTGCCACCTCAGCCTCTCTAGGTTGGAGCACTCTCTCTGTGCCTTGCAGAATTCCTCCCTGGAGGTCCCACCCTTAACTTGCCATTCAGCAAGCCCAGGCAGGTCTCCTACGGAGGCAGTGTCTTTCCAGGTTCGTTTAAGGGCCATCTACTCTGGAGCCCCATCCACCGGTAAAGCTGGAACTTCAGGGGCTGGTTTTCCATGCCCCTGCCCTTTCCTTTCTTAGCAGCTGCTGGAGCCATTCTTTTAGGCTTCAGGCTATCCTGACTTCTCTCCTGGGCAGCCGTGGACTAAGTAGTCACTGAGACCCATTAAGGCATCCACAACATTACCAGGTGTGACCTGAGCTATACTTCTTTTCAGGTAGTGTGCTCCAAGTCATCCCCTAGCAAACAATCCACAGACATGGCCAGGCTCACATCTACCTTAAGAGAACCTGAGACCCCCCTCCCCACTCAAAGGGAACCAGAACCACTGAGTAGTGGTACCACAATTGTCTTCGACTCCAACTTGGTAATATATATTGGGTACCACCTGCTCTGAGGAGACCAGACGACACTTGACGGTAGTCATACTGGCTCTTGTGGCTCTCAGAGCCTCCACCCTCTATCCATTGATGGTAACCTATTGCCTGTACCTGGAAGTATTGACAGGCATGTGGGTATTAGGTGCCATCTGTCTATCACCCAGGGACACTAAGGTAACCTCAGCTGCCTCCATACACTGACTGTGATCACCATCTCCCCAAGCGCTACACTAGCCAACCCCTGGGACTGGCCATCACTGAAATGCAGTGCCCTATTAGGGCGATTAGCATTGCCCTTGATGTGCCCATACTGGTAGCATCATCACACTTAGGGACAAACTTACCAGTATTTTTGCCCACAAAACCTTTCTTTTGGTAACCAGATTGGGAATGGGACCCTTTCTCCTTTGAACTATTTTGAGGGCCTTGTGAGAACTTTTGCTTTTATCACCCCCTCCCTCTGGTGAGAACCCTAACCACCCGTATAGGCGTCCCCAAAGATGCCTTTTTGTACACTCTGGTAGTAACCCAGAGGTCCGGCTCCTCAGCAAGCTTCCAGGGGTGAGTAAGCTTGCTGTCCACTAGGTGGGGGTGCAGCTCTTTAAAACAATTATTGAGCATGTGCTTCCTAAAAATCAGGTTGCACATCCCATCATAACAATTAAATTCCTTCCCCCTCACCTAGCCATGTAGAACCTTGCTAAAATAATCCAAGAAATCCACCCAAGACTGACTAGGAAGTTTGTGGTTGTAGCTGAACCACTGATGGTACCTTTCAGGGGTCAGTTCAAATTTGGTGTCAAGTATGGCTTTCGTGAGTGTGTACCTATTCTGGTCATCTGCTGCTAGTGTGAGAAGTGTGTCACTCCCCACTGTAGGCATATGGAGGATCTTGTGTACCCTCAGAGCTACTTCATATGCTGCAAACCATTTGTTGATCTCCCACCACATAGTTGGGCACCAGATCTTTAGGGATGCGGACCTTCTTGTTTCCCTCAGACACTGTAAGTATGCTGCCACCATTTCTGCAGGATCATGAGGTTTGCTTAGCTTTGGGCTCTGGTTCATCCAAGATTCTTTTGTGCTCAAGCAACATTTTCTTTTCTGCCAAGGCCCTCTCAGCCTTCTTTTCTTCTGTTTTCAGCTTGGCCATTGGTAGCCTGAACTCCCTCTTTGACTTCCTGTCCACCAGCTCCTCTCGGGACAAGTTCCTTGAAGACACATGGCCCAATGCCCCCACACTGGGCTCTCTTTCAGTGGGCAAATGGTCTTCCTCCTCTAGGAGTTCTTGCTCAGGGCCCACAATCAGGACCTCTCTGCTCCTAGATCAAGTTCCCCCTCCTCAGTATCCCCCAAATTAAAAATTAAGTTCTTCCTCATCAGACCCCTCAGGTTGCGATTGCATCCTTGTAACCTCCTCAAAGGTGCCTAGGGCCATCTGAAGGTCCAGATTTGTGGCCTTCTTTCCAACACACAGCCCCCCTTTTTGCAGCTCATTCCTAATGGGATTATCCAGATTGAGCTTCTCCTCACTTCCATGATATGGAACACATAGGTAGGGAATTTAAATTTAGAAGAAGAAAAAACAGCCAATCAGAAAACTAGGGGGAATTTTGAAAGGCTCCAATTGGTCTCATATTAATTATCTAGAAATTTCTGCATAACTCAAAACCACTGTACTGCAGGAGAATGAAATCCTACGCATGCAGCAACCACAACCCTAGTCAGGGTGAAGTCACAAATAAACCCTAAATTAACCTGTGCGTAACTCATTGGTAGCCTGGAACAAAAACGGGTGGCTTAATGTAGAAGGAATGTGTAAAGTATTTATGCACCACCTCAAACACAGTAATAAAGTGAAACACAATACAAGAACAATACCACACCAATTTAGAAAAATAAAGTAAAATGTAATTAATATTTTAAGATCAAAATGGCAAAAATCCAATCAGTAAAACCAAGAGATATGCAATTTTAAAGATTTAAATGAAAATAGCCACAAAAATCGCAAAGGGCCAATTGTGGTTATCCGGACCTGGACAAAGTCACACGTCCAGGCCGACCACAATTGAGGCCCTGCATCATTGTGGAGGAGGTCATTGATTAGGGGGTTGCAATGTTAAGTCCTGCATCAGGGATGAGTAATGAACCAGCTGGTTCTGAAGAACCTGTGGGGCTGCCATTGATGAGGGGCTTGCAATACGAGGTTGCATCACGCAGTGGGAGTTCCGGGGAAGCTGTGATGCGAAGTCCCGGATTAGGGTTGCATTGCACAGCAGTTTCAATAAGGAATTTTCAGAATGTGATGCATCATGCAGCGACTACGATGCAGAGTTTTTGAAAGACGAAGCAATGTGCTGCGACTGTTCTCTTGGAAACAGTTAGGCTGTCAGAGCATCTTTCAGGCCCACTTCTAAGGGTCCAGGATTAGAGGGGCATCTCTTGGGCGGGAAGGACTCGCTGCCGGCACAGTCCTGTTGCTAGATTCAAGATGGAGGAAGCCTGTTCTGTCCCTGAGGCTTCTGATCAGGAGGCCAGCCAAATGACATTTGTTGTTACTCTGGTGGTCATGGGTTCAATAAGCATGTGAAGTTCTTCACTCAGGCAGTAAGACAGCAGGCTGCAGGTCAGGAAGTCCATCTTACAGAGCAGGACAGCAGTCCTTCTTCTGAATCTTCCACAGGACCAGATGTGTACTGAAGATATGGGGTCTGAGGTCTAATATATATACCTAATGCCCAATTTGAAGTGAGGGAAGCTTCTAGAGGATTCCCATTGGAGCTGACTCAAGACTGATTTGCATCAAGCTGGGCCCAAGTTGAGGTGGCATGGTGTGCAATTAAATGATGAACTGGGATGCTGCCCGAGTAATTACCAGTGGCTGAGATTAAGTCGAGCATTCCATTCTTCACTTTTGTTTGCTTTAGTATGAAGGCCCACTAGTAGCATTTAATTTACAGGCCCTGGGTACACATAGTACCACTTTACTATGGACTTACAATTAAATTAAATATGCCATTTGGTGGTAAGCCAGTTCTACCATGTTTAAAGGAGAGACCACAGGCAGTTTATGACTGGTTAGCAGTGCTAAAGTGCACAGAGTCCTAAGGTCAATAGAAACGAAATCAGCAAAATTAGGAGGGGTGAAGGCAAAAGATTTGTGGGGAGACCATTCTAAAGCTGACAGATCTAACAATACAGGTTTCCTCTCACCAACGTCATCCACTCCCACGATTTAGATGTCATCTCTTATGAAGACGACGCTCAGCTCAGACTCTCCTTTTCAGACGAGACTCACAACGTATGGACTTGGTTTTCTGCCTGCATAACTAAAATCGTCTACTGCATGAAGACCAACAGTCTCAGACTAAACACAGATAAGAAAAACGTCCTGATCTTTGGGAAGAACACTGTGGGACTCCGGCTGGTGGCCAACCAAGCTCAGACCCACTCCCACCCCAACGTCCACACCAAGAACCTTGGGATTGTCATTAACAACCAACTCAACATGACAGTGCAAGTCAATGCCATCACTGCTTCCAGTTCCACACTCTGAAGTTTCTGAGGGGAGCCTTCAAATGGCTCCCAATCAGCAACTGCAAAACCGGTCACACACTCCTTCGTCCCAAGCAAGGCTATGGGAACACCCTCTACACTGGTATCAGAAAACTATTTACCAGACACCTCCAAACCATTCAGAACTCAGCAGCCTCAACATATTCAATCCATCAAGCCACCTGCACATCATACCACACTTCATAAAACTTCACTGGCTTCCCATACACACACAACTCTAGTTCAAACTCCTCACACACACTTTCAAAGCCCTACAAAAGATGGGCCCAGCCTACATCAACAACCAAATCTCTTTTCCCAAACCTACCAGACACCTCCACTCAGGCAGACTGCTACTCTTCCAAATGCCACACATATGTGGAGCCAGAGCAAGCATAAAATGTTATCTAACATTGCTCCCAAAGCCTGGAACTACCTGCCCCTACACATCAGAGAAGCCTCTTCCATCCTTGAATTCCTCAAGATGCTGAAGATCTGGTTATTCATATAGATGCACTAACCAGACCTAGCCAGACTTAGATTGGCAGGATCCCCTCACGGATGATAGCACTCTCTACAAAAACAACTAATATAACAAAACACTAGTTATTTCCATAAAGTGCAAAATGCAGGGTATTATACCTTTTGCATGACATGATGTAAGCATTTTCCTCTAAACTGTAATTATATGCTGTCATCAACTATCAATAAATCCGCATTTTCAATTTTCATGTAGGTCTCATACAATTAAAACATATTATGTTTCTACTAATAGCAAGTATTAGCAAAATCAATGAGCCTCAGCTGTTAAATTCTGAACTGTTGGCTTTGCCAATGCATATTGAAAGTGACATGCAAACACATGAGTCAAGATGCATGTGCATGCATGACTCTCAATTTTGGAATAGTTTTTCTATTAAAAAACCCATTCCAAAATGGCTGCCGATGCTCATGCATGGGTGGTGACGTCTTCATTGTGTCAGTTGCGTGCGGAGGCACAGCAATAATTTTTTATTTGCCATTCAAGCACAGCAAGTGGCCATGCTAGAATGGTAAATTAAAACTTGAAAAAAAGTCGGTAAGGTAGGTATAGTAGGTAGGTATGACAGGTTGTTACATATGGTAGCAAAGGGATTGCTGCTTATATATGGTAGGTATGTAAGACATGGAAGGTTAGATATTGTAGTGTTCAAACATGCCGGATGGCCATGCTAGAATAATAAATTGAAACGTGAGAAAATTAGGTGAGGTAAGTATAGTATGTAGGTGTATGCAGGGAAGACCTGGCTTGGCAGTCCAGGCTGGACTGTTCCCATGAGGTACAGGGTCAAGACTGATTTGCGTATGGCTGGGTCTGAACTGGGGTGGCGTAGTGAGCTAAAGAAGGATGATGGATTCAACCCAGATCTGTGACTGCGGGTGAGTGTCTGAAAAGTTTTGGCACTCCGTCCATCATCTCCTTGGCGTGAGTTTCCCTTCCACTTTTTGATGGTGTGCCTCGATTGTTTTGCTGGTGTTGTGCGCTCAGGGCACTGCGCCACGGCTAATCCGTGCCGCAGTGCAAGTGCTCCCTAGGTAAAGTGTACCTGTAATTGATGTTCATGATTGGTTTATTGGATTTACTGTCAGTCCCCAGTAAAGTGCACCAGGGGTGCCAGGGCTTGTGAATGCCAATGCTGCTGGTGGGCTTGCAGCGCTGGTTGCGCCACCCAAGGAAAGCGGCCTTGTAAAATGTGTCTAGGGTCTGCCACCGCAGACCCTGTGCGCGGTCTGGGACCGTCGCGCTGACTGCGCAAGTGCCCCCACTTGCCAGTCCCTAAACCTTCCCTTACCTACATATTAGCCACCCCTCTGGTAGGCCCAAGGGCAGGGTGCATTGTAGGCATAAGGTAGGACATGCCCCGATGTGTGTGGCATGTCTTAGTAGTGAATTACCGCCATCTTCGACTTTCACTATTGAAGGCTACCTGCTCTCCATAGGCCAGAATGGGCTTCTGGAGTCACTACACGCTGTGACCCCAGTGGACTCAGAGAGCATGGTAGAATGTCAAGTTTAGTATGCCTGAACTCAGAATAATAAAATACTTCTTGTAGTCAAGTTTATTTTATTATCCTGGGTTTGTAAATACTACTTTTAGAAAGTTAGTATTTACTGACCTGGCCATTTCAGTCCGCCTCTGCTGTGTGTGTGTTCTGCCTAGCAACAGTAAGGAGCAGGGTTGGGGAATCCCCAAAGACAGGTTGGCTGCCAGGTGGTGGGTAGAGAGATGACACCAGGATGGGTGGGAGGAGTACACCTTGACTCTTGAATAGACCTGTGCTCTGCCACCACAAAGCCGGCGCCGCCCCCTGTGGAGCGGCTGATGTCTCTGCCCTGCTGCTGAAAGGAAAGAGCAGAGTCACCATAACAAAGTGCTCGAGAACTGGACTGAGCCAGGCCCAGGCCCCCTGGCGCTAAAGAACAAAAGAATCATGGTATAAAAGTAGGAGCCTGGCTCCTAAGAAATCAGAATCCTGTTTTACCACAAAGAACCTCTGCCCGACTAGAAGGAGAAGAAGATGCTGGAGGAGCTGGCCTGCTGCTTGCCTTGCTGAGAAAGGAGAGGAAGAGACTACTGAAAAGACTTTGCTACTTTGTGCTTTAAACATTCTCCAAGGGCTTGATCGGAGCTTGCCCCCTGAACTGAACCCCAGGACCAGTGGGTTCTCTGTGCTTTTGCTCGTCCTCTGATTCGAGCCGTGTGTGCATCCCGCTGGAAAGACACTGCGCCCCTCATCGCCCCTCCTAGGGCCGTGACACTCAGGAGCTTGCCTGCCTCAACCCCGTGAGAGCCTCGCTCCGTCCGGAGCCGCTCTCTGTCCCCGGGCTAGGTTGCCTGCACCCCTGTCACCGCCTGCCACTGGAGCGCGCTGAACGCGCTATCACCCCTCCGGCCGGAAACCGTCCGACGACTGTGATCTACGCCGGGTCATCCAGCTGCACTGACCGTGCCCTGTGACCCCGCTTCGCTATCCCCGGACATCTCAGGCCGCGCCGCCCCCGCTGTGGAGACCCCCCCTGCACCGCCGTTCTGAGGGTCGCTGGCCGCGCCTGCCTACCTGCCCACCCCCGCTGATCGAGGACCCAAGACACTTCCCAAGCTGAGAGTCGCACCGACCTGTGCCGGCTCTCCCCGTCACGAAAGAAGTTCCAGTATCGGGCTCGGGGCCCGCAACGCCTTATTTCCCCGTTCGCAGGAGCCGATCTCTGTGAGTACTGGAACCACAAGTAACATTTGCAAGAGACTACAAAGTATCCATTTGAAACTACGAACAAAGAACATTTGCCTGCTTTATAACCTGGTGGCATAGCGAAAACGTTATTGGTCTTGTGATAAGTCTGCTGAGATATATATACCTATTTTTACATAAATAAGCGTATTTTTCTACATATCCAAGGCTGGTGTCCGTTTCTGGGGGGATTGATGTATTTACTGTGTGTGTGATTGTAAGTGCTTAACCAACAACGCCTGAGGAATCGCCTTGGCTGCTCACGCCACGCACCTAGAGGGTGAGCAAGGGTCATTCACAAGGGGTTATCCTGCGCCCTGACGTAGAGGAGAGGGTTCCTGCTTGACACAAGGGCAACCTTGCGCCAACCAGAGACCCCCAAGTCTAACATTGTTGGCAGCGGCTGGGATTTCGGATTTGCATTTGTAATTTGCATACAGTGAATTATTAATCACCAGATAGTGAGAGCAGACCAAGTAACGCAGCCACAGGTTTTCATTTTTGAACTTTGTTGACATTTTTGCAACCATGCCTGGCTCACTCTCTGCTGGAAGAGCACACTCTGTGATTTCTGGAATGGATGAGGTGGATTGGGAGGGACTGGAAGGCTACACGGTAGAGCAATTGAGAGGCTATAGTGTAAAATTCAGAGTTCCCCATGCTGGATTCAAGAGGAGGGTCCAGTACACCAAGGCGTTGAGAGCCTGGAAGGAGTCAAGAGATCCACAGAATGCGGGGGACATCGTTCCACCCGACAACCTTGAGGAGCCCAGCAGAGTCCGGTCGCCAGAGGAGCTGGCAGACAGGGCAGCAGACAGGGCGCATGCAATGGAGATGGCAAAGTTGGCAGGACAAATGGAAATGGAAAAGCAGAAGTTGGCCCTGGAGGCACAACAACGCCAAATGGATCATGATATAAGATTGAAGGAGTTGGAGCTGAAGGCGAAAAGTTTGGACACCGCTCCTTCTGGTGGCAGCACTCCACCGGTGCAGGTAGAGTCCAAGGTGTACATCCCCAAAGATGTAGTAAAGGAGTATTTTAGAAAGGATGACATAGGGCAGTGGTTTAGAGCCTATGAGGTGGCCATGTCTTCACACCGGGTCCCTGAGAAAGACTGGGGAGCGGGGTTGTGGGGAAGGTTCCTTGCTGAAGGGCGTGACACACTGTTAGATTTACCCTTAGATCTCCAAGCCTCATACCCCATATGAAGGAAGCTTTAATGACCAGGTATGGGTTAACTCCTGAGCTATATAGACAGAGGTTCAGGGAGACTAAGAAGATCCCTGAGAGTACGTATGTGGAGTATGTAACTTTTTTCTGCAGAGCACTGGATGGTTGGGTGAAGGGTAGCAAAGTGAATGATTATCAAGGGCTGCTTGATTTAATTGCATGGGAGCACTTGTCCAGTCAATGTTTTCCTGAGCTACGCCAGCACCTGATTGATAGCAAGCTGCCCAACCCGAGGAAGCTTGCTGAGGAGGCGGACCGCTGGCTCAGCACCAGGGTCCACAAGGGTCAAGTGGGATACTCCGCCAAAGGTGGGCAGGGTCCCCAGCAGAAGAGTGGGGGGGACAGGGGTAAACAGAAAGGGTTCCAAAAAGGCCCCCAAAGTAATCCCCAAGGGAACCAACAGAAGGGTTCTCAGCCTCCCCCACCCCCGCAGCAGAACGGGGCCCCGACAGGTAGACCTGTTCCAAAGGGGCCCTTCAATTGTTACAGGTGTGGTGACCCGGGTCACATTGCCTCTGATCCTAAGTGTCGCCTGTTTGGTAAGACAGCACCCACTGGTGCTCCACCCCGGCAAGTAGCTAGTATTAACTTTGGGGAGGAGGTAGCAGTCCAGGGGGGTGGGGGTCCCGGGCAGATGACCCTCGTCTCGCTAGGAGACAGTGAGATGGTCCCTGAAACCTACTTACCCTCTAACACTAAGAAATATGGGCAAGTAGTGACCATCAATGGAAAGAAGGTTGAGGCTCTTAGAGATACAGGAGCCAGCGTGACCTCGGTGAGGCAACACCTGGTGTCTCAAGAGCAGATTGTACCCAATGCCTACTGTAGGGTTGTCAATGCTGACAACATAGAGAGTCATTGTCCAATGGCTCAAGTTCCCTTTGAGTGGGGGGAGGTCTCTGGTACTCTACAAGTCGCTGTGAGAACTGACATGCCTGTAGACTGTCTGCTAGGGAACGACCTGGAAAGCTCCCCTTGGGAAAAGGTGGAGAAGACCACGCATCTGAGGATGGTGGGTCTACCCGACTGGGCGTGCGTGACCACCCGGTCCATGGCAGCCAGTAGGGGTGTTGAGAGGGTCCTGGAGCCTGAGGGAGAGGTCCAGGAACCGGCCTTAGGGAGAAGGCGCAGGAGGCGCGGGAAACCGGCCCCCGAAGTTCCCACGGCCCAGGAGGAAGCAGACCCTGAGGGGGATGCTCTGGAGCCTACCGGGGAACAGATTGCCGAACTGGGAGACCTGCCTGAGCTGACCCATTGGCAGCAAGAAGGAGGTCCCTCCAGGGAGGAATTCTGCAGGGAGCAGAAAGAATGCCCTTCTCTCGTGGGTATGCGGCAGCAGGCTGCAGACCAGGCCAATGGTGTTCAGGCCAAAACACACTACGTGTACTGGGAGAGTGACCTCCTGTATTCCGAGCCTAAGGCTGCTGAACCTGGGTCAGCCCGTGTGCTGGTGGTACCCCAGAAGTTCAGAACCTTCCTACTGGGGCTGGCTCATGATGTGCCTTTAGCAGGACATTTGGGGATGGACAAGACCTATGACAGGCTTGTCACCCACTTTTACTGGCCCCAAATGCACAAGAATTCAGATTCCTACTGCAGAACCTGTCAGACTTGCCAGGCAAGTGGTACGAGCGGAGGGAAGCACAAGGCTCCTCTGCAGCCCTTCCCCGTGGTCGGTACGCCATTCCAGCGAGTGGGTATTGATATTGTGGGGCCTCTGGACCCCAAGACAGCCCTGGGCAACAGGTTCATCCTGGTCTTGGTGGACCATGCCACCCGGTACCCTGAAGCCATCCCTCTGAGGACAGTGACGGCCCCCGTGGTGGGACGAGCACTGATGGGAATTTTCTCCCGAGTGGGATTCCCTCTAGAGGTGGTGAGCGACAGGGGGACCAATTTCATGTCCACATATATGAAATCCCTGTGGAAGGAGTGTGGGGTAACTTACAAGTTCACCACTCCTTACCACCCCCAAGGAAATGGGTTGGTTGAGAGATTCAACCGAACCCTCAAAGGCATGATCATGGGCCTGGACGGTCCAATGAGGCATAAGTGGGACGTCCTCTTGCCATGCCTGCTCTTTGCTTACCGAGAGGTGCCACAGAAGTCTCTAGGGTTCAGCCCCTTTGAGCTTCTGTATGGTCGCCCGGTAAGAGGACCTCTGAGTTTGGTAAAGGAAGGCTGGGAGCAATCTCCCAGGAAACCTCCCCAGAATGTATACAGTTACATGCTGGCCTTCCGAAACCAGACTAGGCGTTTCAGGCAACTTGCTGAGGCAAATCTGGAAGCCAGCCAGGAGGAGATGAAGCGGTGGTACGACCAGAATGCCACTCTGGTAGAGCTTCAACCTGGACAAAAGGTGTGGGTCTTGGCCCCAGTGGAGCCTTGTGCACTTCAGGATAAGTGGACAGGTCCATTTGAGATTGTGGAGCGCAAAAGTCCTATCACCTACTTGGTGGACATGCAGTCTCCCAGGAACCCTTTGAGGGTCCTACATGTTAACCGCCTTAAGCCCCACTTAGAGAGGACCGAAGTGGGCATGCTGCTGGCCACTGATGATGGAATGGAAGAGGAGACCGAGCCTCTTCCTGACCTCTTAGTAGCCTCTGAGAAAGATGGGTCAGTGGATGGAGTTAACCTCTCACCCACCCTGACGCCCGAACAACAGGAAGATTGCCGCCACTTGCTGGGGCAGTTTCCAGATAGGTTCTCCCTGGTTCCTGGTGTCACAGATTGGTGCGTCCATGATGTGGACACAGGAGACAGCTTACCTGTGAAGCACAAGGCTTACAGGGTAACTGAGAGGGTCAGAGCTTGCATCAAGGAGGAGGTCTCCAAGATGCTTGCGCTAGGGGTGGTTGAGTCCTCCGGCAGTCCTTGGTCCAGCCCCGTGGTCTTGGTCCCCAAAGCTGCTGCGCCGGGAGCCACACCTGAACTCCGGTTCTGTGTGGACTACAGAGGACTCAATTCAGTAACGAAGACTGACGCGCACCCCATCCCCAGAGCTGATGAGCTCATTGATCGGCTGGGGGCTGCCCGGTTCCTTAGCACGTTTGATTTAACGTCTGGGTACTGGCAGATCGCCTTGACCGATGGGGCCAAAGAGAGGTCAGCATTCTCTACACCAGATGGGCACTTCCAGTTCCGAGTCATGCCATTTGGAATGAAGAATGCCCCTGCCACCTTTCAGAGGTTGGTCAACCAGGTACTGGTTGGGCTGGATGCGTTCAGTGCCGCCTACCTGGATGACATCGCAGTGTTCAGTGCCACCTGGCCCGAACACCTGCGCCACCTCTGGGAAGTGTTGATGGCTCTGCGCCGAGCAGGCCTCACGATCAAGGCAAGCAAGTGCCAGATCGGGCAGGGTTCCGTGGTGTACTTGGGACACCAAGTGGGGAGTGGCAAGGTGGCACCCTTGCAACCCAAAATTGAGACCATCCTGGCTTGGGAACCCCCCAAGACGCAGACCGCAGTGAGGGCCTTCCTGGGGCTCACTGGGTACTACAGGAGGTTTGTCAAGGGCTATGGAACGATCGTTGCCCCCTTGACAGAGCTGACTTCCAAGAAGCAGCCCAGGAACGTGATCTGGACTGACACCTGTCAGAAAGCTTTCGACACCCTGAAGACTGCCATGTGCACGGCGCCCGTGCTCTTGGCCCCTGACTTCTCCAAGGAATTCCTAGTGCAGACAGACGCTTCAGAGCATGGTGTAGGGGCTGTTCTCTCACAGATGACTGAGGAGGGCTGGGACCAACCCGTAGCCTTCATCAGTAGGAGGTTACTTCCACGGGAAAGTAGGTGGAGTGCAATTGAGCGAGAAGCATTTGCTGTGGTCTGGGTGCTGAAGAAGCTAAGACCCTACTGGTTTGGGTCTCACTTCCGGGTTCAGACGGACCACAGGCCCCTCAGATGGTTGATGCAAATGAGGGGTGAGAACCCGAAGCTGTTGAGGTGGTCCATCTCCCTACAGGGTATGGACTTTACGGTGGAACACCGTCCTGGTACAGATCACGCCAACGCTGACGGTCTGTCCAGGTATTTCCGCCTTAGTGACGAGGAACCCCCTGGGCAAGGGTAGTTCTCCCCACATTTCAGCTGGAGGGGACACGTGTTAGACCTGGCACCTTGGCGTGAGTTTCCCTTCCACTTTTTGATGGTGTGCCTCGATTGTTTTGCTGGTGTTGTCCGCTCAGGGTACTGCGCCACGGCTAATCCGTGCCGCAGTGCAAGTGCTCCCTAGGTAAAGTGTACCTGTAATTGATGTTCATGATTGGTTTATTGGATTTACTGTCAGTCCCCAGTAAAGTGCACCAGGGGTGCCAGGGCTTGTGAATACCAATGCTGCTGGTGGGCTTGCAGCGCTGGTTGCGCCACCCACGGAAAGCGGCCTTGTAAAATGTGTCTAGGGTCTGCCACCGCAGACCCTGTGCGCGGTCTGGGACCGTCGCGCTGACTGCGCAAGTGCCCCCACTTGCCAGTCCCTAAACCTTCCCTTACCTACATATTAGCCACCCCTCTGGTAGGCCCAAGGGCAGGGTGCATTGTAGGCATAAGGTAGGACATGCCCCGATGTGTGTGGCATGTCTTAGTAGTGAATTACCGCCATCTTCGTCTTTCACTATTGAAGGCTACCTGCTCTCCATAGGCCAGAATGGGCTGCTGGAGTCACTACACGCTGTGACCCCAGTGGACTCAGAGAGCATGGTAGAATGTCAAGTTTAGTATGCCTGAACTCAGAATAATAAAATACTTCTTGTAGTCAAGTTTATTTTATTATCCTGGGTTTGTAAATACTACTTTTAGAAAGTTAGTATTTACTGACCTGGCCATTTCAGTCCGCCTCTGCTGTGTGTGTGTGTTCTGCCTAGCAACAGTAAGGAGCAGGGTTGGGGAATCCCCAGAGACAGGTTGGCTGCCAGGTGGTGGGTAGAGAGATGACACCAGGATGGGTGGGAGGAGTACACCTTGACTCTTGAATAGACCTGTGCTCTGCCACCACAAAGCCGGCGCCGCCCCCTGTGGAGCGGCTGATGTCTCTGCCCTGCTGCTGAAAGGAAAGAGCAGAGTCACCATAACAAAGTGCTCGAGAACTGGACTGAGCCAGGCCCAGGCCCCCTGGCGCTAAAGAACAAAAGAATCATGGTATAAAAGTAGGAGCCTGGCTCCTAAGAAATCAGAATCCTGTTTTACCACAAAGAACCTCTGCCCGACTAGAAGGAGAAGAAGACGCTGGAGGAGCTGGCCTGCTGCTTGCCTTGCTGAGAAAGGAGAGGAAGAGACTACTGAAAAGACTTTGCTACTTTGTGCTTTAAACATTCTCCAAGGGCTTGATCGGAGCTTGCCCCCTGAACTGAACCCCAGGACCAGTGGGTTCTCTGTGCTTTTGCTCGTCCTCCGATTCGAGCCGTGTGTGCATCCCGCTGGAAAGAGACTGCGCCCCTCATCGCCCCTCCTAGGGCCGTGACACTCAGGAGCTTGCCTGCCTCAACCCCGTGAGAGCCTCGCTCCGTCCGGAGCCGCTCTCTGTCCCCGGGCTAGGTTGCCTGCACCCCTGTCACCGCCTGCCACTGGAGCGCGCTGAACGCGCTATCACCCCTCCGGCCGGAAACCGTCCGACGACTGTGATCTACGCCGGGTCATCCAGCTGCACTGACCGTGCCCTGTGACCCCGCTTCGCTATCCCCGGACATCTCAGGCCGCGCCGCCCCCGCTGTGGAGACCCCCCCCTGCACCGCCGTGCTGAGGGTCGCTGGCCGTGCCTGCCTACCTGCCCACCCCCGCTGATCGAGGACCCAAGACACTTCCCAAGCTGAGAGTCGCACCAACCTGTGCCGGCTCTCCCCGTCACGAAAGAAGTTCCAGTATCGGGCTCGGGGCCCGCAACGCCTTATTTCCCCGTTCGCAGAAGCCGATCTCTGTGAGTACTGGAACCACAAGTAACATTTGCAAGAGACTACAAAGTATCCATTTGAAACTACGAACAAAGAACATTTGCCTGCTTTATAACCTGGTGGCATAGCGAAAACGTTATTGGTCTTGTGATAAGTCTGCTGAGATATATATACCTATTTTTACATAAAGAAGCGTATTTTTCTACATATCCAAGGCTGGTGTCCGTTTCTGGGGGGATTGATGTATTTACTGTGTGTGTGATTGTAAGTGCTTAACCAACAACGCCTGAGGAATCGCCTTGGCTGCTCACGCCACGCACCTAGAGGGTGAGCAAGGGTCATTCACAAGGGGTTATCCTGCGCCCTGACGTAGAGGAGAGGGTTCCTGCTTGACACAAGGGCAACCTTGCGCCAACCAGAGACCCCCAAGTCTAACAGTAGGTATGACAGGATTTTACATATACTAGTGAAGGAATTGAGGCTTAGAGATGTTAGGTATGTAAGGCACAGAAGGTTAGTCATTGTAGGTAGGTATGGTAAATATTTATGTAGTTATGATAGGGATGTATTAGAGGTAGATACAGTAAGTAGATATGAGGGTATACATGGTAATCAAGTAGGTAAAGCAGGTAGGTTTGATAGTTATGACAGATAGGTATGATCACTTAAGTATATTACGTAGGTATGATAGGTTAGATGTGGCAGAATGGTAGTTAGGTATTGTAGGTATGACAGTAGGACATATAATACAATTTGTAGCTGATATTTAAAAGATTGCACTTTTAAGCCCATATTCACTAGCATTTTGTGCAGTTGCACCACTTCTTTTGCTCAGGCACAATGCAAAGTGTTAGTCGAGATTTAGAAAGCCACGTACGGGTCAAATTACGTTGCCTTTCATGACTTTGTAAGGAATAAGTGCCACAGGATATACCTTGCATCAGTGATGCATTACATAGATGGAACATGGGTGTTACCATGCTTCTACTCATGGATGTTGGCACAATCCCAGGTTTACTAAGGTCAGTAAACCTGGGATTGTGCCAAAGTGGTGCACCTCCCGACTTTGGCGTAGCAAGGAGTAATATATTTTTTTCTTCTTTTTACTTGCTCTTCCTATGCCTGATGCATCCTTCACTACACTTGCTAAGAGAACAATGCCTTTGAGGATTCTTTTTATGCAGGAAGGTGTGCTGTCATGCACAAAAGCAAACCTACCCATAACGCCATGTGCTGACCAGCACCAATGATGGCAAGATTGTCTTTCTTGGCGCTAGGCAGCACACAGTGCGCTAGTGCACAGAGACAACAGAAATGCACTATATCTTTGTAAATAAGGTGTGTTTTTTCTGTATCCTTTTCATGCATCAAAACGCTGCAAGTTGTCTTGCTGCATTGAGTGAATTCTTAGCTAATATGCCTGAAGACGCTAAGGGGATATATGGGGTTGGGGCACTTAAGGCAAAATTGAGGGTAGAGCACAAAAGCCAGATCTTTGGATAATAATAATACAGAAGTCTAGGACAGCTTACACGGTGTGTGTTGTACATAGAGGGGCTCTGAAAATTCTCAAACCGTCTACCAGGGTTATTAGCTCTCGGTCAAGCCTTAATTGCTCAGACTGTTAGATCCCTTCCCTTGATTGTACCTCCTACCGCCTCTTGCTCCATGCTTACCTCAAATTGCCCATACTGTTGTTTTCCTCCTTGCTGACCAGAGACCTGGTCTGCAAGTGACAACTAACCAGTTTTGGGCAATCCCTCTACTGTTCCCTTCTTTACATTCTCCTGCCACCATAAGCAGTTTAAGGTGGCATGAAATGCAATGTTTGACTAAAATATTGGTGTGTGTAGATTTAGATTCCGTATATAGGTTTCCCGATTTATGCCCTTATATAGGTACAATTCATATTGCTCCTATTTAGGCATAGAAAATCCAGCCCTTATTTAGGCATTGTCCATTCTAACCAAATACAGGCATGGCCTCCTACATCCGTCAATCCACGTCACAACGAGTTCTTGGAAAACCAGACTCTTAAGCCTTTAGGAATTTCCCTTGCTTTTATATTGATTTCTCAAAGAACACATTTAGTATGCATGAACATCTATTCCTTAGGGGTTCATTCATGACGTTCCAATGCCCGACTTTTACGTCAATACAGGCATTCCTAAACACCTTCAAGGTATAAATATTAGGCCTGGGCGAAAATTTCGTTCCGTTCGCGGAAATTGCGATAATTTGACATTTTCGCGTTCCGCGGAGAGCGCGAAAATGTAAAAAATTCCGGTTTCCGCAGCTTGCCGATAATTTGTTTCTTGCTCGCGCTGTAAAATAGTACATTCTCGCGCGCGCGCGATCGCCTTACCTGAATCCTTGCGTTCGCCGACAAGTTTTCTTGATCCGGTCGCGTTCTCCATGAGATGTTGTATTGTTTTTAGCCATTTGCGCTGTCTCGCGACAGTTCGTGCCCGCAGTGACGTCATGCGTCGTGCGATCACGTCTTTCTTCTCGCGATCATGCACCGCGAGACAACTCAAAACAAGATGGCCGCGCCCGCAAGCAACCACATGGGTAAGTTGGCGACCCGCAACCATGCAGAAAATCTCGCGAACATGCCGGAAAAAAACTTCCGCATCTTCGCGATATTTCCGCTTGTTTGCGATAATTTTAAACATTTTCGCGATAATTTGCGAAAGTTAATTTCGCAAATTCCGCCCACCCCTAATAAATATACCTGCACTTGACTTGGCGAACCACGGTTCGGTAGGGCCCAGTTCGACTGCCTACTTGCGGTTCGCCACAGCAAGTTCAGAAGGAGATTGAGTTCCCACCTAATGCACTGACCAGACGCTGTCATCCTCCTCGCAGAGACTCCAGCTTCAGTGTTACTGATTCCCCTTGCGGGGTGTTAGACATCGAGTCCCGGAAAGAGATTCCAACCTCACACATTCTAAGGTATGGAGCAGACTAGAACTTAGAGAAACTTCTGGCAACTCTTGGCAAAACTAAAACTATAGCTAGCTATACTTTAGAAAACAGCACTTACTTCTTACCTCGTACTACACTTAGGTTAGGTACACTGGGGTTGAACTATTTAGAAGCATCAGATGAGTATCCACATTTTAGTCTGGGTTATTTATGTATGTATTTTATGAATATATGTCATAGCTACAAACCATGCTATTGCAGTATTATTTTATCCTACTGCTAACTCTGTACGTATTGTACTTCGCATCCTGTCTTACGATTGTAGCAGTTCATATCTCTTGCATGAGAAATAAGACTGTTCAATAAACCCCTTTTCATTGAAACGCCCGTCTCTCTATTTCTGTGCAACTCTGTAGAAACGAAGCATGCACAATTGACTGAGTGAACATGTTATCTACTGTTTCCACGGTTTTGATATTGTTCCGACTAGTAATGTATATAGTGTATATATGTGTATATTATTCCAATTCGCAGAGCCTATCAGGGATATAGGAACTGCACTACAATATCAAAAATAAAATATTGCGTACCAAATATATCTTTGGAAGAATATTGAGGACAAAAATATTGTGAAGGTGAGTTCCCATGGGTAAGCAAAGTTTTCCTCTATCAAGCTCCACATATATGTACCGTGATCATACATATCTTCAAGTTAAGTAGATGTGGAGTTCAGAAGAGTAAATCTATACTTACCTATTTGCACTTACTTTCTCGATATTTTTATCCTCGATATATTTGCCACATTATTTTGGGCACACAATATTGTTGTCAACCATATTCTGTCAGACAATTCAGTCCAATCACCTAGCATAATGTAAAATATCGATATATTTGTGCCTATGGCTGACTGCACATCTGGTGTGTTTATCAGTGCCACCTTGTCTACTGATCACTGTGTGTGGGTATCTGTATTTTTGTGTGCATAGATATTAGTAGGTATACAGCTGTGTCTGCATATCTCCATGAAGACATGATCTATGTAAATGGATGCAAGGATTTTGTGCGCTTTTGTGTATATGCATTATACACATGTTGCATCTGTTAGCATTGTATGTGTCTATTTTTTTACTAGAAATCTTGTAATCACCCAGAAAAACATCAAGGAGTGACACTTATCTAAATGGAGTGCTTCAGCCATTCCAGGGGCTACGGGACTCCTTTGGGATCCCGAGGGGAGACTATCTACTCCACGCAGCCCTGCTGGCAGGTCTCCAGAAGCACTGGAACGCGGGACTATCAGAACCCCAGACGGCTGTAGGATGTCAATATGTGGTCATGGCAGCGGGCACATTTAAGGCCATTACGTGCCTATACCGGAGACTGACGACAGAACACCTAGCCCCTTTGAACGCTCTAAAGGACAAATGGGAAATGGATATTGGGAAACCTATCCCTGCACTGACGTGGCCCAAGCTACAGAGACGGGCCTGGAAGAGCACACGTAATGCCCGGTTTCAATTGGTGCAGTACTTCACCTTGCATAGGGCATACTTGACGCCAGCTAAATTATTTCAGTATTTCGGGGGCCCTACACCACAATGCCCTCGGTGTGGGAAGGAGGGAGCTGACTTCAAACACATGTTCTGGTCCTGTGGGTCACTAAGTCGCTACTGGGACGAGGTTATTGATTGCTTAAACCAGGTGACAGGGCGGGCACCTGGAGGTGGAACTGGGAGTTTGTTTGCTGCTAGGGTTTCCCCACACTCCGCGTACAAAAATTACGAGCAAGTTTTGCGATTTAAGGCTGGTTGTGGCCAAAAGAGAAATCACCCTGCACTGGAAATCGAGAGTTGGTCCCAGCTTTGCGAGATGGAGAGCGACTTTCACCAAATGGGCATGTAGTGAGGGCACGTTCAGGCTACAGTTAGCACTGCGGGGGAACGATGAAAAGGCGCTGGACATGGCACGTGCATGGGAGGCACTAGTGTTTGAGCTCCAAGGGTGGGTAACGGATGAAGTAGGGGACGATGATACAGTGGAGCAGCCTGCGGAAGCGCAGTCATAGAGACGTACCAGGTAGAACACAAGTGATGGAATGAGTACACCACTTTTACTTACAGAACTGAGCCTGACTATTGAAGTGGGGAGTAGCCCACAACCAACAACACAGCACCTTAAAAAGAGAGAATCATCCTTATACCTTGTATTATGGCACACTGACATGGGGGGAGAGGGTGAATATGCATATAGGAGTGCTGATGGGTACAGAATATCTGGATGACAGCGAATTAGATCATATAACACATTGATTTCTTGAAGTCGGATATGTCCATCAGCATGAGGGTAATTAATGAAAGGTAACTGTAACTGAAAATATGCAATAAAAAAGGAGTGGGACTTATAAGTCCTGCACAATGTGACAAGTGATAACTGTCCAGGTCACATACATTGCCTGGTCCGATCATGTGCCGGTAAAAGGAAAAGGTAAGTTATTTCATTTGGGTATTTAAGAGGATCCAGAGGGCAATTTTTTTTTAGGTTTTATGTTTTTAATTTGTAATGTAATGCGCATCTTTTAACTGAATGCACTGCATTTGCTGTGTTTTTGTAGATCATAAACCAAACTTTGTATTTATTTTACGTAAGTCACTGTTACATTTTGAGCACTAACGATACTCAATATAAAAAAGGAAGCTGAAGTCTAAAACGTGTGCTTCTTAAGTAGGCCTCTCACCTATGGCTTATGGCCATATTTGGTGCCACTCCCATGCACACCAGGACAACTTTATTGTGGCTTGACATTAATCTCCCAGAACTCACCTATAATTTAGTGCATTATACCTTTACTGTCACTATACCATCCAGCACACGCTACCATGTTTTAACATATATTCTCATTCCAACCAAGGTGCCTTGCTCTATACTGCATGTCCACCACACCTGCTCCAATCAGGTCATTTCAGTATTGTTGTACATATTGTCCTCATTGTAAAATATCTGCATCGGAAGGTAAATATAATTTCCATATAGTACGTAGTAAGGGCGTGGGATCTTTTTAGATATGCTGCATGTGTATTTAATTTATATAAATTGATAACGCATCTGTAAAATCTTTTTCCATGGCACACATGATCAATACGTCTGCTAAAATCCACCTAAATGTTGTTTGAAGCCCACTGTACTTTGAATCAATGAGAGCAAACCCTTCCACTACTGAAGACATTAACATCCCACTTCCAGCAAGTGCAGAACGTGTAAGAGCTCCTCTGATGTGTGTCCCAAACCAATTCTTTGTATACGTTGTCATGTGTGCTTCCTATAGGCCAAGCTCCCTTTTAAATAGTATTATAAGCTACTAACCATTATTCTCGGTGTCTAGGCTCTGGCATCTTCTCCCAGAATGTGAAACACTTCTCACAGGATTAATTCCAGAAGGTCATTGTAGAAATAATACTAAAAAGCTCCTGCATATCCTGGAAAACACCAAGAGGAAAGAGAGAATTTCTTTCCGCTCTCATTGGATGCTGAGAAGGCTTTTGACTGGAGTTATATATCACTGGTGATGTACAAGCTGGAATTTGATAAACCCTTTCTCAGATGGGCTCCACTAAGCCGTCAAATGTCAAGAGCCCACTTAAGACTGAATACAACAACCTCAACCAATCACAATAGAGCTTCGCACCGAGCAAAGATATCCACTTTTGCTGCTCATATTTATTTTTAAATTGGAACTCCTCACAAACACTATAAAGAAAAGATATTAGAGGAGTGAAAACAGGGTCCGATGTATTTCAAGATCACTATGATTACAGACAACCTTATGTTGTTCTTAACAGAACCGCTGCTTTGGTGTCGCCATTGTTGGAAGAGATATGAAATCAAATCAAATCAAATCAAATTTATAAAGCGCTACTAAGCCCAATGGGCAGATAGAGATCTAGCAATCTGTTAGAGAAACTTAGAGTTTGGCAGAGTACTCCATCCCAGTGGCGACCAAGTACCCTCTTTGCCAAGCTTAAGGTCTTCCCACCTGATTTATAGTGAGGCAGACCTTAAGTATGTCAGCAAAGGCGACTTCTCTGTCTCCATCGCTGACATACTCCTCTGTCTGCCTGACATAAGTAAGGGCAAGGGCCATCAGAGATTTGCCAATTAGACCAATTGGTCCACTGAATGGCACAGTTTCTATTCTCCTTTACCACAGTGAAAAACATAGCAGTATGGGATAGTAACATTTTTAGAGCCCCCCTCACACCTTGGGCAAAATTCCATAGTATGCAGTTCATTCATTTTTGCTTTTCTCAAAACTAAAATCCTGCTTGGTAAGAAACACATTTTTTTTAAAAGTTTGGCAGGCTGCCATTATTTTTGACGGAGCTGCTCATCAAACCTTTAACTCATTGACAGGAACAACCGCGATGGTGTTTCGTCTCAATGTCTAAAGTGGTCCACTGGGCCAGTGGACAACTCTCAGTTCTGAGGAGGGGTACTCCATCAGGGCGAAAGAGTAATTGACTCTGTTGCCCTGACGGAATGAATATCACCCTTAGTATTTTAAATCAGGCCCGTGTCTAGCTTAAATTTAACATCACGAGAATGGAAGCCTTTCTGCTCCATCGATTTCTCAAGCAAGTGGAAGCCCTTCAAAAATTCATATCTATTTCGGTGGAGCTTAGAGACTTCATTACATACTTGGGCATCCAGTTAGGTCACAGCACCGCATAAGTAGTTTCACTTCATTTCTCCCAAACATTAAAGAAAATCAGGCAGGAATTTCAAAAATTATATGTCAGGCACTTGTCATGGTTGGGCAGGATTATCATACTCAAGATTAAGATCCTACCTCAAATGTTATACTTTTTATTTTAGAGTATCCACTACCAACACCACCATTCCTTTTGAAACAACTCCAACAACTACTTAAGTCTTTCATTTTGAAAGCCAACACACTAAAAATAGCGAGTAAGGTGCTATATAGAGCACCGATTATACATTTAGGCCACACAGCTTATATTCATGGTGGAATGGGGGAGCTGGAAACAACAAAACACTTGTGTTTAATAGACCATCTTATTGATGGTAGCTCTTTTTGGCAAGTGTCGTGGGTACAAAAGGCACAACAGTGACATTGGAGGCAAGTGAAACCCTATCTTATGTTGTGATGCGTTATGTTATGTCATGTTAGAGGTACTTAATATAGTGTAGATGGATCACACCCGACGGTATATTAATTTTAATCACACTCATAAAGTATACTGCTAAGCAGCAAATTGTGTTTTGTTCTACAGTTTTGGTTGTGTGTCAAAGGGAAAGAATTATAGTCTCCCTGCCCATTCTTCAGTGACAATGTTGATCTGTCTTCAGAGGACATTGAGACTTGAGGGATAAAAAACACTGGAGCTCGTGTTTCAAAGTTTGATTCTGATGAGTTGCAACTCTTGGACTGTGTGCAATCCTCCACTCTTGACTGCTTTAAAAAAGAGAGAATACCGAGGTTGATTTTGGCTTCTAAGCAAGGGAGGGCACAGTCACAAGTATGTTCCCCACTTGCCATAGGACACCTCAGGAATACAAGGAAAATTCAGACAAGCATACCTTTCCATGTAGGTCCCAGTGAAAGCCCAGCGTACATGTGCCATAGCCTTGTAGAACTTTCACAAATGCAAAGCTCTGTTCAGTCTGTGTCTGATCCTAAAATGTAATTCAACCACACAAGAGGCATATCAGTTGAAGACTCCATTCTATGGAAAAGGAGCCGCACAGAACATAAGGGGAGCCGTCTACTTGAGGAGGTTGTTCAGAAATGTTACGTAGCTATCAGTCAGATTATCTTGCAGAGCATGTCTCAAAGCACATGATTAGTAGAGTTAATAATTTGGCATGGTTTAAAGGGTGGACCAGAGATGCTGCTTAAGTAGCAAGATGGACCAGCTCCTTTCTGGTTGTCCATCTTGAGATGAATGCTCACTTCATATAATTTTAAGTATAAAGTATTGTGAGTGACAGAGGAGTCACCTTGACTGAAGCCCACCAGCCTGCAAGGTCAGCAGGGACTTGGTCTCTACTCCCCTGGTAGAGGATCATTTGCAACATTTAGAGATAATAGAGGTGCCTACTAGACTGGGACAGATGCCTGTGCCATTAGCGAGTTGTGGCTATGGCCTCTTTGATGAAGGCACTGATGCTTTGCCAAGCGGGTGCCATGTTTGATTTAAAAGAATGCTCAGCTGCTGGCTGTGTGGCATAGTGGGTGAAAACTGATGATTTAGTGATTTCCCTACATGGGGCCACTATGTCCCTGGTAATCTGAGACAGAGAACTCAAGTAAGGATCGGCCTCCCCGAAATAGCTTGGGTTACCATCACTTTGATCTTTTAGTTCTGACTTTGGTGGGCCATTGGGTCAAACATTCACACTGGTGAAGCAGCAGGACAAACAGATATTTAGTGGGACAGGAGCACTGCCAATTAGTGAGGTTGTTCCCACTACCCTCAAGTCTAATTGAGGCCCAGTGTTCTTAATATGATTGTATGCAGTCATATGTGTTATGTATACTGTTTTGTATTGAGGTCTTTGAAAATAATATACACTAAATGGCAAAAGAAGTTAAACATTCAAATTCAGGTTAGTAGGTGGAAAGTTCTTACTTGCCAAAGGTGAAATTTTGGGAAATCTGCACAGGTTCTGTTAGAAAAAGGGCCATGCATAGGTATACAAGTTTTCAAATCATGCAGCGCTTGTGCAAAGGCATAGATGGCATTATATGCCTTATAAGAATATCTGAAGTTATTCACATCGTAGGCTGATTCATCAAGAGTTTCCAGTTTTTCTGTTTGGGTACAAAACCTCTTTGCATCCGTCTCATTTCCAGTGATGGTTCTATTGAAATCGTACTGCCATTGGCAACTAAAGATTTGCTCCCAGAACTGTTTCATATAGATGTCATTGGGAAACTTAGATGGATGGATGCTATAGAGGAACTCCTTAAACATTGGAATCTCTCCGCTGTAAACAGCAAACCCCACTGTACCATGTAGAGTTGGCCATAAGTCTTTCAGTGCAAATACAGAAGTAAGCCAGCTTGTACTTGCAATCCAAACTTTACCAACAATATTCTGTGCAGAGATCACTTTTAAAAGAGAAATCATCTGAGGAGAAAAAGTGAAGCACACTATGACTCTTGACGTAGACCATCGAATTACATTGACCACATGAGACAATGATTTCTGTGTGGTCTGTGTGGCGAGTGTTTCATAGAATTCAACACAAATACCACTCTTAGGAGCATCTTTCAGTAGATTCTGACCATGCTGCAGACCAAAGTCATTGTCTGAAGCCAAAATTCCTATCCATGTCCATCCAAAATAAAGACACAGATCAATGTAAGCCTGGGCAAAAAAGTCTCCATTTTCAGCAGTCCGGAGAAAAGATGGAAACTGCATTTTATCACTCAGTATGGAGAGTCCTGCACCATAGCTGATCTAGTTGGAAGAAAAACAAATGTAATTAATATTTAACACAAAACATGCAGAACTTTATTGTTTAATATTGACAGTTATGGTGCCTTGTGTGCATTCCTAGAAGTGAAATATGTGTAATCTAACTTTTGTAAGGGGTTTAATTGCAAATGAAATGCTGATATTAACTTAGCTGTCCAATACCCATGTGCTGACACAAGCAGCCTGTTATGTGGTTGACTAGTCAAGCATGAGCAATAATTGTCACTGATACCCAGACTCATAAAATAGGTGAGGTGATTTTCCGTTATGAAACACAGTATAATCTTGATACACCTACATGCCATTTGTTTTTGTCCGATCGTTGCTGCGCCACCACCCGCAAAAAATACATAACCTGATAGATATCAGCAGTGTACCACCTTGTGGCACCAGCATGAAATCCTAATGTGCATGTTGTCAGGTTTGGAGAGTTTAAAATCCACGCTCCTTTTCATTTTATATAGCTGTGCTGCTAACCCCAAGGTGCAATGCATTTTTTGAAAGTGCGTGCTTTTCTCCAGGTAGCAACAAACATTTTGGTACTTCTACTTTCAATTTTACTATCATCAGTAAGGGTTAAACCCACATTGTGACCTCCATTATATGCCTGATCTTAGAACGATGGAAGAAAAAAGATAATTACGCATGCTACGCTTCCCTGCCATATACAAAGGCTGATACAGTCTCTGTTAGGTGGCTAGGGTGCTGTGGGTCATCAGTTTTGGGGCTCACTATAACTAGAAGAAATTAGAAGAAACTCTAACTCATGCTAGTAAGTAACTTTAGGCCACAAGTTTTTGTTTCTTAACCCCTTCCATGCCCATGACGGAACGGTTCCGTCATGAGCATCGGTTGCGCTGTGCTCATGACGGAACCGTTCCGTCATGGCCCCGCCCGCGCTCTGACTCTTCAGCACCGCGGGGGAATTCCCGCAGCGCTGAAGGGGTTAACATAAGTATAACTATAAGTATAAATATAACTGCTGAATTTCTATGGTTTTGTGTGCGTAAAACGTGAACCTAACTATAATGTCCCTGAATCCTTTGTTTTTCAGTGATATATATATCCTACTGGCGGTCGCCAGTAAGTAGTTATTGTTAGAAACTAGTTTCCATAGGAAAAGCATTTTTTGACTTGGTTATAACTTTGGCGTCGTTTGACCAATCTTCATGAAACTTCCCACAAAAAGTGTCAGGGTAGGTTCTGTGTGTCATGAATAGTTTCAGGGTGATCTGTGCAGTAGGGACCAAGAAACTGAGGTGTGAAATAAGGTTATATTTGTAATGTTAATTCCCATAGGAACCTTAAGCCACAGCTACAGCCCGAACTGCTGAACTGACTTACACTAAATTTGGTAGGAAGGTAGATGTTGGTTCAAGGAAGTGCCATTTGCTTATTTGGTGTAAATCCATTCAGTAGTTATTAAGAAATTTAAGTTGAAAATTATAGATATATCTCTGGTAAACAAAGATGTGCTCATGGAGGGAATGCACTGCACTGATTGGCTGCCAACACTTCAACCAGGAAGAGTTGGCAGCTGTCTTGGGACTTCACCGAGTCCCCTGAAAAATAAATGAAAATAAAGAAAAGGGGGCAGGGTAGGAATATTCTGACCCCCAAGTCATGGTCTTGGGGTCCCCTTGGGATCCCGCCATGGCATAAAAGCAAAAACAAATTAAAAAATGACACAAAATTACGATATTTGTTGCAAAATTAAAATAAAAAAGCAAGCATGGGCTCCTGCGCTTGCTTTTAAATAACCCCCAGGCAGGACCTGGGGGCATGTAATAGATATAAGAGGGGCACACGGGCTCCAGAGACAGCCACCTCCCTAGGGATACCCACAGACCCGTGGGCCGCCATCTCACGGGGCAATTTCCAATTATGTTGGGGGGGCCACACTGAGCCCCACTGCCCTGGGGACCTCCACCTTCCTGGGTCTAATTAAAACAATATGAGGGGGCCTCGCGGACCCCCCTGACCCGGAGACCGCTATCTCCTGGGGCTAATTTTAAAGATATGGGGGCCTCATGGAACCCCCTCCCCAGGGATCACCGCCACCCTGGGGCTAAAATAAATACCAAAGCGTGGGGGACTCTGCCCCCCATGCAGCCCTGGGGACCACCACCTCCCCGGGGCAAATTTAAATAAAGGAGGAGCCTTACATGGACCTGGGGGACTGCCACCCCCTATGGCCAGCTCCAGCAATGTCTCCGGGCGAATACCACCGGGACATTGCAGTTTTCTATGGCATGAAGGGAGCACTGCTCCCACCATGGCATAGCAAAGCAGTGTGCTCCACTTTGAGCAAGCAAGAGTATTTTGCTCTCGCTTGATCAAAGTGGAGCACACTGCGCTTTTTACACCCAGGGAGCTGCATGTCAGCAGCTCCCTTGGTGTAAAAAGCAATGGCACTCCTGCAAGAGGCAGGAGCCAATAGAACGCTGTGGCCTTCATGCTCCCCCGCGGTCCCCAACGAGGTGGCCATGCCCCGGGGGATGGGGTCCACAGGGTCGAAAAAGGTCAGGTAGGGGCGCCACTAGGTCCCCCTCCCTTTTAATAAAAAAAGGAAAAATAATAAAGGCCAGGGCCCGGGGGATGGGGTCCCCGGGGCTGAAATCAGCCCGAGAGGGAGGCAGCGCAGCCCCCCTCCTGTTTTTGAAATTGAAAAAAGGGTCAGGTCCTGGGGGATGGGGTCCCCAGTGCCTAAAAAGGTCCAGGGAATGAAGGGGGGGGGGCACACAGCTCCTCTTACTAAAAAAGAAAAAAGTTTTCAACTCGGTGGAGGCCCTGGCCCCTCTCTCCACTACTCTGCAAACGCGCCTCCTGGCATGCTTCTGGTTGGGGGATGAAGTCCCCTTGGCTCCTGAGGGTCCTAAGGGGCCAAGAAGACCTCCTGTTACCTCCAGTAAGCCCCACACAGTGGAATTGTGGAGAGGTGGTCAGAAGCCATGCCCCCTTTCACCACCACCCTGCAAACAGGCCTCTCCACATACTACTGGTGGGGTGATGAGGGCCTCATGACTAAAGTGGACTTCATCCCTGAAGCAGTAGTGCACTAGGAGCTGCGTTTGCAGAGTGGTGGAGAAAGGGGGCATGGCCTCTGATGACCTCTCAGCAATGCAGGTGTGTGGGTCTTACTGGAGGTAACAGGAGGGCTAGTTGGCCCCCAAGGACCCTGAAGAGCCAAGGGAATGTCATCCCCCAACTAGTAGTGTGCCAGGAGGTGCAGTTGAAGAGTGGTGGAGAAAAGGGATGTGCTCACTGAAAACCTCTCAGCAAATCGACAGTGTGGGACTTACTGGAGGTAACAGGAGGACTTGTTGGCCCCCAAGGACCCTCTGGAGCCAAGGGGACTTCATCCATCAACTAGTAGTGCACCAAGAGGTGCGTTTGCAGAGGGGTGGGGAAAGGGTGTGTGGCCTCTGACAACTTCTCAACAATCCTGTTATGTGGGACTTACTGGATACTACCCCTCCTGTTACCTGTAGTATGTCCCATACAACGTGATTGCTAAGAGGTCTTCAGAGGCCACACCCCTTTCTCCACCACTCTGCAAACAAGGCTCCTGGTGCACTACTGGTTGTCCACTTTACTCCTGATGGACCTTGGGGGCCAACAACTCCTCCTGGAACCTCCTCTAAGTCCTACACAGTGTACTTCCTGAGAGCCGGTCCAAGGCCCATTCCCTTTCTCCACCACTCTGCAAGCGTGACTACTATTATAAAAACCATAGAAATTAACTGAAAAAAAACAAAGGTTACAGGGACGTTATAGTTAGGAATTAGCATTTAAAAAACTTAGAAATTCACTGAAAATATCAAAGGTTACAGGGACGTTATAGTTAGACTCACATTTCACTCATACAGAAAACAGAAATTTAGCAGTTATAGTTAGGTGAACTGACTATAACTTTCACACCCGCACTGCACTGTTTATGACCTCACAGTTTACATCACTCATGACATGGTCAGTGATATCACTGATGACATCACTGATGACATCCCAACTGACATCACTGCTGATATCATCCACAGAATCACTGACACACACACACTCACACCCCATAGAACCTTTCATACACCCACTCCCACACAACCATTCACAGACCCCATATCAGTACTTACACACACACTCACTGATTCATCAGTCTACACATACATTCACTCACCAATCCATACAGCCACTCCTACACCCACTCACTCACTAGTACAGTCACTGACATATCCACTCATACACCCATACAGCAACTCACACACTGAGTCAGTCACCAATAGAGCTACTCACACAACTAGTCCATCACATAGCCACTTACTCCCCGGGGAGGTGGTGGCCCCCGGTGCTGCAGGAAGCCTTGAGGGCCCCCGCATCACATTGCATATGGTTGCCCCAGGAAGGATGGAAGGTGGTGATCCCCAGGGCACTGGGTCGCCGCATGGGCACCCCCAGCATTACTATAAAAACTGCCCACATGACCTGCCCACCCAGGGGCCTATATTATATGTAGCACGGTATGACATCCATACTTTTAACTGGTACCAATCCACTAGTTGCATCCGACCATGGCTCCATCACTGTTGGCCTGAAATTGCGCCTTGAACCCTGTCTTTGTTTTGTTATTTTTGGAGCTATTTTCACTTAAAAGTTAAAATTCCTATCTCCTGTTGCCCCGCACACTGACTAAGTATGTTTTTAAAGATTTATTAGGTTACACGAATAAATGGATATATATATATTTATATTTGGCCTTATATACTTGTGTGACACAATAATACTGAGATCTGATGCACCAAAGGTATAGAAAGTGTGCTTATTGTGTGTTTTTGACATATATGTCAGACCCTCCAGCATTTCGCGATTTCGTGATTCATGAAAAAATCACGAAATCTGCTGGCAAGCGCGACAGCCGCGATATTTAACAAACCGGCCGCGAAAAAGAGTCTCCCGGTAAAATTCATTTTATTGGCTGTACGCGCCTACGTCACCCCTTGAAACGGCGCTGTACAGCAATATCGCATTAGCTGCTTGTGGAAAGTTAATTGCCTTTGCCAGAAACCATGGTATCACCACACAGTTAAAAAAAAATTATTATAGGCAGAAAAAAGAGGAATAAAGTGCTAAAAGATGACTGTTACGGCGCAGAAGCTGAAGCCAGTCACATCTGTGAGGTTAGGAAACCGAGGGGCAGATTAGACACGTTTCTGCCAGAATATGTGAAACTAAACTACAAGTGTCTGAGACACTTTAATCTTTTAGCACTCACGAAGGCTTCGGAAAGATGACTAAACAAGCCTTTGACCGGCTGGTGTACGTCGGCTACTTGACAGGTGCCCGTGTCGGTTTGGAAAAAAAAACATGTTGTAATGATGCAGCCTGACGTAAACACTCCCATGTCCTATTTTAGGCACTTGAACCAAGTAGCAGTTTTTATTCCACTGGAAAAAATAACCGAGCACATCTCTGATTTATACATTGCATTCTCAAAAAGACAATTAGCATTTACCAACCAACTATACCAAATCAGCTAACTCTTAACATATATTGTGAGGATGCTGCGGATGGCACTTTACCCCCATTTGTATATATATGCTTTCTACCCTTAGGCCCCCATCTCGAAAAAGCACTCCAATACCTATATAAAACTTCCAAAAAAGGGGCAACCTTTATTCATTCGGAATGCAGGAGTAACCGACTAAATCTGGGTTAAGGAATACCACGTTCCCTGTTTTTTCCAGCTGGACCTTACACCAACTAAAAGCTGAAAAAATATCGGGGTGGAAAATGCCCCTGAATGCAGACTCACCATGGTAATCAGGTAAGTGATTCCTTTTCCATCACCCATTTCTAAGGAGACTCTGAGGTTTCAACTCGGAATACCACAGCATTCCTGGAATTACCAATACCCTCAATGAGAGGATGTGGCCTAACGGCCAGGGGGCCGACCTCAAATCTGGGGAGCCAGGTTCAAGTCTCGGCAACGATGCTCAACATCCTGTGATTCTGGGCAAATCAATTAATTTCCCCTTGCATAACAAAAATAAATATGTCCTTGTGTAACGCAACTGGTGCTCATGTAAAGCGCTCTGATACCAGATACTTTCCGGTCAAGTTCGCGCTATATAAAAAAACTCAGAAAAAGAAAAGAAAAAAAATGTTAATTAAGGGTGTGAAAATACTAATGCATTATTTTGGGCCATAGTGGTCAAAGAGCAATAGATAGAGTGCAAACCATGCATGTCCATGACATATCATTGTTCTGTAACCCTTTCAAATTTCAAGGATTATTCAGAAAATGCACATATACTCTTAAAAAATCAGGGTTGACTACAAAACATCCAGGCAGTAATAAGATCAGCGGCGGCTCTTCCGCTAAAGTGGAATACTCAGCTAAAACAGTTTCCATTGTTTTAACGCTGAAAATGGATGATTATGAGTTAAAGTGCCGTAAAAATGCCGCTAAATTTCCATATTTGTGCCGCTAAATTTCCATATTTGTGCCGCTAAATTTGCTAATCCATGCCGCAATATCCTGGGGGGTCTGATATGTGTGTGCATATTAATGTCTTTCTTTTTCAGAAACATCTGTATTGTTGACATTGAACTTTTATAGGTTTCAATTGTAAGGTTGTGTGTTAAAATTCATTTAATGCAGTGCATTCACCAGGGATTACTGAGAATCATTATACATTGTGACCAGTTGCTTTTGTTTAATAATATATTTATAGGTTTATTGTACCACATAAGAGTCCAGTATGACATAGTTTGATTCCTTTATTAAATATTTTATTTATTGGATTATATGTAGTTTGCAGAACATAATGCATTTACAGAAAACTATTAAGTTAGCATGATTGTGGACCCTAAGCTTGCAGTTGAGACATTTAATATCAACGTGAAAGTTGTTTTTCTGCATGTTTTCTCCTCTGCAGTTACAGACCAAAGGCATTCATTAGTTACTGAAAAGCACAATGTATTTCTGCCTTAGTAAGGTGAGGAAGAACTGTTGTGTAGTTCCTAAAAATACATAGGATCTGTGC
This sequence comes from Triturus cristatus, assembly GCF_964204655.1. Classification (NCBI taxonomy): domain Eukaryota; kingdom Metazoa; phylum Chordata; class Amphibia; order Caudata; family Salamandridae; genus Triturus; species Triturus cristatus. The sequence continues at coordinate 1,206,929,230 of NC_140590.1, forward strand.
GTTTATTGGAAAACATAAACTGAGGGATTGGTGTCTAGACCGGATACCCCCACAGGATATGTCAGCCTGTAGACCAGCTACCTCACAATGCCACTATAAGCCTCCTTACCTTACCAAGGAGTGAATAGTTTTTGACAATCATCGAACATGACAACCCTTGACCTTTCAGGGATCGAGGAAACAGTACAGTACTTTTCGCTCAGTCAATCGTGCTCACTTAGTCTCAGAGAGATACACAGAATAAACTTTGGGAACGTTTTCAATAAGTATTTATTGAACCAGCTTCATTCTAGTATAAAACATACTTGCTGCGACAATGAATAGACAGAAGCAAATGTAAAAGATTACAAGCACCAACAGAGTAAATAGAAGGTATAATTCTACCATGGTGCTAAAACAGTGAATATATGCAGGCATATAAACATGACAGTAATCAAGCGTACTCCTACGATGCGGACCCTACCTTAGTGTACATAAGTGTACGTAGCATGTATGTAAGTATAAAGCCAAGAATCCCCTAGGAAAGAGCCAAATCCATTACCTGATAGGGGAGAATGAAGGAACCCATCTTGGTCACGAGTTGGACCCCCCCGCAAAGGATGTCGGCATGTTGAAGCTTCAGGGTGCAGGGACCTCAGTGTCTTGTGCCAGCGTTGAAGAGTCCCCTCTAGTTACCTAGTGAAGGTGCCTTTCTTTTATACCACATAGCTGGCCTTGGGGGTCCTACCACAAGCGATATGTTGTGAGTACGATTATGTAAATGAGCCTAAATCAATAATTGCAACTATGCAAAGTAGCTCTGTTGCCCTAGGATGAAGATAGGGATGACTTTTGTACAGAGGATGTTAATCCTGTTATTTACGTCATGTGCGGGGGATTTTTACCAAGAATCCTCATGCATAATAATAAATTAGGCTAGTTTCAGCACATAACTGGGTATAAGATCAGTGCTAGAACAATTATGCAGCGGAAGGTAGGACAAATGTAGGTAAAAGGTAAAAGCTATTTTTGCTACTTAGGCCAAGGTTCGGGAACATAACAGAACTGGCAAGGTCAAATAATTTTAATGAAGAACGAAGGGAGTGTTACCAATTGGTTCTGTAAGACGAAGGGAGGAAATCAAGGACTTTGGAAGCGGAGACTTGAAAATGGGAGTAGTGTTTAAGACACCAAGTTTATTTCTGGGAACTGGAAGAGTACTGTATGAAGTCATATTTCTCGAATGTTGCATTTTAATTAGTGAAACCACCTTGGGGTTAGTCATACTTCCTTTAGACCAAGAGAGGTACAGACCTCTCTTGACTTCCCTGATTGTGTGGCTTTATGCTATACATGACTCCTTACCTATGGAACTTCTATAGTGGTTCTGATGCAGACACCTTTCTTACTTCCTTGATTTGATAGGGCTTCCTCTATCCTTAATTTAGTGTAAGGTTTAGTAGATGTCGCAACTAATTTCTAAGTATAGGGTGAAGGATCAAAACCATTTGTGTAGTCATCAAATCCTTTTTCTTATCTTTTGCATTGCTGCCACTGAAATTCTTATATGCTCTCTGCTGTTAAGGACCAATAGTGTAAGCCACTTTAGTCTTCCCTTGGTAAGTCTGTACTTCTATACCATGTTCTTGAGATTGATATATATCAGTCTGGCTCTGAGCTTGCAATAAACCTTTTAACTTCAAGTTATTGACTCCGACTTTTATTACATGTTCCTAATGATCACACGGTATCTTAAGATTTAAAATTGTCCTCAACCGCCTTTCCTCTCAGGCTACTAAAAAAGACTATTGATCACAGCTAAATTGTAAGAATTGTCCCAGAGCATTCTCAGAAGATTAGGCCTGTCTCTGAACATGTGTAAGGTCTTGCTTGGTTAGTCCTGTGACTTGAAGGAGAGAACCAAGCATGGACTCTTTGACAGACAGTGGACTGCAGTGCATGTCAGGGGTTTAGCACGTAGGGCAGTGGTGGCAACATATTGTGTTATGTGAATCCATAGTTTCAACTAAACCTTTTTACCTGTCAATAGAATGCAGGGCTACTGGCCTACTCATGTAAACTTCTGCTTCTATGTGCTTTTCCAGTTCCTAGCATTGACTTCCTGTTTGTATTTTGTGTGTGTGGGGAGCCTGCGTGCCACATGCATGGAGTATCTGTGAGTGCTCCAGAGAAATGAAGACCAGTGAGATCCAATTTGGATACCGCAGGCTGGCCTTTGCTCAAGATAGAGGTGAGGTTGTTTACTCAGACAGTGGAAGCTTATTGCTTACGTGAGGCCTGTCCTTTTCTATTTCCCTATTTTACGTCTTCAGTTGGATGATGACAGACAGGGGCCAAAACCCTACATTTTGTGTCCCTTTTATGGGTGCTTCAGGCTGAACACTTGCCTGCTCTGTAAAGCAACTCTACACTAAGGTCATAGAGAATAGCCTGTAGAGGGCAATCCTAAGAAGAAGCATCAGAAACAATTTGTGAAGCTGCGGACAGTGGATACACATATCCTGTATGGTTTTGTTGTATAAAAATGTGACCTCACTATGCAAATTGTTGTTCCAGTTCCAAGTATTCTATGTGCAAGAAAAACAGCAGGGTACCCAGAGAACTGCTGTGCACCCAGAGCTATTGTCACCCTGTTACCAACTTGTGCGTGACTGCCGCTGCTCAGTGTTCCCAGAACACAGGCCAACAGGAAGGAAGGGTGTGAATACCTCACAGACTGATTTGTCCTTTTTCTCATTTCAGATCGTTCTGTATCATGAGCTCTGTGTTTCCTCTCCAACAAATGACAAGCTATTGATGTCATGTTACAACCAATACTTTTAAGGTAGCGTTTCCCTAAACTTTTTGCTTTTTCGTCCTGTTTTTTTTAATTCTCTCATAGTAGCCTTCAGGCTAGGGCACTTTCCCGCAGTAAATGCAGGGTGAAAGTGTGCATCCCCTTCCTACAAACATTAGGAAGTGGTGTTTACCTGATGTTTTCTAACCATGTGTCCAGCCTGCCATTGCAGGTGGATGTTCGCCTTGGCACCTATGGTGTTTCTTAACATGTATCCAGCCTGCAATTGCAGGATAGTGTGCGCACTTGCACCAATGCTGTTTCTTAGCAACTGTCCCACCTGCCATTGCTGGTCTGTGTGTGGGCAATTGCACTTTACTCAGACTGACCTTTCTAAATCACCGACCATCCTGAGAGTACCTTTCACTCCGACTAAAGCACCCCAAGGGTATGTCTTAAGGGATGAAGCGAGTGGTGGGTGAAAGGCCGGGCAGGTACACATGTGTTCCCTGCTCAGGTAGTGAAGAATACCCATGTGTGTTTGCACTACCTATGTGGTTTGTTCTTCCCATAGGCTAACATGGGGAGATGGTTGATATTACTTCAGGCAGCAATAGTGGATTGCAGTGGTGCAGCCTCATAATGTTTCCTATCATTGGATTCGCAGTGACAAACCCTTTTTAGTGATAACAGTGGTTTTGTCATTTATTAACTTGGAAATGCCACTTCTAGAAAGTGTGCCTTTCTCTGCATTAAAACTCTTTGTGTGCCTTTTTGCTTTGCTCCAATCCACACTGGAGGCTGGGGGAGCACATCTGGGCATTCACCAATGACAGCTAGAAAACATTGGCCATGCAACTAGAACGACATACCTCTTCCATTTGAGGGCCTTCCTGGATAGATTGGAGGGAGAAGTTTTGACACTTGGCCTTTAGAGCCAGATCAAAGCCCCACTGAAGATTAAGAACTGCCTTCTGGGGCCTAATGGCAGACAGGACTGACATTTAGGGAAAACATCTGTGGTTCAAAGGGAGACCGGTTGAACCACCCCCAACTTCACTTCACAGCTACACTACAGCATAACTACTGGTGTCAAACTTCAGCAGGGCAGAGATCCACTTGTAGAGATTTGAGTACAGAGACCCTTGAACTGTCTGGTGCACGCTGTCAGAGGAATCTGTTGTGAACAAGAAGGATTACTACCATTGAAAGGGACCGTGAGCCCTTCCTGAATAGTGCCTGGCCTGGGCTAATTACCTGCTGCTGTGTGGTACTGGTACCCATAAGTGTGATCTCCAAGGGTTTATTGGCTAGCCCCCTCTTCTTTTGGAGGTCTCAGGGACATCAACGATCTCTACCTGTGACACCTGGAGAGCGGCGACCTCTTAAGTGCCCACATCTTCTTCTGGATCCAAAATGGTAGTGCGGAGTGAGCGTGGAACTAAGAATTGAGCCTGGAGACCGGATTGCCTTGTACGGAGCCCCAGAAGTCTTGACTGCATCTAAGGTGTGTGGCCCCTACATTGTGTTACATTGGCACTCATAAGCTTCTTGTTAGTGGTGAGTACATTCGCTGGTACCGGGAGCCAGCGTGGCCTGCTTCGTCGGTCGTGCCGCATCACTTTTGTGCGACATGCCGACTGCATGCTCATTGCATGCGATATCCGATTTACAGGTTGCGACCCTCGGAGGTGCCTCATTCTACCTCATGAACTTGAACCTGTGTGTGTGACCTGAATTGTCTGGTGCGACTCATTTTAATGCACACCGGACACTGTGCCTCATTTCCAGGGAGGTACGGAATTTGCAATTCTTCATTGTGTGTGACCGGAATTGTCTGGTGCGACCCATATCAACATGCACCGGACATTTTGTCTCATGTCTAGGGAGGTATGGAATTTGCAACTCTTCTTTTTGTGTGACCGGAACGGTCTGCTGCGACCTGATTCATCACACATCCGCCTTGCCCGGATTGTGGATTGTCTGGGTACAACTTAGATCGAAGTGTACCTTACAGGGTGCCCATCTTATTCCAAGGAGCTCCCCTGGTTAATTGCATTAATCTATTGTTCCCTTTTGGTCCTCAGTGTGACGCACCACTCCCCTTTCCTCACCCAGCCCCCAAAGACATTGTGTTGCCAGTTGGTATAGCCCGATGCAGGCTTGGGTGGTGAAAGTGATTGACTGGCTGGAGGCTCACTTCCAAGCACAATCGGAAGTGGGTCAAGATACTGTGTGACAACCCTGTGCCTCACAGAACTGGACTGGTGCAGGAAGGACCTTGTGGAACCCTTATGAGTGATGACTATTGCCCTCAGCCTGTTTCTGCTCCAAATCCTGTGTGTGAACTTCTTGAGTGGCTGCCAACCCCCTTTGGCAACTACCACCTAATTAGTTCCTCTACCTACCCCCACTTTCTTCGCTGGGACACTGACTAAATGTGATTTCAGCCATGTGTGGCCTAGTATCTGGGGGAAGGAGGGCTGCGTATCTTCCATCTGTGGGCATAGGACAGTCGGGGTGAGCTCAAAGATGGAGGGAGACTTGGGCTACAGGGTCTGCAGTGTGACATCAATTGCTGGGTATCAGTTGCACTGCATTAGGGTGCTGAGTGCGTATGTGTGCGAACACATAGTGGACGGACCTGCCAGATATCCGTTGCAATGTGTATTGGTGCAGAGTGAGTTTGTGTGTGGGAGAGACAGTCTGTGGATCCCCTGTGATTAACAACACTGATGACAGTGCTGCTTTACCCATTGAATTGTTGCCAGAACACTACGTTGAATAATGGTTTTAGCCGCGCAGCCTCGGCCCGCGTTGCTGCCAAAAAGTGGTATAATTCTTTGTATGTACATATTTCTGATATAATTGTGACCCAGGGTACACCCTATAACATTGCCATATTGAATTATAGGAATTGCTAAGGTGGGCCTGGGGCTCAGAACGTGTGTCTTTGCATAAGGGTGCTGGGGTGGGGTTAAAACAGGATCTGTTCCAACTGTGCATACTATTGGTGTTGTTTTAACACAGTTGGGGCTAGTACTGCTAGTAATATTTTGAGTGTGATTTATGCGCAGAAAGACCTGATGGTCATGCTTAGGCCTGGGCGAAGCACTACGCTACGCTCGCGTAGTTTGCGAAGTTCGCGCTACTTCGCGCTACGCGAACTGCACGTAGCACAGTGCGAACACGCGTAGCGTAGTGTTGCGTAGTGCTGCGGTCATTTTTTGCTTGCTCGCGGTCCTCAACGTCAAGTTGGCGACCGCGAGCAAGCAAAATGACATCCTGGCGAGACTTTTTCCTTGTTCGCGATCGCGAGCATGGAAAATAAACCTCCCGGCGAGATTCCCAACGCGAGAAGGTCAGGTTTCTCATTGCGAGGGGTCGCGTATGCTCGCGACCGCTCGCGATGAGAAACTACCAGTTCGCGTTGAGAAAGCTGCAGCTCGAGTAAAAATCTACTCGAGCAGCAGAAAACTACAGCTCGCACTGTGCAAGATGCCATTTTCAATGATTGCACAGTGCCGGTTGCTTGTCCGCACTGTGCAATCATTGAAAACAACATATTGCACAGTGCGAACATGTTACTTCGCAGTTCGTGAAGTGCTACGCGTAGCTCGCGTAGTGCGAACTTCACTTTGCGTAGCTTCGCGAAGTGCTACTTCGCGAACTACGCCCACCCTTAGTCATGCTGAGTTGATTATTAAGTGTGTTCAATACAAACGTTGTTTACCTACATCATGCGTGATGGCTCTTTTGTGACTCTCAGTGTATTTATTGTGAGTGAGTTCTGTGCCAATGCTTTACACATCGCCTCTGTGATAAGCCTGACTGCTCAGTGGCAATCTACCCATGGGTGAGCCCAGATCATACAGTGTGTGTAATTACCCACCCCTGACGGGAGTGGTAGTCCTGCCTGGCTAGGGCATTGCTTCAGCCAACCAGAAAGTGCCAGTTCGAACATGTCATGTCATAGAAGGCAATAATCTCTTCCTGCTGGGTATAGGTGCTGTATTACTTGGTGGTGCTGATCAACATCCGACGCCTGAGGTCCTGACAGATTGCACCCAAAGGCAGCATGAAAAAAGGATCTTTTTGCACTTTTGCCAACCATAAAGGGAAATATCAACTACACCCAGCACAGCTAGGATATGCTGGGGTCTCTAACTTGTTTAGATAAAAGACATCTTTGGGATTATAGGGATCTTCTACCTACCTGCACTATTTACTATGTACTATCTGTACACAGGGTGGAGGCTGATCTACCAGGAGTCCAGGAATGTCCTGAGAATGCAGGGATTCTTAAGATGATTATTGCTCTTTATGACTAGGCCCCAGCAATACACAATAGGGAAGTCCAAGCTCACCTTTAGGCTTCAGAAAGTACGTCATGAATATATATTATATAAAACATGGAACGTATTATTTCATCATGCTCGTAGTCCAATTTACTAATTTGAAAGCAGAATCTCAGTGGGAAAAAGACATAGGGGTGTAATGCAGATGCCTATGGTGAAGGCCCCCCACGACGTTTCAAGGGGCTCCCAAACGTTCATGGGGCCCCTATCCAGTCTAATGCCCTCAAATATTTGTTTGATTAGGTGAGATTATGGGGCCCCTCATTAATTCTGATGAGGGAAGCATCATTTTGCATTACGCCACTGAGAAGACATTCAAACCATGCTTATTTAACGTGGACTGATAGGGGTAACTCTATTATCACAACGCCTCATCCACCATCAAGCCCCGTTCACCAAGAACTTCCAATTGCCATTATCAGAACCTTTTCTTTTCAACCTTCTACTCATCCACGTTCCAGGTATCCTTGGAAACCTGAATACTAAGGATACTGCACATAGGTGATACCTTTGTGGTCATTCATGAAGCCATCTGCTGACAACATGACTGCAGTCACCAGTTCCTCACCATTTGACCCTGCTGTTGTTATGTTTTACTAAACAGTAAATGAGGCTTCATGTCCTCTCAAATGTCCCAGTGCAAGTTCCTTCAGAGGCCAAACCATCTACGAGTGAAGAACATACACGAGGCTTATGGCAAATTCAAATAAGGGCCCACAGGATGTGATATGGATAGGACACAAAAATAAGTAGTAGGCAGGAGATCCAAGATCAAGGACCAGGTTTAGAAAAGAGAAGCTCAGATATCAGCTAGGATGGGACACCTCTGAAAAGTTGAGACAAACCATCAGGCTGAAATGAAAGAAAACAATTAAAGAAAGGGCTGCAGAAACCACACTTCAAGAAGAGAAAACTACATTGTTAGGATGCACAATATTTCTTAGGACAAACTACATGTGATACAATTTTGCACTCATGGAGGAAGGAGTAGACAAGCACTGAGATATTTTGGATTGATATACATAACACCTGTCAGAGATGAGACTACAGGGAAGGACAGCATATAGTTTCCACCTCCTTGACTTCAATAACATTTATATTTCCTTATCACAAGATCAGAAAATCATTATTTTATTTCAAGGATAAGGGGGCATCATAACATGGTATGTTCAGAGCTTAACAAGCACAGCATTCATTGCATGTTCAGTTGGTTTAAAGCACAAGGTCTGCAAGGTGAAGGTATTGGACCAACTCTGGGTTTCAGCTATTTGGCTATTACCAGCTGAAGTTATAATGGCTCAATGAATCGATTGGGCACCAAACTTGGAAACGTTGTAATGCCCATTGCGGATAACAACCAACCAACCCATCTGCCGAGTTGTTAGGTTTTGAAATCCCCCTTCCGGTTGTGCACTTACACATGCTATATTAGGTTAGCAATATGTGTCTAAATAGACGCCATTTGTATTCATGTTATGCAACCCACTGAGTTATCCTTGCAACATGTAGGCTTTAGTTAGCTTGTGTGACTCCATTTTGTATTTCGCAATGACTAGAAGACTGCTTGGGCTGTGCTCGCACTAGGCCTTATTTCTCTTCTTGCTTACCTCAGCAAAACACTGTACTTCATTATTATTTTCTCTCCTGCTCAAGGCCGTAACCCAACTTGTTAATGAACTGATATTCTTTCTCTGCATTCCAATCTCAATGTGTAGCTCTGCTCCCACGTTGGGAGACGCCAAAACTGTGGCCTTGGAGTACTGATAGTGCGCCCATCTGGCAGGTGTTAGCTCATCTCTCTGTACCTCCTTTGTTCATGCCCGGCTCAAGCCGGTAACTTTTCATTAGAGGCGTGGCCGAAGACTACAAAAAAGAGTTTAATATGTATTAGCGTACCCTGGGGCGTCAGTCCCATCGGCAGACATCTTAGGGTGAAGGCCTGACTGGGCTCCTCTGCAGAGTATATACTGAATAAAGTAAGTTTGCATTCTCTACAGTCTGACCGACTCTTTATTTTGGGGAAGGTGTAGCAGGTGGTTGTATATAAATCCGCGTGGCCTTAGAGGGCCCCCTCCTTCAGAGTTAGAGAATTCACTGTGTGGTGTGGCTTTCTGAAGGAAATGAGGGTGTTATGATGCTTTCATGCTCCTTAAGGCAGATATCAATGTAAGCCTGAGGCTGATCAAAAAAGTTGGTTGTAGCATATTGTAACAAAGAAATTAAAGCAATGAGAACCACAAAGGAGTGACATAAATGTTCCACAAAATACTCTGGGATGAAAGCTGTGTATTTGCAGAAATCGCTGAGATGACTTCACTACTTAATCTCCTCAAACGGGAGAAATCTCAGCATTAATATCAGTTTCAATAAGGAATGTCACCAAGTCAAACATAACATTATCTTTGGGGGAGGAGGAGCCTAGCGCGCATCCAAGATGGTCGCGTGAGCACAGGGCTCCCCGGACCCTCGCTGCTCCTCGGAATTTATCCTGACATTATCCTGACTTGGTTTACGGAATCTTGAAGGCGAATTCTGGCTGAACGTGGACCTTCTTTCAGAAACCGAATCGGACCTGGGAATCCTGATCTACGATGGCTGGAACTTTCGAGGCCCAATCGATGGCTGGGCCCGGTGCGAGGGTGACCTGTGGAACCGGGGCGTAATTGAACAACAGCGGCAGCGGAACTGTGCCAGTGGCCGCTCCATTACTTTCGGTTTCACTTTTGGATCCCTGAGGGGCTGGACATCGTCACTGCTTGGAGCGGCTGGGTGTTTCTCCCTGCTGGATGCCCTTGTCTCGGCCTGCCGCCGGTGGGCCAGTTGACTTTGGTTCCCTCGCCCGGCCGCAACACGGTATCTGGGGCGGCTTCTGACTGAGTGGCCGGTGCCCCCTTGACGCTTGGCCGGTGGTCCCCGTTGGTGAGCGTGGTTCTCATGGGTGGCAGGGGGGGCCCCGAGGGGCGTAAGACTAAGACATCCCTCCGCGGGGGTCCGGTCCAGACGAACAACATGGATCGCTATACTCAAGGAAGAGGGTCCCCTGGAGCGGCTGGTGCCCCCTCGGAGGAAGCTGGTGGTGGCCCGTCCATGTCTTCGGATCCGTCCCTGCAGGACATTATGGGCGCCATTAACGGCATCAAGGAGACTATTGCTACGCAATACGAGGCCTTGGCCCGTAAAATCGACACGGTGGCTATTGATGTCGCACTGATTCGGGCGGATCTCTCCAAGACCAACGAGAGGGTTCAATCGCTTGACGTGCGGACGTCCACCCTGGTTGCGGATGTGTCGGACCAGCGGGCCACTCTTGGCGACCTCAAGTCGGTCAACGATCAGATGGCCCGGCGGCTGGAGGACTTTGAGGGACGGGCCCGCCGCAATAACATCCGCGTCATAGGCGTCCCGGAGACCTCCGACAACCACCCGGTGGATCTCTTGGTGGAGGAGCTCATCCTCAAGCATCTTGCCCCCGCCGGCCTGAGTAAGTTCTTTGCTGTGGAGCGGGCCCATCGAGTTCCGGGCGGTCGGCCGCGGCCGGGGGCTCCCCCGAGGCCCATTGTTGCCAAACTTTTCTACTACAGAGACCGAGATGTGATTTTGCAGGCCTCGCGGGCACATGGCCCGGTCCGCCATGAGAATGCGTCTATTAACTTTTTCCCGGACTTCACCCAACTTGTCCAGAAACAGAGGATGGGCTTTCAGGGGGTGAAGCGTCGCCTCCGCGACCTGGGTCTCAAGTACTCCATGCTTTTTCCTGCTAAGCTCCGAGTGGAGCATGACGATCGGACAACCTTTTTTGACTCTCCCGCGACTGTGAGTGACTGGCTTGACTCGCTGCCGGGCCGCGGGGACCGGCCTGGGCCCTCTGCTGGAACCGAGGGTGGCGGGTCTCCCTCGGAGTGACTTTGGTCCTTGACTTTGCCATTTTGTACTGTTCGGCTGGGTTCAACTTCCCTTGTGCATTTTGTTTCATCATGATCAATGTGGAGGGCGGTTGGGGACGGGTCCCTCTCCTCCTCCGGGGTCTTTCCGTAGAAAGGGGTTTATGGGGCGACAGGCACACTGCAAGTTGGGGTGGTTTTTCGGGTCGCAGGGGTGCAGGGTGGGGGGAGTTGGAAGTTGGGGGGGGTTGGGGGGTTTTGATTTGTGTGTTTTGTTTTTAATGCGAGGTCTTTGTTCTGTTCCAATTTCGGCGTTGCGCTATCTGCTGGGGGACCCTTGATCGATTGGAGGGGATGGGGGGGGACGGGTTGAGGTTGATGTCATGGAACGTCAACGGATTGGGGGACCGTATCAAACGGGGTGTTGTGCTGCAGTATTTGCGACGTATGTCTCCTGATGTGGTGTTTTTACAGGAGACGCATCTGGTGGGTAACGTTTGTCATGCCATGAACAGGGGGGGTACCGACTTGTTGCCCATTCTGGTTTCACCACTGGCTCTAGAGGGGTTGGCATTCTCCTGCGCTCTTCACTTCCGCTGGAGATCACCAGGGTAGTCCCGGACGATAGAGGGCGCTATGTGGCTTTGAGTGGGCGGTGGGAGGGGCAGTCCCTTTCCTTGGTCTCTGTCTATGTTCCCCCGGGCCTCCAGAACTCCACCTTTTCAGACTTGGGTCGAATGCTGCTTGAGCTTCCTGACAGTCTTCTGCTTATGGGTGGGGATTTCAATTCGGTAGTCTCGGGCGACCGGGACCGCCACCCACCCAGGGCCCTCCCTGCTGCGCAGGCGTGGCTTGGCGGATTCTTGGAGACCTTCGGTCTGGTCGATTGCTGGAGGTTAATGCACCCTACACAGTGTCAGTACACCTTTCACTCTGGGGCGCATGGGAGTCTCTCCAGATTGGATTATTTTCTTATGCCCGCGGCCCAGACTGCCCGGATTCGAGAGGTTAAGCATCTGGCCCGGGGTATTTCTGATCATTCCCCACTGTGGTTGCTTTTCGACACTGGGACGCGGTCTGCTGGGCGGATCGCTCCTATTAACCCTTGGTACCTGCGGAACCCCACGATCCGCTATAGCCTGGTCAAGTCGATTGACCAATATTTCCTTGAGAATGATGGGTCGGTTATGTCTGCAGTGTCCCTGTGGGAAGCTTTTAAGGCAGTACTCCGTGGGCAGGCTCTATCCCAGATTGTGGCGGCTAAGAAGGTTAAGATGGAGGCTGTGGTGAAGCTGGAGACCGACATCTTGGGGTTGGAGGCGGCCTTGGAGACGGGTGTCACTCCGGATGGGCTACATGCCCTCAGCCTGAAGCAGTTTGAGTATAAGTCCCTTGTCACTGACGCTGCCAGGACCATGTATAGGGAGCAGCAGGGTAGGTTGTATGATGCTGGAGACAAGGCTGGTAAATTGATTGCTTGGCTGGATAGGAGGGAGAGAGTGAATCGTGTGGTCCCTGAGCTCCGGGTTGCGGATGAAGTGTGTGTGACTGCGCCTGGTGAGATTGTGGAGTGCTTTGCTGACCACCTCCGGGCGGTGTATTCCCCGGTGTCTGATAGAGATGAAGACGACTCTCGTCTTCTACTACGGGATATTGTCCTGCCCGGCTTATCCGTCGAGGACCATGATCGGTTGGATGCCCCCTTGGCCGTCGATAAGATTGCTACTGCGATTAGCTCCCTTCGCTCGGGCAAAGCCATGGGCCCCAATGGCCTGCCGATCGAACTATACAAACTACGCCCGGATAAAATCGCGCCCTTCCTTCGTTGTATGTTTCAGGAGTCGAACGAGAGGGGTTCCCTTCCCGCCGACCAGCGTCTGGCGACTATAGTCGTGATTCCTAAGGAGGGTAAACCACGTGACCGCTGTGCTTCATATAGGCCTATCTCCCTCTTAAACGCAGAACCTAAAATCCTGGCTAAAGTCCTCGCCAACCGCTTGCTGAGCGTTATCTGTGATCTGATTCATCCGGATCAATGCGGCTTCATCCCTCACCGTAATACCGCTCTCAATCTGCGGCGTCTGCACGGCGTCCTAGCTAGGGCGAAATACTTTTCTGAACCAGCCGTAGTGGTTTCCTTGGACGCCACCATGGCCTTTGATACCATCGAGTGGCCATTCCTCTGGGCGGTCTTGGAGAAGTTTGGCTTTGGGGAGGGATTTCTTAGCTGGGTGAAGCTTCTTTATGCCGGACCAATGGCTCAGGTGGTTGTCAATGGGCGGGCTTCCCGGCCGTTTGCTCTTGGGAGGGGCACTAGGCAGGGGTGCCCGTTGTCCCCTCTGCTTTTTGCTCTTGCCTTGGAGCCGCTCGCCGCCTGGCTCCGCTGGGAGCCCTCTATCAGGGGGATCCGGTGGGCCCCGGGCTTCGAGGATCGGGTCTCGCTGTACGCGGATGATATTCTTCTGTACCTCACCTCGCCACGACAGTCGCTTAATGTTCTATTTGATGTCCTCACTTCCTTCGGGAAAAACTCGGGTTTGATAATTAACTGGTCCAAATCTTGCGTGTACCCTATCTCTGGTGGCCCTCCCATTTTGCCGCCTCTACTTCCTATCCAAACGTCCTCATCCGGCTTTAAGTACCTGGGGGTATATGTTTCGTTGGACCCGGCGGTCCGCTATGAGCAGAACCTCCTTTCTCCACTCCGACGTTTGAGGGTGGATACGGCTCGTTGGTGTAGGTTGCCCCTGTCTCCGCTTGGTCGCGCGGCCCTGTTTAAAATGATGTCCCTTCCCAGATTTCTTTACGCACTTCAGAACTCCTTTGATGTCATTCCGGTGGCCTACTTTCGGGAGGTGGAGAGTCTGCAGAGGAGACTGGTCTGGGACGGGCGGGCGCGTATCGCTCTGGCAAAGCTTACTCTCCCCTGGTATGACGGGGGCATCGCGCTTCCTGACATTAGACGGTACTATTGGGCCTCCCAACTGTCGGCAATTAACCATGCCACGTACGCCCCGGGTCTGAACCCGGCGTATGAGATGGATAAATTCCTGCTTCCCGGCGGTAATTATAATAGAGCGCTTTACTCCCGATCTGCTGGTAGGACCCTCACGGGCCCTACCAAGATTGCGGTACGGGTGTGGAAGGCGGCGAATGTAGCGATGGGCTGGAGTGAGCGTTTAACGTGTGCTACTCCCTTGTTTGCCTCAGACCGCCTGGGGAGCCTCTGGACGACGAAAGGCTTTGAGCACTGGGACACGATCGGCATTAGCAGAGTGGGAGATCTGTGGGTTAAAGGCGCGGTCAAGACCTTCGCGGCGCTCCGGAGTGAATATGAGCTTAGTGAGAGGGAGTTTTTCCGCTACGCTCAGGTTCGGCATGCCCTGCTCTCGGTTTTTGGGGAGGGGTCCACGGTCCCTGTTCCTTCGCCCCTCGAGGACCGCATACTCGACGGTCACGTTCCCGATAGTACTATCTCTTTGATCTATAAAAAATTGATCAATAATCGGGCTGACCTCTTGGTGCGTCTACGGGAGGCATGGACGGGGGATGGGGTTGAGTTGGACGACGAGGACTGGCAGTCCGCGCTGTCATCTCCTAAGGAGGTTGCCATCCCGGCCCGCCTCCGTTTGGTGCAGCTTAAGATCCTCCATCGCGTTTACGTGACGGGTCCCCGATTGGTCTCGATGGGGTTTTCTGAGGACGGGCTCTGTAAACGTGGCTGTGGGCACAGTGCCACCTTTCTCCACATCCTGTGGGAGTGCCGCGAGGTGGTGAAATACTGGCGTCAGGTGCATGAGGTTATGAGCCGAGTCACCGGGGTCTCGCTTTTGCCGGCGGTGCGTCGTTGTGTTCTGAATGTGTGGGAGCCCAATGATTATAACGCGGCCCAGACTCGGTGGGCGGCCCTGGGGAACATGATAGCAAAGAGGGACATAGCGCAGCTTTGGGGTTCGCAGCGGCCCCCCACCGTGTCTGTCTGGAAGGAGAACATGGACTGGTGCATGTTCAGGGAAAAGACTGTGTATGTGGCTCGTGGTAAACCCGGGGCTTGGAGCAGAATTTGGGGGCAGTGGAATGTGTATCGTGGTAGTATTTGTGCTCCCCCCCTGGTGGAAACGTCTGAGGTAGCCTTGTCCCCCTGATCCTTGATGGTTCCTTAATTGTCTGGCACATCTGAGTATAGTTTTGGTATTCCCGTTTCTCCTCCCCACCCCTACCTCTTTGTTCCCCTTCTTCTTGACTGCCATCGGGTGGTCGGATATGGAAGTGCCCCTGCTGTGGCCCGACGCCCATCTCTTGTTTTCTTGCCTCGCTTTTGTTTTAAGTTGTTAAAAAAAAAATAAAAAAATAAAAAAAACATTATCTTTGGGCATTAATCCTTGACGGAGCAGTTATAAAGTGTCCTCACCAGCGTGGATTCAAAACAGTCCTCTAG
The DNA here is from genome assembly GCF_964204655.1 of Triturus cristatus. Taxonomy (NCBI): domain Eukaryota; kingdom Metazoa; phylum Chordata; class Amphibia; order Caudata; family Salamandridae; genus Triturus; species Triturus cristatus. Next base: position 1,206,944,683 of record NC_140590.1, read on the forward strand.
AAGATGCAATATTGACTTTAGCAGCAACTAGTGGGATATTAGACTGCTAACCTAAATGCTGTTTAGTAAAGCAGATGAATATAGAGAGGCATGTGAGAAATGGCAGGCACTTAGCAAGTCTGACTCATTAACTGGACCACCAAAAATTATTTAGATGTGACGCAACTTGAGTGCAAGAGAGAAAGTGGATCCAGAGCAACATCACTGTATCCCAAAAAGATCCACAAAGAGACAAGCAAAAGAACAGAGCACAATAGTTATCTTTCAACACCTCAGATGAATGGACAGCTTAGCGAAAATCACCCAATGAAGGACATTCTGCTAAGCCGCATTCGATCCCTATTTTCACCCTATACCACCTATTCAGGAACCCTCCCCCTAGCCTGCCGCTAATTGCAAGACCTAAAGAGCCCAAAATAATACAGAATCTGGCAATAACTCTAATTTACTAAGACTGCAGAAAGGCCGGAACAAGGGTGATGGTGCTAGAGAACAGGAGCTTGCCCAAAATTCTGTCTTCATGATCTGAGAGCTTGGTAATAAAGATCAGAAAAAAGATATAGGCTAGAAGGTACAGAGCTCACCTCCTAAAAAGCAGAGCTGACTTGACAGAAATGATTAAACCGTCTTCTTTCCAGCAAGATGGTGGCAAATCAAATAATCATGAAATGCAGAATCAGACAATCTGAGAGAACAGCTGCAGGGAATGACTATGTGCCTCTCTTTAATCACAGCAGCTTACACAGGTTATGGTCAGCAAAACAAGCCTGATGGGAAACATTCACAAAGAGACAAGCAAAATAACAGAATGCAACTGTAGGGCTATCAGCATCTTGGTAAAATGGAAAAATCAGCAACAATCCACAAAACCCAAAATAGCCTGATGAAGTAAATGCTGCTAAGCCTGATTTGATCCCAATTTCCACTCTGTACCCACTCTTTGGGAACTCTCAAAATAGCCTCCCATTAGACGCAACACCTAAAGATCCCATAACATTACCAAGACTGGGTGACAGCTCTAATTTACCAAGACTGCAGAACTGGCGGAAGGTGAAGGCACTATAGGACAAGTGCGTGCCCAATAATTCTGCCCTCATGAACTGAGATATTGGTAATAAAGTTCAACAATAAAGATAGAAGCTAGAAGATACAGGATCAATTCCTAAAACGCTCAGTTGGCTTGGTAGACAGGATTAAAACATTTTCTTCTTTGCAGCAACATGGTGGCAAGTCAAATGATCATGATATTCAAAGTCAGTTTTGAGGGAACAGGGGTAGAGAATGACTCTCTCGAAGCCCAGCAGCTTTTACAGGTGATGGTTCTCAAAACAAGTTTGATAAGAGACAGTTCTCCATGAAAGTATCCACAGCCACACATGAACTATAACATACTGTTTCATTTATTAGGTGCAATCTTAAAGGATGTTAGAGATAAGAGACCCTTGAGTAGCTGATTCTACTCTAAAAATCACGATCGAGAGTATAGACAACAGGTTGGGGGATATATCCCACAGATTGGCAGAGTTAGGGAAAAATCTCTCAGATGGTGAAGAACAGCAACAGGGAACAGCTTCATTTGTAGTGCCCTCGACCAATGAACTCGTGCAAATTATGAAACAGGACGATTGTGAAAGATAATTCCAGGAGGTCAAAGTTCATTTTAGGTCTATTTTACATTGCATTCCTCTTGAGAGATGCGTTCCAGAAACACAGAGTTAATAAAAGATCTTGGGGGCATATCAACAAGGGCTTTATCTCTGCTTTTTTGGCTTTAAAAGCCAAAAAAGCAGAGATAAAACTAGCGCCCTATCAACAACGGGGTGCTAACATGCAAATTTGCATGTTAGCACCCTTTTACTCTACGCTTCCCCTTGCATCTCTAATGAGATGCAAAGGGGGCGTTCCAGAGTAAAATAATAGGAGAAATGTCGCTAAGCGACATTTCTCCTATTATCAAGAATGTCGCTAACCCTGTTAGAGACAAAAAAAGCAGCGCTAACCGCGGTTAACGCTGCTTTTTTACGTCTGGTATTTTTCTGACTTAGCCATGATATCCTATGGAAGGAGGATATCATGGCTAAGTTTGCCTGTCCCTATCAACAAGGTAATGTGTGATTATCGCTGGGTTTCCAGCGATAATCTCACGTTAGCCTGTTAGCGTGAGAATTTGTATCGCTATTGAGATAAGCGTTGCTAATAGCACGCTATCTCAGCGATAAAAATTCACGCTAGCCGGCGATAATTATCCTAGCGCTAAGTGCGCTTAGAGATAATTATCGCCGGTTGTTGTTGATATGCCCCTTGGTAAGTAGTACCTTCTCCCGGATTCCCATGGGGACTTAACAATCACAGTCTTCTCCGCGTACAATAATAATAACCAAGCAGCCGGCCAAATGGGAAAAGATCTCATCTGCCTGGGAGGTGTTTAGGGCGGGAACAGGATAAACGTTACAAGGAAGCATGATAATTACAAGACAGACCAAGGACTGAAGGAGTGCGAATTTGAATATATGTATTGTGTAATTGTTCCTCCTATGTGCCCGAACGGCATTACTCTGTGTCTAAAGTATTGTAATGATGTACCAATGCATGGTTTAATAAAAATAAATTAAAAAATATATATTAATGATAATAACCAAGCAGCCTCCAAACTGGGAGTGTAGAAACATTTTCCATCTGCGGATGCCACACCTAGAGGGGTAGTTATTCGTTTTTCAAGAGCACCCGATTTTAAGTTCCATAAGATTGAAGTGGATAGTAAAGTTTGAATAATTTAGGGAGCCTGTTCAGAAGACTAACAACTTCTTTTGCAAATATTTATAACCTGGTACAAGACGATGCAAAGCTCTCAAGCTACATTCGAGGGTCCCTGATACTTCTGAAGGGTGAACTAATCATGGGAAACAATTTTCTTTGTATTATGTCAACAAGTTTGGATTTGTCAACCAGAAATAGAAAGCAGAAAGAAATCCAGGTTTTGAAGATAAAAAAACCTTAATTTCGAAGGTGATAAATTGGTTAAAGGTGCATCTGGGATTGGTTGATCCCCGAAGGCAGGCCAATCCTGAAACCAGAGATTGTATATGTACCATTCTTTTAGATTTAAGGCAGCTGCTAAACTAGATTTTGTGAATCCAGGTAATTGAGTAAATTATAATTCTAGGAGGAAATTAGAGAATTATAACGGGATGGCATTTGAACAAACTGTTTTAGACCAAATGGTTGTGGAAAAACCAGTGTATTCATCATGTCATATTTTAAATTAAATACAGGAACTGCAGATCAACAATTCCCTGAGATGCTTTTAAAGCAACCCTTTCAGAATTAATTATTTCCTTTATCATTGCAAAAACAAAATAAATGTTTAGTACTAAATTGGTGCAAAACAGCAACAAGGCAATGGATGAAATGCTTGAATCAATCTCAGTCACTGGCTATCGCATGGGGCCACATCCCAATCCATCCCAATCCCTCGTTTCTTGCTCACCATGTCACCTCAGTTTGGACCCAACTATATGCTAATCAGTCTGACCCTGCTGCAATGGGAACAGTCCAGACCAAACTGCTATGCCAGGTCCACTCTGAACTGGAATACAAGCAACCTGGGACTGGTTTGGCCCTTAGTATGGACTCCTCAGCCAGGTACAACTTGGTTCTAGTGACACAGAGAGCACAGGATCCATGGCTATGCATAACCGAGGCACTTAGGGTGTCAACTGCAACAGCAACAAGTTGATGGATGGAATGCTTGAATTAATCTCAGCGGCTGGCAATCACTCGGGCTGCATCCCATTCAATCATTTTTCGCCCACCATGCCACCCCAGTGGCGCAAAATGCCAATCCAGATCCTCCCTGAAACAGAATACTTGCAACCTAGGACTGACATTGCCCTTATTAAGGGCTCTTCAGCCAGGTATAGCTTGATTCCATTGGCACAGTGAGCATTGAACCCACGTTTGCGCATACCTGTGGCACATATGATGTCAATTCAAAAAATATCAAAGTGACGGATGGATACATGAATTAATCTCAGCCACTGGTAATTGCTCGGGCCGCATCCCAATCCATTGTTTTTCACCCACCATGCCACCTCAGTTTGGACTCAGTTGCCTCCCAACGCCTCCCCTGAGAAGGCGTAGCATTTTGACGCATTCCCAGGTTTTTGAAAGGTTGTAAATCTGGGAATGCGACAAAAGCCATGGGTGTTACGTGGGAACACCCACAGCAACACCCATGTCACACCCCTTTCATGCGTAAAATGGGGCCATATTTACCAGGACACGTAAAGCTACGCAGGGTGGCTTTACGTGTCCTTGAAAATATGGGGCAGCAAAATGTGCCGCCGGTGACTCACAAAAAGTGACGCACCGGAGGCGCAAGGAGCTTGCAAATATACCACATCATGTTTAGCGGAACAAACGGTTTAAATGTACTATATCAAATATTAAAATTAAAATTGATGGAAATGGTGCAGAGTGATTAACATGCACATGTAAAAAAGATGGAGGAAATTTCACCTGTAATATTGCAAGTGAAGAGAGGTGGTAAGCACATTTTGTTATCTCAAAGGAAACGAAATGCAACAGAGTGTGTGTAGGACAGGCAAAGCAGTTCCTCGAATGTGATAACGTGTGCTTGAGCTAAGAATGAATGTTATTTGTTTCTAAAAGCACAGCTAAAGCATGTCCTTGAAGTTAATTTTTTGGCATAGTAAAGTTGAAAATAAAACTTAGATTGTGGGTATGGTGCAATCGCAAATATTGTTTAAAGCTGTCTAATATAACAAATGAAAACAAACACAAGGAGGTGATGGACGGAGCGCTGACACTCATCCCCAGTCACTATTAGATCTGGGTTAAATCCATCATCGTTCTTTAGCTCACTTTGTCAATCCAGTTCAGACCCAGCCATATACAAATCAGTCTTGACCCTGTTCCTCACGGGAACAGTCCTGCCTGAACAGTCAAGCTAGGTCATCACTGGACCAGTAACACGCATTGTGGGACCGGTTTAGGGGTAACACCCTTCATCAGCCAGGCTAGCTTGAATCCAGTGGCAAAATGAGCAAGGGACCCATGTCTGGGCATACCCTGCCAACATAGGACGAACAAAGCAAACACAAAAACATGATGGACAGAGCACAACAAATTAAAAACAGCATTGTCCGATGTGGAATAAAGGTAAATTTAAAGCTGAATGTAAATGTTACCCTCCAGGTCACTTTTTGGACACCCACAAGCTCAAATAAGTGAATGGTAACATTTTCCCATTTACCTTTTTGCAGTTACAACTATTGTTTAAAGCTGTCTAACCTAAGGATCAATGGTAGCCTTGTTCGAGGGGAATACAGCGTATGTTGTGTGTGAGGTCCAGTCACAAATATTGTTCAAGCCACAGATGGCGAGTGGAGGGGCACTAATCAAAGATAATTAATCTGATGTAATGTCTTTAAACATTTGCAAAATTCCAATAAATAGGGTCATACTTTCCCAGGAGGCATCATCTGCACCCACCTTTAAAGCACATGAAAGTTAAAAGTGATGGAGAGGTTGGAGAGGCATCAATATATTGAGAGATTTGTGGTAGATATTGTAATTGTGGTCCTATTATTAATATATGTTTGCTTAAACTTTGTATATTTTAAGGCAACAAGGGGACCCAAGTAAAGTCAGCCAGGGACCTTGGGATTCAATTATTTTAAACTACATTGGTCCCTAGGAAATTAGGGATGAGGACACATAAATGAATATAGACCCAATCAGTACTATATTGGTCAGAGGTCCAGTATTTAATATTTAACAATTCTTAAAAATATGTACAAACAAAAATACAGAGAGTGGGACACAAGCCTGCATCCTACTACAAAAACAGGAACAAACAGTTAGGAAACACACAAGGAGGCTCAGGCAAAAGCTCACGGTTTGTTACATAAGAAATTCTCGATGTGATAAACAAATCGCAAGGAACACCTTTATATAGTAAAATGATAGAATTTCTAGTGACGTATAAGGTGTTTTAAGGTGTCGACGGCGTTTCGATCCATGTAGAAAATGCATGGATCATCATCAGGACATTTATAATAAGCATGCCTGTGTAAATTTGCCTTAAATAATTATAAGGTTCATGTGTGATGACAAAGGTTGAGATGTAGAATCAGGACTGCAAACAGCGTACATCTACATATAAGTCCGGGGGACAGAAGACCTCATTGAACCATACCGGTGGCACAGGGTCAAGACTGATTTGCATATGGCTGGGTCCAAACTGGAATGGCATGGTGAACAAAAACTATGGATTTAGGCCCAGATCTCTGTACTGGGGTGAATGTATGACATTTTCTCTGCATTCTGTCCATCAGTAGTTCTTTTTGCATTTGTCACCCCGAATGGGACGGGTATGCTCAGACGTGAGTCCTGTGCTCTCCATGCCACTGGAATCAAGCTATCCTGGCTGAAGAGGGATGAAACCCCGAAACCGGTCCTAGGATGCTTGTTTCCAGTCCAGGGAGGACCTGGCCTGGCAGTTCGGGCTGGACTGTTCGCATTGGGCACAGAGTGAAGACTGATTTGCATATGGCTGGGTCCAAACTGGAATGGCATGGTGAGCAAGAAAACAATGGATTTAGGCCCAAATTTCTGTACTGGGGTGACTGTATGACATTGTTCTGCATTCTGTCCATCAATAGTTCTTTTTGCATACTGAATTAATAACAAACTGCTGTTGTGCTCATCTCTATATTAGACTAACTGCGCCACCATGTGGCAGACTGTCATAAGCACCGATGTTGACAATTAAGTCCTGGTGCCGAGCCCGGAAACCACCGGCCCAAATTAAGCACTGGAAGCTGGCTCCTCTGTGTATTTCTTCTTTGCAGAAAGTGTACTTGCACGAAGGCTGGACAGAAAACAAGCACTATAGCGCTGTTTGTTGAAAAAGAAAAGAAAAAAGGAAAAAATGAGAGGACAGAGGGCCGAGACAACAGATAGAGGCCATGTGAGTCTGTGCTAGACAGCTGCACTGTGGATTGGTTATACACGAACCCAGAGAAATTCTATAAGCATCTACACAGAAAATCAGACAGGAACATCTTCCACAGAAAAGGAACTTACATTTCAGAAACCTTAATGTCTTTATTACTTTAGAATTCATAAAGCATTAGAGAAAACAAAATCATATGGTTAGTCAATTCAAAAGAACATCAAAAATAATCCAGAAATCATTGAGAGATGTAATTTAAGGTTGCACAATGCGTCATGCAGGTTAATACAATAGGCTTCGGAGGTTGTCCACTGGAACTGAAGGGTCCTTGTAATATGTTTCAAATCCAAGAACATAATGAGTATAGTGTACAGTGACAACATAAGCCCTATTCAGGGCATTCAAAAGAAACCCTTCAACACTTTTCCAGCTTAGGTGGAATCTGTTGCAGCTTTCCTTCTTGCGAGGAAGCAGAAGGGGGCAGGCAGAGGAGTGAGAAAAAGGAGAGGGGGTAGGAATAGGGGGAATGAACACGGTACACAATGAAATGCTGCAACTTCTGATGAGAAACAGAGGCCTTTCTCTATTCATTTGTGGCCTAGTTATCCTAACTAAAAAACCAAGGGGCAGATTTACCAACGAATGATGTTGCCGTTGCGCCAGGCAAGGGAGTGCAAGAGCGAAGCAACTACTAAGTCAGATTTATCAAGCTACGCAAGGCTAACTTGCGTGACCGTGTGTGGCTTGTTAAATCTAGAGTAACATAATGTGGTGCAAATCGCTGCTTTGCATTACTCTGCCCCAGGGAGACGTTCAATGGGTGAAGCATGGGTGTTCCTACGCATCCACCCATGGATTTTGGTGCATTACCAGATTTACTGTTATTGGTAGACCTGCGAATACGTCAAAATGCTATGCCTCCCTATGCGAGGCGTAATTAGGAGAAATAGCTTTATTTCTCCTTGTTTTTCCTCTTTCTCATACTGCAGCACACGTAAAAAGAAGAAAATGCATCAGAGGATTGTTTTTGTGCAGGAAGGTGCCCCGTCCTGCACAAAAACAATCCTGTCTCTAATGCAATGCTGGCACCCTTGCACCAGCGCAAGGAAAGGACAGGCATGTGCCCTATGATGTTAAGTGTGGCGCATTCGTGCCAGTTCAGGCAGTGCAGCAAGGTGGCGAGCTGCATTGCGCTGTGTGAAAAAATGAAAAATTGGGGCCTAAATAAGCACAATATATTTTTCTTAAGTTCTGCCCTGACACCGATTTAACATCACCTGGAAGAAGCTTTGGGCCTCATATGCTTACTAGCCTGCCCCCAATTCACTTAATCTCCCAGTGTATCCCGACAGAAGGAGTATGTGAAATGTGAAGTCCACAATTTTGAATTCCAGTTAGGATGTCTTAGGGCCTGATTTAGAAGTCGGTGAAGGAGAACACTCCGTCACAAACATGACGTATATCCCGTCCGCCATATTTCGATCACATTCTAGCCTATGGGGATCGTAATACGGCAGACGGGATATCCGACACGGTTGTGACAGAGTATTCCATCCACCTAGATCTAAATAAGGCCCTTCGTTTTCTATCCTTGCAAAATGAGTTAAAAAATCTTAGCTTTGTGAAAAGCCGGTATATGAAAAACAAGTTAGATCTAAAAGTGCAAAACATAAATACAACCTTAATTCTAAACTCATATCCATCCTTAAGCAGAAAACTTAGCTGACAAATTGGCCAGTGTGTTAGCGGTGTATGGCAGGACACAAGATTAGGGTGTGTGGTGTTTTACAATGACAATAGGTATGAAAGAATGGTGTTTGGTGTGTATATGGTATGGTTCCAGGTATGGAGTTATTGGGGCAGATTTACAAGCCCCCTGGGCCACCAGTACATCACTTTTTGTGACGTACTGGTAGCGTATTTGACTGCTGCATATTTACAAGGACTGGAAAAGCCACCCTGCGTGACTTTTCCTGTCCTTGTAAATATGGCCCTTTACACGCAGCACTTTGCTTGAAAGGGGCGTTCAATGGGTGTTGCTGTGGGTGTTCCCACGCAACACCCATGGAGCAAGACATATTTCCAGATTTACGAGGAATTGTAAATCTGGAAATGCGTCTGAATGCTACGCCTCCCCAGGGGAGGTGTAGGGAGATGCAACAAGGAGAAATGTTTTCATTTCTCCTCATTTTCTCGTCTTTCCATGCGTGCTGCATTTTTACAGCATGCATTGAAAGAGGAAAATGCCTGTAGTGATTGTTTTTGTGCAAGGTACCCCTTCCTGCACAAAAACAATCTCCCCATGACGCAGGCATCCTTGCATCATGGTGCAAGGGTGCCTGCGCCGGCACATGACAGCTGTTTGTGCGCCAGCGCAGGGGAGAGCACAGAAATGCGACATAGTATTGTAAATATGTCGCATTCCTGTGTTTTGGAAGTGCCGCAGCGTGGCACAGCCAAACAGCTTGCATTGCCGCACCGATGCACTTCCTCGTAAATCTGCCCCATGGTGTTTAGGGTTAGTATAGGATGCCCGCTTTTCAGCACTGTATAATGTACCTGCATGGTAGCCCTAATATTTTAATCTGGGCTCCACCCGGTATGATTAAAACAGAAAAGGTTAGGAAGACACAGGGCTCTAGTTACCCATACTTCCTCTTAGGGTTAACATGTTTCTTCCACTTATGCTCCCAAATGCTGGGACTTTCTTCAGGACCGATCACACTAGCAAAATTCACACCTATTCCATACTGCTGACGTAACTGGTGAATTTGCCATAGATATGTCAACCACACCTAAACCACCTACTTGGTTTCCATAAATCTGCATATTTATATAAGATGCAGACACAAACTGGCGCATCTCTCTTTCGTCCACCTATGGAGCACTAGTAAATGCCTTAATATATACTTAACTTTTCTCATCTTTAATCATACGGCTGGTGCCCAGATTAAAACATTAGGGCTAGCAGGCAGGTATTTTTAAAGAGTAAACTTACCCTCACTCACTATACTATTCCTTTTCCAAAATGTGCTCCAGTGCATCTCACAGGTTGTAGCACGCCCTGTTCCACAACAGAATGGGAAGGAACTCTATATGATGAAGCATGCCACCAAGGGGTAACCCTGGTGGGTGAGAGTTCTATAAAGCAAAATGACTGTTTACCCTTAGAATGACAGGAGAGTTCTTAGATTGTTCCAATTGAGTTGGGCTCTATAGTTTGTGTAAAGTTTCACATTCATATACCATAAAATTAATTAGTAATTGGTTGTACATTAACACATAACACATTTATATCCTATAATAGCAAACAACAGAAATTTTAAAACACATAAATGGGACAATCTACAAGTTACGTGACTTAGGATATGAAGGCCAAGTGAACATTTCTAAAACAATGCAATGCCATAAGTGCAATCACACTTGCATACATTGAGACATCTTGAGTATTGTTCTCATAGCAAGACCCTGAGGGCCTGAATTAATGTACGCCAGTCTTTCCTCTGTACATCAGGGAGGTGGAAAACATTACATCCACTACCTTGACAGACAGGAGACCCCCATATATTTAGAGCTCACCTCTAGAGGAACCACTGTCCCTGTGGTATCCCTGAAGCCACTGTCGGTTTTGATGGCCGTCCACTGAACATTTTGTTTTTCAAAAACAAATTTCCAAAGTTAATGCTTGTTTTTTAAAAACAACAAACTAATGGCCCCCACACTGAGGGAGTTTTCTTAATTTTCTTTTTATCACCACGTTTCTATAGTGGTGGTGGACAGAAAAAAGGGACGTCAGACCATCAGCCCTAAATAGGGTGACCTATGTCAGCGCTCTGTTAGGCCATCTGAGTAAGCTATTCATAATCAGAGCCAACAGGAGCACAGCTGATGGAACTTGTCAGTCTGACTTACTCTACATAGGGCAGGTGGACAGAGACTTTGTCCCACAAGGAACTCTGTCATGTTTTTAAAGCAATAACCTGTCCAACAAACTCTGAATCAGGACCTAATTCTCTTGCAATTAGAATAATGACCAAATCTTGCAATTTAAAATTAGTTATGAAGGACAGGACTGCAGCAAATCAATTGTCCCCAGTGACAAAGGAAATCTCTGTTATGTACAGTGGATCCTTTGGTCTTTAACTGCGAATCATCAGTTTAGCCTTATAGTAATGTGCATTCTTGATTGTGTGCAGAATGTAGCTACTGAGTCTCAATCTGTAAGGTGTTTCATAGGCTGCATGTGAGGATATTAATCATAAATTGTTTTCTTTACAAACAAATTGTAGCCAAAAGATCAACCCCAAAAACATTGTAAAGTCAAGTCTATAAAAGTATTTATAGATTTACTATTTTTAGCTCCACATCTACATCCTTCATTTACTCTTACCTCTATACATTTAGCTTCACAAACGTTTTGTAGTCAATATATTCTGACTACAACATTTATGGTGCACAATGTTTAGAACTCAATATTCTGGTTCCATATCCTGTGATATTATGCACCCAGATTGTTAGTTCTCCAGTAGCTGCTGTTAAGCACAAGCATACATTTTTCTACATACATTGTAAAACTAGAACATACTTTAGTTCAGTATGAGTATTATTTTACCCATAGTAGAAACAATTTTGTTATGGTAATTAAGGTATTGCGAAAAAATGTATTATAAACACATCTATATGTACAAACTCACTAAATCATAAATACCCAAACATATTATAGTGAGTTATTGATTGCTACTGAACGAATTACACAAGTTGTATACTTGTCATACCTGTGGATATCTGCTGACCCCAAGAATTCTAGCCATAGGAAGGACTGCGGCAGATAGTAAATCACCAATGATAGCTGAAGGTTGTAACTTGGGGGCACAGCTGTAATTTGGGACAGTCGTTTGGTGACCTGATAGCAGCCACAAAGTCCCCTCAACAGCAGATGATTCAGAATAACAAGAGTCATAAATCTTGAATCCCAGGTCTATTTGGGGTAGAATTGTAGGATTCTTGTTAACTTCCTTCGTTGCAAAAACCATGGCGAGAACACATCGGTATGATTCCATGTGAATGCTAATAGAAGAAAAAATGCAACAAAGCTTTTATGAGGCACCTTCATATTATGCCATTACAAATCTAATGGGGTGAGTATCCTACATGTTACCATACTAGGAGGAATCAGTAAAGTCTGGGCAAGAGTTTCAACAGTGGTTCCATACTACTGCACACAAGGTCATTGCAGCCTGGTGTTTCACTTTAGAGGCCTGTGGGAAGAATGATGCAGATGGAGTGTGGAAGAAGAACAGGCGTGAGTAGGGTCACCTCTCATAATTTTTCTACTACTGCAGATATATCTTTATGTAATAACACATTGTCTTTATGCATGAGAAAGCTGCTAATTAAGTAATGGAGGCCAAGACGAAATAATTAGGCAGGGAGTCAGTTAATGCAATCCTTGGTATGAAGGTGACCCACATAGAAAGGTACTTAAAGACTAGGTAGTAATTACAGAGGATAAAAAGACATACTGACAATTACTGGAGTACTGAAGTCAGAGCTAACATCAACTGCAGAATTAAAACATGTAAGAAAAACACCTTCATCTTGAGCTAGATAATTGGGTTATAGCACATATTACATAGAATATAATTAGCTATTTAGAAGAATACTGCAACAGCAATCCTATTGTGTAGCAAAGAAACAAATCTTAGGGACAAAGTTTGAGTTTGACAGGCAGAATACTCTATCACAAACTCAGAAGGGTACTCTGTCTGCCAAACCCTCACTCCCATAACCCGATTTAGAGTCAGGTGGACCGTCAGTATGCCGATGATGAATCTCCAGTTAGCTCCATCAACAGAATACTTGCTCTGATAGAGTGCCATGCTAGGAGGCCATCAATGGAAACACAGGACACCATCCCTCCTATTTAGGATAGACGTTGTTATGTGATATTTTTCCTGTCCATCACCGCCAGGTAAAACCTGCCTGTGAGGGCCAGAAAAAAACCAATAATGACCACCACATCCTGCGAGAAAACTCCCAGGGTAAGGGGTCATTAGTTTTTTTTTCAATTACTTAAAACAACCTCCTGCCTTGAGATCTTGTTCTTAAAAAACAAAAAACTTTGGGAAACTTTGACAGCCAGCTGTCATGACTGATGGCACCGCCTGGTAAACGTTTCCTTCTCTGACAGGAATCATCATGATGGCACCTCCTAACATTGAAGGGAGATGTCTGTTAGGGTCGATGGACATCTCTCAAGTTTGGGGACAGGATGCCCTTCAGGGCGACATAGTACTTTACTGATGGACATTAAACTGTCTGTCAAACTCTAGATCATTAAAGAATACTACCAACAATGTACACAGAAGAATCAACTGGCATACAATGAATGACTTTAAATCATCCCTCCCAGCTCCAGCAAAACTGTCTCTAAACTCTATACGCCCTTAAGCAGAATTGTGTGTGGTATAAATACCTCATTTTAACTATCTGGCTTGACAGTTCAGGCTGGGCTGTTCATATTGTAGCCAGACCAAGGCTGATTTGCATATGGCTGCCTCTAATCTGAGGTAGTATTGTGGCAAAAAAGTGATGACCGGGATGCATCCATGAGTAATGTTCAGTGACCAAGAATAATTCAAGCATTCCAGCCACAATTTTTTGTATTTCTTATTGTGATACTATAAGTGCTACAGGTATGGCCAGATGTGGGTCCCGTGCTTACTGTGTCAATGGAACAAAGCAGCACACAACGGTAGAGACATACATAGGTCACAACTGGTCTTGGGTTGCTTGTGTTCCTGTTGAGAGAGAATCTGGCTTGGTAGTTTGGGTTGGACTGCTCTTATTGGAGCAGGACCAAGGCTGATTTGCATATGTCTGGGTCTACTCCGAATTGGCCAGGTGGGCAAAAAATGATGGACTGTGATGTGGCCAAGAGTAATTACCACTGGCTGAGAATAATTCAAGCATTCCACTGGTCACTTTTAGTCCATATTCTTCATTGTGATGGCCTAAGTGTTACAGGCATGCCGAGTCATGGGTCCCGTGCTCACTGTCCCACTGTCCCACTGGAACTAAGCTGCACCTGACTGAAGAGGCCTAAGTAGGCTGAAACCACTCTTGAGTTGCTTGTGTTCCAGTTTAGAGAGGACCTGACAAGACAGTTGGGCGGTAGGTTTCTTATTTGATGACCAGGAATCCACTTTATATTTTGGTGATGTGTATACTCCATTGCAATGGCAAGAGAGTATACACACTGCCAACATAATGATCTACCTGCCCAGTTTAATTGCAGGTGGATTATAGCTTTGGTTATGGTGGTGACTACTTTGTCACCAACATGGCCAAACCTCTCCGATGGCCCAACAGAGTAATGGCTACATGTCCACCCACTCAATCAGCATTGGAGGACATGCAGCTCTTTTTTTACTGTACATCACTGTTTGCAAACCCTAGTGGTGAGAAACAGCACAAAACAAATTAATGCTCCCCCACCATGGAAAATGACTCTGGTGAAGGGAGCATAACTTTTTTATTTTCAAAAAGAAAATCTTGTTTTAGGATTTGCTTTATACAATAAAAAAAACATGTACGGACACAGTTGTGCACCAAGGAGTTTCTTGCATTGATAGGAACAGTTGTGACTGCAGTTTTTGTCAATGCTTTTCAAATGACTGCCAGTTTGGCCCCAAGGCTGACTTGGATATGGTTGAGTCTAATCTGAAGTGGCATTAGGTGCAAAAACACAATGACCTGGCATGTGGACCTGACTAATTACTAATGGTTGGAATTAATTCAAGCTTTCCATCCATTACTTTTTTGCATTTTTTATTATGTTTATCTACAGAACTTCACATCTGAAATATTTGTCCATAATGGATAAAACCACAGGAGAATAAGGTTTTCTTAATAAAATCAAAAGTTAGGACTGAGTTGTGCCATGATTCCTTTCAGATTTTATCATGAGTGTTTTAGGCTAGAGTAAAAGCTTCGCCATAAAGTCTTCACAGCCTAAAATACCATTAGACATAGGATCATTGTGAATTTTGTCATAGGGTTTTTAGAGGCAGGGCCTCTATCCATTTCACAAAAATCATCAACACCTTTTTCTGATTTCACATATATGACTGTATGAGCAACCTGGCTTTACCTGGAAAAACACTTCCTACCATGTGCTTCTGATCTGCTCACCTTGTGACCTGAAGATGTTCAATGATCAAAATTAATTTCATTGTAGCTCAGGAGGAAAACATTTTCAATTTGGTTGGCTTTAGAAGCAAAAGCATTGATATTCTCTTCCATATATCAGTCAACTCATGTTGGACAAGTGGGAGAGGATCCCCTATGGGTCCCTCCTGATGAACTGCAACTTGGGATGAAGAATTGTAAAATCCATATAAAATCCCACGAGGTCAAGCTTCTGCCGGCACTTTATTTATTCCATTAGCTCTTAAAGCATAAATTACAATGAACAGAAAAAGATCCTAACTTACTTCCATGCTTCAGTCCTGTAGGAAAACGTGCATTGCGGATTTTCTGCTTTCCAAATAAAAAAGTTGAAACCTTGCGAGTTCACACAAAATGTAAACATATTGTCCTTCACGATTGACTCTAATAAATTAGTTGGAATTCAAGGTTAAAAATTAAAAGGGACTCACAGCCTGATAACGGGTAATGAGTCAAGCATGAGAATCTATGGTAGATACCTACTCTGGAGAACTGAAGTTGCAAGTGTCGGCTTGAACTTCATGGGTACATGCCATAATTTGGGAACAGATAAGCAGGAGATACAGCAGACCCATTAAAGATAAACATTTTGTTGATGTTCTCCCTGAAAATATCTAGAGGTAATGCATTCAGCTTTAGCATGGAGTTGCTAGATTTGTTTCTTTGTACAACCCTTTTAGCACTCCTTACATATTGGTATGTTATCAGCAGAGTGCTTGTGTTCTCTCAAGCATGGTAGAAATGGCTTGTAGAACTTCGTGAGGGTGATTCTTAACTGGGTGCCGGCACGGGCAATGTGCTTGAAGGGGGAGAATGTGTCATTGCACTTCAACTTTCTCAGTCATACTGACATAAACGCACGTATTGGTGCAATTATCAGGAAAGCAACTTTATTCTGAATTATTTAAAATGGCTTCTACCATGCTGATCCAAGAACATTGATCAAAATGGGAGGAGCAGAACTGACCATGTATTCCCTATTTGGGAACATGCTTGTGAATGCTTGGGAAGGAGAAAGGTCCACTTTGTCACTTCGCGTGCGCTGAGTGCTTAGCTGAGCATGGGCAGGGAATTTTCTGTCACCACTGATACATTGCGCCGCAGCACAGGTACATCACTACTTTCCCAGTACCTAAATATAAAATGCTGTTAATCAGTACCTGAATGAAATCCTTCCAGGAGGCTGGATGGTTCACCTGGGATTCAAAAGTGAGGATGCAGCAGGATTGATAGGGAGTGGCCACGCAGGTTTGATGGCCTGACTATGGATTCAGCAGAAAAAGCCCCAACTTAACGAAAGGACAAGTTAGATACAATGGGTCTCATTTAGAGTTAAAAAGCCACAGCGTAATGAAAAGACGAGTTGGAAACAATCGGCCTCATTTCGAGTTTGACAGACTTTCCTCTGTTTGCCTTCTCAACGCGGTAGTGAGAAGACCATCAAGCTGATGGTTGATCACCTCCTATGTTTAGAATATCACTGTTCAGCTCCACCATCAGCATAGCAGAGGTATGTCTGCTGGCAGTCCTTACATACTCCGTCAGCCTTTATCCTCCTCAGTAAGTGGACATAACTCCCTCAAGGTTTGTGTGATGGTCCACTGTCCACCAAATTTAGAAAGATTTGCCACCACTGAGCAATGGTTGAGGCATTGTGACATGATGGCAATGGCAAAAGTTATCAAGAAAGACAGACATACCTCGAAATTTAATGAACCATCTTCTAAGACACGTCTGCGCAACATCAAGCAAATACCAGTACCAAAACTGCTCGCTCTAATTCAAAGGTGTCAAAGCTACCATATCAAACCATTTACCAATCACACCACAGACCTTTGAATGATTGAATGAATTAATTAATGAATTAATGAAGAATGACATGTTATATAGAGTGCACAGCTACTCTATGGAATGTCCTGGTGCAGAGACTACAGAAGGTCCACTCATTGTTTGCTTTTGGCCTGAAGAAAAGAGATAGGTTTTTAGCTCTTTCCTAAATCATGATTCCAAGGAGATCGAGCGAAGTGATTACAGAAGCTCATTCCACACTTTGCTAGCCTCTACTCAAAAGACTCACCCTCCAGTTCTGGCTAATCAAGACCTTAGTGCCTTTACTAGCAACACTGCTGTAGAATGAAGTGTTGTAGGAGGGTTTTAATGATGGGTCCTCACAAATAAATGTACTTGAAACCCAGATTGTAAAAGGCAGGATGAAGAATAGTCAGCGCCTTGAAGAAACGTCTCCTCCAACCAGGAAGCAAATGAAACTCCCTAAGATGAGAAAAGGCAGATTATTTCCTAGATAAAGCCAGAATGAGATGCACTGCAGCATTTTGTTCCATCTGGAGTCTTCAGATCTTATATACTGGCAACCTAAGATAGAGGCAGGTCAAATAGTCCAGCCTAGATGTTATAAGCGGATGGATTACTGTTCTGCATACATCGGAAGGTAAAAAGTTAAGGTATTTCCTTATTGACTGAAGCAAATCATAACAAATCTTTACCATTGGAGCAATTAGGGAATCCTAAAATAGCTTGTCATCTATCTTAGCTGCCAATGTGGGAAGAGGAAGACGAGGAAGAGCACTAGGCCAGATATAATGTATCCCTTGGTCTCTCACCACACAACAATATCTCTGATTTTTCCACATTATACTGAAGATAGCTCTTACATATCCATCAGAGAACATCCCTCAGACAGGCAAGAAATGACAAATCTTTGTCTGAGCTGGAGTGATCGAAAGTGAGAAGCAATTGGGTATCGTCTGCATATGAAATAGCCATCAGACCATATGATTCAATCAAACTGGCTAGAGGAGCCATATAGATGTTAAATAAAGAAGAACTCAAAGAAGAGCTGTGGGGCACTCCATATCAGAGGAAGAGTAGGGGGCAGACCAAATCTCTTAAACTCTTCCTTCAAAAAAGGATTTAAACCAGTGCTGTGTCACATTTCCAAAGTCTATCTCTTCAAGCATCTGCAATAGAACTGCATGGCATACGGTATCAAGGGAAGCAGACAGACTGAGCAAAATTAAAGTGGCTCATTTGCCCTCATCGAGGGTGGATTTGATGGTTTCTGTCACTTCAAGAAAAGCTGTATCTGTACTATACTGTGGCCAAAAACCAGATTGAGTGCTGTGGAGGGGTTTATTTGCCTCCAAGTAGTTTGACAGCAGGGTATTAACAACTTTCCCTTGCATTTTGGTGACGGCATGTAATGGGGAAATAGGCCGATCATTCAACAGAACAGCTAGACCTGCAAGAGGCTTTTTTAAGAGCGGGATCAGTTTAGCCCTCTTCTAAAAAGCTGGGACTGATGCTGACTCCAAAGAGCAGTTAAAGAGCTAGGTAAGGACTGGAGCAATAGAGTTTACAAATAGTCTGCAGAGAGTTGGAGAGCCCGGATCCAGAGGGGAGTCAATTTCACCATGGAGCAGAACCATCTGAGTTTCAATCTAAAAGATGGGCTCCAGATTAGAAAGACAACTTTGCACAGTTGAATTTATTCTCACAGCTTTTTCTTTCTGTAAATCATTAGCAGAAGCCATCTGATCAAGTTCATCACAGAGAAAAGGAAATAATTGCTCACAAAGATCACTCCAGGCCCAGATGGGTGGATTGCATGTTACATGGTACAGATAGGATTGTGCAATTTAAAAAAAATCCCTAGGTGAGATCTAAGCTGTTTTACTGCGATCAGCATAGAAAAATTATTTTGTGTTTTTGATTCCTACGTGGTATTCCTTTAGGCCCTGTGTATGGCAGTCTTAACTGTCAGGGCTGTAGTTCAGTCAGCACTGCCATTTTAAATGTTTGAACTGCTTCTAGATAGAAAATAGTTCAGGTGAAACCCAAAGGGCATTAGGACCTTTATTTGGAAGAGACCTTTCTGGTAGGGACAGGCAGAGTAACAACCTCCTGCTAACAATTATTAAATAATCCAGCGTTCTCATTCATCTAACCTGAGAAACCCGGTCGAGAGGACCTCAAAAGAGATTTCATTTAGATCACGTCAACCTTACTCCATATTTTCACCTCCACAGATTCCTGGCTGACAGACCTAATTTTCCTGGTACCTAACTCCCAAGCAAAAGGCATTAGAAAATGATCTGACCATGGACGGGGCAAAGGAGGGTCAAGGACCAAGGGAAGGTTAGAGAAAATAGGATTGAGCATATGACTGCATTGACGAGTATTGTTGGTAATAAATTGAGATACATTACGTGCATGAAATGCTTCCACCAAGGCCCACCCCGCTCTATCTAGCCACATCCACATGCAGGTTGAAAATGCCCTGAATGGTCAAATTAGAGTACCTAAGAGACACTATACAAATCGCTTAATACCAAGTCTCTAAAACATTCCTAACAAGAACTGTGGGACAATATACTAAAACCCCAGACAAATAAAGTTGCAGGGCCAGCAGAATACAAAAGTCCATACTTTCAGCTCCTTTTAAGTTAGTGAACTGAAAGGGGATTCTTTTAAGATCAGCACAAACAGTAATAGCCGCTCACCTCCCTCACTCTTTCTCCTAACCGACCTCTTCTATACATAACAAATCCTGAAGGAATGGTTTGACAAAAGTAGGAGCTCTACTCTAAATAAAACCAAGTTTCCTTTAAAAATAAGATGTCCTTATTGGAATCAGGAGGCAATTGCAAGATAGAAAAGGCATGTTTGGGCAGAGACTGCAAATTCACTAAACCAGCTTTAAAGACAATTTTGTGAGATATATCTTGTTCAGCTGAAGTACCATTGGATGGATCTCTTTCAAGTTAGGAGATGACATCAGAGGAGGCAAAGGGGAGAACAGACTTACATGAGCCAAAGAACGATGAACCCCCAGATTGCCTCTTACTAGTCACCTATGACTGGATGATTTAATCAACTGTAACTTATCCCTCGTGTAGATATGGTGGGGCAACAGCGCTGAATCTACAAATAAGCTGGTGCTGGTAGCGGATGGGCGCAGAGGGGCTTGCCTTTGGTGAGTTGACCATGTGTGTCTGTCCCACGCCTTTCATTATATTGGCCATTATCACAGCAGAAATGGACAGCCAGAGTGCACACCAACTAAAATAGTGCCTTTAGATGTCAAGCCCGGCTTTAGGAGTATCTCTCTTCTCTCTCCGCAGAACTCTATTTGCCTACAACATACTTGCTCATCCCGCCAGAAATTATCAACTGCCAAAAAAGTGACTCAGCCTGAACAAAGAAAACTTCACTGTGACATCGTTCCGCGGTTCTCCGACTAAGACGCTCTCTCTTCAGACACCGCCTGCAGCCTTGTCCTGCTGAACTTTACCTTATCAAAACATTCTCTTCAAAATTTCTTCCAAATCCGAAGGTAACCGATGGCTGAGCCCAATCCACTTTTTATAACTGACCTGCACTCCTTCACGGTTAGCCGTATTTTTCGACTTTCACCTGGTCTCCCATGAGCAGATACCCATGGATGAAGCATTGATCTTTTATGCAATGGATTTAAATGAACTTTAAAAAAATTGCAACTCTGACTCTACTGATTGGATTTTTTATGTTTTGTTATCAAAGAATTATTACAATATACTCAATTTCTCTAAGTTTTTGTGGGATTTTTATTGTGTTGTGTTTTCACCTTATAACTGTTTGTGTGCTGCATGGATACTTTACACAAGTTAAGCTGAACTGCTTTTGTGTCAAGCTACCAGAGGGTTAAGTACAAGTTAATCTAGTGAATTTTGTGGTACACTCTGCAAAGGATTGTGATTGTTGCTTGAATAGGGGTGACCCCCACTAAAACCAGCAACCCGATTTCTCACATTGGTGTTCAGTGGTATGGATAAGAACTTGTGTTTTTCCAGTAAAATACACTGATCTGTGTTACACAAAAATCCCATGTAAATAATTTGACACCAAAGTTGACTTCTTTTTACATTCTTCCTAGTTTTCTATTGGCTGTTTTCTTCCTTTTCTAATTTAAGTCCCCTACCTTCCTTTTTGCACCATGGAGATGGCTATTATCAATCTTGACACCCTCAGAAGGGCTGAGATGCTGATGATCCGCAAGGAGAATGGGCTGAAAGCAGGCAGGAAGACTCCTAAACTGGATCTCCAGGTAGTCCTATGAGCTATTGAGGAAGTTCAGAAATGGCATATAATTCCAGAGGAGGATGATGAAGTTGGGGGGGCACTCTCAGAAGATGATGAGAAGATTGAGGACTCAGCCCTGTGTTGTGATCTACAAGGAAAGATGATCGCAACCTCAGCGGATGCCCATGATGGGGCAAGGAGCAGTATGTCTGCCAGGGGCCTGTCCACAGAGAAGCTGGAGGACAGAACGACAGAAAGGAAGCTCAAACTATAGCAAGCCAAGATGAAGCTGTAAGCAGAGGAAAGAAGGGCTGAGGCAGAAAGAGCCTTGACTAGAGAGAAAGCTGAGTCAGAGAGGGACTTGGCTGAGAAGAAACCTTCGCACATGAGATGGGACTGAAGAAGCTGGAGCTGAAGGTCAGGCATATCCCAGAGTAAAAGAACAATGGTGGCACATACCAGCAGTGTCCACTGGATAGGTAAAGGTCTGTGTAACCTATGTGGTAGGAGTTCCCAGAGGAGTACTGAGGGATAGCTTATGGAAACACATGCCCAGATTTGGGAGGGACACACTTCTCAAACTTGAGGCAAAGGACCAGACAAATATGACTTGATGAAAGCCATATTTGTTGCCAAATTTGTGTTGACTCCTGAGAAATACCATCAGCGGTTCAGGGGCAGCCATAAACTCCCAAACCAGTCTTGGGTGGAGATCGTAGAGTACTCCAGCAAGGCACTGAAGGCCTGGGTGAAAGGCAGCAAAACTGACGATTTTGCTGGGCTGTACAACTTGATTCTGAGGGAGCACATGTTCAACATTTGTTTTACAAATTTGCACCAACACGCAGTAGATAGCAAGCATACTGACCCCAGGATGTTTGATGCAGAGGAGGACCTCTGGGTCAGCACCAGAATGTCCAAGATTCTGCGGGGACTCCCGAAAGGGTGGTCAAGGTACCCACAAGAAAAAAGAAGGGGAGATAAAAACAAGAAGTTCTCTCAAGGCACCCAAAATAGTTCACTGTTGAAAGGCTTTGTTGACTGGTAAATTGTTCCCCAAGTGTTATAAGTGTTACCAGTATGGGCACACCAAGGGTGATCCCAAATCTCCAAAAGGGCACAGCCCCCCCTGGATTGACATACCTCAGGGTTGGTCAGTGTAGTGTTTGGGGAGGAGCTGGCCCCAGTTAGTGTGGGGGAGAGGGCTGAAGTTACCCTGGTATAGCTGGGTGACAAGGTGATGGTGCCCAAAGCCCACACACCTTCTAATCCTTCTAAGTACAGGCAGTGGGTCACCATCAATGGACAGATGGTAGAGGCTCTGAGGTACACAGGAGCCACTATGACTACTCTCATGTGTCCTCTGCTGTTATCAGTGCAGGTGATGCACAATACATTCCAACAGGTGGTAGTAGCAGACAACTGGGAGAGCTTCTACCCTGTGGATGTGATTCCATTTCAATGAGGGGTCTAAGGTTCTCTTAGGGCAGCTGTGAGCCCTGCAATGCCAGTGGACTGTTTGCTAGGAAATCATCTGGAGCACACTGCCTGGAAGGAAGTGGAACTCAGGTCACACCTGGAAATGTTTGGGTCACCTGAGTGGGTCTGTGCGATCACTAGGCCAATGGCCGCCCAGGAGGGAAGTCAAGGAGGTCTGAAGCAGTGAAAAATAGCCCAGACTGATGCCAAGAAAGAAAATGGCAAGGGGGCATGGAAAATCAGCCCTTGAAACTCCCATGGCACTAATGCATGGGCTGCCAGTGGAGGAACCCCCAAGCCTACTGAGGAGGACATTGCCTCCCTTGGTGACTTGAATAAACTTACAGGATGGCTAGTAGAATAGGGACTATCCACAAGGAGTTCTGTCAGGCACAAAAGGAGTGGCCAATCCTGGAGGGCATAAGGCATCAAGCTGACAATTCCTCTGGAGATCACCTTATATATTGGGAAAATTAACTCCTGTATATTGAACCTCAGGCACCTGTGCATGGGGTAACCTATATGTTGGTAGTCCCCCAATGCTGCAGAACCTTCCTACTGGGGCTGGCTTATGAACGTCCCCTGCCAGGACATGTGGGGGAGGACAAGGTATTTGCCAGGCTTTTTTCCCACTTTTATTGGTCCCGGACAGAATATCCTCAGATACATCCAGGACGTGTCTTATCTGCCAGGTCAGTAGGAAAACAGGGAAAAAGCTGAAGGCTCCCCTGAATCTCATACCTGTCATTGGCATCCCCTTGTAAAAGGGTGGGCACCAATATTGTTGGGCCCTTGGACCCCAAGACATACTTAGGCAACAGGTTTATCCTGTTCTTGATGGACTATGCCACCAGGGTTGCAGAGGCAAACCCTCCCAGGACTGTGGCTGCATCTGCAGTAGCTGTTGCCTGATGGTTATTTTCGCCCATGTAGGGTTATCCAAAGAGGTGGTGTTTGAGATGGATACCAACTTCTTGTCTGCATATTTGAAATAATTGTGGAAGGATTGGAGGTAACCTACAAGTTCTCCACACCCTACCATCCACAAACCAATGTGCTTCTTGAGATGTTCAACAAGTCTCTAAAAGGCATGATTATGGGCATACCTGAGCCCAAGGGGCAGAAGAGTTGCATCCTCCTACTATGTCTGCTCTTTGACGGGGGCGGTCCACAAAAGGTGGTTGGGGTTAGGCCCTTTAAACTTCAGTGTGGTCACCCTGTTAGGGGACCTCTCAGTCTGGGCAAGGAGAGGTGGGAGCCAGTTACCAAGAACCGCACCCTAAGATGTGCTTAGCTTTATGCTAGCCCTCAGGAACCAGATGACCAAGTTGTGGAAGACAGATTCTGAGAAATTGGTGGCCTGCCAAGAAGCCTTGAAGCAATGGTATGACCAGGCAGCTAGCATGGTGGAGTCTCTACCTGGACAAAAACTATGGGTGATTGAGCCAGTAGAGCCCAGTGTCATCCAGCATCACTGGACTAGACTCAATACGGCACTTGATAGGAAGGGGAGGCCACCTACCTGGTGGACCTCAGGACTCCCAGAAACCCTTTAAGGTTACTCCAGCTCAATATCCTCAAATTCCACTGTGAGAGGTCTTAGGTCAACAATTTGCTGGTGACAGGTGATGGGGAGGAGGAGGAGAGTGAACCTCTACCTGACCTCTTTCATCTAAAGAAAAAGATAGGTCAGTGGAGGGTGAAAACCTCTCTCCTACCCTGACCCCAGAACAGCAAAGAGACTGCCGCCAGTTTCTGGGACAGTTTAGCTCACTGTTCTCCTCACTACTGGGCTTACACATCTGTGTTCCCATTATATTGACCCTCGGGACAACCTGGCTGTCAAATATAAAATACACAGGCTGTCTGAAAAAGTGAAGGCCAGCATTATTGATGAGGTCTCTAATATTTTTGAATTGGGAGTAACTGAGCACTCCACAAGTCCCTGATTCAGCTCAGCTGTCCCACAGGGTGCCACCCTAGAGCTCAGGTTCTATGTGGACTACAGGCGGCTCACCTCACCCCTAACTGAAGAGTTTATCAACAGATTTAGGGTTGCCAAGTTCTTGAGTACTTTTGATTTGACATCAGAGTCCTGGCAGATTGCCCTAACTGAGGGGGCTAAAGAGATTTCAGTATTTCCTACCCCAGAGCACCATTTTCAATTAAAAGTGAAGCCCGGAGAGGTCCTCAGTTTTGGATTGTATAAGCAGAGGAAACTGAAAAAGGGTGGTCCAAGATCTGTATGTGGAGCTTAGAAAAGCTGAAGAGAATCCCATACAGGGTATACAGGCAGGTGATGAAACTACCCTTTTGCAAACTGAGGTTGTCCAATGTAAGGCCAAGGTCAATCTACATTGGAGTAAAGAAATAGCTCTTAAATATAAGGTATATAGGGAAGAGAGCAATGAGTATGGGGAGGCTACTGGGAGGTGTCTCGCACAAAGGCTTCGCTCTAAGGAAGGGGCTCAAAGAGGTAATACCATGACAGACTCAATGGGTAAGAAAGTTGAGACACTTCTTGAGATCTTAGTTGTTTTTCACGCCTTCTTTGATGCACTATACACATCAAATAATTCTGGTGGGCAGGCAGGAGAGGCCTTGTTGCAGAATTTTTGCAGTGATCATTTGGGCATGGATGAATCAGCTATCCTGGACACACCTATCACTATGGAGGAGCTTGAGTAAGCTATAAACATGCTAGCTAGTGGTAAGGAGCCTGGTCCAGATAAATTGCCATTGGAAGTTTCCAAAACGTTCTTTCAAAAATTAAAAGACAATATGCTGGCCACCTTCCAAGTGGCACAACTTGGGGATGCTCCGATGTCATAGGATGAGGCAAATATTATTGTTTTAAAAAAAAAGGATAAACCTTCAGACCTCCCAGGGTCCTATCAACCCATATCCTTGCTAAACTGTGATGTGAAAATCTACACCTAAATTTTGGCTTCACATTTGGCTAAGGTTATGACCCCACTGGTCTCTATTCAACCACTTGGGTTTATACCGGCTAGGGGCACGGTCAACCACATCAATAGGGTAGTAACCCTGTTTGATGCGGCAAACGCACAAATTACCACTATCGGCCGGGTATTACTTGAAGCTGAAAAACATTTGATCGTGTCTCCTGAGACTTTTTATGAGTGGCGTTGCGACGTTTGGGGTCTGGACCAGGTTTTATCAACTCCATTCAGGTTATGTATTGGAGCCCCCATCTCTAGAATATTTATAATGGGCCTAGAGTCTGATTCTGTTCATATATCTAGAGGCAGGAGGCAGGGTTGTCCTTGCTCCCCGCTTTTATTTGCTCTATATATAAACCCTTTTTTAACTATGCTGGAGTGGAGGCTGAAGATTAAATCCATGCTCTGTGGACAAGAACAGTTTTGAGTATTTGCTTACGCTGATGATATGGCTGTTGTAACCTCTGACCCAGCTACAGCCATCCCCGAGATAGAGCAGCTCGCACACGCATTTGGGTCTGTATCAGGCTATAAACGTAACGCATCCAAAACGCAGATTATCTGTACAAACCCAGCCTGTAGTGGTGATCCCAGGGTGACCAATGAGGGTACATACTTGGGCATCAAAATCGGGGTATGTTTAAAAAAACTGGTAGAGGTTAATTGGGGCTCTATTTTCATCAGGATTACACAACAGCAAGAGAAGTTTGAGTGTCTCCACTTGTCACTGGTGGAAAGGTGTAATGTCCTTAAAATTAATATTTTACCTAAAATATTATATTACTTTAGATCAGTACCACTGGAACTTACACTGGGACAGTTGCATAGGCTCCAATCATTTATGTGGTAGATTCTTATGGGGACAGGGGAAACCTCGCAGAGCAGTGCGATTCATGATGCTTCCCCAGAAGAAAGGGGGTTGGGCAATGCCTAACTTTACATTTTATTATTATGCCATTATGTTGCAAAATATGCGGACTCTGTTAATAGGAGAGGAGGTTGGAAAAGCGGCTGAGGCCCCATCCATCTATCAGATGTTGTTGGGCGCAGATGCCAAGAATTGTTTATTTAAGATGCTTGAGCCTAGTTATTACAAAAATAATACAGTTTTAAGGTTTTATTAACAGCTTTTAAGGTCTGAAAGGCAGTACGGAGATGTTTCCAGTTTGAGGGGGTTTGTTACTATACACCTACGGCTGCTTCAACTTTATAGCCTGCTATTTTTTGGGATAGGATAGTGGACAAATGGAGATGTAAAGGGATCACAAAGATAGGTGATTTTATAATGACGGGAATCTCTTTTCCTTTGTAACATTGGCTGATAAACATCTCTTGCCTAAAACAGACTTTTTAAAGTTTTTACAAATATGTGATTTTTCATGCAGAAGTCAGAGGGTGATAGAGCCAAACCCTTTGGGTGAGGCAATCAGACGCAAGGATCGGATCAGTGTTTTATATAACTACCTTCTGGATACGCAGAGGGAAGATCTGGAGGCTCAAAACCTTAAATTATATAAAAATTATATAAAGGATTTGGGTGTCAAGGCTTTTGTTTGGAGCAATCAATTAATACTGCTGGAAAGATCTTGACTTCCACTAATTTAAAGGCACAGCATTGTAAGACCTATTTAACCTCTATCACACCCCGCTAAAATGCTTAAGTGAGGTGGGTCTAACGATGGGTAATGTTTCCGCTGTGGGGCAGAGCAGGCTGATATCTTGCATATTTTTTATACATGTGGGGAACTAATAAAGACTTTCCCGTTGGAGATCACTGGGGTTGGAATAAAGATCATGGTGTCAATAATGTTGGTAGGTATAGGGGAGGGTTTGGTTAAGGGACAGGCGGCCTAGAAGTCTAGTTATTTGCTTTTTTCATAGCTACGCTGTTGCACGGTTATGTATAGCCTCCATGTGGCTAGAGAAGGAACCCCCACTTTTGAGATGTGGAGAGCTAGATTGTATGCTATTTATAATCTTGAATATAGTCTCTACACTCTCAAAGGGTCACGCAGACGGAAAATGGGTCTACAGATATGGGGTCAAGTGATCGAACATATGAAAGATTAGAACAAACATTTTTGTAAAGAATACTTATGTGCTCGCCCCATCTTGTATATTTTACCCTGCTTTTAGCTTGTGGATAAATTATTTTTGTTTTACCATCTCTATGTACATTGATGTGTATCTCTAATGAATGTATTCTGGATTAGTGCATTTTATGGATTGAAATAAATAATTATTTTAAAAAAAATTAATAATAAAAGTGATGCCCTTTAGATTAAAAAATGACCCTGTCTCCTTCCAGAGTCTGCTGAACCAGGTCTTGGCTAGGGTGGCGGCCTTCAGTGTTGTTTACCTGGATGACATACCTATCTTCAACAGAAGCTGGGAGGACCACCTATTTTACCTGCAGGAAGTGATTTAGGATCTGCAACAGCCAGGCCTGACTTTCAAGGCCAGTAAGTGCCAGATAGGACAGGGGTATGGGGTGTACTTTGGACACCTTGTGGGCGGGGGCAAGGTGAACCCCCTCTAGGCCAAATTAGAGACTATTATAATCTGTGAGCCCCTAAGGAACTTTCTGGGCCTCTCTGATGACTACAAGAGGTTTGTCAAGGGATATGGCACAGTTGTTGGCCCCTTGACTGTGCTGACTTCCAAAAAGCAGCCCCGGAAGGTGATCTGGACAGGGGCCTGTCAGAAAGCCCTAGACACCCTCAAGCAGGCCATATGCACAACTCCTGTACTCAAGGCCCCTGACTTTTTTAAACAATTCATTGTACATACAGATGCCTCAGAGCACGGCATAAGGGCAGTTTTATGGCAGTTCGATGAGAAGGGCCTGGACCAACCAGTAGCTTTAATCTCCAGGATGCTACTTCCTAGGGAATCGAGGTGGAGTGGTATTGAAAGGGAAGCCTTTGCTTGGTTCTGGGCACTGAAGAAGATGTGACCGTACTTGTTTGGAATTCACTTCCGGATTCAGAAAGATCACAGGCCCCTCAGGTGGCTCATGCAGATGAGGGGTTAAAAAGATATTTGCTACAATGCTGTTGAGTGAATAAATAAAAGCCTAAATATACTAGCACTTTACATAACCTCTGTGTTACCTTTCTAACGCATACCAAGTAGAAAACCTTGTGGCTGTATTTACATTGGAAAGTTAGCGAACATAATTAAAAGTAGTGGTAGGCACTACTTTGCAGTAATTTGCATCACGAAGGTCTTCCATTCAATTGTGTGAAGTTTTTGCTGCAAATTTGTATCTACGAAAGACAATTTATTTCTTTTTTAAATTATTAAAAATCTTTTCAATTTTGTAAAATCACATGAATTACAATTTTTCTGAAACAGAATTATATAAAATTTTAAATACATCAAAAATGAACTGTAGTAGAAATTTAATAATCCCTCAATTGAGATGAATATTGGTACCGAATCAAGAAAAGGGTGGCAATTTCCAATGTTCATCTAAATAAAATGTTGTTTGAGAAAACAAATTCTATAACAAAATCTGATGCTTGATAAGAACAACAGAATCTACAACCAGATTTAGGGTCTTTCAGGATCCTCAAAGGATGTTGCATGAGATTTAATGTTGTTCTGACAGTGTAGGATTGATGCAGGTATTCTGAGGTCTGAAGAGCTGATACTTATTGATAAGAGATCATGCATGTAAGCGTTTACTGAAGATATGTTGATCTTCAGTGAGAGAGATTTTTTCCACTTTGTTTAATCTTTACTTAAATAGGTTGGGGATTATTGTTCCAGCCCACAGATCTTCTAGTTGCAAGGACTTTAATAAGGCAGATAATAAGTCATTTAATGGATGTTTTAAACATCAACTGTGGTTCAATATTTTGATTTAGATATGACTTAATGCATTAATATTAAACATTTTCATGTTACATTAGTTTAACCAAAATTAGTTGTCTTGTGATCACCTAGTTGCATAGCCAAATTCCAATCTCATCTGGCACTGGGAGGTATTTGATAGGAGGCTGAAAATATTCCTGTACCAATTTGTAATTGCTGGGTTTGCGAGTTGAATAAGGACACATGGGAAGGTAGCCATACCATAAGGTAAAGCTGGTTTCAACGTACTTTTGATTATTTTTTAGAAGGGTTCTAAGGAGGTGAATTAACTTTAGTTTTCAGGGATGTCTTATGCTCCAAAAAAGGAGTCAAACATTATGAAAAGATGTTGAAAACTTTACATTGTCAATAATTTTTGTTGATAAACCATACACCTTGCTTTTAGATTGACTTCAAGTTTGTTGTTGAATCAAACAGGATCCCAGTTCATTGAGTAATCTTGGTAGATTCCACAAACTTTTGCTCATTAACAGCATATCATCCACATATTGTAATATGGAGGGATGGATTTGAGCTAACTTTGGGGAGTATGATATTACTTTATTTAGGGCATGTATAAGGTCAGCTGACAAAAGGTTGAACAGGGCCGGAGTGTGGATTTTTTAAGTTACCGTACCCTGGCTTCTGATTCTGAATCTAACCCACGTATTGCTGGACAACGGATGTATGATATTACAACGCGGGTTTTTACCACGCGTGCAGTTACATCGCATGCGTTACAACGCATGCGATGTTACAACGCTATGCCATTAGAACGCAAGTCTTTACATCGACTTGCGCTAGATGGCGTGCTGACATTAAAAAGTGTAATTTACTATTCCAACTCCAGTCCACTTAACAGTAGGGAAGGTGTTGGGATAGTAAACTACACTATTTGTAATGTTAGCACGCCATCTAGCGCAAGTCGATGTACAGACTTGCGTTCTAATGGCATAGCGTTGTAACATCGCATGCGTTGTAACGCATGCGATGTAACTGCACAGCGTGGTAATAACCGCGTTGTAATGGCTGTTCCCCCTGGACAACAGTTGAATAGCATTTAATAACAATGAAGTCATGGAGCATATATAAGGACCGATTCACAGAACTAATCTAAGATGAAATCCTAAACTTACTACTTTTGGTATTCAGGGAAGGCATTTAGTAGTAGTAAAGTTAGGACTCCTAACTTTACTACTACTAAACTGAGACAAAATCCTAACTTTACGACTTTCGGTATTCTCAAAAGATTAGTTCTGTTAATCGGCCCCATAGAGTTTTGCTCACAAGATAGGTCTTGAGACTTCATCAAAAGCAGATTTTAGATTCATAAAACTAGTGCACAACGTTGTTTTTGTTAGCAAAATGTTTGTGGTAAGAACTTAAAAGGTGGTAATATTTTGTCTGTACCAATGCCTCCCCAAAAGCCAGCCTGTATGAATGGAATTATATTATGGCAGTCAATCAATCAATTCTTCTTGGCTTGGCAATATGCAACTTGCAAAATATTTTGCATCTGTGCCTGTTAAGGGGGTCAACTTCTAATTCACTGGATCTGGACTAAGTCCCTTTTTATGAATCAGCTGCAGAATTGATCCATATCAGGAATCTGAAATGGGTTCAAGGAGTATACATTCATTGAAAAGTTGGGTAAACAGATTTGAACAGAATCCAAGATTGATTTTGAAGAAAGTGGCTGTCAGGCTATTTGGGATGGTGCGTTATACTTTCAAGCCTTTTAAATCATGGCAGGTGTCTCCTCAGTGTTTATCACTTCATTTGTTTCTTGTGGCTACATGTTGCTTTATGTAATTTTATTGTTAATCAAGGTAGCAGTTGAACAGTCTTAGAAGTCACCTTCAAATAAGGAATTTGCAGTTGGAACATCATTAAGTGACTGTAAGAATAGAATCCAGCGGACTTCAGTAAAGATATGTATTTTCAATTATGTATGATAGTGAACCAATTGATTGATTAGTGATTGCAAAGTGCCCAATTATTTGTATTGGCTTTGGTATAAGCCACTAATAGCATGTTCCAAAGTTTCTTGCATGCTTTACGGGTTGCTTGTTTGTACATTTTCAGTATTATCTTAACTTTCTGAGAAAAAACCTGATTTAAAGGGTTTTTGAGCATATGTTTAGTTTCTCTGCATAGCTGTTTTTGACTTTTAAAGCTCTTTATTGAACTACCAGTTCCTTGAATTAACATTTATTTGCTTTATTTCATATATTTTTCTTGATTTTGCTTCTGAGGACTTTGTGAGCCATTCACATAAATCTCCAAACTTTCTATTTCATTATTTTTGTTCAGTGACAGCCAGCGTTTTCTCTTATTTTCTAAACAATTCTAATGGCTTGCTTCTCCATTTCAGTCTTTTTCTTTATATTCTTCTTGGTTTTACTAATGAGGTGGAGCATAGTTTCTGCAAGGAAAGATTGAAATATGTTATTGAGAGGACCTGGGGTATATGGTCACTTTAAGCTCGTGTTTCAATTTCAAATACCAAATTGCAGAGAATTGCAGAGTGATCAAAGTGTAGCATTCTGGAAGAATGAATAGTGTGTTGGCTGCGCTGGACTGTCTTTAGCAAATCTCTTGCTGAGAGCCCTTAGTCCAGAAAATGAAGGCTTTCAATTAAGCACTCACTTTGTGTGTCCTGTCTTAGTGACATAATTATCGTTGGTTGAATTTGCCATAAAACATCCTGGATTTGTACATCTTCATCAGTTGCATGCATTAGATTTATATTAAAGGGTCATGTAGCAAGCCAGCTGTCTTCGGTAAATCGGTGTTTCAATTGATCAATTATTGTGAGATGCTCCCTGACATTTTCTCTCCTGATTTTTGGTGTTGGGTTTATATTTATTTAAGACTAGCATGGCATTTAGTTTATATCCTAGGAGCCAATTTTCAATTTGAATGGCTTATATGGTTTAGTTATTAATTTCAATGTGTGTTGTTCTTGGATTATGATTTATAAATGTTGCCAAACCGCCCGCAGGGCGACCGTTCATAGCGTTGTGTTTTCTTGTGTGGCTATTTATAAATTCCATCAAAGTGCAAAAGGTGAATACCCATCTCATACTGTGTTTCATGGAAATATACAATTTTGAAGGCCCCACTATATTTTAAGGTGTTTTTATCCTGTATTAATCATAGTGGACCACTAGGTTCCAGGAACAAATACGTTAGATGTCAGATATTTTTGAATTGGACTCTATTCAAGCCATCTTCTGACTGTTAATCCCAGACACATGGCAGCACAACTTTTCCTGTCTGGAATTCTGAGTAATTCCATAACTGCCTACAGCATGATCCTTGTGAGGAGTCTGGCCTTACCTTCAGTGTGTCTAATGTGCTTACTCCTAGAGAGTTCTTGAATACTTATCTTGAATATCTGGACTCTTTAAAATTGACTGCTGTGGGGCCCCTTCTATGTCCTTTTCTGCAATGAAGCACTCATATTCTGTTGAAGGAATGGTTCTGGGTACACATGAGGCATTGTTTTGTTTATGCTAATCCCCCAATATTTAAATATGGCTTTTTTTAGAATGCATAATTAACATCCTTGAATGATCATGTAACCAAGGTTGCTTCCTTGGTAAGAGTCCAGTCATTGGGCAATCAATTATATTGATTAGATATGTGCTGTGGTTAGTTGTTGTAGTTCAGAGTGGCAAGGCAAAGTTTTGACTATATTTCTTCTAATTGAGATTGCAAATAGACCGCTTGATTTATATACAGGAAAAAATATCAGCAGAAGGGTATATGCAGGGCATGACAAGATGGTTTAACCATTTTGCAATTTTACACGGCCCTCAGAATCTTGTTTTGCAAGTGTGCCAGTGCCCACAGATTGCATACAAAGGAGCTCAGGAGCTCTGTTGATCTGGTTGTCCAAGGTGGTGAAATTGGTTGCATGGTTTCTGTTTGTTTCTGACTTTCAAACTCTGCCAAAATCATTGTCTAAGTTCCCGTAGAAGGTTAGTTTGGCATTAGGTTATGTTCAGTTGTTGAATTTACCATTGCAAGGAATTCAGGGGTATATTTACAGTGCAGTTGTGTCACCCTTGAGCAATTCAAGGGTGTGCAAGGGCAACACAATTGTGTAAAAAGTAAGATTTATCGAGACACACAAGCCCAGCTTGCGTGGCTCTGCTCGGCTTGATAAATCAGGAGTAAAGCAAGATAGCCCAATTCGCTGCGTTGACTTACTCTGCCCCAGGGAGGCATTCCATGGGTGTAGCATGGGTGTTCCCTCGTATGCACCCCTGGATTTTGGTGCATTCCCAGATTTACCATTAGTGGTAGACCTGGGAAGTGCCAAAATGCTATGCCTTCTCAAGTGAAGCGGAATGAGGAGAAATAGCTTTATTTCTCTTTGTTTTTTGTCTTTATATGTGTGCTTCACTGTGAAGCACACAGAGAAAGAGTAAAATGCCTCAGAGGATTGGTTTTGTGTAGAAAGGTGCCCCTATTGGAGAGAAAGCCCCCCCCCCCCTGAGATACTTTTAGGTCCAAGAGGAGGGGGGAAGGGATCAAAAACAATTAAAATTATACCTCTGTTCCGACCTATTTTATTTTAGATTGACCAGAAAGGTTCTAACTATCCAATACCCCACACATAGATTCCAAAAAAACTCATTTTATTTATCACTTTATTTTATTTGTAGAAAACGTTTCCTTCAAGTATTAAAACCTTTTTTATCTTATTTTTATTTTCATATCTTTTTTCCTTTCAATGCATGTTAATAAAACTTTATACAAAAATTCAAAACTCATTGACAAAATCACAGAAAATACAAACTTGTCCACAATTCATTGATATAAATGCAGAAATACAAATATATAATCATCCTACAACATCATCTCATCCAATCCAAAACTTTCATAGTCATTCACTCCTCAGGCCGGAACAGAGGTATCATGTTAATTGTTTTAGAAAGGTGTCCCTTCCTGCATAAAAACAATCCTGCTTACAACGCAGATAGCCTTGCACCATAGTGCAAGGATGCCTGCATTGATGCTAGGCATCACATTGTGCGCCAGTACAGGACAAAGACAGGAATGTACCGATAATGTTAAATATGGCACAAATCCTGCCATTTCCCTATCCTGCAGCGTCGCAAGGTGGCTTGCTGCGCTGCATGATTTTTTTATAAATATGCCCCTTAATCTTGAGTAAAGTTGGGTCCTAACTGCCATTAAGCATAGGTTTGGCATTAGATTTTATTAAATTGTTGGTTTAGTCTGTGTTAAGTTAATTTTTATCCTTAATGATAGTTAGAGGACTCCTCCATGTCGGTAAGGCGGAGGAGACAGAAGACAATTTAGGTGGGATAGTCTTTGATTTTTGTTTCGGAAAAATTGAAAATAATTTCAACCTGTTAATAGTATTGACATCTAACAATGACTGTTTTGACACTGGCGACTAATGTTTTTTTATTACAAGCTTTTCTCAATCTTTTTTTCTGTCTTTTTCCTAATGGGTGTGAGTCTTGTTTCCAAGCTGAGGGAGCATTGGCAATTTCGGACTTGTTATGGTTCTCTAGAAGAAGGCTTGCAAAAACATGGAGAAGCCTTGTTTCTTCCTCCATGTGTACTTTAGCCACATGGGTGAACATAATCCAAATCAAAGTGATTTTATTTCAGCTTTTGTGGGGCTTATGATTTGAGATTTTTAATTTTTTTGTTCATTTTTTATTAAATGTATTGCTTGGAGAGTTTGTTGACTACTACGTCACAGTGGCAAAGTTCTTCTCTCTTTTCAGATTTAGTAGGATTCTTAAATTTGGTAAAACCTTCAGATTTGACCCATTGTATAGTTGAGATCAGTTTCTCCAGTTTGTTGTCTATCTCCGTATATGCTGTTTCCATTAGTTGTAACAGATCTATTTGTAGATCTAATTTGTTGGACTGAAAGTTCAGGGCTTGCACTGTTTCATTTAGCAAGCTTAATAGTGCAGACCATGGTGATTATTGGTCACCCTACCAGTATTATGGGAATGGTATATGATTCCTATGTGGTGTGCTTCATGGCCAGTCAAAATTAGTTTCAATTCAGATCAGAGACAAATTGGGAAGAAAATGTATTTCTCTTCTCAGAGTTTGATTCAATTGATGATGAAACATTGCTCCCCTCAGAGACTATGAAGCAACCGGGTTTATCAGAGTCTTCTAATTTATTAGTCCTTGTGATAGTCCAATTGCTATTTGGTATCTAATAGGCTTGTTTTCTGAAGGGCCATCAATTTCTAATTGTTTTTCTGATATAATCACACTCAGAAGTAGTCATCTCTTTCCTTTGAACCCTTTCAAATGTTAAACGTTTTGAACATTTTTCATTGCTCACCTGATGTCTTGGTCCAATTTATTCTATTTTTAAATCTTTTTGTATCACTGTAGAAGATTTATCTCTGAACGCAGGGGTCCTGATGTCATTCTTAGATTGTTGTTGGGACTTCTTTTGAGCCTTCTAAAATTGTTCTTATATGAAATTAAGTATCAGATTAAATGAGTTGAATAGTTCAGATAGCAAGGCAGATACTGGGACAGCACTCTCTCAAGAGGGGTAATTTCAACTCTGCTAGAGAGTAAAGACTCAGTTATAGTCTGGTTGATGGGGTTTTACTTCGAAGGATAAATACTCTGTCAACTCTGACGGAATCACCACAGAGTTGGCATCTCTAGCATTGTCAGGAACCACAAGCACAGCAAACTGCATAGAGCAGCACAGCAAACATACAATTTTTTTGTTTATTTTCCAACCCAAAGTGGGATTTTGTTTTTGGGAAATAAACAAATAAATTGCCAGCCTTGCCATGGGACTTTTATCCATTGATGGGGTGGATTTTTCAATTTTCACTGCTCCCTACCACATGGTTTTACCTAGAGGTGAGGGACATTAAAAACTGGCCAAGCGTTTGCCTGTTCCAAATTGGGTGAGTGGACATATGGCCAAACCTTTGACGGGCCTTGATTCATCACAGAGGTGTCATCAAAAAAGCCAGAGTAGTGACTGCTACCGACATAATAAAAGTCTGCCTGACTCTAAATAAGGAGCTTCAGTTTTGTGGAACTGGCACTCCGTCCTCCACCATACTCTAAATTTACATATTGTATAGTGAGTATTCTCATTTTGGCTATGTGACCTTGTGGTTCCTACATGCCTTGTAATTCCTAAGGCCAAACTTGCCTTTTCTTAGCATTGAGTTGTTGTTACTTAATGCAAAACTCTGAGACATAAAGAGTTTTTAGCAATTAATTTAGTTGGACTATTAGTGTCTGACGATGCAGTCTCAAAGGTTTTTTTGTTCAAAATACTTATTTTACTTCTGTTCTGGGCTGGGCTAGACTGGGCTATACAGACTAAGACTAATTTTGTGCAATGTATAATAATGGGTTTGAGCTGGTGAATTCAGCACCATCTGCAGAAAATCCCATTGTGTAGATATGTAGATATGTGGCGGTTCTCAAGGTTAAAACCCCACCTATGTCTCTCACAGTTTGCATTCTTAAGGTCTAAAGCTATATCAATTTTGATTATTGATAAGCCTTATCAGCAGTCTTTATATCCTACTTTACTGAAGGTCAAAAAGGAAAAGCTCTCCCCCACTTTTGCCTCATTTGACTCACCGAGGCTTGAAAGGGCACAGGAGAAAATTCTTCTGGCACAAGTTGGTCAAACACTATTGCCAGATGGGCCAGAGTCTCCACGGTCAAGCTCCTCACTTGGGTGGATTCCGCAGAGCTGGGACTTTGACGCCTCCCTCAGTCTTCCTGCAAGGGCACTGGCCGCACTGGGCCCACCTTATACAGGGTGTTCACCTTCACAACCTCCATTGTAAAATCTCTTACTCCCAAGGGTCGCTTTATGACTCCCGGGATCTGGGACAGAAAGATGGCCTCTGTGGCTAAACTGAACGCACCCTGAGAATCCGGGCCCACTGTGGACTTTTAGAGGATTCAGTGACAGTTGCACTTGGACAGCTGGGGGCTTATCAGTGCTTCAGGTGCTGCTCTCACGCCTTCATCCTCATCCTCTTTCTCAAGCAGAACTCCATGCTGTGTACTCACTGGCTGTTAGGCACCTCTACACATACACTGTGTGGATAGCAGTTCCAGAAATCTCCTAGCTGACTACTAATATCAGCAGAGTGGAATCTGCACCACTTATGTGCTAATGAACCGGTGTATGTGTGGAGACAGCTATAAATCTCTCCAGTCATGACTGACTGACTGACTGACTTAAATCTCTCCAGTCATGACTGACTGACTGACTTAAATCTCTCCATATTTTTCCAACTTTGCATATGTGGCACTCTGTATTTCCACAAAGTGGGAAAACATTAATGCATAGTTTTCATACTTTAAGGCTGTCCTTACAGTAAAAAATCTATGACTGATAGAACACACTCATCTTTGCTCTCGGTACAAGGGTGTCTACATTGGCACATGACAGCCTGTCATTTGATTCCCCGGTGTTCTACTGCAGGTTCACCACAGTGTTCTAATAAACAACTGGCAGCACTTACATTATTTAAGGACACATGACTGAGATTTTGCCTTCATTTAACAGAGACATCTTACAAAATATTTAGGTTCAAACTATGATTTAAAATTGCTTCATAGTACATATTTCCACTAGTTGTTTTCCACATACTTTTCGATGGATTTAATTGCTGTTTCTACTCCTTGAGGTGTAATAGTATAGACCATAGTCATCTGCAGCAGTTCAGTAACTAGTAAAGTGCATGTTTAGTCATCTTTCCAAAGGTGAATCTCACCACTTCAGTAGGTCCAGCAGCTGTGCACTTTTTGGACAGTTTCTGATGGCTGTTTTTAAGGCATTCCACATTGGTTGAGCTCCAATTTCGTTCTCAGGATATAAGGCAGAATTGTATAAATGTCTCCAGATGTAAACTTTCGGAGCTTCCTCACACCTGACTGACTACACACCATTCTGACTTTCTAGAATGTATGTTGTATTTATTGTTTTGTTATTATGTGTTATGTAATTATATGGTTGTGGTAGAAGGGTAGAGGGGTAGAGGGGTAGTAGAGGGGTAGAATAGGGTAGAAGGGTAGAGGGTTAGAGCGTTAGTAGAGGGGTAGAAGAGGGATAGTAGAGGGCTAGAGGGCTAGAGGGATAGTACAGGGGTAGAGGGGTAGTAGAGGGCTAGAAGGGTAGTAAAGAGGTAGAGGGGTAGTAGATGGCTATAGGGGTAGAAGGGTAGAAGAGGGGTATAAGAGGGGTAGAGCGATAGTAGAGTGTTAGAGGAGGGGTAGTGGAGTGGTAGAGTGGCAGAGGGGTAGTAAAGGAGTAGAGGTGTAGAAGATGTGTAGAAGTGGGGTAGTATAAGGGTAGTAGAGGGGTAGAAGAGGGTTAGTGGAGGGGTTGAAGAGTGGTAGTAGAGGGGTAGTTGAATGTAGGTGATAGGGTCTATACAACCTTTATTGAAAGCGACCGTAGTGGTAGCTATGGAGAGCAGCCTTCAGGTAAATGTTTGAAGCAATGCAAAGCATTTACTCCCGGTAATACTGAGACCAAATCTGCACTTTCTAATAGATATTACACAATGTTAGCTTACTATTAAAGTACTGGGATATTACAATCGTGACTCCCGGTAATGCTGAGACCAAAACTACACTTTCTAACAGATATTACACAATGTTAGCTTTGGGACACTGCCTTTACGAGTGCGGGCGGCACTTGGGTGCTTTTTCAGGTGCAAGCCCCAGTGCACAGACAGCCCCGAGAATGTTGGCCCCAGGGGTCAAGACCCAACCGCGGCTCCCCGCTCCCCTCAGAACAGAGATGCAGGGGCTCTAAGAAGGGGTGACAACACTGCGAAGCCTCGTTAACAACTAAATGGTCTTTCACGACCTTTGAAGTACTCTGGTGCGGCTGCAATCAGACGGTCGCCAGCCCAGGAAGCTGTCTCAGCCCGGGCTGGCACACACTACGGGAGAGAGAGTGGTGGAGATATGGCCCTGACGCATGCCAGCACATATTTTGTCCCTCTTTGTGGAGAAAGTCCCCCACAAAAACGCGGACTTTGGAGTAAGGTCGCTCCAAGTCAATGCCGCCAATGCTGAATTTCAACATTCGGTAGAGTGGGGTGATGGTTGTATCAAAACCCACCTCTCAAAACACAGTTCCTGAAACCCCCTTCTGGAGGGTAAGACTTGGTACACTATTAAAATACTGGGATATTACAATCGCAGCTCCCGGTAATGCTGAGACCAAATCTGCACTTTCTAACAGATATTGCACAATGTTAGCTTACTATTAAAATACTGGGATATTACAATCATGGCTCCCGGTAATGCTGAGACCAAATCTGCACTTTCTAACAGATATTAGACAATGTTAGCTTACTATTAAAATACTGAGATATTACAATCACGGCTCCCGGTAATGCTGAGACCAAATCTGCACTTTCTAACAGATATTACACAATGTTAGCTTTGGGACATAAGTTGCCTAGTTTCTTTCACTGCCATGAAAGAAAACAAACACGCGCGTGCGACTTGCGCTAAAGAAGGAGGCAGCAGGGGGAGGGAAGACAGGAGGGGGCCTGCCCCTGTTTCCCTTCCAGGAACGAGCAGGGGCACCATATGTTTGCAAGTTAATTGCAAACATATGGTGTCAAAGCTCGCTCCCGCAAGGGAATCGCCAGACGTGCACACGTTGCCATTAAAAGCAATGCAACGCGTGAACGTTTTTGGCTAAAAAGGCGCATCGATGGCTAAAGGTCTTTCTTCTCAGCAGCGCATGCGCGCTGCGTAGGCGAGACCTAAAAAGTAAACATGTCTCTATATCCAATATTTTGGAACTTACAGCCAGCAAACTTAAAACTGTGCTGACTTT
This sequence comes from Triturus cristatus, assembly GCF_964204655.1. Lineage (NCBI taxonomy): Eukaryota > Metazoa > Chordata > Amphibia > Caudata > Salamandridae > Triturus > Triturus cristatus. The sequence goes on from NC_140590.1 coordinate 1,206,985,145, forward strand.
GGAGAATGTGCAGTTTCCCACATTCAGACCCATGCTGGAGAGCTCTGTTTAATTATAGGATCTCTTATGGATGTAATAGGAATTAAAGGCTAGTTAATACATTTTCAGCTTTGATTTTCATTTGTTACTTATTCCAGTCATCACGCAGCTCACACGAAGTTGAAGCTTAAGAGCTGTTTACACCTTAAATTATAATTTTTTTCAATTTTTGTTTGACTTATTTTCAGACATCACTTTATATGTTTTCACAGGTTGTTAACAGAGAAGGCCACATATTTTTGCCATGGTTAAATTACTGTTTCTACTTTTTAAGATGTAGTACTTTTACACCTTAGTCATGCTCAGTGGACGAATAAGATACATAGGGATTTTGGGGCAGATTTACGAGCCCCGTGCGCCACATTTGCGCTGCCGTTGCGTCGCTTCTGTGACGCAGCGGCGGCGTAAACCATGCGCCACGTTGCGCCCTATTTACAACGTGACGCATCTAGGGAGATGCGTCACGTTGTAAAGCCCTGCACCACATGAAACCTGCGTCAGGTTTCATGTGGGCGTTCCGGTGCAGGGGGGGACGTTCCATCGCAGGAACGCCTTGGAAAAGTGCCTGAGTGAAATCTACAAGATTTCACTCAGTCACTTTTCCGACGCCGCTGCGTCAAAACCTTGCACCCACTTGAAGCAGGCGTAAGGCATGACGCACCATGTTGAGGATCGGCCAGGTTGGAAGAGTGCTGGAGTTGCATCGCGCCCGCGACACAACTCAAGCACTGCGCCAACCTTACGCTGGCAGATGGGACACGCATCTGTTTATCCTTGCGCCATGATGCGCCGCATTGTAAATGCGGAGCATCTGTGGTGGCGCAAGGGTAAACTTGCGCCACCCATCTTTCCTGGCGCATCCCTGCTGATTTGCAGGGATGCGCCAGGAAATGTAAATGTGCCCCTTTGTTTCTAAAGATGATTCTCACCCTTCCACTAGGCCTAGATGTAGCCTACTTTTTAGGCAGTTGATGAAGGGTGTTTCTAAAGGGTTCCAGGTGGCTTGACCATCAATTTCTTTCTCAGAATATGAGAGGAAAATGAACACATTTTCCTTTCTGAAATTTTGAAGAAATTTCACAGTCAACGAAAAAACTATGCTGCCTCAGTTCGAACTGCATTTTCCTGACTAATATCTAGTGCAGTGCACACTGTTTAATCGTGAGTTTTGAATCAGTGTTAAAACAGCGAGAGCTTCCTGTTGAGTTTCGGTTTTGCTTTACAGTTAACTATAGTCATCAAGCACACCTGAAAAAATACATTGTTTACACCGTAAAATTCTCAGGGCCATATTATCAAGAACAGGCGATAACATTATACCCGCTTTAGTGGCAGGAAACTGCTGCTAAAGCGGCGATAAGGGGCTTGATAATATGCCCTTGTGAATTCCAATAGAAGCCCAGGTTCTGGTGTGAAGGACATCTAACCTGGGCTTCTATTGGAATTCACAAGGGCATATTATCAAGCCCCTTATCGCCGCTTTAGCGGCAGGAAACTGACGCTAAAGCGGTGATATTGTTATCGCCATTCTTGATAATATGACCCTGAGCCTTCTATTAAATCTAACAATATAGACCTACATTCTTACTTGTGCTGCACATTTAAAAAACACACATTTCAATACTTATCTTCCTGTACCTATCTACACAGTATCAGTACTACACCACTGGAAGAAGCATTGGTTGCATTTTTTTCTACCATGTCAGCAATACTGTACACCAGGGTGCCTATTAACGAGCTAGTTTTCGTCTCTCTTGCACCACGCACATAAACAATCCTAAAATGCCATTCTGTCACTTTCATGTGTGCTGATTCATGCAGCACACAGGAAAGTGACAAAATGGAATTTTTTAAAAAAAAGATCATTCATGTACAGGAAGGGACACCTTCCTGTACATAAACAAACCATGGCATTTTGCTTTTTCCATGTGTTCTGCACAAGGCAGTACTCATGGAAAAAGCAATAATGCATGTATCCTTGTTTCGCCAACTTAAGACCAGGATTTACCTGGTCTTAATTATGGTGCTGCCTCCTATGTATGCCACCCTTGTACATAGGAGGCAGCGTCCAAATGAATGGGTGTTGCATTGAAACGCCCACCGCAACACCCATTGCCCACCCCTTTCACGCTAACGTAGCGTGAAAGGGTGCCTTATTTACAAGGTAAGTGGCTTAACGCTGTCTTGTAAATAGGTCACAGCCCCTATCGCCTCCACAACATCAGTAATAGTGACGTTGTAGTGGCGATAGGGGCTTGTACATATGCCCCCATAAGTCAGATTTATGAGTCCCCATAAGGCCACTTTGCGTAGCCCTGTTTGTTCCATAAATCTGGGGTAAAACAAAGCAGCCAAATCTGGGACTGCGTTCCATGGGCATTGCATGGGTTTTCCCATGTAACTCCTATGGTTTTTGACACATTCTCAGATTTACCAAAAGTGGTAAACCTGGGAATGCGCCAAAGATATATGTCCTCCTTGGATAGGCATATAAAGGAGAAATACCTTTATTTCTTCTTGTTACTTCATCTTTCTATGTGTTATGCATTCTGTAGCACACATAGATGGAGCAATACCCCTTTCAGGAATGTTTTTATGCAGGAAGGTGTCCTTTCCTGCAAATAAGTAATTCTGCATACAACGCAGGCCCACTTGCACCATTGTGCATGGGTGCCTACGTTGGCACTAGGCTACCAAAAGGGCACCAGCACAGATAGACCTGCAGGTCTAGTAACTTGAATAATCTACTTGACCTGTAATGTACTTGACCCATAAACAGGTCTCATTATGTCATCCTAGGCAAATATATTATTTTGTAGAGCCACCTTTTTTTTCATTACCTATTTGGTTTGATTATATAGACAAAGGGCCAGATGGAAAACAGCTCCTGGCATGTACTTACCTTATTTTGCGGATCAGTAACCTATTACTGACTCACAAAATAGGTTTTACGAGTCGCTATTAGAAAGGGGCATGCCAAGGACGTCCCTTCCAGGTAGCGAGTTCAAGGGGCGTGTATGAATGATTTGAGACCAGAATGCGGCTGCAAAACATTCATATGCAACCAACTTTGTGAAGGAAGTGGTAACCCATTCCCTCCTTCTTTGTTCATGTGGGTGCCAACATTTGTAAAGAGAAGACAGTGGTCTCACGGACCACTGCTTACTCTGAAAAAATTAAAAGGAATCTTTTCATTTTTCTTTTATAAATGCATCCCATTGTTCTTTAAGGAAATTGGGCTGCATTTCGAAGAGACAATTGCTTTATTTAAAAAGCAATCACAGACATGGTTCTCCTGTCCCCAGCAGGCCACCATCCCTGTGGTAATAGGCCAATTCCATTGGATCACACATTGCTACCTTCCTCATGAACATTAATGAGGTAGGTCATTTATAACCCCATTTGGAATCACAAAATGTGTCTGAGACACATTAGTGCATTTCAATTTGTGAGTTGCTAATTGTGAGTCACTAAAAATCGCAATTTGTGATTCTCAAAATGAAATAGTTGTACATGTTGCCCCCAAACATTTGCTCCATGCAAAATACGTATCTAACCTATAGAGGGTACACTTGACCCCTGGCTTGCCTCTTAGTTCACTAATAGCATTTCCATCAGTTCAAAGGCAGGAATGTTTCTCAGAACTCTCCATACACAGGGAGAGAAAGAGGAAAAGGAATTACTCAAGCGCACCCTCTTCTAATACTACACTTCCCCAAAGGTGCTTGGGTATATGTTCTATCACTATTGAAGCCCAGGACTATGTCCCTATCAATATCCTACATCAAACAAGATGTTTGAGGAGTCCTCTTACCCACAACCTTTTGAGGCATACTTCTTCATAGGCAGCCCCCATACTAAAGTAGGACAGTGCCACTTCAGTGAACTCAACCAAGACGGAAGCTCCTAGATATCATGTGAATAACAAAAATACAGGGGTCCAGATGTTCTATAAAACTATCTGAGACAATTGGCCAATACTGGTTCATGCACCAAAAGGCGATTAGGGGTGTTGTAGGTGGCAAGGTTCTGGCTTCACCCTTTGCCAATGTGTGACTACAGGGGAAGCCCCCCTCTTTGCAGACCATGGCACCAAATTTGGACACTCACATCTCAAATTGGGAAGCTCACATCAAACATGTATGAGGTATGAGAGCCTTATGCCTCACATTTTTGCATGATCTGAACTGTTGTCAGTCAGAGCCTTGAAGAAGACCACGGACCAGTCCTGGCCACTTGTCTCGGTTGAAACATGTTGACAATAGTAATGGAAGTCTGAACCATCAATGTCAGATGAAACCATTTTCATTTTGAGTTTTAAATCCTATCAAGATTACCCTTATTTTTGGGTATACCCTTAAATATTTTTAAAGAACACCTGAGCTGTTTCTCAGTTCATCTTTAAAAACCCAGCTTTATAGAAGGACAGCGTCATCTGCATATAGCAGTACAGGGGTTATACGAGTCCCAACTTTCGGAGCATCTGCACTCAGGGTTTGTAAGAAAGGGTCTACATTGTTGACATAAAGAGAGAAAAGGAGGGGCGCTAAAACACAACCCTGTCTGATGCCATGTTTTACACTAAAATCCGGTGTGCATTCCCCCCTCTTTCCATATCGTACCCTAGATGTTAAATGGGTATAAATTTGCGATAAATATATGATTATATCCGGGGGGGGAGGGGGGGGGGCCCTAACCTGTTTAGTGTTTACCATAGTTTGCTGTGATTAACTAAATCAAAGGCACTAGTAAGGTCAACAAAACAAAGGTGTAGCACCCCCTCCTTTGCCAGAGTGTACTTCCCTAAGATAAGTTCTAAATTTAAACACTGCTCTATCGTCCCAATTCCTCTTCTAAAACCATACTGTACGTCAGACAGTATTTTCTCCTTGTTGTCCCACGTCTTTCCAACATTATACGACCCATCAGTTTTGACGTGGAGTCAAGAAGGGATATTGGCCGATAACAATTTGGCTTCCCTCTGAAAATTGGTATGATTATACTTTCTGCCCAAGTGGTTGGTAAAAAAACCCAGATAGTGGCATTAAAAACGTTTTTTAAAATGGGTATCCAGATATCTATATCATACTTAAAAACATCTATTGGTACACCATTCGGGCCTGCAGCTTTACCATTTGCACATCTTTGTAAAGCTGATTCAATTTCATCTGGCGATATTGGCAAAGAGTTGACAGGTTCTACCATTATAAAATTTCCTTTTCTGCTTTCGCTTGTTTTTGCACCATCTGAGTTAAAATCCCCCTCAAAATGGTTCACCCAATCATCCGGTGGTACCACGATATCGATATTTACAAGTGTATTATCTTTTAAGAAGGGATGATTAACTGTTTTCCAGAAAAGAGCAGAGTCTTTTAGCTCCACAGCTTGGGTTAATTTCTCCCACGCCCCTTCGCAAATCTCCCTTTTCCTTTTTTGCAGTGTATTTTTATATAGTTTCCGCAGTGTGCCAACTTTTGTACTATCTCTAGGTGTTTGTTTTAGTGCCAGCTTCAGCTTCCCGTTCAGCTTAGAGCATTTATGGCTAAACCATCTTGGATTAGAATCTCACACCTTGTACTGTTTTTTTTTTACTTAAATCATCAGCAATTTCCCTTATAATTTTATTAAAAGCAGTTATAATCTCTTGACTCTGAGAGGTGCTATCCAAACCGATTTCTATATTATCTTGTATTTTTTCTTTTAATTTTGTAATAAATAGGGCCGGATTTACTCCTGTCCATTTTATTGATACTCCATTATTCCCCTGAGTTTCAATATAATTTTCCATTCTCTTGCCCTGTTCTTTTTGGCTGAGTTTTAATCTCACTGAGACTATTAGTGGGTGATGATCACTGAATAAGCTGGGATTAATCAATACATTTGACTAAACATGAGGTGGTAGTGAACTGTCATTTACAGACAGCAATTTTTTATTAAAATGGCATAAAAAGTTCCTACTAATATGCAGTTTTATTTATAAAACTATACAGTATATAAACAATAATCTGTGGAAATTGGGTTTCCGCAAACATATTTATCATTTGCACATCACCAAGTAAAGTGTTCTGATTTGTTTTCATACCATTAAAATATTTTTTCTTCACACAAATTTACAAAGCACTTTAATAGCTACTGAAATTTATTTTGAAATGTTTGCACAATTCACTCTTTAGCTATTTAAATGTGTGTTTGAATAAAGCCAGACATTACAGCCTTTCATTTCACGTTTTGTACAGCACGTTTGTCAGGCAGTTTACTTTACAAAATCCTAGAACTTTGCAGTCAGAGAAAGAAAAGTGATTGTCGATGTAAACTGACTTTTGACATCTGTCTCTGAACACAGAATAAATGTGACAAGATAAAAACAAGAATTAAAAGCATCTTTAATGCACCTTCACTTTGTAAGTGAACAAAATCCCTGTTGTTTATGAGCTCATTAGAAGGAGTGAGTAGGCCCTAATTATATCGTGCCCTGATAACATTTGACTCACCATAGCAAGAGGGCGAGTAGATTTGTCGAGCCCTGCAGTAACAACAACCTCTGTACACACCCCCTTTTCCACTAACAATTCACAAAGAGAATAGCAGTTACTTGTTATCTAACTAACTGTTGTACCTCACTAACACCAACCAATCATAAAGCTAGGACTCTAAAACTAATTTTTTCCTCTTCAAATTACACTCTTATACAACACTTTTCACTCTGCTGCAAACTCCTTCTATGTTTTTTCAGTACAATACCAGCATGATAGTTGGCATCTGGATTGGAGGCCACTCCTATGCCTTTTAGGCTTGTGAGCATGCTAAAAATTGACAAAGATGTATGGTTTCTCAAAGTGGACTTTACTTGGATTGTAATGAACTGAAGTCCTATGCACACAAATATGTTTTATTAATGAACACATCCAGAACAGAGAACGCACCCGCTGCCGCCACAGACCTCAGCGCACTCGCTGAAGCATTATTTGCTTTCTAGATCAAGGGACTCATTGAGCGGTTTATTTACCCTTCCCTGGCATTGTGGCATGGTCCCATGCAGGATCACCGTTACTTAGGTGCTTCCTTTGGTACATCCCCTTTTAATTTGATTGCAGATCCACCAAATCTCTTATATACTTGACCAGCCGGGTTGGAATTATCACCGGCGGAGTGATCTTTAAGGATCTATATTCATGAAGTACAGCCCTGAAGAAGTCGTGGGATATTTCCCATTGTGACGAAACACGTGTTGGCTGGTTGCTTTTTGATGTTACATGGAATAAAAGACAAAGAACAGATCCACTTGGACTTTAATAACTTTTGGTGCTCATACAAATTGATGAACTTTCATTAAGAAACCTTATACATGTGCATAGACTTAAGTTCTTAACATTGTGCAGGATCCTTTCCATCACACACTTAGGGGTTATAGGGTGTTTTCCCTACCTTTTTGCACCATACTTACTAGATACCCAGTATACCACACGCAGTAGCAGCAGGGCACCACTACTTCGTAGACCACCAACACCTACCATTTAGAAATTTACTTGGATTGTCCACGGAGGGTTGAAACTGCCGCATATGGTAAAATGATTAACTACTGCATATGGGGAAAATTATATGAATTGCGAGCACCCTTTTATCATGATAGTGCATTGCAGAGAAAATGATTTTGGCACAATCAAAGTTCAAATGAAGGAAACCTTGGGAGAGTTGATGAATCTCTTCACCTACACTGCCTTTATCTATTCCAACGTATGTCAAAGGCAAAATTGTCAGTGTTCCAAATAAAACTGTCCAAAGATTGAGAAATCTCAGAGGCATATCAATAAGGTAATTATGGCACTTCCTTGAGCCAATGGCAAGGGCTCCATATACCACAATAACATCTGCTTTGACATGCTTGGTGTATTCAGAAGAGACAGAGTGCATTCCACAGCAAAGGTTAACAGGATGTTCCTAAAACGTGAAAAATAATGTATCTAGTTCTATCTGTAAGTGTGCCCATTGCAAAGGCTCTTGTCAGAAATACCTCATTTTTATGATTATACAGATTATTTCAATTTAAATCTTTTTATACAACTATTTGGTATTGCAGCACTCCTGCGGAAGCAGAAACATTTCCATTTGAAGCCAGATTTTCTGGGGTAGCTCCCTTGCTGGAAGCACAGGAGTGCTGCACTACCAATATTATTTTATAAAATGAGCCCCTTTTCCCTGTGACTAAGCACCGCTCAGCTGTCCACCATGATGGAGTAGGGAACAGGGCCTAACCTGAGAGCACACTCTGTTCCCAACTTCCCCATGTCCAACCGACCTGTAGAAAACCACCCCTTCACTGCATTGTTTGAAAATGCCCTGTGAGTGGGCAACCCCCTGTTGTTTACAGTCTTTGGCCATGGGCAGAGGTGACTTGGCTTAAGGGCCTATCCTCTTGTTCAACTCCCTATACCCTCCCTCTCTGGGCGACTAACACCTCACTGCTCATGGCGTTTGGCCGTATGCCACTGGTGGGGTTGAATGCAGTACCCCGCTGCGGGAGGCCACCCCCATTGCAGGTGGCCAACTCTCATGGATGGCAGCCTGCAGACAACCTCACACAGACTACCAATTCCCACATGGGTGGCAAACCTCCCAATATGTTTGGCCTTAGGCTGCGAAAAGCTGGGCCTTTGGCCGTACGCAGTGGTGGAGGTGGTGGCTGCAGTACCCCACAGCGGGAAACCAACCCCATTGCAGGTGTCCGTTCCTCATGGAGAGCAGCCAGCAGGTACTCCAGTATGGACTACAAACCCCCACATAGGCGACAACGCTCCCAATAAGTATAGCCTTAGGTTACATGCAGTGGAGCATTGGCCACAGGGCCTGGACTCCTGCCAGGCTAAGTTGCCTAACCCTGCTAATGACAGCCAACCTCTAGGTGCGCCTTGAATTTTGACTGTGTGCAGATGGAGGTTGCGCCCAACCCCTCACGTGTGGTCAAAGTTGTTACTCGAGGCCTTTAACCAATGGAATTGTGGAGTGCAGGGCCGGCCTATGGATACCCCCTGCACCCAACAACCGGTGAGCACCTATTCGTCCACAGTCTTCAAACTCACATCCAGTTTTGTAAATTTTTTTTTTTTTAATTGTGGATAACATGGTACTTCCACAGTACCCACCACTGAAGCTTCCAAACCATGGTACCCCGGTGCCATGCAAGCTTTACCAAGGAAGCTTGCATGGTTGAACAGTGTGTATGAGGCGGAGCTTGAGAAGGATCTCCCATGACAGTACATCAGTGCAGCAAAGGAGGGCCATGTTGGGTCCCTTTTGAGTACCGTAATATCCAAGGCATGATTTTTTCAATTAAGTTCGGCTCTGGGTACTAGGATCCTTGACGATCCACACCACATCTGCCAGGGGTCCCTACCATCCCCCTTATACCTTAATATTTTGACCAGCCATTCAGATTGCTGAGCACTGTGGGACCAGTCACATATACTAAATTTTCGATACAACAGGATCAGTCGTCAAAATATATCTACTTTTTAACCCCTGGAAGCCATACCTGTTTAAGTGCAAATATCTCAAAGGTGAATAACCGGGCTTGCACCATATTACAAATAGCAAGCTTTCTGAGTAAAGTTCTAGTATCTATATTTTTATTGATCTGTACATCTATATAACCGTTATCAGTATATTTGAATATTTTTTTTCAAGGCAAAAGGGAAAACAGTAGGGATAACTTGACCCCCTAGTCCTTTTTAAATTTTATTTTATGTTAGGTTGCATGTTTTGACATAATTTTGAGATTTCAGGCTCCTAATGCTTGAGGTCATGAAGAGTTGTAGTACTTTCTTGTTTGCAAAGAGTTCTAGCCACAACTGGACTTTTTCGCTGGACTTGCTATGGTTATTCTTTCCGGCTCAAAAGTGTTTTGAAGGTCTTTCACAGTGACAGGATCAGTGAGAGGCATAGGAACAGAAATAAATAATTTTAACAGTGTTGTGTCTTCAGCCTTAGATAGCATAGACAAAACAGTGTGCTCAAAAACTGAACTATCCAAAAAGCTTACACCATTGTTATCAGCATGCTGAAGTAATAGTTGCATATATGTCAACACAAAAAGCAGGGAGTGGTTCAAAAATGGGCTTAGACGCAGTCTCTCCATGCAATTCTGCTTCTGCCATTACACTTGAGACAGTAGAGAAATCTAACATGCTATGATCTTTAAGTTCAGGAGCATTCATAGCACTTGAATTGGATACCATCTTCATAGTGGCATAGCTGGAACATGGTTCAACTAATGCCTTCTTAACCGCCTGAGCAGAGAAGGAAGGGTGCTTCAACTAAATCTTAAACTGGTTGGCATATTCTTCCTCAAGCTCTGCTCTGTTCTATTGATTCATTCCTCCACTTACAGCTTTAACATCATTAATATTCAGAGAGAGAATGTCTGGTTCATTGAAACAGGGTTCAGTCATAGAGGACACTTATCCATTTGCAACAATTTGGAAGTACACACAGACTTAGGACCTGATTAAGATCTTGGCAGATGTCGATGTATATCCGATTGGATGAAATATACATCCCATTATATCCTCTGGGACTTATATTTCAGTGGTACGGGATATCCGTCACTGTTGTGATAGAGTAACCCTTCCACCGAGATCTAAATCAGGCCCATAGCCATCATATATGTCCATTCTTTCTTTAGCACATGCAGGTCTTCTTGCCCAGGCTTCAAGTCAGTGACTTTCTTCGAGGATGCAGCTGACTGTTTAAAGATAGGATCATCTATAATCTGTACATCCGACATGGCTGAATAAGTATTAGGTGTCAATGAAATCTTTTCTTTATATTCAAGATGGCTTGGCAATAAATAACAGAGAATCTGAGATTAATTGAGCTTGTTACTTAAAACCTCAACTGTTTTTGATAAGCCAACACTGATTGAACTATGTGAAAACTGCTTCTTGACGTCACTGAGGAGTTAAGAAGGTCACAGTTATACTAGATCTACCTGGTGGTATTGAATTACTAGTTCGATAAGATGACAAATACATACTGTGTGTCGAAATTGTCTCTGGAGAAAAAGCTGCCTTGGCAGAGAATCTTTGAGTTACACACTTCAGAAAAAAATCCTTTCTAAGGTCCACTCTTTGAATGACTATTCTGTCTTTCTGCTGCTATTAAGGTTTGCAGAAATATGTTTTCATCCTTTGGGTCACTGACTGGCATCGGTTAGGGTCAGGGTTACAGATGGAATGCAAATCTAACTTAAAAGGATCATCCACCACAGGGAATAATATTCAGCATGCAAAAGTCATTTTTCTTTCATGAATCAATCGCTTTAGTCACAGGACTTTCTAGCAGGCCGTAAGAAACTCAGCTGCTTCTGCAATGGACGTCTGTCTACATATGTAGACTTTCTGTATCTGATGCTAAACATCTTGACAAGAACTGATTGGGTAGGGCTCCCAATCTTCCAGGAATCTAGCTAGTTCAGGACAACATTCCAGAGACCCTAGCTGATTTCCGCTCAAGGGAAATGGGGTACTTGCTCTGTGCAGGGACATGTGATTTATAGAGAAGGGGTTAAATATAAATAAGAATGTGTGTGAAGGCTTGGAGTGAAATTGATCAGAAGCAGGTTGGAACAAGCAGTGAATAGTGCATACAATAGGAAGGTAAAAGCAGGGAAACAATAGATAAACTATCATAAATTATAGTTTGTGCGCTCCTTGGAAGAGACCTCTCTGTGAGATAAATAAAATCTTACCAGAAGGCAATAAACAGATTAATCTCACAGAGTACAGTGAGACACCCAGCAGCTCATATGACAAAGGGGTGTTGGGTGGTTCTCTTTGCCAAAGGCACACGTCTTGGAATCTAACTGGCACCACTGGATGCAACGGAAATCAGGATAATAATATAAATTCTCAAAGAGACAAAGGAGAACAGTGGAAGGTACACAAAAACAGGAACTTGGCTCAGGTGTAATCTAGAGTGGAATAAGTGTCAGAACAGGACCGGAATGCATAAAACTGCATACACTGGAAACCTTCACATTACCTAAGGCAGAAAGGGAATATGCAGTCAGAACAGGAAGTTAGAAATACAAGACAAGGAATATGCATATACAAGACAGGTCTGGATGTGTACAGTCAGAAATAGGGTCAAGGCAAACAGGGTAACTAAGAGGCAGTATAAACAAGAGATACACCATAGAGACAACACCTAATCAGAACAGGAACATAGAACCAACAAAAATAAAATAATCAATAGCAAGCCTGGAAATACAGCTGCAGGACCCAAAAGAGAGGAAGAAGGCACAGCAGCAAGGTTAGTTGTGAGCTGCTGCACTCTGTGATCACTAGGCAGAAATAGCAGGTGGCTCAGGGGAGGAGCATAGGAACAGTGAGAGAGCCAAGTGCAGGGAATCAACTGGGTGCAAGGAATCAAGGAACCAGCAATGAAGCGAAAGAGGAACTGGGACTTGGAAAGGGAAAGACCAGGCAAACCAGCAGACACAAGAATGGACAGGAAAGTCAGGAACAGAGTACAGATTAGAGCAAAAAAGAGGAAAGTCCAGAAGGCAGATATAAAGAGTTCAGCAAGGCAGTGGGATCCAGGAATCAAGAGAGAGAAGAAAGCACCACCACCAGGGCAGGCTTTGGAGTCAGAAAGGACTACAGGGACCATGATGCATTGGGAAGGTGGTGTGGAAGCATTGACTGGACTAAGCAGTATAGCTAGGAAAGCAAGATGTAGGAGTGTGTGTAATCTTATTCAGGAAGAAAAGAAGGACCCCAGAGGGCCTTCATGAGCACCGCCTAGTGGTCGGATGGTAAAATCCTAACAATAACATTCCAGCCCTCCTTTTGCTGATATTGTTATTTGATAACTAAAACTTCAAATAAAACAATGATAACCAAACTGACCTAAATGTGGATTTGGGCTTGGGGAGTTTTTAATAATATACTAAGCCTTAGAGGAAGAGGGTCGGTTGGAAGAGGGTCAGGTTGGTACTGGATGGTCATTCTCCTAACAAGGAGACATACAACCACAACTAGAAGGCACCTAAAGGCTTGCTTTGGAAGTAATTATTTTGTTTATCTAACCCATTGAGCATTTGTTTGTAAACTGCTAATGGTGTTCAATACGATCCTACATCTAGTATGTGACACCATTTTAGGTCCCATAAATATGATTGTTGTCTATGTCGGAACATGAAACCACATTACATAGAAAAGACGCATTGTAAATTTTAAGAGGAACTCTCTTTGACTTACTTTACACATTGCCTTGCACCAGGTGGTTCAGTGAAGAGGGTTGAAGCTGCAGATGGAACCATGTTTTGATGAACTGGAGCGAGTCCCCCAAATATAATATCCCCTTCCTGGGTGTAAACTTGAATGTTGGGTGATGAAAGGTGGCAGCCTGGTGATGAGATGATGTCAGCAATAGCAGAAGAGAAAATCCACAGGTGAAGCCACAAACCATGGTGTAAACTCATTTTCTCCCACTACAGTGCATTCAATGCTGTACCTGCTGAAAGAACAGAATGCATGAATGAATTAATTAGGCTGAAGCGCCTGACTGACAGATGGGTGGATCAGTAAGACTGTGCTTCAAATGAAAAAATTGTCTCATAACGCTGGACTAAAAGATCATTAAACCCAAGGAATAAAATTGGTCCTTGTATGTTCATTATATGAATTTTTAGTTGTAGTATTTTGCAGGTGTTATTCGGCTGTAAGGCCAGGCTACAAGAGGATAATTAAACTTCCTTTTCAGGGACATGGAGAAAATTATTTTTTACTCTACCAAAGAAAAATATTCCTGCTTAGGCTGTATTTCTTCTTAACAGAATTAATCATAAAAATTAGTTGGTTATTCCACTCTCATTTTAGTACATTTATATGGGTGGGTGGTAAATTCTGCTCTACCGGTGGAGTTTTGCCACTCAGCTTGGAGTTAAGCAAAAACTTTGCTAGCCCCACGCAGCAGAGTTTACTGCCCACCCAGGATTCCAGTTGCTTGTTCCTACTTCCTACCTACCATCACCAATCAACCCAATAGAGCGTCATGCTCCTGCAAATGCTCAGCAATGTGTCTGTGAGGAGGCTGGTGCTGACCCTGCCGCAGCGGATCGTGATTCCTGACCGGGTCACACAAGCTGGTGAGGAGGGCAGGAGCAGGGGTGAAGTGATTGCTTCAGAGTCAGAGAGCTGAGTTCTAGAAGCACCTCCCACAAGTGTTTCATTGGGGGCAGTGGCAGTATCCCTGAAGAGATGTGGTGAAGAGGACACGCAGTTATGGGCAAAGGATCATGTCAACAGCAGGACCTGTAAATTTGCAGCATGAGTAGCAGTTGCTGTGTATTCCCTGGAGCCTCCTGGAGGAACGTAGCTTTGGCCTGGCTGGGGATTTAGATGAAAATGGGTATATTGAATTGATCTACACTGCTTTTTGACTGGGCACACGTTGGCCAATCTTTGTTTACCGTATGTCTTGTAAAAGATTTACTATAGGTGTACAGGATGCATTTGACTGGAGATCCGCAATGCATTTGCTGGCCATATAGAGCACTAGAAGTAATTATATTACATATCGCAATGAACAAAGATTGTAACCAAGCCCAAGCAAATGGTTACCGGGCTTCCTGTCTGTAAAAGCACGTCCCTGCGCAGTTGCAAGTGTATGAAGTGCCTCATAAGCACATCTACAATGCAATACACTGCTACCTATGATCTACAACAGTTTAACTGTACTGTTTTCTGTAACACAGTACACTTTTGTTTGACCATCAATGTTAAATGTAAACACAAGCGTTGTTAAAGCAGTGCAGTTCACTAGCCATTGTTGTCTACTGATTTAAGCCCTGCGATGGAATGCTGAATCACAATTGTCTTGTTCACAACAATTACCTTCCTCTCTAGTAATCCATGCTGTTAAGCAGGAACGGTGCTCCAGACAAAATAGCATTTTGTAGGAGGAAAAGCCGTATATTTTTGTGGCATTTCTTTGTTTTATCGCACTATCTAGTGCTGATGCCCCAACACTGCTGCCTTGGAAGCCAGGGAAGGGGAGGTAGTGACTTCCAAAAGAGTGAGAGCTGCAGAATCACTAAGCCTCACGGTTTTGGCAGCTCATGGGGCATATTAACAAGGGCCGGCGATAAATATCGCAAAGCGCGCTTAGCACTTGCATATTCATCGCTGGCTATCTCTGGAATGTATCCCCCGGTTAGCGCATTATCAACAACGTGCATCGCCAAGGCGATAAAAATTCCAGAGATAGTGTGGATATCACCGTTTTCCATGGTGGAAAACGGCGATATCCTAGATGATAGGGCCTGTGGTGTTAGCCACAGAATCCACCCCCCATGTTAAGTATGCCTTAGTCAGGAATTTAACAGGCGTTAAATTCCTGCGTTAAGGCATACTTAACGCAATTTAAATAATCGCTACCCTTCCTTGTTAATATCGCGAAGCTGCCTTCACGATATTTTCCCTGGTTGGTTTCACAGCCACGCCTACTTTGCATTTCATTAGCGATGCAAAGTTAGGCGTGCTGGAAACGGGCGCTAAGTCAGCAAACACGCGATAGCGTGTCTTTGCTGATAAGGCGATAAAATTATCGCCGCTTTTCGGCCGAAAACGGCCGCTAAAGCGGCGATAATTTTATAGCGCCGCCTTGTTAATATGCCCCTTGGTTGGGCTAAGACGGCGTTGCTGTTAGTCTGTGAACACACTCGGGGTTTGTGGATAGTGTGTGGCTGACATCACAACTCTGCAATGTCAATTCCTTGGAAGTCGGACGGGGACCCTCATCGTACTTAGCATTGCGCATAGCGGGTGGCACATATGTACACACAGAAACATGCTCGTATTGCTTCTCTAATGGTCTTTGATTTAATTTTTGCAGCATCCAAAGTGTACTCCTCCATTGCCCACCTCTGCCGGGCCAACCCCGTCAGTGCTCTGCTGTTTCAACTTGTACGAGAGGCCCGAGCTAGAGGTTGGCAGAACTTCACTGTATCTCGCCGAGTTTTATGCAACTCTGTGGAATTCCATAGAGTAAAACCCTGCAAGTTCTGCCCACCCCTATTATTTATTTAATTTCTCAATATTGTTGTAATTGTCCCAAAGTACATTATAAAATCCAGCTTTTTGGCACATAGATGTGCATTACACCATAATTATTATTTGTTTCTTTTGCATAAAAATACATAACTTGATCAGTCACAAGCGCCACTTCCACTTCAGACCTTCCCACACACACCATGCATACAATCCCATGCATACTTCTCACATAAAACCCCTATGCCCCAGATTTTCTTAATGGCCCAGCATGGAGAACATTCTCTTTTTCTTCCACAATAGTTGTGTCATAACTGGGGTACTCCACAGACGGTAAACGCATGTTTCGCAGAAATTATTTCCTAACCCAATGCCCAAGGACTTAGGGGCATATCAACAAGGGCTGGCGATGTAATTATTGCCACTTTAGCGTCCGTTTTTGGGCGAAAAGCGGCGATAATTATATCGCATTATTTACAAGGACACGCTATCGCGTGTTTCCTTGAATCAGCTCCTGTTTAGTTCACGCCTCGCTTTGCATCTCTAATGAGATGCAAAGAAGGCGTTCCCTGCAAAAACCAAGGGAAAATGATCTCTAACTGCCCTACTCCGTATTTACAATACGGCCCAGGACACCCATAGCGATGTAAAATACAGCGTTAACCGCTGTTATCGCCGGTATTTTAAGTCTGCTATTTTTCATGACTACCCTATCTATGACATGGGAGGTGGATTCAGTGGCTGAATCCACATCTCCTTATCATCAATGTTTCTTCTTTCGCTGTGGGAATATCGCTGGTTTAACAGAGATATTCCCACATAACGCCACTTTTGATGTGAAATTTATCGCCCTGGAGTAACGCGTTGTTAATAACGCGTTATCCGGGCGATAAATTATAGCGATAGAGGGCGATAAATATAAAAGCGCTAAGCGCGCTTTGCGATATTTATCGCCGTCTGTTGCTGATATGCCCCTTAGTACAATATGCTATGTGAGAGAATGCAGATCTAGGGGCAGATTTATGTTGCACTTGCGCCACTTTTGCGCCGCCGTTGCGTCACTTTTGTGACGCAGCAGCGGCGCAAATCCTGCGCCATGGTGCGGGGTATTTACAACGTGACGCATCTGGGAGATGCGTCACGTTGTAAAGCCCTGCGCCACATGTAGGCGTTCCAGGGCAGGTGGGGGCGTTCCGGTGCAGGAACGCCTCCTAAAAGTGGCTGAGTGAAATCTACAAGATTTCACTCAGTCACTTTTAGGCCCATGCTGCGTCAAAACCCTGCGCCTGCTTGAAGCAGGCGTAAGGATTGACGCAGCATTGTACAGATAGGGCCCCCCAGAACATTGCTGGAGCTGCGTCGCGCTTGCGACGCAACTCCAGCAATGCGCCACTTTTACGGCACAGATGCGTCACGCATCTGTGCCGTTTTTGCCCCATGGTGCGCCGCATTATAAATGCGGCGCATCCATGGTGGCACAGCTGTGGCGCATAATAATTGGCTCATCCCTGCTGATATGCAGGGATGCACCAGTTAACATAAATCTGCCCCCTAGTTTACTGCAGACTCCCCTTCACCCAGTTTCATGGGGGAGAAGTGATTTCTGCTAAACAAAACAGGTCCTTTCTCAGGGTTTGAAGCAGGGAGAGAATGTGGCCTAACTGCTAGGGCGGTCGACTTCGAACCCGAGAAATCGGGTTCGAGTCTGGGCAGAGACGCTCAACATTCTGTGACTCTAGACAAATCACTTAATCATCACGTGCCTACAAAACTGAATGAATCGCTATGTAGGTAACTGGTGTTCATGTAAAGCGCTCTGATCCCTCCTGTTCGAGTTAGCGCTATGTAATACTCCACACACCAAAACGCAAACGTGGCGCTCGAACATCTGTTCTAGTAATGACGGAATATATGTTGAAAAACATTTATCGCCATAACCTGCAATTTAGCCCATGTAGTGTGACCACAATTCATAAACAGCATTTTGCTGCTATCAGTTTTGCTGCAAATATTTATACCATATTTCCAAGGAATATGTTTCCTAACTCTTGCAACCTATTCCTAGCACAGCTCCCAGAGCATAAATAAACTGTGCATTTCGATCATCGCCTTGCATATCTGCAACCCAGTGTTCCTCTGCTGGATGAGCAGCTGGATGAGCAGGGGGAGGAGGATGGAGCTCTCTCACAGCAAAGCTCATCTGAACTTGGCTTCAGTGTGTGTGTGTCCAATCTCAGTCATAAAAGGAACAGCAACCAGTAGCCTGGAATCTGACTTCTTTTTGGACTTCTCCGGGGCAAAGGTCTCTCTGATCTGAATGGTAAAATGTAAGTGTGTGAATAAGAAACTGACCACTGCTTTATCTAGCTGCTTATGAGTGAAAAGCTAGGCAGAAACTCGGTGGAAAATCCATCCGGAACCAGTGTTCTTAATATGCATCATTTATTGAGCACATACTATCTCTCTACCTTAATGTGCGCACTAGGCGACTCTGAGATGTAGAGAATCAGCGCATCTTGACCAGACATATGTGCCATATTCTCTGCTGATAATCGAACAAGATGTTGTTTTCCAAACCGAATGTGCTTTCATGTCTTGAAGTATGCAGACAGCTTGTTTGAGTCTGACAGTGGAAAAACGCTCAGTGGTGCTGCTGCTAAGTATATTTAAAAATGGAGTGCATATCATCCCCGCTGTGTGCGTTAGTGGTGATGTCATACATGTAACATGTGTTGAAAAAAATTCTACCAAACAATTTGGTGAAAGTAACATGTTCTGTAGAAATGATGATCATAGAATATAAGAACACATTAAAAACTTATAATGAAGCATAATAAAAACAATGCGTAGCTTTTGAATTATGGATACATTTCATCATTACTTAAAAGCCTTGCTTGTACATTTCAGAAACAATTGTATTGCATTTGCATTGAATTAACATGTGAACTTATGAAGTTTGTTTCAAGCTATTGTACTAGAAAATATTACGGGGCAGATTTATGTTTCCTGGCGCATCCCTGCAAATCAGCAAGGATGCGCCAGGAAAGATGCGTCACGCAAGTTTACCCTTGCGCCACCCATGATGCGCCGCATTTACAATGCGGCGCATCATGGCGCAGGAATAAACAGATGCGTGACGCATCCGATGGCGTAAGGTTGGCGCAGTGCTTAAGTTGTGTCGCTAGCGCGACGCAACTCCAGCACTGTTCCAACCTGCCCCATCCCTAACATGGTGCGTCAAGCCTTACGCCTGCTTCAAGCAGGCGCAGGGTTTTGACGCATCAGTGTCGGAAAAGTGACTCAGTCAAATCTTATAGATTTGACTGAGTCACTTTTCCGAGGCTTTTTCCGCCGTAATGCCCACCCTGCATACATTAAACCTGACGCAGGTTTAATGTAGCGCAGAGCTTTACAGCGTGACGCATCTCCATAGATGCGTCACGATGTAAATAAGGCGCAAAGTGGCGCAGGGTTTACGCCGCCGCTGCGTCACAAAAGTGACGCAACGGCGGCGTAAAAGGAGCGCAAGTCCCTCATAAATCTGCCCCTACATGTTCAATGAAAGTGGTCACAGTGGGACTTAAAAAAGATACATATTGTGAATCTAAGCCAACTAGGCATGGTATTTTAATGAACCAATAGTAAAAGAAATAAGGCGGCATAAAAATGACCAAAAATAGGACAAAAATAAAAGAAGAAAAACAATATACCAACGGAATCTCCAAACACATGGACATGAGGGCACCAAGAAATATTTCCTTTGTCTTCAGTTATTGCAACCCTGTAGCACTGCCCTGTTTACAGTTCCTATTCATCTGAAATTATCACATCAGGGTGTTTTTGTGCTGGGAACTCACATGCAATGCAACAATGTTCAGACAGCATGTGAAATGCCGCATACGACTGCTGAGCTTGGGTGGCATATTTGCTCGGTGATTCAGCACATGGGTGAAGTTGTTTGTTGGAAGAACAGATGCATGGCTCTTCTCCTTCCTCCATGGATAGAAGGCACACCGGTGATGGCAGCGGTGCTGCCATAAGTGCCAAGTCGTGTTCTAGCCTATAGTCTGGATATGGCTCAAAAGGCAATGGTGGTTCATCATAGTGGGCATTTTGAAGGATGGGCCTCATGATTGCATGACAAACCCTCTGAAATGACCTCCACAGTCACAGAAGATGATCAACTTCAGATGCAGCTCCAGACAGATGTCAAAGGAACAGTTCATGCACCAAAACACTGGTCTCACTCCATGAAGACCCACTTTTCTAAATGACAACAGCAGTTCTTCGCTGATTTCAGTGAGGTTTTTGTCCCACAAGTAGCTCGCCAGTCTGTCTCGGCAAAGCCGTAACGGGGTACCTAATTTCTATTTCACTTTCTGACATGGTATACATTGCAAATGAAGAAGATGATAACAGCCCCACAGGCAGTGACTAGCAGTATTATTGAAAACCCTCCAAAAATACTTGAGAACAACGAATGTGAAAAAAGGGTATTCGCCTTAACACAGACTTAAATCCGGCCACTAGACTAGAGCTGATGCTCTTGAAAAATGCACCATGCCAGTTGTAGTGGAGGGGTTAAAACTTGATGTGCCAGGTTAACAAAGTGTGTCAGATTTTGTCAGTAATGTCTGAGGTGCGAGCAGTTTGTAAACCAAAATTCTCTGCTGCTGATGTGAATACCAGGTCTTTCAGGAGTAGGACTGCACAAGCTTGCTAATCTTGACAAATATGGGGCAGATTTACAAGCCCCTTGCGCCACTTTTGCGTCACAAGGTGGCGCAAGGGGCTTGTAAATCTACCCCTATGTATGTGTTGGGTTCATGTGCTGGGCCAAGGGACACCTTCAAGGATATCACTAGGTGGAGGACAGAAAGTTATGTCATAACATTTTATCACTTGATACTGTGAACAAATATGGTATTCCTTTGCTTATCCCACAACATGAAGAAATTGCAAAAAGCAGAAATGACCCATTTGTCAACAATGTGAGCTAAATCTACTAATTTTGGCATCGATCCATTACAGAGGCATTGGTGGTATAGGGATTACATTTTGTCTCCATTTTTGTTTTCTCATCTAACGTAGCATCTTTTCAAGATGGATGTTTGAACATGTGTATCCCTAACATGACAGAATGCCACACATGCAATCCACACACGCATTTATTATGGTTGGAAATGATTATCCTGTAGTCTGCACTGTTAGTATCATGGACATGTTATAATCTGAAGGCATACGGTACTTTGTGAGATGTGTGCGTGAGATTGTATTTATGGTGTGTATGAGAAGGTCTCAAGTGGAAGTGGAGTTTGTGACTGATCCAGTTTGTCTTTTTATGCATATGAAAATAGTAAATAACCATGGTGCTTTGTAAAGCTATGTGCAAATGATGGATTTTAAAATGTACCTCGAGAAAAATAACAAAATGAGAAATTAAAATGTATGATTAATTATGTTGAGAAGAAATACAGGTTAAGGGGTACGGTTTGCTGTTGGTTGAGTTGTTATTTCCCCCTTTAATGAACCTAAAAAACTATTTCTTTGGTGGTGCCTTTTATTTTTTGATTATGCTTTCTAATTAATTTTAACACTTTGTTTAAACAAGGAATAGCATACATCTATTTGTTTATTTTATAAAGAAAGAGAGTGTTGATCGGGAAGATACATGTTACTTACTTGTTATTGGCAGGATCACTGGCCCGTTTTGCAAAGTTCAGCGGAGGAGGAGCGTGCTGACGAGCTGAGCTGAGATGCACGAAGGATGCAAGGAGAGGGGCTGCGGAGGAGCTGCTCTCACTTTCGCTCCATGCCGCAGGCTTTCCATCTCTGTACCTCTGCTTCTTACCCCGGCGCCTGTGAGCGGCGAGCTCTGGGTGGGTCCGTTGCAGGTCCAGTTCCCCGACCACGTTTGCGAACTTGGCCTGTTTGAGGGGCAATACAGGACATACCGCCCAGCAAGTGTGGCTGCCGGTAGATGGGACCGCCAAGAGCGTGCCTCAGTCAGTCGCGGAGGTGGCCCAGTTGGTTCCAGGTGCGGCCTGCATCCGCCTGTAAGGCCTCACTCACGCTGGTCGCGAATACTGGTTCTGTTATCCGCCAGTCTCAGCTGCTTCAGCCGGATTTAACCTCCCTCACCAACCTCTTTATCTGCTAACGTTCTACCAGTGGCAGAAGACCTGCCCAAGGCCTGCTGAAGCTTTACCAGGCCAGGAGGGGAGCAGGGGCATCCTGCCCCACAGCTTGGGCCCTCCTTCTGGCCTGGCCCAATGATTCATCCAAGGGGGATAAGGGAACACCTTGCAGGTCCAGGACAATGACTTTAGGATGCCATGACTCGGGACCCAGGAATCAGGACAAGCGCTGCAAGGCCACAGGAGGCCGGAGGTTGGAGGATTTCCTAGGTGGAGTTCTGACTAGAAAGAAATTGCATTCAGGAACATTGGTTTACATGAGAGCTCGTAAAAAACCCAAAGCTAATCCATAAAGGAATGAACCAATTCAGATAAACACGCTGAATGGATTTAACACCATTTCTACCTTCTTCTCAAAACAAGAGACAAGCCTAAATAAGGAGGTGATGATGGAGTTTAAGCCTGAATCTCTTCCTGGAGAGGCTAAAGCGGAACCTGAAAAATCGCCTTTAGCAAATTCTACCAACTTTCCACCCGTAATCAGAGCAACTCGGTCTGGGGTTGAATTAAGTCTTGAACTCAGAGTGGAAGGTTTTTTGCTGGCAACTATTACCGTCCACTCTCTTGGAAACAGAGTCACTCAGTCCGAGGTTGGATTTTGCCCCGATCCTTGAGTGGAAGACCCTCCGATGGAGGATTTTACTCTCCCAGACGTTAATATCAATCTGAATCCTATTCCAAAGGCCCCTCAGTCTCCTAAGCCTCACATGTATAAGATTTCACCTTTCTCAAATTCACGGGACCGTCCACTGGGTCCTTCCATTAAGATGCAGCTCTCTAGTAGTACACCCAGTGGAACATCTATATCAAACTCAAGGGCCTATATCACCCCTGACTTGTCCTTGAGTCTTCATCCACTAAATAATGATCCAGAGGAATAAATAATGTTGTCTAAATCTTTGCTTTGTCTGGAAAGAGTCTTGTTGTCTATTTTATCCCTAATGAAGAAATCCATAAGCAACTCTGGTTATATTTTGGATTCACTTTTGTCTTTGACCAAATTTATAATTTCTGACCAAGGATCCCCAAATGGTAAAGCTACCCTATCTCCCTCCCATAAGTCCAATTCCTGTAATGGGATATTTTCTTTCCTCCTCTTGACCGTAACTCTAATCAATCCAAATGTACCCAAACATGTTCATTTTTATATTTCAATTATCATGATTTTGGTACTCAGGCTGGTATGCCTTTTGGTAGTAGAAAACATAAGGGCAAAGAAAACACAGACGTATTCAATGAAATTCAACCCCACTTGCTACAGCAGTTCTTTGAATCTGACGTCCTTGCTCCTGCACCTGCTTCTTTGTCCTTTCAGCGCTCACAAAAGGAAAAAATAAATACCGAACTAAAAGTTTTCCCCATTTTCTTAAGAAAAGGGGCTAAAAACCATTATTGAACTAAAGTGCTTTAATACCAATTTCAAAAGAAGTTAACACACCAGATTTAAGCTCTACATCGGTGGCACAGTGTAATTTGAATCCTAATGCTGCACTATTTGCCTCCTCTTTAGGCAGTAAGGTTTTCTACAACTCTGTTGGAATTACGCCTAAAGGACTCTGTCAAATTAACTATTTACCTTCTGTACCTTTTTCTTTAGAGCTTTTATTTTTGATCATGAGCTGTATATGAATAGTTTTTTCCTATTAAGCTGTTTTGCTGAAATTTCTGACATCCAAATGATCAAGAGTAGTGATCTTGCCCTGGTCAAGTTCAAAAACATGGCAATTATGGCGGAGCCAGAATGACGTTTGGTTCTAAGATGATTTCCTATCTAATAATGTCAAATAGTGATAAATTACGATGCTGTGGTATCAATGTTCTTGTTCCCAAAAAGGAGAAAACTCCTAAAAAAGCAAACTATAATAGGCAGCTAACTGCCCACTTAGATCTCTATCCATTGGATTTAACTCATCTAGAGAGAGAAAGTACATTGCAGGTACCCCTCGGCAAGGGTGGAAGGAAAGTTTGTGGAGAAAAAGAATAATCAAGCACTGACCAAAGATGAGAAAAAAACAAATAGAGTTGGGTAGCAGGGGCTCTTAACACAAATATATCTTTAGGTCTAAGACACTGGAACTCTTCCTAGCAAGGGTCTTAAATTGATCTCTTGGAACGCAGACGACTTAAGCACATATCAAAATAAATAGTTATTCTTGAAAGAACAGAACACTGACATAATATGTATACAAGAGTCTTGGATCATAAAGAACTGGTCCATTAAAGATTATATTGTGCTAAGCTGACCTGCACTCCCAGTAAATAAAGGACATGCAAAAGGAGGTATTGCTATACTGCCCAGAACAAGTTTTAGATGGATATATAAAGTAATTCTTCATGTCTCTAACTTAATTCAAGGCGATTGAGCAAGATCTTAAGGAAGTACATGATAGCTTAGATACCCTGCTGATTGTGAATGCATATGTACCTCCTGACGCATCTCGCACTCATTTTTTAAAAGACATGTTTGTTTTTATCTCCACTATTATGTAAAGTGAAAATTCTAGGCATCTAATGCTGGTTGGTGATCTGAACACCAAAGTATCTACCCACAGTTATTTGATAATGCCTCAAAAAACGAAGCTCTAAACATTCCACCAGCTCTGTTTCCCAAAAATAGTCAGACTGCTAAAAGAGGCGCAATTTTACTTGGGAAAATTAGACCTATCAAATTGCTAATGAGAGGTTAGGAAATGATATACCACCAAAAATGACACATAAGGTGCCTATTATCAGTCACTTAATTGTTTCAGCAGATTTTTTCATTAAGCTCTCCAGTATGGAAATTTTAGAAAATGCACTTAGTGATCACACAGTAATCTGCTCTAAGTTCAAGATGACTTGCGGCAAGGTAGGTTCTTGGAATTTTAAGGATAAATCAGTAGATGGCAGAATCTATTGGAACACTATAGAATTTAAAGGGACCTTAACAGTTTTAATAGGAGATCAGCAGTAAATAGTAGTGGCAGATCTCCATTCTCCTTAAACTGATCTGTTTGAAGTCTTTGTGAATCTATACATTTACCAGCTAAACGGAGACCACCTTTTAATCCATTGCTTCATATAAATAGGGAAATAAATAAATTAGTGAGGACCCAGTTCCCTAATTTTTTCCTCGAACGAAGTAAATTAATAAATCTATCAAAGAGGAAAAGGCAGAGGGAAAAACGCTCTCTAAGATAAAAAAAGGAAGATCATAAATGGGTCCAGTTAAAAGAGGCGGCTGCAAAAAGCAATGCTCGGAAATAATCGGGGTTTGTTGCGGCACTAGAGTGAAGTCCCTCCCAATTTCCATAAAAGAAGTATGGAAACCACATCTTGTAGAACTTTATTCTGCAAATCCTAATTCTTCTTGTCCTGCCTCTATTTTAATTTATCCCCCTAAAATCCTAGAATCCAGCTATGCGCCCCCAAAGTGTGAAGTTGTAGGACCTATGAACAAACTGAGAGCTTCAGGAGCAATGGGTCCTGACGAAATCCCTTTGACAATTATTAAAAAAGAGCCAGTTCCCTAATTTTTTCCTCGAACGAAGTAAATTAATAAATCTATCAAAGAGGAAAAGGCAGAGATAAAAACGCTCTCTAAGATAAAAAAGGAAGATCATAAATGGGTCCAGTTAAAAGAGGCGGCTGCAAAAAGCAATGCTTAAAGGTATTCGGAAATAATCGAGGATTGTTGCGGCACTAGAGTGAAGTCCCTCCCAATTTCCATAAAAGAAGTATGGAAACCACATCTTGTAGAACTTTATTCTGCAAATCCTAATTCTTCTTTTCCTGCCTCTATTTTAATTTATCCCCCTAAAATCCTAGAATCCAGCTATGCGCCCTCAAAGTGTGAAGTTGTAGGACCTATGAACAAAATGAGAGCTTCAGGAGCAATGGGTCCTGACGAAATCCCTTTGAGAATTATTAAAAAAGAGCCTCTGTTGTAGGCTGTGTACCTTACTTCGCTGTTTGACTGTTGCTACCTGCAAGGGAAGACACCCCCATCATGGTCCGGTAGTATTCTAATTCCATGATACAAAAAGGGCCATAGATATCACCCGGGTAACTTCCATCAAATAGCTTTACTAGACGGGGTGGGGAAAATATTTACTCGCAGTATTCTTGACCATCTTATTGACTGGCTGATGGAGGGGAACATTTTGCCTATAGAACTAGCAGGTTTTAGAAAAAAAACACTCCACCCTGGATAACATCAGTATGTAGAAATTAATAGAGGAGAACTACAATATTTTTTGCAGGTCAAATGTATATGTGGCATTTATAGACTTTTCAACAGCCTTTGATAAGGTAGTCCGGCCATTACTGTGGAAAAAGTTGCATAAAATGAGAGTGCCAATCCCCCAGTTATCATTAATTATTGCCCTGCACTCATGAACATGGTGTGAGGTGCTAATAGGGGGAAATCAGGGCTTTTCAACAGTAATACCCACAGAAAATGGACTGAAGCAAGTCTGTCTACTAGTGCTATTACTCTTTTCTTTGTATGTAGAAGATTTACCCGAATACATTTCTCCCTTAGAAGGAGATTCACCGAAGATAGGTGGCCATCGTTTTGCATGTCTCATGTATGCAGATGATGTTGCAATTATGGACCTAACCCCTAGCGGGGTGAATAAAAAGTTGATATCATTGCAGAAATATACGATGGCACAGTTTCTGAAGTAAAGTTCTGATCATGAAATGTAGCAGAAGCAGAGAATTGTGTAATTTCAATTGGAGAATCAGTCCTGAAAAGGTAGAGATGGTAGATTCTTTTATCTACCTGGCAAAAGTAATAACGGACAGCACAAAGAATAAGTCACATATTGAACATAGGGGGTCATTACGATTGCGGTGAATCTGCCACCAGCAGCCTGCTGGTGGTGGATTCACCACAATCGGGTGGCCAAACACCACCTGCCATATTGCGATTGCGGGCGGTGGGGTTGGCAGATGGAAAGTCTGTCCGCCATGGGTCCAACAGCAGCAACCGTAACGATTGCTGCTGTCGGACTGCTCGAATCAATAGAATGGTGGCGGGGCCTAGCAGGCACCATCCGACATATTATGATGCTGCATTCCCGCAAGCCTATCTTCCATGGCAGTGAACCCGCCATGGAAAGGCTGGCGGGGATGCACTTTGGGGCCCTGTTGCTGGCCCCCCCTGTGCTGGGGGGGGTTTGACTGTGCACTGGGGGGCACCAATGGTGTCCCACTATATTTCCCTGCACCAGGTGGCAGGCACCAAGTGCTGCCTACCACGTAGTGCAGGGAAATGCAAACAGTGCATTTTGGACATTGCAGAGGGTACTGCCACCAGCAGCACCCGCCGCAATGTTAGAGAGATGACAGATATGATAATGTTAAAGATAGACGATGCGACCGCCACGGTGGTGGTCATATCGTAATCACATGTGCGAGACCGTCGCCTTACATGCGGATGGTCCCACTCCCCACAACGATGGCAGACGGACTTAAGTCCGTCCGCCATCGTAATCATCCCCATAGTTCTTGTAAAGCAGCAACACATGGCTTATGCATATTTTATAGCACAATGGGTCAAAGACACTTTTTACATTTGCACACAGATTTTAAAGCAAAAAGCCCTTCTACCTTGTTATATGCTATTGATTCTATCCCAGTAAAGTACTGGAGTTTCCTACATAAGATTAAAGGCCCGATTTTACACAAAATATGTAATTTCAATACTCTGGTACCAATATCGGCTATTAGATTGGAATTAAGTTTGATGAGTTCATTTATTCAAGGCTTAACCAGGATATTACATTGTGGATACCAGTTAAAAACAGTGAGTTATACACATTAATGGGTTTCATGTATCAAGAAATATTTGGAGGAACTACAAACAAATATTCCTTTCCTGTGACTTCATCTTGGCACTGAACTATTTCAGCACACAGGAGGAGTCAGTGATTTAATTCCCGCTTTTAGAATCCTTTTTAAAAATCACAAGTTGTATGGTTCCTTACCAGAGAGATGTCAAGTATTGCAGATCAAAAGAAAGACTGAAGATAATGGCCATGTTAAATACCCCGAGAGTTCTCCAGAGATACCTATCTTGGAATTTAGCTCATGGTATTCGATGTTGGCTGCTTTATGCCGTATGAATCTTTTGCCATTAAATTATCTAACATAAAATTGGTCCTGCTCTATGAAAATCGGAAAAAACTTCCACAGATGTAACCTGGGCATTCAGAATCTTGATCATATTCTGTTTCTTTGCCCAGTTTTGGCACCATTTCATCATTGATGGCTTTGACCAATGTTTATACAAAATCGGATCAAAAATGTAACATCAGCCCGTGAATTTCTTTTCAATCCAAAGAATGAAATAGTGTGTACAATTTTTTTTAAGGACTTTATGAATATATTTTAGTATTCACTATATCCCACTTAAGTAGGTCCTTTCCTTAGTTGTAAATACCTTATTTAATTATATGTATTTATAGGAGGATCAATGGCATGCCTTATGATCATTCAACTTAATACCCGTTATCTTTCGGTCTCTTTGGTATCTTGGTATTGATATGATTAGACTTTTTGATCACAGGATACATGGCCCTCCTCACAATTATGTTTTTAAGTTCCGGGGGCCTTTGTACTTTTTAAGGCTAATTGTGTTTAGCACTCTTTGGATTGTTTTTTGCACATGTTACTGCTGCTATTCAACTGCTCTTTGCACAAAAACTGGGATATATCTTGTTTTCAAATATTGTTGCTAAGGGAAAATGAATTGTTAATTATAAATGTGTTATTTTCTTCCTTAGAATTTCTATTGGTTTCTAACCTTCTGCTGCTACTTGATGCACTTTATCTAAAATAAGACCCATTATGAAGCTGCTATTGCATAGTATTTTCAATATTTGCACATGTTACTGCTGTTATTCAAATGCTCTTTAGTTTTCACATAAATCGGGATACATTTTGTTTTTAACCATTGTTGCTAAGGGAAGATAAATTGTTAGTTATAAATGTATTAGTTTCTTCCTTAGAATTTCCTTCTGTTCCTTTTGCTGCTACCTGATACACTTTATTTAAAATTGGATCCATTATGAAGCTGCTATTGCATAGTATTTCAAATTTACAAATTGCATATGTATAACTTGATATTCTTGTTGCAGTAAGGGATTTAACCATGGTATCGTAATTTGTTTTTCTGCCGTAATGATGAATAGTCTTACCTCTTTTTTAGGTCTCGCCTGGTGGTAGCAGCGCATGCGTTGACCTTGCTATTGCGAGTACCTTTTGTAATCGATTCTGCCAAGGGCTTTTGTGCACGCGTCTGCATGGACAAACATGGCTGCTCTCGACATTCGTCTATAGCAGACAGCATGCGCGTGTCTGTGGGACAGTGCACAGTCCGCCGCCATCTTGTTAAACACGCCGGCTTCCTTCAACTCTGGCTCCGTCAAGAGATGTGCACGCGTGCGCATGGCGGCGTGCTTTCACTTTAAACATGCAAAAACAACAATTGATGGACAGAATGCAGAACAATGTCATACATTCACCCCAGTACAGAGATCTGGGCCTAAATCCATCGTTTTTTTGCTCACCATGCCATTCCAGTTTGAACTCAGCCATATGCAAATCAGTCTTGACCCTGTGCTTCATGGGAACAGTCCAGCCCGAACTGCCAAGTCAGGTTCTCCCTGGACTGGAAACAAGCATCCGAGGACCGGTTTCGGGTGCCCCAGCCCTGCCAGCCTCTCTTTTTTTTTTCTTGCACCATTTATCATGTTTTCAAAGACAGGCTGCACATATCCCCTATGCCTTCAGTGAGATGATGTTATGGCCAGCACCGCAGTACTGTTTTCTGTTTTCACTCCCCATGGCTCTATCTCTGCCCCCTGCCTTGCCTCCCCTTGTTCTACTTCCGTTACCCCTGCCAGCCTGTATTTCCACCCCTCTCCCGTTCAGCTCCTCTCTCTCTCTGGATTTTGTGTTCCCAGCCATCCTCTTCTGGTTTCCTCACGGCCTCTGTTCCGGGCTCCTACTCTGCGTCAATATTTGCCTTTGGTTTGTCCGGCCTGTGCTTTGTCTACCGCGTTCAGTCTGCTGGGCCCAGCGTCAGGGACTCAGCTGGCGCTGCGGTTTCCACAATTTCTCGGTAACAATAACACGATTTTAGAACCGTTTTCTTAGAAAATTCAGCTATTATTCCTTTTTTTTAAAAATTCCCCCTGATTTTCACTTGTTAATCTCGAAAACCTTTTAATTAGTTTCTAATTTTTAGCATTTAACAGATCCAGCAGATGTGCATGAAATAAACTCTCAGACACATACTCTGAAATCCTTAGAACTATGTGCGATGCTGAAATCCTGCGACCCCAATAAAAACCGTTTGACAAAAAAAATCCTTAGAATATCTGAAAAGCGAAACTTAAGAGATACATTTTGGAGATTTCGTGCAGATTGGTCTATTGGGGCAGGGGCTTCGAGTTGTAGGGGTCACGAGGGCTGTGTTCTTCATTGAAATTCCCATTGAGTTTTGCCAAAAGGTTGGTTATACCGAATGCCCCTAATTTTAGCATGAAAACCGAGGCTAATGTGTCCCGTGGAGACATCTCTGATCTCAGTATATAGTACATCACTGAAGCCGCAAATGAATACTGCTGTACATGTCGATTTGCTCATATTGGAAATACATATTTCCATCATAAAGCCATATGAATCGCAAGCTGTGCAATATAGATTTTTTCTGCCAACAGCATGACATGACATGTGCTGTCAGCTTCTAGTTGTTTAAATTGGGACTGCAGCCTTACAACAAGCATTGGAAATGCAAAAAGGTCTTGGCTTAGCTTAAGTTAAAGCCATTTGCTTTGCTGATGGTATTGTATAGCAAAGCAAATGGCTCTAACTTAATGAAAGGCGAGACCTATTGCATTTTTAATGCTTGTTGATTTGTGCTATTGTTTGCATTCACCTGCTTGTGGACATTTTGCTTTGCTGGGTAAGAGAGAACTCAGAACTGGCTATGAAGGGTCTCGATCCCTCTATGATGGACTAACTTGAAATTAAAACTGCTGTTGCTATATAGTTATAAATTCTGTTTCTCAGCGACTTTATGAAGAAATTGCACTTTTTAAAAATGTATTGTCTGTATTCTATCCTATGTACTGTGGAAATGAACTGAGTTTGTATCATAATATGCTTATTATGTAATGTGTGTATATTTTATGTGGACCTCATTGGGGATCCAAATTCTTAATAAATATTTTGAATTGAATTGAATTAATTGTTATTTAATTGTTATATGGCTTTGTCCTGGGATGGGCTTCCTGAAAGGCATGCCCTTGACTCAGACTGTCCCAGTTGGGATGGAAGTTCATTGTTTGAAATAATAGCTGAGACTGGCCAATCAGTTAACCCTAAATGGCCCAAGTACGTCCAATTTATAAGTGTATATGTTTGATGGACTGTCCCCGAGCAGAATGCCATGCACGTGGGTATTAGCTTGGCATGCCTGACTGCTCTCCAGAAAGGCAGGCTCAGAGTAAAAGCACATCAGACAGGGCAGAAAGGTTGCAGCTGCCCCAGGCCCTGGGGCCCAGACCAGTCGAGCCTGGGCCCTTGGGCCTGCCAGGTAGAATGATCGGATGACAAACAGATCCATAGTCCCTACTAATGCAGAGGAAGGCTACCTGCCTTTCTTGTAATGTATGCACACCTGTAATGTGTGTACACCTGCCTTTCATCTTATGTGGGCACACTGAGTGACAGAGGAGGCCATTGGAATAAATGCATTCAACCTACTGGCAGACTAGCTGGGCTTAATGAGTCAACTGAGCCCTCATCAGGACTTCCAATGCAACCATGCTGTCTGAGTGTGCCATGCTCTCCTTTGGTGTGTGACCAGATAGCTGGGCTAAGAATAACCAGGTGGCTGGGCTTAAAGGACAGCAATCTGGTTGCACCGTGCCTTATGAATCAGATTCAGCTGGCTCTTAGAAGGGCCAGGGTCTTCCTGGGCTGGTTGCTTGGAGCCCAAGCTGGACCTCAGAGGTTTTTCACTGGACCTGCAGGGCACTTTCCATGGAACTTTGTGACACTGCAGGCTGCAGAAGAGATCCCACGGCTGCGTATTTCCACCACCCCAGGCCAGCTAGAGCTCTTATTCAGGGTTCAGTCAAAGCTTCCTAACCTGGCCATGCAGGGGACCATTGCTCGGGCCTGTGGGGTCCCTTCTGGGACTTAGACCTGTACTTCTTATTTGCACTATGCACTTGCACTTTAAGCCCCGTCACGACTTTGTATAATGAAGATCTTGCCCCTTGAA